>NC_135662.1:14116057-14742724 GCF_964188315.1 Podarcis muralis
TCTATATAAAAAATGGCCAACTTCCACCCCGGTAAAATTAGCAAAGATTTACCACACGAATGATAACTTATGTTGGAAGTGTAAAGAAAAAGAAGGCACCTTTTATCATATGTGGTGGACGTGTCCTAAGGTTAAGGACTTCTGGGAAAAGATCTATAATGAATTGAAAAAAATGTTGAAAAACACATTTGTTAAGAAACCAGGAGCCTTTTTACTTGGAATAATAGGATTGGAATTGCCCCCAAAAGATGTTAGATTATTTTTGTATGCCGCTACAGCGGCAAGACTGCTATTAGCTAAAAACTGGAAATCTCAAGAAATACCAACTGTAAAAGAATGGCAGATGGAGATGTTGGACTTTTTGGAGCTGGCCGACCTGACTGGAAGAATCCACAATCAGAAAGGAGAGGAACACCATGAAGATTGGAAGAAATTTAAAGATTATCTAACTAAATTATACGATAATTAGAAGTCACTTGAAAGCATCAATTAGGTTTAGGATTAGAATAAGATTGAGTTGTAAAGTAATATGGATTTTGACTAATAAGAAAAGAGAAGAAGATAGTAAATTGAAGGAGTTAATTTTATTAGAAAGAGGATTTTGGAAAACTGTTGCAAGGGGATACAAAAGTTAGGGGGGATTTGAGGAAGTCAGATAACAAAGTTATGAGAATTAGGTATTAGAAGAAAGCATTTCTTTTTGTGTTTAATTTTATTGTATTGTAATGTGTTTTTCTCTGTTGTGTGTTTCTTTGTTATGTCATTTGTGATAAATGTGGAAAATTAATAATTTGGGGGGGGGGGGAATGGCCAACTTCCAAGTCTTTCATCAACAAGATATTCTCCTCGACCACCTTCCCCGCTGCTATCAACCTATGCAGTTGTAGCTACATTATAAACAGTAACCGAACAAGACCTTTTTAAACAGGTTCTGGCTTGATACCAGCCATCTGTCTAGCTTTGTCTATTTTTAAAAGAACTCTTTCCACTTATCGTCAAACAGTCGTAGGATCTGTTGACAGGAGTTCGGAGAAGATGGAAAGCTTCTCTGGCCTCGCTCAGGAAATGTGCTCCATAGGAAAGGAGGAGGAAGGGGGAAGAGTTGGGCAAATGGCTTGAGAAGGCTGCCTGCCCAAGGGAGAGAATCCGTGACAGGGAAATATGGAGTGTGACAAATTTCGCACAGCGGGGGACAAAATTGTTCAAGGTGTTGACGGTGCTAGCAAGCAGCACAATCTGCAAGAAATGAAAAGGAAGGGAGGGAAGGAAGGAAGGAAGGAAGGAAGGAAGGAAGGAAGGAAGGAAGGAAGGAAGGAAGGAAGGAAAGAAAGAAAGAAAGAAAGAAAGAAAGAAAGAAAGAAAGAAAGAAAGAAAGAAAGACCAAACTGAACTTGTGAGGCAGGATTCTACATTTTGTTTTGACTGCAATTGAGACTGAAAAGACATCAAGGACTGCTTCACTTTCCTGTCATTTAAGTTGTTGTTAATTTTCCTGTCATTGTTGTTGTTGTTAATTTCATTTCTATACTGCTTCATATTTTTAAGCAAAATAAAAATTGAAGTGGTTTAGAACACATTGAAACGTCGAATAAAACTATTCAGAGTAAAACATTCCTGAAGAAAGTATATACTCAAAGCAACACAAGTAACAGGAAACTAAAATATTATCTTAAAGATTTCAAAATAAAACATTTTACAAAGATGGTCGGCTACAGAATGCGCATTTAATGCAAGCAAAGTTAACAAAAATAAATAAAACTTTAGCATTTCGAAAGAAAACTTTGCTAAAGGAAGAGGCTAAAATATTATCATAAGCACAGGAGATATCTGCTGCTGTTGCTGCCAATCCTGCCAGTGCTGATTCATGGTGAGCAGCGGCTATGGAAGTCAGGCTTGATGATCTGGCTCTACACAACCAAGATAGCTGATGAAACTATATGCTCAGCTTGATGGTATTACTTGGCACAACTTGCCAAAGAATCAAAGCGTTCCACTCAAGACCATTTCCCTAGCTTCTTTTCATTAGATCTGACCAGCGCTTCCCCCCAAATAAAATGTTTAGGGGTGCTCTCATTTTGACTCAAGAAAATCACCATCTTATACGGCGGTACCTCGGGTTACATAAGCTTCAGGTTACATACGCTTCAGGTTACAGACTCCGCTAACCCAGAAATAGTGCTTCAGGTTAAGAACTTTGCTTCAGGATGAGAACAGAAATCGTGCAGCGATGGCGCAGCGGCAGCAGGAGGCCCCATTAGCTAAAGTGGTGCTTCAGGTTAAGAACAGTTTCACTCCAGAACGAATTAAGTACTTAACCTGAGGTACCACTGTAGTTCAAATCAGGGATAATAAATACAGTAAAAGGACAAAAGGACAAAGATTCATAAAATGTTTAGGGGTATGCGTACCTCTGTGTCCCCCCAGAAAAAAAGCACTGGATCTGACTTTATGATAGTTAGCAAAACATTTTAGTGTGACTGCAAATGGAATAAGTTGTTGCTTTGCACATCTGATTTCTTTGATCGATAATGTTTGCCTCTCCACAAGGTGAAAGAGCTGAGGCCCCCATCAGCAGACCCTGACAAGATGTCCGCTCTACGTTCACCGGTGATTACTGGTATTGTGAAAGATGTTAGAGTCAATTCTGAAGCATGTTACATTCTTGCAGGGCTGAATCAGCTTTTTGGGAAAGAGAGCATTTGTAATTTGTTTGGCATATGAATGAGCTAGCAAAGGAAATGGTGGCCCAGGACCTACAACAATCTAGTTCATACAACTTTAACAAGGATTAGCCAAATATATACAGGACAGTGCATGGTAGGTATGGAAGTTCCAAATCCATTGTCTCCAATTGCCCAGGAAATGCCAGGACTGTCATGAAAACCCTTAAGCAATCAGGGCTTCTCATTTTTCATGCAGTCTCGAATTCCCATGGGACCTTCCCTTCAGTACAGTGTTTCAGCGTGTTTCTGGAAGTTCAGAGCTGTGCATCCCTCTAACCCATTTCTTAGATCTATGCCCCCTCCCCAACCATTCAATATGGCGCCACTTCCTGCTTTTACTAAATCAAGATCTGGGTTCCTTGAATACCTCTAAGGAAGTTGTTTGCCATGTCTGAGCACCCTCTTTTCTGCTCTGCTTTTTAAAGCTTATTTGGAGAAAATGACAATCCATGGGGAACCCAAATTTGCTCTGATTAAGCACTAAAGAGCAGGCTTTTGAGGGGGAAATTCTCAGCTAAAATGAAAAAAAAACAAAACCATGTTTGGATGAGGTGCTTTTAAGTGCGGTCCTGTATCTGGAAAGACTGGGGGGAAAGGTAAGTGTGGTTTTGTTGTTGTTGTTGTTTAGTCATTTAGTCATGTCCGACTCTTCGTGACCCTATGGACCAGAGCACGCCAGGCACTCCTGTCTTCCACTGCCTCCCACAGTTTGGTCAAACTCATGCTGGCAGCTTCGAGAACACTGTCCAACCATCTCATCCTCTGTCGTCCCCTTCTCCTTGTGCCCTCCATCTTTCCCAACATCAGGGTCTTTTCCAGGGCATCTTCTCTTCTCAGGAGGTGGCCAAAGTATTGGAGCCTCAGCTTCAGAAGTGTGGTTTAGCCCTAACTATATACAACTGATAAAAATCCACCATTACACAGTGAGGTGCTGCGCATCATTGCCTTTTAGCCCTGCCAACGAATCTTCCCTACTGTGGGATAGTATCTCAGCAGAGGCAATGATCAATGGTGATGACTTATTCCCTGGTGTTCTATAGCAGCAATCTGAATGTAAGAATTCTCCATTTTGATGGAAACAATAACCATTTAAAAGAAATCCCCAGTGGAAATGCTCATATGAAAACAAAATAAATCATTAAGCAACGCTGTGGGAGATGAAAACACACAATTTCAACAGAAAAACTGAGCTGTTCTTTGCCCAAAGGATCCATTCACCTTTGCTGACCCACAAGAGATTATATTTCCTAATCCTATTATTATTAGTAGTAATAACAATGATTAATAAAATTAATTAATTATTATTAATAATTATTATTGATACTAATAATTAAAAAACTTATTAAATTTGATGCCCAGCAAGCACTTCTCTCCATGCGGCCATCAGTATTGCTAGGAGTGCAAGAAGTCTAGTACATGTATCAGAATCAAGGGTGTCAGTATGAGATACCAAAGCCTTTTGCACTTTTGTACGCAAATTTATGAGAATCCAAGAGGACTCTCAGTGCAGTGGCAATTTGGGCAAAGTGGCAGCATCTTCTCGCATGGCCATCAAACCCCAAGAGGAACGGAAGCGGGGCAATGTCTTGGGCAGCAAGCAGAGAGGGCAGGCTTTTCATTTTAATTGCTTTATTGTTTAATCTTGTAGGCTGCCTGAAGGTCTGCTGGGCTCATTAAGCGTTTGCTTATGAACCGAAGCATAAACATGTTTGAGATAGAATAAATAAGAGAAAACGTGATGCTATTAAATTTCTATCCTGCATTTCCTCCCAAAGGAGCCCAGGGTGGCAAGCGCGTCAGTGGGAAATCAATACATTTATAAATAAATTAACAGTGTAATTAAAAGAACCTAAAGACATGGGAAGGTTCAAGACCTGTAGATCCATTTCCTGGAGTTTCTCTCCTCCTCTAAGATATGTGCAAAAAACAGATTATCTCAAGACATATAGCAGAGACCTGAGTCTGAGTTGTCTGAGTACTTGTGGCTTTGTGTCCCGTCCCCCCCACATGATGCTGTAGAGACTTAAATGAAGTTTGCACACCCTCGTGTTGACTGCAGTGCACCCCACAGAAAGGCCTTCCCTAAAATCCCTTCTATTGGTGAAATTAGTCTTGGAAGACTCATTCAATTGTTGCCAATAGGTTGTGTGGTGTGTGTGTGTTTCCCAACTTTGCAAATACGCCCATGGGCTGAAAAAGGTTGGTGATCTCCTGTAAGCGTACACAAATACAGTCGTACCTTGGAAATCAAATGCAATCCGTTCTGGAAGTCTGTTTGACTTCAAAAACATTCAGAAACATTCAGTGTGGCTTCTGATTGGCTGCAGGAAGTTCCTGCGGCCAATCAGAAGCTGCGGAAGCCCCATCGGATGTTCAGCTTCCAAAAATAGTTCGCAAACTGGAACAGTCACTTCCAGCTTTGCAGTGTTCGGCAGCCAAAACGTTCGAGAACTACCGTATTTTTCGCTCCATAAGACACACTTCCCCCCTCCTAAAAAGTAAGGGGAAATGTGTGTGCATCTTATGGAGCGAATGCAGGTGGGAAAAGCCCCCAAGAGCCACACACACGCTCCACGTGGCTCTTGGGGGCTTTTCCCTGAGGAGGGAGAAGGGCAGCCCATCACTGACTGGCCACGTCAGTCGCTTCTCCCTCCTTGGGGAAAAGCCCCCAAGAGCTGTGCACCAGTTTAAAAAGTGTGCGGCTCTTGCGGGCTTTTCTACGAGGTGGGGGAAAAGCCAGCAAGAGCCACACACTGACGGGCTGCCCTTCTCCCTCCTCGGGGGAAAAGCCCCCAAGAGCCGCACACATGCTCCACGTGGCTCATGAAAGGGAGTGCTGAGCAGAGCCTGGGATGCATACAGGCTCTGCTCAGCGCTCCCTTTAAAAATATTTTTTTCCTTGCTTTCCCCCTCTAAAAACTATGTGTGTCTTATGGTCGGGTGTGTCTTATAGAGCGAAAAATACGGTAAGCTGTTCAAAAACCAGCTATAGAGGGAAAGAATCACAATTATATAGACTTTTCTCATGGGCAAGAGTAAAACATCCCTCTTTGAACCTGAGTTAGCTCTGCCAGTTTGAGACATTTATATCTTACCTGTAGCTATGGCCAAAGCTGTGCCGAAAGTTACTGTTTAGAAACACCAGTTTGCTCAATAAGGTGTTTCAGTTTCCATTATCCCAACCTTCGTTGGATCCAACCTGCCTTTTTCTAACTTGCCAGTAAGAACCAGCTAAATAACTTTGCTTATGGAAGTTATTCTGCCTCATCCTGTCATGCCCCTGCACTCTGCCCATTTGCTTTACCACTTAACTGCCGCTACCTTTGCTGCGATCTTTTGCACCGAAGGCCCACGCATTGTGCAAACGTTTTTGCAGTGCATCTGCGGTAGATGTTCCCTGCAAGCACTTCTGAATTTTCTTCTCTCCCCATTAATTCTCCATCTGTCTTCCAGCTCCCAATAAAAACTAGCTCTGTCTGTGCTTTCATTTCCCTTCATTTGTCACTGGTGAGCATGCGTTATTTTGGGTTCCTCCAGGCACAATACAGTTATTTCTCCTGAAATGATTTGAGCCGTCACTTTTTAAGGTCTGCTGGCTTCTTTTGGTTTTTGTTAAAAAAAACAAAAACAACACGTTGGAAATAAAACACGGCAGTAGTGGCAGCAACATTTGGGGGGCAGGGAGGGCACACTAAGAGACAACACAAATACAGTGTAATTGCAAATAATCTTTTATACATTGAATGCTATTTCATATTTAATGTACACGGTAGTTAATTATTTATACCAAATGGAACCGTGTTTTTGGATTCCCCCCATTAATATTACAACACGTGCAGATTTTTGTATACATAGTACAAGCGATCCATATTTTATAGCCCTCTTCTTGGCATCATGCAGACTGCATTCTCTGGATTGCAAGGAATAGCTACAAGCTTGAGAAAGTTATTGGTGCTTAAGTCCACCTGAAATCACAACAACATAAGCAACCATGCAAATACGTAACACTCAGCAACTCAGATACAGATTTTGACATCAGAGTCACAAACATTCTGAATTTTTATGGACTCCTAGATCCTCTGGATTAAGCCAGAAAAGTGCCATCTATGTATTTGTAGCAACAAGGTATCTGACTGAAGCTTGACATGGGCTGCCAATGTCACCATCAACCTGCCAGAGCTTAGCTCAGGTGTGGCACAAAGGACCCCTGGTCTGGAACACAGCAGACCAATCAGATTTGCAGACATTTCATTGGCTTCCAGCAAAATAAACCAGTTGTCCCGGACTGTATCCAAACTGGAACAGGAAATTCGAACATTCCTAATATTTACATTGAATTTTCAACCCAGAATTTCACTTCCAAATGTTACTGTCAGTGGCATAGTTCTGCACAACTGATAAGGAAATGTCATGTTTAAGATTGGAAGAAACGAGAACCTAAGAGAAACCAAAATTGACAGATCTGCCCACCCTTATTAGGAGTACACCTGAATATCCTACAATACAGGGTGATGTGTTATTCTGAGCATCGTTAAAATAAGCTGAGTTTATGTACTGATTATTATTTTTTACATGGTCGTGTCATAATGGAGAGAGAAAGCTCTTCTAAGAACTCCCTACAACAATCCTACGGCTTATGGCGCCAGGCAGAGTGTAGATGAAAAGTACTAAGAATACAACCAAGATAAGTAGGAACAGCGCGATGATGATGTATTTCTTGTAATTTCTCCAGATGAGATAGAAAAAGCACTTGAAAGGATTCACAAACCAGGAGAAGGAAGTGTCTGGCCGGCTAAATCAGAAAAGGGGAGGGAAAAAAAAGAGAGAACATATTAATTTTGTCAGAGTCATATTTATCCAAAGTAATTGCATTATCATTTTAATCTTGGGAAGGCATTGGAACTGAGACTGGGCAAAAACTTCATCACTATGAGAACTGGAGCAAGATACAAATTCCCCATTTCCCGTACGTTTTTGTAAAAACCAAAACCAAAACGGGCTTTTATAATGCATCTCTCTTTCCTAGATGCTTTTCAGAGTCGCACAAGTTTGAGCAGTCAAATAAGATAGGAAGGAAAATAAGGCTGAATGGAACAGTCTTGCACAGCGGGAGAATGGCAACAACAAATCCTTTATTCTCCTTATTATTAAGAGAAAAACAACTCCCAGACTTTTAGAAGACATCTGAAGGCAGCCCTGTTTAGGGAAGCTTTTAATGTTTAATAGACCATTGTATTTTAATATTCTGTTGGAAGCTGCCCAGAGTGGCTGGGGAAACCCAGCCAGATGGGCAGGGTATAAATGATACCTACGGGACCGCCTCTCCTGGTATGTCCCACGGAGGACCTTACGGTCTTCAAATAAAAACGTCTTGGAGATCCTGGGCCAAAGGGAGGTTAGGCTGGCCTCAACCAGAGCCAGGGCTTTTTCGGCCGTGGCCCCGATCTGGTGGAATGCTCTGTCTGGTGGAGACTAGGGCCCTGTGGGACTTGACATCTTTCCGCAGGGCCTGCAAGACAGAGCTGTTCCACCAGGCCTTTGGCCAAGGCACAGTCTGACCCCCTCTTTCGGTAATCCTCATAGAACTCTAGCCCAATGGTTGCCATTAATTTGATTCAGAATTGATTTTAGAATGAACTGGTTTTAGAATGTATTTCAATTAATTGATTGTGATTTTATGTAAACTGTGTTACTTTTACTGTTGATAGCCGCTCTGAGCCCGGCTTTGGCTGGGGAGGGCGGGATATAAATAAAAAATTATTATTATTATTATTATTATTATTATTATTATTATTATTATATCCAGGTGCAATGCCACATCATGATGTCATGGTGCATGCTGCTGGGCATCCATAAACTGGGACAGCTACTTAGATGCTTCTGGGTAGCCCCAGCTCAGCCACAGATGGCAGGAAGGCAACTGCCTGTCCCTGTTTCTTCCCTGCACCTGGTATGCAGAAGTATATAGCAGGCTCTATTAGCAAAATCAGGCATGAGGAACCTGGTGCCTTCTCTATTAGGATTCCAGTTTCCATCAGACCCAGCCAGCATGGCCAAAGGTCAAGGATTATGGGAGCTGTTATGTACTGAAGTTCTCGCCCTGGGCCAGCAGGGGGATACTGTAGATAGTTATGCAAATAAGGGATCGAAAGTGACGTTCAGTGATTGGATAGTTTTAGAAAGTTGTTACAGTAACGTTGTACTGGAGCTCTATATAAGCAGGCTGACTGAGCCCTTCAGTTCAGTTCTGTCCTGGCCTGTGAATAAACAAGAGCTGTTTGAAGAATCGCTGTGTCGTCTGATATGTCCACCCACAACTTAACAGGAGCTGCAGTCCAACAACATCTGGCATGCCCCAAATTCCCCCACCCCTGACCAAAATGCACACTCCAGTAACTTTCCATGCTGCTGTGTTTATTTTTGGCCTCAGAATCTGGCTGGGGTTGCGGGTAGGGGAGCTATAAAACAGCTGGGAATAGTGATACCTGCAGGGAAGAATCAGTGAATATGGGCCAAGCAATCCTACAAGTACCTGCCAAATCTTCCTTGCTTATGCCTCTCCATACCGAACTTTAGGTTCGGCCCATTTGCTTTGTAGCATGTAATTTCTTCCTAAATCAGCAGGGTGGGGAGTCAGCTACGCAGCACCCTTGGAGAGCCTCAGCTATTCCAATCTCCCTTCCAGGCTTTTGTGGAGGCCACAATAAGAGCGCAAAAATTAAAATACTATGTCATGGCGATTAATGGCGTCGTCCACCCCATTAAGCTGGTCCGGCATCGTGCATCTTATAATTAAATAACAGAGAACGCCACTGTGTCGAGGTCACGAAGCACAACCTCCGCTTTCCGCATAGCCTCGGGGTGGGGAAACAGTCATAAAATGAGATTATTGGAAGTTCTGACAACAGGGCTGCTGTTAAAGAGTGCTGTATTGGTGAGGACACAATATTAATTTGGGTAACCAGCAGTGTGCTGAAGCAAAGGTGAACTTTTCTGGAAGCTCTGCAAACGCTGTCTTGGTAGTCAGGATAACCCCGCAATTTGGTGTCATCCTTATCTGTGGGTTTGGGGTGCTGGGCTCTGAGCCCAGAAAGGGGAACTAACTGTAACTGTAAGCTTTGGACAGTTGCCTCCTATGCCCTCATGTGAGCAGGTGAAGCGATGGGAAGTTCTGGCCAAAGAGATGTGTGCTGCTTTGTGTATAAAGAACAAATGAGTGTTTGCTTAGGAACGGACAAGCCATATCATATCTATAGAGGCAGGGAGACCAGGCAAGCTGATTTGCTGCAAATCTGCACCTTTCTTTAATAAAGCACTAGAACTGATCACTCTGGGAACTGTCAGAAGGCCCTCAGCGCTGGACCTCAGCATCCGGGCAGAACGATGGGGGTGGAGATGCTCCTTCAGGTATACTGGGCCGAGGCCGTTTTAATCGTTTGTCCTTGTTTTTGTCTTTTTAAGTTATGTATGGTATACAGTGGAACCTTGGTTTTTGAACGTAATCCATTCCAGAACACCGTTTGACTTCCGAAATGTTTGAAAACCGAGGGGCAAAAGGCTGTTGGCAAATTCAACTGAGGAAACTGAAAACATGCAGCGGAATTCGTTCGACTTCTGAGGCACGTTCGACAATGGAAGCATTTACTTCTGGGTTTTTGGTGTTTGGGTTCTGAAACGCTCATAAACAGAGATGTTCGAGAACCAAGGTTCCACTGTAATCACCTTTTAATTATTGGTTTTTATCCCTTACCTGTTTTAAGTCTTATGTGTTCAGTTTATCCTGATCTGTGACCGAAATAAAGTTTGATACTGATACAGACCTCTCTACATACTCTCTTCTGTGATTATATGTAGGGACATAGGAAATTGCCTTACGCCAACTCAGACTGTTAGCCTATCTAGCACAATACTGTTTACACTGGCAGCAGCTCTTTCTTCAGAAAGGAATCTCTTCCAGGGATGCTGGGGATGTTGGAGAATGCACCAGATGCCATCTGCATGCAAAAAAGGATGTTCTGCTACTGAGCCACAGCCCTCCCTCATCATGGAGTGAGTCAACTATCAGCAGAAGGGACAGGGCAGATGGGAACGAACCCTTGTTCCAAACCGTCAACAATATGAACAAAATGGCAACTAAGATGATCAAGGGACTGGAGCAACGCCCACCCTGAGGAATGGATTGGGGCTTTTAATAGCAGGTTAGTAAAGGGGGGGGGGACATGAGAGGAAGCGTCCAAACTTATTCATGGTCCAAAGAAAGTGGAGATAGAGAGAGATGTTTCTCCCTTCTCACAATAGCTAGAACTCAGGGTCGCCCATGAAGCTGAATGTTGGAAGGTTCAGGGCAGGCAAAAGGAGGTTTCTCTTCACGCAGCGCATTCAGAAACTATGGAACTCGCTGCCACAAGATATAGTGATGGCTACCAAGCTGGACAGTTTTGAAAGGAGACTGGACAAATTAGTGGGGGATGAAGCTGTCAGTGTCTACTAGGCATGATGGCTTTGTACGACCTTGGAGGCAGTGTCATGAGTGGGAGAGTTCAGTTGCCCTCATGCCCAGCTTGTGGGCTTCTCACACTTGGCCAGTGTGAGAACAGAATCCTGGGCTTTGCTCCAGCAGGCTCTTCTTACATTCTTAATAATAATAATAATAATTCATATTTCCAGACATTTCATTTTGAGCATCCAGCTCAGAGATTGCTCACAGGTCTCCAAACGCATGCATACACATGGCGACCTCACTTACTTGGGTTTTTCCAAAGGTTCCGGCTCCTTCCGAGCTTTGCCCACGGGATTCTTCTCGGCTTCCTCTGCCGTGACTAAATGGAACTCGGCTTCTACTTTGCCCTAGTTTGAGAAAGAGTTTTGATTCACGGTACGGTACGTAAATAACACATAATGAGTTCTTCATTCACTAACGTTTGCGAGCCCTTCTTTAGAAAACGGGTGCTATGAAGTCATAAGTTGAGAGGGCTAAAACAATCATTAACCACAATAACCACTAATAATTACAAGCTACGAATGACTAGCAATTAATTCTTAAACAATTAAGCATTAAATTAATTTTTGGTTGGAAGTCTGACCATGAGGCCGTTCCCTGTGTTCCTTCGCTTATAACGTTTATCCTTACATTAAATCTGCATTTGTTAATGATGAGGATGGGCTTGAGGGAAAACCAAATTATTTCCCCAAAATTCAGAAAAGAGCTCAGCTTATTCCAAGCCCAATTCAGACCTTTTTGCACACTGGATTGTGACAGAGTGAACACAATATGATCCAATTTCTTCCCCAACCTCTCCACTGGGCCTCCCTCTGATTTGCTCCCTTCTTTTCAAACTCCTACCCCATTTATCTTTGTTGCCATTCCCATGGCAGGGGGATTGAGATAGAGGGAGGTATCTCTCCTTCCTCCCCTCTCTAATGCCTGTCATGCTGCTATCGTAGCATGCAAACCACAAAGAGAACTGGGAAATGCAATTTTCCCATGGCTACTGGTGGCAGTTGTGCTGGGGAAATGTTTATCTCCCAGTGCTCCTTGCGGCTCCCTCCTTCCATTAAAATCTGAGGCAGAAAGGAATGTTTGGGCTTCTAATGCTTGCCTTGAATATGAAGAGAGTATTATGAGTATGTCAAATTTGTGTTTCTAAGCCAGGAGTTACCATATTTTTCGCCCTATAGGACGCACTTTCCCCCCTCCAAAAATGAAGGGGAAATGTGTGTGCGTCCTATGGGGCGAATGCAGGCTTTCACTGAAGCCTGGAGAGCAAGAGGCATCGGTGCGCACCGACCCCTCTTGCTCTCCATGCTTCAGGAAGCTATCCGCAAGCCTTGCAAGCCCGGCGGGAGTTCCCGCGGTGTGCGCAAGGCTTGGGGCGGCAGCTGGGCTGGGGGGGAAATAAATTTTTTTTATTCATTTCCCCCCCCAAAAAACGAGGTGCGCCCTATAGGACGAAAAATACAGTAAAATTTTGGAGTATATCTCAAATAAGAGTCGTCTCTCAAAGTGCTGACATTATCTTGTTGCAACTATATTCAAAGTACACGGTCAATGATTATAACTGCAGAGAAAAAGCTGGATTTTTTGTGACGCAGATGCATGTTCACGACTATCTTACAACCTGCACTTGCAATTTAATTAAGATAAGATGTCTTCGACACACACATCCTCTGAAATAATGATGAGGAAGTTAAATGCAATGAGACTGCACAAAATCTGTGGTGGGGGTTGGTTTGGGGGGAAGCGATTGGTGAATTGCATGTTTTAAGTATTAGAAAGATTCTTCAGGGAATAAACACATCCTTCCCCCCAACCTGAAAAGATCCTTCTGGAGTAATTATGGCTGTTTCATCTGCCATAAATCCTCCCCTATAAACTGCACTTACTCAGTGCTACACAGATGCGAAAACAGTATGAAACGAATCGCTGAAATCTGAGTAACACAGGAAGTTAGACTCTAAGAACACAAGAAGAGCCTGCTGGCCAATGGCCCATCCAGTCCGCCATCTTGCTTTCGCAGTGGCCAGCTAGATGCATATGGAACCTGTTTTGCTTAGAATGGTTTCACGTGCCTTTATAATTGTATGATTATATTTCTATAACCTGCCCTGGGACCTTATGCTGAAGTGGAGCTAAGGAATCTTATATACAATCAAGTAAACAAACAAACAAATCACAAACCAGAAGGAAATCAGAAGAATATGGGGAAGGGGGGAATCCAATAATGATAAAAGGCAGCATTTGGAATTATGACAGGTCAAACTACTATGCTGCTGATCCGTGCGATATTTGAGTCTTCACATCCTTCATATTTTTAAGAAGCATCTGTCAGTGATATCAGTGTGACCTATCGAAAGGCCTTTATTTATAGTTAATATTGGATTACTTACTGTGAGCTCCCCAGCTTTGACAAAAGGCCACCAACCTCTCACCCTCTTCTGCTGAAATATGGAAATCTTGTTCTCCTCACTTGTTGCCACAACCATGTTTATGTCGCAGCCCTTGGCGGTTTTGGCGGCTCGAGGAAAGCCATTCAGGTTCATTTCAAGGGAACCTGGGGGAGGGCGAGAGAGGTCAAATTCTGCATTATTCCAAGACCAACTGGACTTTCCAAGAACAGCTTCTAAATCTGATAAATTCAGCCAAGCCCCCACATGCTTAGGAAGTGAATAACCTGCCAATAAATCCCTGTAATTGTAGCTGTGGTGATTAGAGGAGGATGCAGGAAATAGAAAATAAACTCCTTATGTGTCTGTATGTATGGCATGGAAACTTCCATTAAAGCTAATACAGGAGCCTAACAGTTAATGATTAAGTGAGGCTGTATCTGGGACACAGGAAGATACAGAGTCAGTCCATTCACTCATCTAGCTCATTGTTGTCTACAATGACTGGCAGCTGTTATCCAGGGTTTCAGACAGGGGAGATTCTCAGCTCTACCTGGAGATACTTGCAGGCAAGGTAGGTGCTCTCCTAGCTAAGCTGCAGCACCTCCCTAGTGCTGTAGATGGGATACTGTGGGATGCAATCCACTGGGAGCAGTCAAATACAACATTCCTTGTTTTCCTAGAGTGGACATGCAATAGGATGTTTGGTCCAGCCAGTTGAAACTTCCTGTTCCTCCTGGACTGGAGCATCATTCCTTGCATGTGACTAGTGGGTGGGTGTAACCTTTCCAGACCTGGTAAAAGGACAAGGCATGTTGCCACTCTCTCTCTTCCTTTCGTCCTGTGAACTGCTGGACTGCTAGCCTGCAGTCACTAGGTAAATCTCCCTTATGAGGTAAACCTGTTTGTATGTTTGAAACTTTACACCTAAAGCCTGCCTTCAGGGATCACACTGTGCTCTGAGTAAACTTTCTTTTTGTTACTTATGAATAAGACTGTGGTGTCTTTATTCTTTTAGGAGGGATTCAAGAGGTCTTACCAGGAAAATATCAGAACACATTTCAATCTGGACAAGCCAAATTGAATTGCTTATTGTCTTAAGAAACTCACACGAGTTTGCAACTAGTTTTCTGCTGTGTAAAGGCGAATGCACTCTGCTAAGTAAATGACCTTGCTAGTGCAAGTTAGGAAGGATATTAATAAACAATATATCCTCTCCTGCCACCGTGAACATTCCCACAGATATGATGTCCCACTTGCGTATCCCACCATCGCCCACAAAATCCCACCCAAGCAGAGCCCATAATCTGTTGGCCTTTTGTTCAAAACTCCGACCGCTGTTCAAGATCCAGATCACATCGCTCCGTTTAGGGCTTACCAAGGAAGTCGTCAGAGGAAAGCCTTTCGAAATCCCACACCTGGAGCACCAGTTCTGCAGGGATTTTGCGTTCCGTCTTCTCCAAGGAAAATATGTTCTCCCTCTTGCTGACCACCACTTGCTTCTCGGCCGGGAGATAATGGAACGGGAACACAAAGCGCCAGTTGAAGTTCCCTTCTCCGGTCAAAGAGTTGTAATGCACGTCCGTCTCCTGCCTGTCATCTTCCAGGCCTTTCACCCACCTGTTGCAGGTAACATGGAGTGCACGAAAGAAGAATCAAGTGGAGCCAGAAGGAACGAGTCCAACCCTTTATATCAAGACATCACATCTCATGCATAAAGCATCCTGTCCAATTGGTTTCTCTTAACTTTTCCAAGATGATTTCACCATTTAGTTTGGCATTCTGTACCATTGTTGAGCTGTGCTTGCAATTATTGTGATCTCTCTAACATTTGGCCCTAACAGTTCACCCTTATATGGTTGCGCACCATCCCAATCCAAAAGAGGTATGAGATACCAGGGCTATCTGCTGGACCAGGCCACAGGCCCATCTTAGCCCAGCATCTGCTGGGCCAGCTAGATACCTATGGGAAGCTCACAACCAGGGCTCAAGCAAAAAGAGAACTCTCCCCTCCTGCAGTTTCCAGAAAGTGGAATTCAGGTGTATAATACCTCTGACCTCTGTTGGGAAAGATTGAGGGCACAAGGAGAAGGGGACAACAGAGGACGAGATGGTTGGACAGTGTTCTCGAAGCTACCAGCATGAGTTTGACCAAACTGCGGGAGGCAATGGAAGACAGGAGTGCCTGGCGTGCACTGGTCCATGGGGTCACGAAGAGTCGGACACGACTAAATGACTAAACAACAACAATACCTTTGACATTGGAGGGAGAACATAGACATCAGGGTTAGAAGCCACTGATAGCCTTATTTCCCATATATTTGTCAAATCCTCTTTTCAAAGACATCCTGGTTGGCAGGGCTGTCTTAAGCATATTCGGCGCCGGGGTGCAAAGATCAGCCCAATGCCCCCTGGTTGCCCAGTCCCAGGTGCGCAAGAGGGTGTAGCTGGCTGGCTGCCTCAGTGTCTTGCTGGCTCGGTCGCCCCCGAACTCGTGGCGCAGAGCTGCCCGCAGCAGAAGAGCCCGCCATGGCGCTCTGACCCACAGACGGGCTCTTCACAGACGGACTCAACTCTCGGACCCTGAACTCTTGGCCCGGTGCCCCTGAGAGCCCGACGCCCAGGTGCCCCGCACCCCTAGTGCCTATGGGTAAGACGGCCCTGCTGGTTGGTTACCTATTATTGCGAGTTTTGAGTTTTCCTTATGGAAATGTAGGACTTCATTTTCTATGCATGCCAGTCCTGTGTCTGCTTAATTCTAGTCAGGGGTTGAATTCTCAATGAGCCATTGCAGCAAAATGCCAAGGCCACAGAGCTGTCACATCCACGAGTGTGCACAGAACCTGCTAATACAGCTGTGACTCATGTTATTTTATTTTTTGATGGATGGCTCGGGTCATAAATTAATTCACCCTGTCAATGGATAAATGAGGAGATCCGCAGGCCGTGCCTGAGCAAACTTACCCTTTTACATAGATGTCGCTTGATTTTTGTCCAGTGAAGATATTCTCATCCTCTAAAATGACATCTTCTGTATTCCAGATTATCACTCTCAGTTCATAACTTGGGAGAGGAGGAAGGGTAGGGAAGGAAGAAGAAGGGGAGAGAGAGCCAGCACAGAATGTGAAGTTAGATTAGCAAAATGCCGCATAATGTAATTCGCAGTCAATCATTTTGGTCACATTTTTGGGGGGACAGATTCTAATTTTAAGCTGCCTAAATATGAGAAAAATAAAGTGGCTCGGGGGGGGGGGAATTGGGCCCTGTCTCTTTTTCTTTTCTGAGGAGAACTTAAAATAGCACAAATGTCATGCTTTCATATATTCACAATGTGATTCCTAACTAACTGGGATATTCTGGAAAGGCGTGGGGAGGAATTAAACCAGGAAGAAGCAGCAGCAAACAGTATGGCAGCCCTAGCAAAGGGAGAAAATGAAAAGGAACAGTTATCAAAGAAGGTAACATGTTTATGGGCTTTTCCAGAAGTTAATTGCATCCCATCTCCAAGCACAACTTTCTGCTTGAAACTTGAAATGGGCAAACATTCAGCACAGTCCTTGTTATGGTTACATGATAGGACTGTACCATAGGCCACCACTGAGAGTTTGAATTCAATGTAACATGGCTTCTTCTGACACTGTGATCTAATGTTTTGCACTGATAGGTACATTATTGGTATTTTGAACTTTCTTGCAAGAAAAAAATGCTTTATTGATAGCATTAAAAACTTCTTAGCTGCTGTGAAGGCTACTTCTTTAGCCCTTCATTAATTCTTCATGGAGAGAGGCGAAAGCTTAATAGAGTCAGCTTCAGACTGAACATAATTGATGTACTAATCGTTTCTCTGAAATTACTCCAGACTAAAAAAAAAAATTGCTGCCAAAAAGCCCCTGTTAAAACAGTTTTATGAGCCTTGAATTTTCCTGGGCTTTTCTGTTTTGTGTTCAACACACCCTCTCTAGCTGAGCAGCGTATTCAGTGAAATTATTTGTTTTGTTATCTCAAATTATGTAGATCAGGTAACCTCAAACTATAGGGCCCAAACAGAAATCTTCACATGACTTCTGACAAATAAGGGGCAATTGGCAAATCTGCAAACTTTGTTGGAATAGACTCCAGCTTTACCATTTGGTTAATAGTGCAGTTAATGAGCAACAAATATTAAAATAAAATAATTATGGAGACAGAGCAGTGGAAAAGAATAAGGTTGGAGAATGACTAGACTTATTTTCAGAGAGTGAAATGTAATTTGAAATAGAGATTGCTGCCACTATCACATGCCACTTTTGCCTCTGGTAAACGGATCTTGCAGGTTTTTATACAGTTTTGAAAACCTGCAGAACCTCTTTGACCAGCGAGAAAGTGAGAAAAATGGGACAAACATGAGCATCTCCAGCTTTTCAGGGGGCCCAAGCAACATGGCCCCTTAAGTATCTGGAGGTGGGAGGCAGCTGAAGCACAGCTGCTGAAGAGTGGAAACAAGTGAGGAATAATAATAATAATAATTTATTATTTATACTCTGCCCATCTGGCTGGGTTTCCCCAGCCACTCTAGGCGGCTTCCAACAAAACACTAAAACACAATAACCTATTAAACATTAAAAGCTTCCCTAAACAGGGCTGCCTTTAGATGTCTTCTAAAAGTTTGGTAGTAATTTTTCTCTTTGACATCTGGTGGGAGGGTGTTCCACAGGGTGGGTGCCACTACCAAGAAGGCCCTCTGCCTGGTTCCCTGTAACTTGGCTTCTCGCAGCGAGGGAACCACCAGAAGGCCCTCGGCGCTGGACCTCAGTGTCCGGGCAGAACGATGGAGGTGGAGACACTCCTTCTGGTATACTGGACCAAGGCAGTTTAGGGCTTTAAAAGTCAGCACCAACACTTTGAATTGTGCTCAGAAACGTACTGGGAGCCAGTGTAGGTCTTTCAAGACTGGTGTTATATGGTCTCGGCGGCCGCTCCCAGTCACCAGTCTAGCTTCTGCATTCTGGATTAGTTGTAGTTTCTGGGTCACCTTCAAAGGTAGCCCCACATAGAACGCATTGCAGTAGTCCAAGTGAGAGATAACCAGAGCATGCACCACTCTGGCCAGACAGTCTGCGGGCAGCTAGGGTCTCAGCCTGCGTACCAGATGGAGCTGATAAACAGCTGCCCTGGACACAGAATTGACCTGCGCCTTCATGGACAGCTGTGAGTCCACAATGTCTCCCAGGCTGTGCACCTGGTCCTTCAGGGGCACAGTTACCCCATTCAGGACCAGGGAGTCCTCCACACCTGTTAATTGAGGAACCGTCCTAGATTCCTTTGTACCACCGTAGAGAACACTGAGATGCTGTTACTGTTGATGCACATTCTCTGTTGATGCAGAGTCTGGAATTGTCACACCTTTAACTAACAGCCCGCCTACCTCTCAATCACCTGAAGTCAAAACTATATCAGGCAATCCTTCTTTTCCCATGCATATGATCATCTAATTATCAGAGCTTGCATAGTTCCATGAACAGTGCTATGCAGGCACTGAAAGCTCCATGCATGGTGCTTTGCAAGCCCCAACAACCAGCTGACCACATGTGCAGGCAAAAAGGAGTGACCTCATATCATTGAGGCATCAGGGGATTAATAGATTGCTCCACTTCCACCTGCAAAAGTTGGCTCACAGGGGTAGGGGAGATAAGGATTTGACCCACCAGCTGGACCCACTTCCCCACTCCTGCCTTAATGGTCTGAGCTGGGGAGAACTGCCAAACTCCCTGCCATTGGACCCCAGGAAAAGAAAAAGTTTGGGTTCTCCATGGGAAGTGACACCATTCTCAAACCATTCTGGCTGTCTTGCCTCCAGACCAGCTTTTATAAGCCCCCACAGCTACCTCTTGTGCAGTTGCCTTTGTTAATAAATAAGTGTTTTGCAAATTTCATTTTTCCTACAAGGCTTTATATATAAAAAAAGGTTTTTAAAGATTGCTGATAAGGGATAGAAAGTGGGAGGGAGATTATTGCAAACGAAAAGGATGTTCCAGTTCCTCGAGGTTTTAAGCTGCATGACAACCAGTTTACACCTCCCTAGGCAATACTATTAACAGGAAGCTAGGGAATGTATATTTGCAGGCAGAGAGGAGCGTGTAATGAGCGTGTAATTACCCTTTGGGTTTTCTGGGTGAAATGTCAACCGGCGGCCCTGGGAGAGGCATATCCTTTGGAAACATGTCCACCCACATCTGCACACGGCCCTTCAGGAAAGAAAACAAAAGAGCACATGCGAATGAGGTGCAAATTCAGTTATGGAATAGCAAGACTTATTATTATTATTATTAAAATGTGTATACCGCCTTTCATCTGCATAGCTGATTCCAGACAACCCTGCATCTACTAATGCAGGCATAGGGAAACTCGACCCTCCAGATGTTTTGGGACTACAACTCCCATCATCCCTAGCTAACAGGACCAGTGTTCAGGGATGATGGGAATTGTAGTCTCAAAACATCTGGAGGGCCAAGTTTGCCTAAGAGCTCAAGCTCTAATGCTTCAACTACTGCTGCATAAGAACACAAGAAGAGCTCTGCTGGATCGAACCCTTCTAGTTCAGCATCCTTTTCTCACAATGGGCAACTTTGATAAAAAAAAAAAGATAAAGGTAAAGGACCCCTAGATGGTTGAGTCCAGTCAAAGGTGACTATAGGGTTGTGGCACTCATCTCACTTTCAGACCGAGGGAGCCGACATTTGTCCACAGACAATTTTCCGGGTCATGTGGCCAGCATGGCTAAACTGCTTCTGGTGCAACGTAACACCATGACGGAAACCAGAGCGCACGGAAATGCCATTTACCTTCCCACTGCAGCGGTACCTATTTATCTACTTGCACTGGTGTGCTTTTGAACTGCTAGGGTGGTAGGACCTGGGACAGAGTAATGGGAGCTCACCCTGTTGCGGGGATTCGAACCGCCAACCTTCTGATTAGCAAGCTCAAGAGGCTCAGTGGTTTAGACCCCTAGGGCAACTTGATACCTATATGGGAAGCTCATAAGCAGGACTTGAGCACAACAAGTGGGGACACCTGTGACTCTCAGCAACTGGGATTCAGAGACATATGGATAACTCCAAATTAAGTATAATCGCCCAACCCGAATGGGCCTGTATGTGACTGAATCCCAGCTGAAGATAGCAATAGCCTGGAACCACCCAGCTTTCCATGATTTCCTTTTTTGCCATTTATCTAGGCTAAAGCATTACCTGCTCCATGCCGGGCTTATCTTTGTGGTATAGGGGCCGCGTCTCAATGTGTTCGGGCACAAGCTTGCATCCAACCCCAGGAATGTCGTTCCAGGAACGCAAAACCTTTAGAGCAAGGTGTTCATAGGATTCCACTGGCTCCTCTGCAAAAGAAAGGAGAGCACAATACGAGCTGTGACATCACGCAAGGCTGGGCCTTGGCAGCAGTGGCGACATCATCTCCTCCTCCTCCTCCTCCCTCCAGCAGCCGCTAAGAGCTGCCCAAGGGAGGAGGCCGGGAGCAGCAGCCATGGAGAGGCAATGATCCCTTGCAGCCGCCACTGCTTGGGACATGCGCTGGCCCATCCTCTTCCCTGAGCTCGGCAGCGGCAGCACAGGAGAAACAGGGACATTCCAGGATCAAATCAGAAGCTGGGATAGCTTTTCAGGGGCGAACAAAGGCGTCGCTATGTAGGGCACATGTGCAGCATCGCTACAAACGACGCATGCACTGCACATAGCATAACGGTTTGCCGGCACCGCTGCTCCAGCGCCATACGGACGGTACCAGGATCCTCTGCATAGAGTGCATGTGCTGCGTCGTTACGTACAGCGCATGCATGTGATGCCGCACATACGCTGTACATAGCAGTTTGCAGCCGCGAACGGAGGATCCTCCACATGCGGCTGCAGCGGCACAATGGCTGCTCGCACCACTGCGTCTGGGCCGGGGTGGCAGGGCAAGCACCCTGCAGGGTGCTTCCTTGTCACCCTTCCAGATGTGGAACCCAGGGCGCACCGCCCCCATGCCCCCCCTTACGACGCCACTGTAGCTTTTGTAATTCCAGGAGCATCCCTGGAAAATTGGGACGCTTGGAGGGTATGTTAATGCAGAGCCAGCTTTGTTAGTGCTTTACGAAAAAACATTTGTGGTTCAGCAGATCACACTGTAAAGACTATTATTCAGCACAGTTACCATTCTCATCTGCCTGGAAGACTGTCTGCCCTGTAAAGACCTTGTCGCCTACTTGTATCTTCCCAGGTTGCATGTAGGGCCCGCTCAGCTTGTTATCTTTGCAGAGCTTGGTCAGGATCTCGGTTGGCTTGGTGGCATCTCGCCAGGCATTATACCCTTCACTGCGAAGGAGAGAAGATGGTTTTGGACGGATGGAGCAGTTTCTAAAAGCCAACATTCCTTTCAGAACAGAGCTCATGAGAACATTTCCTGCCAAGGCACTCTTCAATTTTGATGAGCTCTAGAATACTACCTGGCCATAAGAACGTCTAGTTCCCATTAGAACAGAGACAGAGAACCTTTGTCCAGGCTGTGGACTACATTAGTCTGGTGGTCAGCTGTTTGGGGGGTATGTGTCTTCCAGTTCTGACAGCAGACCATAATACACGGTTAAAATATACCCAGACTCACACACAAAGCATAGAAAGCAGTGCATATATTCAATTCTTAGAAATGCTACTCAAGTTTCACCTTTTGTTTTCTCAATTGACTTTTCTTTTAACACAACATTTGTAATAAAAGCTGTCCAATGCCCTTTATGTGGTTTGACTGTGCGAACGGCAAAAATAACTTTAAGGCTGCATCCAGCTAAGTTCTACTCAAAGCAGATCCATTGAATGAATGAATCAAAGAAACTTTATTTTCATCAGCCATAGCAACAAACGAACATTGTGATATACACAGAACAAAATAAAAAGTCAATAATTTAAAACACAGTTTAAGGTCCTGAATCAGCAGTCAAATAGTGGACCTTAGTCTGATTGCCCCAGCTAAAAACCTTGCAGCCATTGAAAATAATGGACACGATTAACTTAGGTCCATTGGTTTTAGTAGGTCAGCTCTGCAAATAATGCAAATGCACATCTAAACTGCAAAAATGCAACTGCATATGAAATGTTGTATGCAATTTGCATGGGCAAGTTTTTGCACGTTTACAAGGAACACAGATTCGTCTTTCTGCTAAGACATCCCCCACTCACCTTGATCTTCTGCACCTTATCTTTGTGCACACTTTGTACAACACCAAAGCTCTTTTCCTTCTCAGCTGCTCCCTTTTGAACAGCTGGTGGGCAGGAAGGGCTGAACGAAATTCAGCTGCAAGTCAAATCCAGCCCAAGGCCTGGAAGTTCACCATCCCTACATTAGGAGTTTTCTGAAACTTCACAGGCTGTTGATCAATTACAGAGAGCTTGTGTCTGGAAAGAAGCTTACATTTCATATTGGCTCTGCAACCCACAGGTAGCTCGGTGTCTGCTGTAAAAACGGTTTTCCAAATCAATTTTTGTTTCTCCAATGAGGTCATCAGAACCAATCATGTCATGGTCGTAGATCAGGACTGAAAGCAGGGATTCCTTAGGGAAAGTTGCCTGGATTTCAAACGACCTACGGCAGAAATATTGGTAAAATTATGTCATGTTTGCTTTCAGGGAAGTCTCGCTGAAATCAATGGGACTTAATTGGGGGGAAAGTGGCTTAGGAGTGGGATGTTAAAGTTATAGGAACATAGCACAGGTTTGAGAGTTTAACCCAAAAAGGCCATCACAAAAATTAGAAGAAGAAGAAGAGTTTGGATTTGATACCCCACCTTTCACTCCCTTTAAGGAGTCTCAAAGCGGCTAACATTCTCCTTTCCCTTCCTCCCCCACAACAAACACTCTGTGAGGTGAGTGGGGCTGACAGACTTCAGAGAAGTGTGACTAGCCCAAGGTCACCCAGCAGCTGCATGTGGAGGAGCGGAGACGCGAACCCGGTTCCCCAGATTACGAGACTACTGCTCTTAACCACTACACCACACTGGTGGAAAGCTTTTGAAAAATATCCTTGGAATGATTTTTTTTCTGGCCACCCTAGAAAAACAACAACCCCTGAACCAATAGTCTTCTTCTGCAGAATGTACGTCTGTGTTACAGCCAGCTATTAGTTAACTTTTCCCAGTATTGAAATGTGAGACCAACACTTGTTTTCTGTTATAGCTGAAAATGTGACTAAACTAGGCTTCTCCATCTGTTTGGTTTAATCTGGACATCAGTTACGAAATTCACCTTCTTGAATTTTCTTTCTCTACATACATCAAGGCATCTCTATCTACTCCAGCAAGTTCTATGTTATATGGATTTTGTTTTTAATTCAAAGCATTTATATCCCTCTCAAAAACTGGAAATGCTGCCAGAACAGCTTACAGATCAATATCCTCTCCACCCACCTGCAAAAGTTCTTGCCCTCAATCTTACAATCTTAAAATACACATGTAGAACGAGACAGGGAAGAAAGAGAAAAGCAAGCAAACAGGCACCAATTTCCAGATGTTATCAAGTTCTTATAATGATCATCTTGGGTCGAAGCACAGCTAAAAAATAATGATCAAACAAATCCCAAACGGCTGTTTTGGTGGTGTGTGTATGGAATGATGCAACATGGCTGACACATCAGATAGAGAAGGAAATGGAATGGGATCACAAAATGGTAGAGGCATGTCCGTCCCCCCCATCAGTGGAAAAAAGAAACTTATATAAAATAATAATAATAATAATAATAATAATAATAATAATAATAATAATACCCAGCCCATCTGGCTGGGTTTCCCCAGCCACTCTGGGTGGCTTCCGACAGAATATTAAAATACAATAGTCTATTAAACATTAAAAGCTTCCCTAAATATTAGCTACCCCCTAGGTTGCCAACAGAAAAAGTGTTGAATTAAACCCTCTGGAGGCCCCATGGCAATTGAACTCTTGGGAGCCCCATCACAAATTATCTCCTATATGCATTTTTTAAGGTAAAGGTAAAGGACCCCTGGATGGTTAAGTCCAGCCAAAGGCAACTATGGGGTTGCGGCGCTCATCTTGTTTTACAGGCCAAGGGAGCCGGCATTTGTCCACAGACAGCTTTCCGGGTCATGTGGCCAGCATGACTAAGCCACTTCTGGCACAACGGAACACCGAAACAAGAGCAGCGCACGGAAACGCCTTTTACTTCCCGCCGGAGCGGTACCTATTTATCTACTTGCACTTTTTGGCGTGCTTTCGAACTGCTAGGTTGGCAGGAGCAGGGACCGAGCAACAGGAGCTCATCCCGTCACGGGGATTCGAACCACCGACCTTCTGATCGGCAAGCCCAAGAGGCTCAGTGGTTTAGACTACAGCGCCGCCTGCGCCCCACCTATTTTTTATTATACCAGCCGACAATTTTAATAAACCAATTTTATTACATGAAACAAACATTAACAATTATTAAACAAAGTAACATATCATATTATTAAACAAAAAGCTACGGAAGCTTGAGATGGTGATTTTCTTTCAAGATCTAATCAGTATTATTGTGATCTGTTGTCGCAGGGCCCCTAAAAGCTGTGGTGCCTATAGGCCAGTGCCTATGTGGTAATCTGGCACTGGACAGAAATTATTTGCACCTCTCCTGTGTTCTGAAAAGAAAGAAGAGGGGAGGGTGGGTGGCCCAGTCCTAATATCATAATTGGGCATGGCCAATGTAAGAGACACTAAGCCAAGCCAAGAGGGAACTTAGAGCAGGATGATCAAACAGTCTCTCGTAGATTGTGGATTTTTGAGCAGATATTTACAAGAACTTTCATGGGTCCCATAGGAGGTACTGGAAGGTTCTCTGACACCTGAGTTAAAGAAAATGTTTTAAAATACTTTTGTTAAGAAACCAGAAGTCTTTTTATTGTGTATGGTGGGTGAAGAGATATCAAGGGAAGATAAAAGACTGTTCATGTATGCAACAACAGTGGCAAGAATTCTTTTAGCCCAAAAATGGAAACAGCAAGAAGTACCAACAAAAGAAAAGTGGCAGATTAAAATGATGGACTTTGCAGAACTGGCGAAGCTGACAGGAAAAATCCAAAACCAGAATGATCAAGTATTCCCAAAGGACTGGAGTCAATTTATACGATATTTGAAAGATTACTGTAAGCAATTAACATCACCTTGCCAACAAAGGTCCATATAGTTAAAGCTATGGTTTTCCCAGTAGTGATGAATGGAAGTGAGAGCTGGACCATAAAGAAGGCTGATCGCCGAAGAATTGATGCTTTTGAATTATGGTGCTGGAGGAGACTCTTGAGAGTCCCATGGACTGCAAGAAGATCAAACCTCTCCATTCTTAAGGAAATCAGCTCTGAGTGCTCACTGGAAGGACAGATCGTGAAGCTGAGGCTCCAATACTTTGGCCACCTCATGAGAAGAGAAGACTCCCTGGAAAAGACCCTGTTGTTGGGAAAGATGGAGGGCACAAGGAGAAGGGGACGGCAGAGGACGAGATGGCTTGACAGTGTTATCGACGCTATAAGCATGAGTTTGACCAAGCTGCGGGAGGCAGTGGAAGACAGGAGTGCCTGGCGTGCTCTGGTCCATGGGGTCACGAAGAGTCGGACACGACTAAATGACTAAACAACAACAACAAGCAGGGTTGTCTGAAGACTCGTAATGAGAAACTTCCTCCCTTTTTATTTTAACCTAAATTTTAATGTCTTTTTGTAATGAGTGAAACTAGAATTGGAAAACGTATGAAATGCAATGATATAAAGGTTGATTTTGAAAGCCATGAGGGAAAGAAATTGATGGGCTCTAAAGAGCCAGGGAGGTAAAGTGGATGACAATGATGCGATTGTATATTATTAAATGGAAAACTAATTAAAAATTATATAGAAAAAAGGAAGGATCTCTGACACCGTGTTGCTGACCCCCTGAGTAATGCAAGGAATAATACCGCAGCTTATTAATATCAGCTAACAGACTGACAGTTTTCTGCATTAGCCATTAGCATGCGGACTGAATACATGGATATGCTGAAATAACCAACATTTCTCCAGTGTACAAATATCCTTGGTTTCCTATTGCCTATTAAATGGCCAAAGCAACTCCTAGATTGGATTAAAAATTGTATCCTGATTGAAATGCGATGCAATTCTAATGCAAACCTGGCCTAAACATTTTAGTTATACGATAGTCGCAGCAGACTTGGCTTACATCCTTGGTTACGATGGTGGTCAAGGTCATCAATGCTATTGCATGAGAAGAGCTGAAGCAACAAAAAACTAATTTGGGGAAACGCCGGATGAACTTGAAAGCCAAATAATTTGCAATTAGACAATGTGACACATTGTCAAGAATTTAACCAGTAATTTACAAAGCATCTAAAGAGACATGCATCAATGTTTAACAAATGCACTTTGTACTAAATAACCGGGGGAGAAATTGTCTGCAGCTAATTCATGACATCCGGAACATCACACAATTCAAAATAAACTCACCTTCCAAAAATTGGGTTCAGCTGCTTCGGAATATAATTGTCTCTGTCTTTAATTTCTGTTTTTCCCAACCTAAGCACAATATAAGGATCTGATTTGCCATCTGGATCAGCTGGACTAAGATTAAATGCCTACAATAAGAGAAAAAATTATTAATACATCCCAAACTATATAACCAATTTAGAGTAAAAACAAAACAAAACCAAGTGACTCAATTAATCATTTCAGTTTTCTGAATTAATTTAGTTAAATCTTTCTCCATTGATCCTATTTCCCCCTAAGAAGACCAAGCCATTCTATGTTGATTAAGGTAAAGGTAAAGGTACCCCTGCCCGGTCCAGTCGTGACCGACTCTGGGGTTGCGTGCTCATCTCACTTAAGAGTGGCGAGCCAGCACCAGCGCAGCACACGGAAACGCCGTTTACTTCCCGCTATAAAGCGGTACCTATTTATCTACTTGCACTTAGGGGTGCTTTCGAACTGCTAGGTGGGCAGGAGCTGGGACCGAACGATGGGAGCTCACCCCGCCGCAGGGATTCGAACCGCCGAACATACGATCGGCAAGTCCTAGGCACTGAGGTTTTACCCACAGCGCCAACCACGTCCTATGTTGATTATAGATTATTAAAAAAACAATGACTGGTAGATAGAGTATTACGCTGAAGATTCTTAATACTGTTTGTAGACTATACTGTGTTTTGAAGAATTGTTATGTGAATCCTGAAATACTGTTCCAGGGCAGGGGTAGTGGTGCCAATTTGTGTTTATACTTAGAATAATAGACTTGTAGAATTGGAAGGGACCACAAGTGTCATTTTCTAGCCCAACCAGTGCTGGATTTACATATAAGCTAAACAAGCTATAGCTTAGGGCCCCACTCTCTTGGGGGCTCCCAAAAAATTTAAAGGGAAAAAAACCTGGATGTACATTTCCAAAATATAAGATAAAAAATAAATAAAATAAAACCTACATACAGCAACAGTGGCAAATGGATTTAGATACCTATTAGGTCCATAAATTACCATACAGCATATATTAAACACAAAAAAACAGTGACAATTTGTTGTTGACAAAGGACAGCTGGACATATAAAGGGCCCCATTACCTTCAGTAGCTTAGGGCCTTGTCAAACCTCAATCCGGCCATGAGCCCAACCCCTTGCAATGTGGGCATCTCCCAACCCTGAGACTAAGAGTCTCATGCTCTACAGACTGAGCTGTGCTTAATTCATACTAATTTTTTTGTAATACAGTCATACCTCGGGTTACAGACACTTCAGGTTGTGTTTTTTCGGGTTACGGACTGCTGAAACCCAGAAGTACCGGAACAGGTTCCTTCTGGGTTTTGGCGGTCACGCATGCACAGAAATGATAAATTGCGCTTTGCGCATGCCCAGAAGCACCAAATTGCAACCCGCGTGTGCACATACATGGGTTGCGAATGCTGCGGGTTGCGAATGTGCCTCCCGCCCAGATCACGTTCGCAACCCGAGCGTCCACTGTAGTTTTATAGGGAAGTAAAATCAACAAAATGGACGCGGGTGGCGCTGTGGGTAAAAGCCTCAGCACCTAGGGCTTGCCGATCGAAAGGTCGGCGGTTCGAATCCCCGCGGCGGGATGCGCTCCCGTTGTTCGGTCCCAGCGCCTGCCAACCTAGCAGTTCAAAAGCACTCCCGGGTGCAAGTAGATAAATAGGGACCGCTTACTAGCGGGAAGGTAAACAGCGTTTCCGTGTGCGGCTCTGGCTCGCCAGATGCAGCTTGTCACGCTGGCCACGTGACCCGGAAGTGTCTCCAGACAGCGCTGGCCCCTGGCCTCTTGAGTGAGATGGGCACACAACCCTAGAGTCTGTCAAGACTGGCCCGTACGGGCAGGGGTACCTTTACCTTTTTTAACATCAACAAATAATCCCAGACGATGCACTGCACTGACCAAGGCTCCAGCCTACTTGCCATTCTGGCAGGTAGCTAGAGTCTGGCCAATGCAGCGCTTGGCTTCATTGAGCGTGTCATGGCTTGACCCCGCCCCTGTCAGGTGCTGCCTGTTGTTCACCCCCTGCTGGGCTTCAGGGTCCAAGGCTTTGGCCCCAGACTCCGCACCTAACAGAAGCATCAGTTATACTTACTGCGACAACGTATACTCTGATGAGAACTTTCACTGAGTGGTTGGGAGGGATGCCCTGCAAGATTCTCGGCTGGCCTCCGTCTCCTGAGCAGCCATCTTCTGGACTTTTGTAGATGCAGAAACAGCCCTGTTAATACACAGCATGGATATAGATCGTTCCTAGTGCCAAACCGAAATCAGCAGATGCAGACATAATGTCATGCTTGCAGTGGTTTTTTGTTTACAAATGCATTCAACACTTATCTAAAAAAAAAAAAAAAAAAGATTACATGCTATTACAGTGATACCTTGGTTCTCAAATGCCTTGGTACTCAAACAACTTGGAACCCAAACACTGCAAACCTGGAAGTAAGTGTTCCTGTTTGCGAACTTTTTTCAGAAGCCAAACGTGCTCCATTTTGAGTGTTACGCTTCCGTTTTGAGTGCCACAGTTCTGTTTTGAGTGTTACACTGAGGTCCGCCTGTTTTCGTTGTTTATTTTGTGTTTTGGTTTTTGCGGCTCTTTGTTTGTTTTTGTGACTGTGTGGAACCCAGCTCAGCTCCTGATTGATTGTGTGACTGAAGTACATTGTTTTTTGCTTTCGTTTTATGGATCAATGGTCTCGTTAGATAGTAAAATTCATGTTCAATTGCTGTTTTAGGGGCTGTTTTTAGAAGTCTGGAACGGATTAATCCGTTTTGCATTACTTTCTATGGGAAAGCGCGCCTTGGTTTTGGAACAGACTTCCAGAATGGATGAAGTTCGAGAACCAAGGTAGCACTGTACTCCCAAGAGTTTTTGGGAGACTCCTATTCCTCTCTCAGAACTACCATTTCCAGACTTCCCTGAGAGGAGGGATGGGTGGTTAAACACCTGTGGTAGTTGTGGCTCTGTGAGGGAAACAGGGTTTGTTTAACATCTCTAAGCACCCTTAACAAACTAAAGCTCCCAGGATTCTTTGGGTAGTAAGCTATGACTATTTAAAGTGGCATAATGGTGTTTTAAATGTATTGTGTGAATGTGGCCTGAATACATTGCCACAGCTTGGTTCTTTTGGCGTTGACAGATTAAGGTGTAATAAGAATCTTAATTTTTAACATTTCAATTAAGTGATCTGAAGACAACAGCCCGAGGGTTGTTCTGAAATTGGGAATAACTCTATTTTCATGAGTTAATTGAATTTATGATAGAGGTACTGAAAGCTTGTCCTCTTTTTAGATTTAGGACAGGGAATCCCTGTGGTTTTTCAATCAATGAAGAATCACAGGTTCTGCCAAAAAAAAAGTGTGTTTAGTTTGGTTAATCTACTATGTTTGGCATACTCTGTGCACTGCCCCACAAATGCTAGCAAACTTAAATATTACCAAGTAAAAATGAATTTCTGTGCAACATGGATTTCTTTATTTCCACGCGGTACTTTTCACAATACCTTAAACTTCCCTACGATCCTGTCCTCATAGTCGCTGTGATCTTCATCAGTGGACTTGCCTCGGAAGAGTTCAAACGTCTTCACCCAGTCTTCAAAGTTGTTAAATTCACTCTCCAAATCTCCATCGTAGATCTTTGGAAGAGATTGAGCCAACATTTCACAGTTGAGAAAACAGTGGGAGCAGTTTCAGAACAAAAATTTAAGCAAAATGAGTGGAAGCAGGAAACTGGGAAAATATGTGAGTTGAGCACCTAGGATTTGTGCTGATTCTCCCAAATTAGCAGAATAACCCGGATTTACAAAAACGAATGAACTTTACCTCCAGGGTTGCTAGATTTGGAGGGGCCTCCTTCACTTTCTTCTTGAGCAACTTGTCTTTCTTCTTTCTGTCTGGCTCGTCTTCAATGCTCAGTGCTACGTGGCCAGAGGTCTGTTTCGCTACAAGAGATTAAATGGAACAGGTTTTGTTTACCATTACAAATGACTGCATCGAAAGATGAACCTCAAGCCTATTCTCTGTTTATTGTAAGGTAAAGGTAAAGGGACCCCTGACCATTAGGTCCAGTCATGGCCGACTCTGGGGTTGCGACGCTCATCTCGCTTTATTGGCCGAGGGTTTTGCCTAAGGTAAAGGTAAAGGGACCCCTGACCTAACGTAAAGGTAAAGGGACCCCTGACCATCAGGTCCAGTCGTGACCGACTCTGGGGTTGCGGTGCTCATCTCGCTTTATTGGCCGAGGGAGCCGGCGTACAGCTTCCGGGTCATGTGGCCAGCAAGACTAAGCTGCTTCTGGTGAACCAGAGCAGCGCACGGAAACACTGTGTACCTTCCCGCCAGAGCGGTACCTATTTATTTAGGTTGGCAGGAGCAGGGACCGAGCAATGGGAGCTCACCCCGTTGCGGGGATTCAAACCACTGACCTTCTGATCGGCAAGCTCTAGGCTCTGTGGTTTAACCTGTGTCCCTCTGTTTATTGTAGCAAATAAATAAATAGTAGCTGCAATGCTATGATGATAGAATTAAGGTTGGAAGAGGATGTCTCTCCTGGGAACTGTAACAACTGAACCCCCCCCCCCTTTAAAAAAAAGAACATTATTGTCGGCTGCATGCATGCCTTACATTTAAAAACCACATTTTCCCCACCCCAAAGAAGCCTGGGAACCATAGTTTGCCCCTCACAGAGCTACAGTTCCCAGCGTCCTTAACAAAGTACATGTCAGGCTTCGGGAAATCGGCTTCCTCCTCCGTGGCAGTAAACAAAAGATCAAACGAAAAGAACATCTTACCAGGTAGAATCTTTAATAATTACAGCGAGAGAACAAAGAACACATCTCCTAGAAATGGCGGTGCTCCCAATTAAGGGTTACACCCCCTTCCTTCCCTATTAATCTATGTCATTCCTACGTCTTGTCACCTGAGCTTGTACCCTCTTGTGCTTTCTGTTCTGCCGCTTTCTGAGCTCTCTGTGACTTTGGAGAAGGGGGATGAATGCTGTCCAGAGACTCTGAATCTGTTAACCCTCTCTCTTCCAGTGTTTCTTCTCCTAGCTGTTCCCCATCCAGTACTTCCCAGCTTCTGCCTTCTGAACTATGTCCCTCTGCAAACCACTGCTCCAAATCTATACTGTCCTCCTGCTCCTGGGAAGATTCAGGATCCGAATCAGGAGCAGGGGGAGGGGAAAGCTCCCACCATTCCTTCTCAGTGCAGCCCACCTCAGCACAGTCCCCGACAGTACAGCTCCCAGGATTCTTTGGGGATGATGGTGGATGTGCTTTAAATCAATGGCATGCATTCTATCCCATCTCTTACACAGGTTTCCCAGTTAACTCCCATTCAAGCTACTAGTCAGGTCCCCCCATTTTTCTTTAGCTACATCAGATCAGGTTCTCACTGGAGCAATGATGATCACATCCTTTATATTCTCCCTATTTGTTTCCCTACTTTTTATTTATTTATTTATTTGAAAAGCTATTTTTATTTAACTAGATTGAATAAGTTGCTTACACAAGATATACATTAAAATCACAGACAGAATCAGGTGTAAAAAAAGAAGAAAGCTTAAAACTTTTCAAAATAAAGTCCAGCAGTTTGAAAATAGAAATTCTAAAATTTGCAGACTTGCTTAAAAATGAAAAGGTTTTTAGCGAGAACCAAAAACAGTATACCAATGGGGTCTGCCAGTTATCAAAGAACAGGGAGTTCCATATTGTTGGTGGTGTCACTATTAATTATATCAATATGTTTTTTTATCCACTGTGCCTAACTTCAGGCTTAGCAAATTGTTTCCCATCCCTTGGCATCAACATCAAGATTTTTATGATGCAACATCAAATTAGTTGGCACTGGCCCTGCATAAGATTAAAGTAGCATTTCAGAGGTCTAGGGTCCACACCAGTGTAAAATGCCTATGTGCCTCAAATGTACTTTCTTATTTTATTTTTTTAAAGAAAATGCAGGTGGGATCCTTTATCCTAATTCCCACCCACCAGGTTCATCAGAACGGAAGGGAAAAAAACTGCAGTCCACTAGCAGCTGAATGGAAGAATTCTCTTTAAGGTGACAGGCAAAGTTATTTTGGACATGGATACAGCAATCAGGGGGAAAAAGGACTCCTTGCCAGCCTATCAAGATGTTTCAATCATGCGGAGACACAAATTGCCTGCATAATTAGATTTCTGGCAAGCTCTGCTACACCAGTGAGTTAATGATTGAAATTCCATTCACCTGCAGTTCTCGGGCCAGCAATAAATTAGGTCAAATCTACGCCGCACTCATGGAGTTAAGTTTAAAAACAGGCAAACAGGCAAACAAATAATTAAGGGTCAGACACATTTATAAAAGACAGGGTATGCCAAGAGCCAAGATATTAGCTGCCAGATCTCCAGCAAAGCCTCCCCTGAAATATTTTGGCTTTATTTGACTCTTGGTGTATCTGTGCTTAGGGCCAAGCTAGATGTCTTAGCAACAGCATGAATTGTTATATAAACAGCAGCCAAGGGGGGCCTCAGTAGAACTGGAACCACAGGAGGTGAACAAGCTAGAATCATAGAGCTGAAAGGGATCCAAGGGTCATCTAGTCCAACCCCCTACAATTCAGGAATGTCAGCAAAAGCATCCATGACAGATGTCCATCCAACTTTTACTTAAAAACCTCCAAGGAAGGAGACCCACAGTGGGCGGGATGGTATACACACGGTAAAAGGTAAAAGGACGCAGGTGGTGTTGTGGTCTAAACCACTGAGCCTCTTGGGCTTGCCAGTCAGAAGGTTGGCGGTTCGAATCCCTGTGATGAGGTGTGATCCTGTTGCTCTGTCCCAGCTCCTGCAAACCTAGCAGTTTGAAAGCACACCAGTACAAGTAGATAAATAGGTACCACTGTGACGGGAAGGTAAACGGCATTTCCGTGCGCTCTGGTTTCTGTCACGGTGTTCCGTTGCACCAAAAGCTGTTTAGTCATGCTGGCCACATGACCTGAAAAGCTGTCTGTAGCAGCGGCGGAGAAAGCCACTCGGGTGCCTGGGGTGGTGCGCCCAGGGGTGGCGCGAGCCGCTCATAGGGGCTGGGCACACCACAGGGCCTCTGGAGTCTGCCTGCCTCCTCCCACTCAACCACTCTACAGCTGGGGGGGAGGCAGCGGGTGAACCATTTGGGCACGAGAGAGACAGGTGGCTCGGGCGCACTGCAGGCCCCACAGTGAGTGCCGCCCTGCATTTTGTCACCCCCCTCAGTGGTGACACCTGGGGCAACCCACCCCCACGGCACCCCCTTCCTCCGCCCCTGGTTTGTGGACAGACACCGGCTCCCTCAGCCTGAATACGAGATGAGCGCCGCAACCCCATAGTCACCTTTGATTGGACTTAACTGTCCAGGGTCTTTTACCTTTTACCTTACACACAAGGTAAAAATGTGCGCAAGACTTCAGGTGTTTGTCTGGGCTGCATTGCACAAAACCCCAGACTGATCTGTAAAGTGCAGATAATGGCTCAGAGATAGAGATAGATGATAGATAGATAGATAGATAGATAGATAGATAGATAGATAGATATAGATAGATAGATAGATAGATAGATGATAGATAGATAGATGATAGATAGAGATGATAGAGATAGATAGATAGATAGATTAGATAGATAGATAGATAGATAGATAGATAGATAGATAGATGATAGATAGAGGATAGATAGATAGATAGATAGATAGATGATAGATAGATAGATAGATAGATAGATAGATAGATAGATAGATGATAGATAGATAGATGATAGATAGATAGATAGATGATAGATAGATAGATGATAGATAGATAGATGATAGATGGATAGATAGATGATAGATGGATAGATAGATGATGATAGATAGATAGATAGATAGATAGATAGATAGATAGATGATAGATAGATAGATAGATAGATAGATAGATAGATAGATAGATAGATGATAGATAGATAGATAGATGATAGATAGATAGATGATAGATAGATGATAGATGATAGATAGATAGATAGATAGATAGATAGATAGATGATAGATAGATGATAGATAGATAGATAGATGATAGATAGATAGATAGATGATAGATAGATAGATGATAGATAGATAGATAGATAGATAGATAGATAGATAGATAGATAGATAGATGATAGATAGATGATAGATGATAGATAGATAGATAGATGATTGATAGATAGATAGATAGATAGATAGATAGATAGATAGATAGATGATAGATAGATAGATAGATAGATAGATAGATAGATAGATGATAGATAGATAGATAGATGATAGATAGATAGATGATGATAGATAGATAGATAGATAGATAGATGATAGATAGATAGATAGATAGATAGATAGATAGATAGATAGATAGATGATAGATAGATGATAGATAGATGATAGATAGATAGATAGATGATAGATAGATAGATAGATGATAGATAGATAGATGATAGATAGATAGATAGATAGATAGATAGATATAGATAGATGATAGATAGATCAGCTGTTGCCACAAGCAGAACTCTGAACTCCGCTGCCACTAAGTGAAGGAAAGGAGGCGATTTTTCATTATTCTTCCCTCACCCATCAGCTGCCAGCGCTGGATGAAAATGTGCTCTGAGCAGTTGCCGGATCCTCTGGCACAGTGGGGAGGTGGTACAGAAAACTGCAGGAGTTAGGAGGATATCAGCAAAATTGCCTCTTCCCCTTCCTAGCTGGAGCCTCTGCTGGACCGAAAGCTTTTCTGCATACAGAAAGAGCCCTTTTGTACCCACAAGGGATGCTGAGTATCTGGGCCATTCGCAAACAGTAAGATGAAATCAAACTGTGCAGCTTTCAGCATGAACCGAGAAAGAGAAAGAAAAATGCAAATGTAGATACTCACCGTTTCCTGGCTTTCCATCACTGAAATCGAGCACTTTTGCCTTTCAAAATAAAATAAGAGGTTTTTTAAAAACAACAGGTAGACAGAAACTTGCATAAATAGAACAATAAAGAGCAAGCCACTTTAGTTACAGTTCTGCTTTAATATCTCGACTCTTGTTAAAGTAGAAATCAATTTGCTTCCCTCCTTTGTAGAAGAGAAAGACTGCACCCCTCATTTCCATGTTCCAGATTTTTGTTTTTTAAATCCCCCCTGGAGATTCATAGTTAGTGATACTGAAATACTCTCAATGCAAAAAGTAAAAGAATGCCGTGGCACATCGACGGCTATTAACAGGTTTAGTGTGGCCCATTTTGTTGGCCACAGACAGTTTCATCCAGCCCATAAAGTGCCGTCCACAGTGGTTAGATACATTTATGTGTGCCTGTACGCACACATGTACATCCATGCATGCTTAGCACACAAGCCAAAGCATCATGAGTTCTAAGACATACATTCTGTGACATTTCTGTGGGGGGGAAATGCATTCAACACCATACTTTTACACGGATGCGTCACAAACTGTGCTCCTTGCATGCACAGGGTTCCCAGAGTCCCTACCTTTTGTCCTTTTTGTACAGAGGCGTAATACTTTGACCACCAATCAATAACATTTTCAGCCGATTCGTCAGCTATTGTCCTCTTTTTCCTCTTGGTGGAGCGCCGAGTTGATTTCCTTGAGGCCTGGAAAGGAAAAAAAAGTTGGAATTACAAAGATGGCAGGAGGAGAGAATGGACCTGCAGATCCATTTCAGCCTGAGGATAAATGGTGGCGTTGGAGAGACAGCTACATGAGCATATCTGCATCAAAAGATCAAGCACAGATGTTTCCACGCACAATGCTTTGGGTCCACATGGACTGAACACTTCAGTAATGAAAACCTCGTTGAGGAGGTGCTCACTTCGCAATGTTGTTCTGGGACAACTGGGGTTGGGGGAAGGATTAGGTCCTACTGCCACCTGAAGATCAGAGACTGGCCATCTCTGGTTTACAAAGGGGGCCCAAAGGCGACAGTAAAGGTAAAGGTAAATGGACCCCTGACCATTAGGTCCAGTCGCGGACGACTCTGGGGTTGCGGCGCTCATCTCGCTTTATTGACCGATGGAGCCGGCGTACAGCTTCCGCGTTATGTGGCCAGCATGACTAAGCCGCTTCTGGTGAACCAGAGCAGCGTACAGAAACTCTGTTTACCTTCCCGCCAGAGCGGTATCTATTTATCTACTTGCACTGGCGTGCTTTTGAACTGCTAGGTTGGCAAGAGCAGGGACCGAGCAACGGGAGCTCACCCCATCACGGGGATTCAAACCACCAACCTCCTGATCTGCAAGCCTTAGCCTCTGTGGGTTAACCCACAGCGCCACCCGCGTCTCAAAGGTGACAGTAAGCTGTTGTTATTCAGTTCGAAGTATTTAGGTTAAATGCTGTAGGTTTTTTAGAGCTGGAACAGGGTGGCTTAGACAGTGGTGGATTCTCCCTTGTTACAGGTATCAAGGGAGTGCTCTAATACTAAAGTTTCTGCATGAGCAGGGAGATGGACTAGATTTGATTTGATCTTTCCATTCCGCTTTTCCAACAACAAATGATGATCTCAAAGCGGCTCACAATAATCACAAAGCCTCTCTTTCCAGAGGGGAGGAGTTGTGAGTGGGAGCCGGTTCCTGCATCGGTGGGGGGAGAGGGGCGTGTATTCGGCCCCCTGCGTCAGCTCTCCCCAGCTGCCAGGCCAAGCCCTGTCAGCTAGCCAATAGGGCTGGCGTGTGGGCGGGGTTTAGCCACATTTAAGCGGCCACGGCTGCACCGGGGCCCCATTCTTTTCGTGTTTTTCGACGGATCACCTGCCCTCCCTCACTCTAGGTCATTTCTTTCCTTTTGACCTTGCTATGGACTTTGGTTGGTTGCCTTGGTTGCCCAAGGGGCCTGGTAGGAATTTTTATCCAATTGGCAAATTGGCACCAGCCTCTTGGTTTTCCGCCTACCTTGTAGCAAATTGTCAAAACTTTATGGTATTGGCGGTTAGGCACTGGAATATGTGTAGTGTGTTGGAGGGCAGGTTGTGGCCATCACCTACCCCTCCTCTTATTTGGGTATTCCATTAAAGGGATCCGGCGGTCATAGATCCTGTCCAATGCCCTACTGGTGGCTAGGGCCATGGCACGACCCCTGGTGACATCAGGGGAAGCTTCCAGTTGTATTTGCATCAACAAGCTCCTCCCACTGGTTGTTAACCCTCAAATGACTCCCCGCTGAGCGGGGTGGAGTCATGTATAGATTGCTTGATCCAATGCCTAAGCCAATACCACTCACATGCTGTAACCAATAAAGTTGTGGCCTTATTTAACCCATTAACCTAAAATACTGTGTCCTTGTGTCTTATTTATCTCTACGCGGGTGGCGGGTCCTTGACTCACAAAAGCGTTTTATATATATATATAAAACCCAATATATATATATATATATATATATGCAGGTTTTGGTGTCCTCGGGTATCTTCCCGTGTAAAAGTTGGGGTGTCTAGGCGACGTTTCGTCGAAACGTCGCCTAGACACCCCAACTTTTACACGGGAAGATACCCGAGGACACCAAAACCTGCATTCCTGTACCCGTGAAAATCTACGAAAGCATATATATATATATATATATATATATATATATATATATATATACCCATTACAATCACTATACTATTAAACAGCATTGCATATAAATAAAGCAAGCGACAACAAATTCATCAAAATGATTAATACAAGTCAATAAAGTCATAGTAATGACCTCTGAGAAACAGCTCTACGGTTTTGTGAATTATCTCCTGCTGTAACTGGGCCCCTGTGAGCAGATTTATGATATTAAGACCTCGTGGGAGATGTTGCCTTGTTGAATGAAAATGAAATAGCGTATTTTCTCTTTTGTGGTCCCGATTCCTTTCCCTAGTTACAGGCTCTGGTCACTTCTTAATGTTGAGAAGGAGAGTTGCTGTTGGTATTGCCTGTTAGAATTCCTGCTCCGTGATTTCAGTCATGGGATTGTTGTCTATCACATGGCGGTATATGTTTTGACTCCACAAAGTGGGAAGTGACAGAGACAGGATGTTTGTGTTACTGTGTTCCACTATTGTCCTTTGTTCTTTTTCTCTTTGCTGTCTGATGCTAGAGAGAGAGGGAGCCATGTTGCAGTGCTCCGTGTGTGTTTATATGTAAATAAAGTAGATTAGCCAAAATGCTGAGCTGCTGAGGTCTGTTATGCATGATGTGCAAACTCTGCAGATCCCTAAGTGTGCTGATGTCTGTTGGCATTGGTCGCTGTGATGTTCGGGCAGAAGAAAGCTTTTGAAGCTCCCGAACGATCGACCAGGAAGAAGAGAACATGGCAATCAGGCATGTGTCTCTGCCAGGGTCCTACATGAGTGTAGGCTGAGCTCATGACACATTCATTAATATGCAATGGAATATTAACAGAATATTACTTCAATCAATACGGAAGAAAATGTACTATCCCAGAGCTCCAGGATGAAGCCAGCCAGCTACTGCAATGGTACCTACTTTTTGCTTCTCGTCTTTTGCAGGGGTCGAGGTAGGAGGAGGAGCAGGTTTCAGGGAAGGTGCCGGCAGAGGCGATGGAGCCAATGGCTCTGGCTGTGGCACGGCAAACACAGGCTCACCATGTTCCACGTCAATATAGACATGATCTCCTGAAGACTCTTCAGGCTGAGGCGACTGAAGTTGCGCTGGAGCGGGTGAAGCTGGAAACCAGAAACACTTGTTATTGTGGTGGCTCACCTAGTGGGCTCTCTCAGCAAACTGTGGGCCTTCTCAAATCTGCATTGTATTGAGAATCAGACACTGCAGCATCTACTAGAGAAAAATGGTGGACCACTTGATCAATGGCTACCTCATGTCAGAGTATGTACGCCTCTGAATGCTCAGGCTCTGCTCGTGGGCTTCCCAGAGGCTTCTGGTTGGCCACTGTGAGAAGCTGGATTAGATGGGTCTTTGGCCTGATCCAGCCACGCTCTTCTTCTACTCTTCTGTCAAGATTTTTCAGCCCTGCCTGACAGGGCTGTTTGATGTTTTGTTATGTTTTATATATTCTGTAAGCTGCCCAGAGTGGCTGGGGAAACCCAGCCAGATGGGCGGGGTATAAATAATAATAATAATAATAATAATAATAATAATAATAATAATAATAGAAATCCCAAGGATTAGACCTGGGACTTTATGCCTGCATAGCAAGGGTTGTTTTAATGCTTTGTAGGATTCAATAAATGTCAATGCTAATGAGTGTGAATGGCTGCTGAAGAATTATGGGAGATATCAATGAAAGAAATCTCTTGGCTCTGCAGTGGCTCTCTGTTTGTAGAATGCTCCACAAAATTCCGTTTGTGGAATAATAATAATAATAATAATAATAATAATAATAACCGCCTTGAGATCTTCGGATGAAGGGTAGTATACAAATCAAATAAATGAATAAATAAAATCAAAATCCTATGGTGGACCACAGCCAATTACTCATTATTGCCAGGCTGTATTGATCGCCTTTGGTCTATAACGTGATTTTCCCCCATCCCCCAGCAATAAACTAAGCTATAAAAACCATGCAGATATTTTCTTTGTGAGCTTGCTCATAGCATATTTAAGACTCATATAAATATGGTGTAGTGGTTAAGAGCGATAGTCTCGTTATCTGGGGAACCGGGTTCGCGTCTCTGCTCCTCCACATGCAGCTGCTGGGTGACCTTGGGCTAGTCACACTTCTCTGAAGTCTCTCAGCCCCACTCACCTCACAGAGTGTTTGTTGTAAGGGAGGAAGGGAAAGGAGAATGTTAGCCGCTTTGAGACTCCTTAAAGGGAGTGAAAGGCGGGATATCAAATCCAAACTCTATAAGGTCATTTACTCATATGAATATAAGCCCCTTGGACGCAAACGCTCAGCACTTCTTACCTTTGTCGATTTCCACAATGTCGGGCTCTTTTGCTGGTGAGGCAGGCAGTTCTTTAGGCTTATACAGAAACTGCTTCAGGCAGTTGATGGTGTGGGTTCCAACCAAAGTGCTGCGTCCAAAGGCTCTCCAGTCAACTACACAGATGCTAAGAGGTGGGTGCAGCAGTTCGTTTTCAGGCAGTTCCTAGCAGAGGAGAAAGGACAAGATCCGATAATAATCAATTCTTTGTCTTCTGGTGAATTTCCTCACTGGCCCTTTGATAATTTTGTTTTAATTCTAGATATAGCAGCTATCTAATGCAGAGAAATACAATATAATCCCCTGCAACTTTGGCTTCACTAACTGTTTTGGTTTCCATAGAAATTTGGCCTCTTCAGGATCTTCCAAATTGATGAAACTTTGGCCGTGACTCGAGAAATTTCACCTACCTGTACATGTTTCTTTTTATATATTCTTCACACAGGGCTCCCAATGATCTCTCATCCTCACCTGTTTAGTTTGAGCAAAGCTGTAATCTTAAATGTTTCTATTCTTGTCCCTGTTGCACCCAAGAACCGCCATATTTTGCTCTTTGCAAAATCTAATGGGATAACTCTAATTTGATCTATTAATTCACAAGCCTCATTGAACAAAGGGCCCGTCACCTCTTGGTAACTCCCAAATGTCTGCAAGCAATTTACAATAAAAACAAATCCTTATAAAAAATCACCAGCATTTTAGTGCAGGTGGCTCCTAATAAACACATTTTTGGATGCCGTTTTGACGAAAATGCCAATTTTTGCAAGCAATCTGCCCAAGTATAATGTATTTTGGATGTTGCTTTCACTAATATATGCACAGCTTTTCTGCACACTTCCCCTAATACAAACATTTTTGTGTATATTGTTTGGTTTGAGAACTCTATCGTGAATCTGGGAGATGTGCAAACTTAAAAGGACAGCTGTGTTTTGGTTCTTCTATAGGTTTAAGAAATGTGAATTAGGCAGTTTCTTCTTGAAATGTAAACTTACATTTCTCACCCACCCCTAGTGAAATCCACTCTCGACTAGCGGTGCGGCAGGGGGCGGTGCTGCGGTGCTGTGTGTTGCAGTCAGCTCAGCGGGATCCCACCTTCGTCGCCAGTGAAATCTACTCGGAGTCGAGAGTGGATTTCATGCTCTTTATTCAGCTCATAGTGGTGAGGAGGAATGAATGTTCCCCCAAAGTATCTGCTTTATATACATTATTTACACAATGGGCTGCATGTGATTGGCTAATTCTGGAATTCTCCTGTAGGCCAATCAGGTTGTGGATTCACTTCCATCTGGAGCTGGATTGGGTGGCTCCTGCAGACCAATCATACTGCTGCATTGTTCTAGGACCAATCAGACTGCTGCATTCTGAATCCTATTGTTCTAGGACCAATCAGACTGCTGCCTTTTGGATCCTAGTCAACTCCGTACATAACACCTAAGTTGAATATATGAGACCCCCCACAGTTTATCCTCACAAGAACCCTCTGAGGCAGCTTTAAGTTTAGGGATGATAGTTGGTCTAAAGTCACCCTGTGAGCTGCGCTAAAATTGGAGCCACCATCTCCCCAGCCCCACTTCTGAAGAAAAGGAAAAAATCAGCATCTTCTTTTACTGCATCCTGGCTAGTTCTTAACTATCCCATGGGTTATTCCCAAACTTTACTCTGCTGCTTGTTTTTCAGGGGGGGGGGGGGGAGAGGAAAGAGGGAGTCTGACCAACAGCAAGTTATACATACTTACCACTTCAAACCAGTCTGCCTGGACATTAAAATTTGGATTGTTTTTGTAGCTCTGGATGACACACGATTTCACCCCTTTGCTGGCACATTCAATGAGAACTTGTGGGCGGTCCACAGAAAGGAGTTGCACCTTCTTCAGTTCACGGAGACCCCAGAAGAGAACCTTCAACAGGGATAAGAAAAACACTTAGCGTGTGCACAATTCATTTCCGTACATTATCTGAGTACTTGCAATTGCAACAGTCCTGCAAGGTAGGCCAGGTTATGGTCCTCTGTATTTCAGATGTGGGGATAGAAGGGACGAGGCTCACAAAACGGTGATTGGCCTTATACTGGTCTGATTCAGCCTGATTCGCCGCATCAAGCAGTTGGTCCCTTACCTTTCCCGCCCCAACCTGGCCACAGTGATCCATGCGATGGTCACCTCCAGGCTTGACTACTGTAATTGGCTCTACGCGGGGCTGCCCTTGAAGCTGTCCCAGAAACTCCAGCAGGTGCAGAATGCAGCAGCGAGGCTCCTCGCGGGGTCTCTGCCATGGGAGCATAGTCACCCAGTGCTTTTCTAGCTGCACTGGCTCCCGGTGGAGTACAGGGTCAGATTTAAGGTGCTGGTTTTGACCTTTAAAGCCCTTCACGGCCTAGGACCCTCGTACCTACGGGACCGCCTCTCCCGGTATGACTCACGGAGAGCCTCAAGGTCCATAAATAGCAACACCCTTGTGGTCCCGGGCCCAAAGGAAGTTAGATTAGCTTCAACTAGAGCCAGGGCCTTTTCAACACTGGCTCTGGCCTGGTGGAACACTCTGCCTCATGAGACCAGGGCCCTGCAGGATCTGATTTCTTTCCGCAGGGCCTGTAAGACAGAGTTGTTCCACCTGGCCTTTGGCTTGGAGCCAATTTGATTCCCTCCCCCTCTTTCTCTTTTCTTTTTCCTTTCTCCTCCTGTGATGAGGCTGCATTTTAATTTTAATGTTTCAATATTTTAATGTTGTATTTTAATCTTGTTTCTAAGTTGTATTCATTCAACTTGTTTTTATTATTGCTTGTTAGCCGCCCTGAGCCGCACACTAAGCCCGGTTACCTCTTCAGCTTCCTGCACCTCCTCCTTCTCCTAGTCTTCTCCCTCTGACCACTCATTGTCATCCCACCACCAATCCCTGGGCTCTGAGACTCCTTCCTTTGGAGGTTCCCCAGTTGGTTCTTCCCACTATTCTTCTGCATCCAATCAGCCCCAGTAGGTATGGGCTTGGAGTATATGCCCCAGGCCCCCACACTTTTTGCCCTTGACAGTTCTGGCTAAATGCCTGAAAAGTTCTCTTCCCTGCCCCTTAAATGGTGACAAATAGCACCTCAGGACGATTCTTTAAAAACTGATTTACAAACTGGGGGCGAGGGAAAAGGGAGAAAGAGAATAATGAGTTGTTTTCAAAGATTTATGCCCAGCAAGTTTCCATCTCTTCTGGATAAGAATCTTGCTTGGCAACTGCAAATAATTGGAATCTGTAAGGCTGCGTGTTATGTGTCTAGAAGAAAGTATTTAACCCCTGTTGCCACACACGGAAATATAGAGAGAGGAGCCATAGCTCAGCGGGAGAGCACCTGCTTTGCATGCAAAAGGTCCCGGGTGCAAAGCCCTTTGTCTCTACGTAGGACTGGGAACATCCCCAGTGTGAAACCTTGGGGAGCTACTGTCAGTTAGTGTCAGCAATACTGGGCTGAATGGACACTAGATGGGTGATTGGCTCAATGGGTATGGTAAACCTGTGGACGACTGTTAACAACTGCAATTAGTCCAACAGGAAAACAGCAAGGAATAGTATGCAGGTGACCAAAAATAGCATTAGCATGTGTAATGAGACAAGAATCCAATATCTGTGTTCAGACCAGGTCTCTCCAAAATGATCTAGAATCATTTTAGCAGTGAGCCTGCTGCAATGGCATACTCACCATGCTGCATTTTGGGTGACCTCTCCTTGGTAGAGCTTAAAAGGAAATGTTTCTAGTTTGCAGTGTAGTAATTGGCGGACTCTTACGTCACTCAAGAAGTCATATGTTGCACCCTCCTTGAAGCAAGGCTGTGCAGAGTGCTGATTGGTGGCCTTTGTGACATTTGCGAAGCTGCATTTCTGCCCCTTATTCCCTTCTTGGAACAGTTTTTAAAATCCACCCATGCCAGCATTTAAGCAGTAATAATAATAATAATAATAATAATAATAATAATAATAATAATAATTTATTTATACCCTGCCCATCTGGCTGAGTTTCCCCAGCCACTCTGGGCAGCTTCCAATTCAGTGTTAAAAACAATACAGCATTAAATATTAAAAACTTCCCTAAACAGGGCTGCTTATAAGATAGCTGCTTATTTCCTTCACATCTGAAGGGAATGCTTGAAAACAAAGTAGAATGTTCGACTGAAGCATCAGAGCAGAGATGACAGTCATAGATCAGGAAGCTATAGAAATGTGAAGGTGTGGCCTGCGGCTGATAAGAAATGAGACCCCGACGCATCATTTTGTGTTAACTCACCTCTACTCTGTATTTACTCAAGACAGGTCTGATGTTGGCTGGGACTGGGTAGATCATACTGGCATCTGCAGGATCCACAGGTGGGAGGTTTTCAGGGCCGGAATCGGAGATCTGCAAAATGAAGCCACCTCAATGTTTTACTATTTAGATATGCTGCTTTTAAGGAAAAGTAAGACCCTACAAAGATTCCCCAGCAATTTTCACTGCAAGCCAAAAAGAGAGAGGTAAAGGTAAAGGACCCCTGGATGGTTAAGTCCAGTCAAAGGTGACTATGGGGTTGCAGCGATCATCTTGCTTTCAGAACGAGGGAGCTGGCATTTGTCCACAGACAGCTTTCCAGGTCATGTGGCCAGCATGACTAAACCACTACTGGCACACGGAGGACCGTGACGAGTGCTAGGGCGCACGGAAACACCATTTACCCTCCTGCCACAGCAGTACCTATTTATCTACTTGCACTGGCATGCTTTCGAACTGCTAGGTTGGCAGAAGCTGGGACAGAGCAATGGGAGCTCACCCCGTTGCGGGGATTCGAACCGCCAACCTTCCAAACAGCAAGCCCAAGAGGCTTAGTGGTTTAGACCACAGTGCCACCCCATTGCACAAGTAGGCCAGGTGGTTTATGAGAATCTGTGGCCATTTTTCCAGTTATACTAATAGGAGCAGGTGTTGGATGCTTCTAGAATATGCAGTAGAGAAGATGTGCCAGCTAAAAGATTATTGTTAGTATTATGTCTGAAACCCTGGAGAGCAGTTTTTCCACAGTGGAGACAATACTGAGCTACATGAAACAACGTTCTGAGTTGGTAGAGGACAGCTTCCTATGTTCCTAATTCTCAGCTACATACATTGTTTGACATAGTCATATTCTTCACAGCAGTCACAACAACGTTGCTGAAATTCACACCTACGGTTCTTAAGGCTAATTTGGAGTCGTTTGCTGTGTCTGGCTTATTCCAAACATCTCCTCCCATCTGCTGAACAGTAAAGATTCCTGGATCTTTTGGGCTTTCCATTCGCATTTATGGTAGCTAAAATTAGAAACATGCTTTGGAAGTGCAACAAAATGGAAAGGCTTTAGAGAGCCGTTTTGCTGTACACAAAGCCATTCATTGCATATAAGAAGTTCTCCGGAAAGCTCTTCTGTGTTATTGAATTACCCAAATCAAGTGGTTGGAGCCAATAACTGAGAAAGGGAAATTACCGTATTTTTCGCTCTATACGATGCACTTTTTCCCTCCTAAAAAGTAAGGGGAAATGTGTGTGCGTCTTATGGAGCGAATGCAGGCTGCGAGGCTATCCCAGAAGCCAGAACAGCAAGAGGGAGTGCCACTGCACTGCGCTCCCTCTTGCTGTTCTAGCTTCTGGCTTAGCCGTGCGAAGCCTCTGCAGGGCAGGAGGGTGCCTTCATCCCACTGCCCTGAAGAGGCTTCGTGCGGCTATCCCTGGCTTTTGCGGGAGGTGGGGGAAGGGATAGAGCCGCACGCTCTCACCTCCCGCAAAAGCCCCCAAGAGCCGTACTCCCTTTCACAAGCTGCGCGGAGCGTGTGGGGGCTTTTCCCCGAGGAGGGAGAAGGGCCTGCAAGCACCGCACACACGCTCCATGCAGCTGGTGAAAGGGAGCGCTGAGCAGAGCCTGGGATGCATACAGGCTCTGCTTAGCGCTCCCTTTAAAGAATACCGTATTTTTTGCACCATAACACTCACTTTTTTCCTCCTAGAAAGTAAGGGGGAAAGTCTGTGCGTGTTATAGAGGGAATGCCTACAGGTCACGGGGGGGATCTGCTGCAGTCGTGAGCAGAGGATCCATGGTTCCCCTTCCTTCCCTCCTCCGTGGCTCGCTTTGAAACAGCAAAGCGGGAGAAGAGCCGCTGAGTGGGGAGGAGAGAGGGACAGAGAGACTGCTTCTTTAAAGGAGCAAAGCGGGAGAGGAGAGGAGCTGCTTACACTTGTGTCCGGTTGGTTCCTTTAAAGCAAGCAGGCTCTCTGTCCCTCTCTCCTCCTCACTCAGCTAGCTAAATAGCAGCAAAGTTTTTCAGCTCGCTAAGCCGGGGATGAGCGGGGAGGAGGGAGAAAAGCAGAGCCTGCTTGCTTTAAAGGAGCAAAGTGGGAGAGGAGAGGAGCCTTCTCCCCTTATACCCCTCTTCTTCATTATTAGCAGCATCCTTCTCCACACACCCCACACATGCTCCTTGTCCCTTGAGTGCTTTTCCTTCCCTCCCCACTTATAACGTGGTTACAAAGGATCCTCAGGATTTTTGCATTGGGCTACTCCAAACTCACTGGCAGATCATATGTCTGTGGCCACAAAATGAACCACAAAAATCATACATCCACTGTTTCGTTTAGAATATTTTTTTTCTTGCATTCCCCCTCTAAAAACTAGGTGCGTCTTATGGTCGGGTGCGTCTTATGGAGTGAAAAAGACCGTAATTCATTGGCTGACACAATGGTTTCAAAGTAGTTTGCATTGCTCAGCCCACCAGCAACAAATCCAAATTTCTCTACAGAATTTGGGATGTAACCAGCTAAGAGCCAGCTAATTCTGATCTGGCCTCATCCTCCTCCATACTGAGTCCTTTGATAGCGACACTGAGACTAAGGAGAAGGAAGCCGACAGCCAGTACCATAGCTGTCAACTTTTCCCTTTCCTTGCGAGGAATCCTATTCGGAATAAGGGAATTTCCCTTTTAAAAAGGGAAACGTTCACAGTACCAACTCCCTGGAAAATGTAAGTAAGATGGCAGGCAGCTGGGGACTGAATAAGGGAACATGAAGGATGATGGGGAAGGCCCCATTCATTCTAATGGACCAGCCCCAACTGTGTACTTATTGTTAACATCCATCTGTCTTGAGACACAATGGAGGGCGCTTCAGGGGGTGAAGTCAAACCACTGAGTTATCAGCACACTGAATGAGGCCCTGGGTGGCCCGACAAGATCTCTCAGCCTCACAGGTGTGGTTCAAAGGAAAGCAGAGTAATAATAATAATAATAATAATAATAATAATAATAATAATAATAATAATTTCTTTTTATTTATACCCCGCCCATCTGGCTGGGTTTCCCCAGTCACTCTGGGCAGCTTCCAACAAAAAATTAAAAATACAATGAAACATCAAACATTAAAAACTTCCCTAAACAGAGCTGCCTTCAGATGTCTTCTAAAAGTCAGAGAGTTGTTTATTTCCTTGATATCTGATGGGAGGGCGTTCCACAGGGCGGGTGCCACTACCGAGAAGGCCCTCTGCCTGGTTCCCTGTAACCTCACTTCTCGGAGTGAGGGAACTGCCAGGAGGCCCTCAGAAGTAGACCTCAGTGTCCGGGCTGAATGATGGGGGAGAAGACGCTCCTTCAGGTATACTGGGCCGAGGCCGTTTAGGGCACCAGGTTGGCTGCAGAGTTGCTGAAAGGAGGCGTACAAGACACCATCCAACCGCTTTAAGGACCCTACTCTGGATTTGTGTAGGGTTTACTCCTTAGCCTTTTCTTCTCCTGAAGATACCCTCCAAGGCAACAGAATTCTCCTTCTCCTCGATTGGCTACCTTCCCAGGTTGACGAGCTCCATCTGCCCCTCACTTCCCTCTACAGCAGAAACTACTTTCTTGACCGTTGGACCCACAATTGGTCTCGTCTGCTCAATCTGCCAAAACTTGTCTTCACACTGAGGGTTTGAGACCCATCAGTTACCCTCACCTGGTTTAGCTGGCTAGTCAAAGTTGTTCCCGGAGTCTGGCCGCTGTCACATGCTGATAGCGTCTAGGAGCCACAGGTGAGAGCTGAGTGCAGGAGTGAGGACGAAAGGTGGACAACTACCCCAGAAAGAGCACAACATTCCCCCCACCAGAGGTCCTACCCCTCCCCTAACACCCCATACATGCGTACTGGTCCACTGTGATTGTCTCACATTAAATTTTAGTTTTCTGAGGGAGCAGCCTAATTCAGACAGTCATTACCAATACAGGTCCATTATGAGGCGGAAGAGTTTTTCACAAGGTAGCTACAGGGTAATCACATCCATCCATTAGCAGAGTCATAATATAATTACTGCCGCTCACAAATGAAAGGTTATTCAAAGTTCTTCGCAGTGATGAAGCTAAATTATTTCTCTTGGAAAGGTCAAGGCACGGAGGGGCAATCTTGGGGGACATATAAAGTTTGCAGCTTTTGTTTTTATCAAATGAGTGCCACCTGTTTTTTATAGACTCAGATCAACCAAAGGGAATGTTTATGCGGAAGAAGAGAAGTTGCGTTTAATGCCTTGCCGAAGCACAGAAAAGCCTTGTCTAAATATACTGGTGAGCTGCGGAAATATGGAGAGCAGTGAGAGTTATAAGATGATTTACTGTCCTCTATATATAGAACAGTCGGCACTGAGCAGAATTCTAAAGCAGTTGTAGATAAAACAGAGGAAAAGGGAAATTTTTAATATGTAATGCTGTACTGTTTTTAACACTGATTGGGAGCCGCCCGGAGTGGCTGGGGAAACTCAGCCAGATGGGCGGGGTATAAATAATAAATTATTATTATTATTATTATTATTATTATTATTATTATTATTATTAAGGCCTTCCTGACCTTTGCAAACGGATAAAGCTGATACTAATAAATCTCCAGGGACAGGTAAATCAGTCTGTCTCCAGGCCCTGACACTTTAATACACATTAATCCATAAATCTGTCCAATCCCATTTTCACATTAATCTTCATTTGCGCAAAAAAATGCTTTTAAATGCATATTTAAATATGCATCTACATGCTGTCACCCTGCAAATATGCATTTTTAAATGTAATTTGATACCTTTTTTTTTTTTTAAGTTGAGAACTACATCAGAACTAGGGTTGGAAGAGAGTTTATTCAGTCTGCATTTTAAAGTGAAATGACCTAACTTGCTGGTCCCAGATTTATATATGGATTGGAAGGATGCTGCCAATCAGATTATGCACGTCTTCAAATTTTGCAATACTTCTAAAATTGTGTCTACAAATGCATCAAAAACATTAAAAATCACATATTTTAGAAGAACGCGTGCATAATACATGCTTTAGGTGAAAGTGTGTACAATTAAACTGTGATTAAAACAAAATAATCACAAAAATATGAGACACCATATTTTCTTCTGCTGAGGTAGCAAAATGTCTTGGGCTGGCCCAGCATCAGTCCCAGCCTTTATGACCAATAGTCAGGGAAGATGGGAATTGTAGTCCCCAATCTCTGGATTGCAACACATTATCTAGCCTGGCTTTACGAAAACAGAAGATCTCGTGGTTGGGAAGGATTCCAGTTCCTGAAGAAGTCCTCCCCACCAGTCAGTTTTCTCATGAGCAAGCAATCCTCTCTATTACTTCAGGTGGTAGCTGAGTTTTTGCACTTATTACCCTGGTTCGCACAATTTGCTAACCCTTGGTCAGCATTCACATTAACCATAGTTAAGAAACCATAGGTAAAGCCAAAGCATCTTAAACCCTGGCCTATTACACAACAGAATAGTTAAAAGCGTCAGTGAGGGCAAGTGAGCCTTGAGAGCGGCTTGAATATTTTGCTGTTCTTCACTCACAACTCTGTAGCTTTTGGGTGGCTCCTTAGTTCACACGCAATGCTAAGCTTTGGTTCAGAGTCACTAAATAGGATAAACCAACCACAAACCTTGGTTCACGTGCAAATTTTAACCACAGTTAGTAAATCATAGTTAGGCTGCTGAGCTGGGTTCACACTCAACACTAAACCATGGTTTATTGAACCATGGCTAACAAACTGTGGTTTAGCATTATGTGTGAACCATGCATACATACACAAAGCAGCAGCAGTAGAATACTTTGAAAGGGTGAGGAGACACAGGAAGGGATAGCTTTCATCTCCTTGTCCCAGCAAAAAGAAAAACCACACACACACACACACACACACACACACACACAAACAAACAAACAAACCACAGCAGCCCTGTGTTGCAAATGCACCATACTGTGTATCATCCTGCCCTGGTTGTTTTCAGACATTCACCAATAAAAAAACATGGATAAGAATATTCGTTGAAGCTCACCTGCAGCAATTCAAATGCAGCAAGGAGGTCCCCTCCAGAAATATTTCCAAAGTACACTGGGTGATAACTCAGTTTAGGCGGCTCATATTTCTGACCAGCCAATGTTGTCACAGGAGCAGCAACGGTAGAACCAATATATTCTGATTTACCCTAGACGTTTTTAAAAAAGAGAGACTTAGCAGAACATCATTTATCTTCACATTGTGCCGTTCATACAAAACCACCCCTACAACCAGAGTTTGGGATATGCAGAAGATCACGTCCACACCATGTATGCAAAGCACATTCAATGCACATGGTGTCACCCAAAGAATCATGGAAACTGTAGTTTACCCCTTGCAGTTTCCATCACCTTTCATGAACTACAGCTCCCAGGATTCATTGGGATATAGCCATGTTCTGTAAAAATGCTTGGTGTGTCTTTAGTGACCCAGCAGCCAGCAGATATCATGCTACAAGCTGTGCTCTGTTTTGGAGAGCTGATCACAAAGAAAGTAGGAATGGGGACCTTAAAAAAAAACAAAAACCTGTCATGGGGTACCATACCCTGGGAGCAATCTACCAGGGCCCTTATACCAGAGCTGAAAGAAGATGAGGGCACTCCTTTTTGCTCTGACATGTTCTTCCACTCCCCTTTCAGGAGGCTGCCATGGCAAAGACAGGTCACTCTGTCACTCAGAATTATCACTCAGAATTGCAGAAGGCTTCCCACCCCATTGGAGAGCTGACCACAAAGAAAGTAGGAATGGGGACCTTAAAAAAACAACAACACCTGTCAGGGTACCATACCCTGGGGGCAATCCACAAGGGCCCATATACCAGAGCCGAAAGATGATGAGGGCACTCCTTTTTGCTCTGACATGTTCTTCCACTCCCCTTTCAGGAGGCTGCCATGGCAAAGACAGGTCACTCTGTCACTCAGAATTGTCAACTGAGGGTTGCAGAAGGCTCCTCACCTCTGCTCTAGAGCAGGCTTCCTCAACCTCAGCCCTCCAGATGTTTTTGGCCTACAACTCCCATGATCCCTAGCTAGCAGAACCAGTGGTCAGGGATGATGGGAACTGTAGTCTCAAAACATCTGGAAGACCGAGGTTGAGGAAGCCTGCTAGACTTGAGTGGTCTAACACATGGCCTTCCTCGCCCTCTGCAGCCCTCCCAGATTTGCTCCTGTTACCCCAGAAAAGGAGACCAGTGTTTCTGAAATCAAAAGTTGGCAATCTTTGTAATGGAAGAGGACACTGTTTCTTTTCTTAGCCCTTTCTACATGTTGGACGGAAGTGGGATAAATTAAAGGTACCCCTGCCCGTACGGGCCAGTCTTGACAGACTCTAGGGTTGTGCACCCATCTCACTCAAGAGGCCGGGGGCCAGCGCTGTCCGGAGACACTTCCGGGTCACGTGGCCAGCGTGACATCGCTGCTCTGGCGAGCCAGAGCCGCACACGGAAACGCCGTTTACCTTCCCGCTAGTAAGCGGTCCCTATTTATCTACTTGCACCCGGAGGTGCTTTCGAACTGCTAGGTTGGCAGGCGCTGGGACCGAGCAACGGGAGCGCACCCCGCCGCGGGGATTCGAACCACGACCTTTCGATCGGCAAGCCCTAGGCGCTGAGGCTTTTATCCACAGCACCACCCGCGTCCCTTATAAATTACGTAACACAAACACAGAGCTATGCATAATTTCCATTGGGAGGAAGGGCAAGATGTAAATGGAATAAATGATAAATTATAATTTGTCCAGGCATCCAATGCATCACTGCACTCTATTAAAAAAGGACAGTTCGTTCAAACCTTTGAACGATCAGCGTCATTTGCCATGTAAGCAAATGTAATACAGGGGCTCAGGGCTGGATTTAACTAAATACTTGCACTTGTGGGAGCCAGCTCAATGGATCCCACTGGTGCAACAAGGATTGCCCCTCTTCTCTGCCCCCAACTCCCCAATCAGCTTTGGGGGTGGGTAATCAGGAGACCACCCCCTCCTAACACCATGGGAGAGATGAGAAGGGAGATCATTCCACCAGGCAAGCAGAAATTGGGTCCACTTCCTGGTGGGGCCAGGTTGCGGTCTGGCCACCTAGCCACTCCCCTCAGGGTCACGCTGGGGGAGACCCTGGCCACTTCAGGTTGCCAGGCGGCCGATCAGGTCGCTTGGGGGCGTGGCCAGGGACGATTTAAGCCACGGTGCGATTCTGAGGCTTCCGCTTTCAGCCTCACGTCACGGATCTCCTGCCTTCCCACCCTTTCTTCAGGTTGTGTCATTGACCTTGCTATGGACTTCGGTTGGTTGCCGTTGAGGGGCCTGGTAGGGCTTTTTCCACTTGGCAAATTGGCACCAGCCACTTGGTTTTCACCTACCTCGTAGCAATCGTCACAACTTTGTAAGGTTTGGCGGTTTGGCACTGGAATTGCGATGTGTGGGGGAGGGGAGGTGCAGCCATCACCTGCTCCTCTATGCTTAAGGGTTTTCCGTTAAAGGAATCTGGGGGTGTGGATCTCGTCCGAAGCCTGGGGAAGGGCTAGGGTCATGCCATGACCCCAGCGGGAACCCGGGGGATGCTCAAGTTGATCCGCATCAGCGGGGCTCCCCCTAATGGTGGTTTACCCTTACCAGACTTCCTGCAAGGCGGGCAGAAGTCAGATATAGTCTATTGATGCCAATGCCTAAGCCAATACTGCTCACATTCTGTAACCAATAAAGTTGTGGCCTAAAATTCTGTGTCCTTGTCTCTTTATTCTCTTGGGGGTGGCTTGGGGGCCTTGAAACGCAAATGCTTACGCTGATTCAGCATCTCCTTCGCACTACTCTGAATTCCACCCATATCGAGGTTGAAACAAACAAACAAACAAACAAACAAACAAACAAACAAGGTGGAGGAAATCATATTTACCACTGCATCATCATCGTAGAGCTCTACGACGATCACTGGGGGGAATTCAGCAATTTCTTTTCCATCCCCATGAAGCACAATATTATTAAACAGCAGCATTTGATTCCAAGTTGGAGACAAAGTTTGTTGTATGATCTAATGGTGGGGGGAAAGTAGTGCATTAGAGTAGACAAGACTCCTGCCCCTTAGATGAGCTCTCTTGGGACATTCTATCTGTGCTATGGAATAATATGCATATTTACACAGAGATTATTTATATATATATTCATAATTCGTTTGGCTATATTTTGAGCAATTGATTTAATTTCATTTATGAATCACTTGCCATGAAACTCTCCGAAATGATTCAACAATAAAAACAGATGCCAACTACAGGAGGCATGGCTTCAGGACCAGGGACAGCTCCAAGCAAGCAACTTGCTCTGACAGTGGTTGGGAGCAGATATCACCACCACAGAGTGCTATGGAGATGTCCACACACACACACACACACACACACACACACACACTGTGTGTTTCACAGCTCCTTCTCCCCCTGCAGCTGTTCACATCAGCACAGCTTCATTAGTGTCAGATCCATTTCTCTTTGTGTGCGCACACCAGGGGGGCGTCGACACGACAGGGATGTCGTTACCCTACGCACACCCTGGCTAGAGATGAATTTGGAATGGATTAAGGACTCCAATCAGTGTGAAACTGGTTTGAGAAACAACGCATCAAACAGTAGTATTTCATAACAATGTACGTGATACGTAAGTATTTTGGTTAGTGCTCTGTGAACGTGGATCAAAAGCTTGGCACTGTAAATGAGTGAACAATAAACAGGAGTCCTTCTGGTGCAGTGCAGCACATGTGCTCTACAAATGAGCTGTGTTTGCTCTGATGTTCCTCCTTTTAAGCATCCCTTTAACTGGTATGACAGCAAACACTGAAGATATATTTTGAGGATAAAAATGTACTGAAACCGGGGGTGGGAATCACTTCAATAAAAATTTCTGGAATGCCCTTATATAGAAATGAGGATTCTCCAGCAATTACTTATTCTTTATTGGAGCTCATGTACCATCATAAAAACAATTTCAGGTGCAGCCTAGAATCTATTGCCTACAGAAAGCATTACTGGCACATATAAAGTCTGACATTCTCCAAGATTTACAGAGCAAATGTTTATATGCCTACTCAGAGGTAAGTCCAATTTATTTCCATGTGATTTACAGCCAGGTAATCATGTACAGGATTGCAGCCTTACAATACTGTAGAAGAGAAAAATAAAGCGGGGACATGGTGTACGTTTATAATGTTATGGATGGTGTGAATGGATAGGGAGACATGCTCATAAAATGCTAAAAACCTGTAGTCTGGTCACCTAATGAAATCAACTGGCAGTAGATTCAGGACAGACAAAACAAATGCTTTTTGCATGCACACAGTTTATCAGGTTCCCTGCCATAAGAATGCAATGATGGCAACTGCCTCAGATGGCTTAAAAGGGGGGTTAGACAATTTTATTTGAGTCTATATCCCAGTCTATCCCATGGGTTCAACTCAGCTTTGTCAAATTTATTTGAGTCTATATCGCACTGTGTCCCATAAGCTCAGACCAGCTTGCAGCAGTTATTCTAAATGTTAATAGCCTCGTGCCCTAGGGGCTCACAATCTAAGGCAATCGGATGGGTTGAGCGATAAAAGAGGACAAACAAATTGACAATGAAATTGTCATGACCCCACTCCCCATCCACCAGTGATCTAGGCTGCAGGGGCACCATATGGGTCTGGGTCAGGGCTCAGAGCTGATGGTGGTAGACAGGGAACCCACTCCACCTGAGATGGTTAGATAAGAACTCTCAGAAGAACTCCCTAGACCAGCGATGGCCAACAGGTAGATTGCGATTTACTGGTAGATCGTTGGTGCCTGTGATAGATCGTGGTAGATCACGAGACCCCTTCCACCACCCCCAAAAAACAATTTTGAGCTCCCCAAAAAAGTTCAACAACTTTGACTTCTCCCAAAAGCCCAACAACTTTGGTCAATCCAGTGGACCAGTTTTTTTATAGCGGGAGAAGATCGCAGTCTCTTGGAAGTTGGACAAGCTTGCCTTAGACCACCAGGGCCAATATAGAGTCAGAGCCTGGTCCGTCATGGACACCCTCCCTTTAGCCTGACGAATCAGATGCTTCCTGCCACACATCATAGTCCGGCAGCGCTGGGAGTGCATCAGGAGGGAGACTATGGGATGAAGGAGGAATGCCTGCATTCAGCCCAGAGGCTTTCCCCTTTATGACTCTGAAGGCGGTAGAAGCAGGTCTCAGTCTGCTCCAAACCTTTGCGGAAGTGGCTCACTTGGAGCTATCCATGGTGCTGCAGCCTTGCTGATTTCCTGGTGGGCTCCAGCATCAGACCAGAACATGATCAATACTCACACACGAAAACAAAGATCACCACAGCCAATCACAAACAAACAACCACACCCAAGGCCAACCCCAACCTCTCTCACCACCAAAGGAACACAAGTGAACAGCACAAGCAACGCTGATACCAAACCCTACATACATTAAGCATAACAGAAACATTGCCACCCAATCCCACCCCCACCCATCTTCCCTCCCTCCACCCCTTCTTTTTTTTTCTTCTCTCCCCCTAATGTCTCAACAAATGAAACAGATTTGTAAAAACGTTGCATGGAAAAAATATGAGAGACATCACACTTACTTCTGTAAAACAAGAAAATCTTTAATATTTTTTTTTTAAAAAAAAATTGTAAATGTAAAATCTAGCGGTTTTGTGCGGGTTTTTTTTAATTAGGGAATTAATTAATTAATTAATTGTTTAGGGAAGTATTTAATATTTAATGCAGAGTGGCTGGGGAAACTCAGCCAGATGGGCGGGGTATAAATAAAAATAAAATAAAAATAAAAAACGACAACAACTCTGAGCTGAAACCAGCAATAACCCTGGGATAGGCAACACACTGCCTTCCAGGGGTAGCTGGCTTCCAAATTCCATCAGCTTCACCACTATGGCTGCTCTGTGATCCTGTGCCCTGTGAAGGGTGGGATAGAATCTTAGAATCACAGAATTGCGGAGTTAGAAGGGACTGCGAGGCTCACCCAGTCCAACCCCCCCCCCCCACAATGCAGGAATCTTTTTCCCAATGTAGGGCTGGAAACCACAACCCTGAGATTAAGAGTGACTCTTGCTCTGCTGCCTGAGCTATCCAAAACAGTATAGAAATTTAATAAGTAAGTAAGTAAGTAAGTAAGTAAGTAAGTAAGTAAGTAAGTAACAATCTTGGGAGCTCACATGCTCATTTTGACATAAGGTAAAGGTAAAGGTACCCCTGCCCGTACGGGCCAGTCTTGACAGACTCTAGGGTTGTGCGCCCATCTCACTCAAGAGGCCGGGGGCCAGCGCTGTCCGGAGACACTTCCGGGTCACGTGGCCAGTGTGACAAGCTGCATCTGGCGAGCCAGCGCAGCACACGGAAACGCCGTTTACCTTCCTGCTGGTAAGTGGTCCCTATTTATCTACTTGCACCCGGGGGTGCTTTCGAACTGCTAGGTTGGCAGGCGCTGGGACCGAGCAACGGGAGCGCACCCCGCTGTGGGGATTCGAACCGCCGACCTTTCGATCGGCAAGCCCTAGGCGCTGAGGCTTTTACCCACAGCGCCACCCGCGTCCCTTACATTTTGACATATCTCCAATTAAAAGGAGTAACCAGACAAGGGGAAACCTAATTAAGAATTTAGGGAGCCAATTCCAACCAGTCAGAATAGACAACACTAAGCCAGAAGAGGTAATTGGCCTATGACTTAGTGGATGGTAGCTTTGTGGGGTTTTATTCACCACAGGGAACCAGGCAAATAATGATTTGCGAACTACATCTTCCTCTACCTGCTCAGCACACGCTGGGAGATGACCTCTGTGCTGGGGAAAAAATGCTATTTGTGCTTATAAATACTTCCGTTTCTTGTACCACCGCCCTCTCTTCTTCTCCCTCTTACCTTCGTGGTCTGGCAGTGCGAAACAAACGTGACTTTGGCAAAGGGATCAGAAAGTCCGCTGCTGTCGGCTGCGATAAGACCCCTGGCCTGATACATGTGAACTCTCAGCTGGAAAACATTCTTGGCTGTGTAAGCACAACAGAAAGAAGGAAAGTTATCACTGTGGGGAGAGATCAAAGTGGTCCATCCTGCAAGTTCAACCTCTGGCATCTTCAGGTAGGACTGGGAGAGACTCCTGCCTGGAACCCAGGAGAGCAGCTGCCAGTCAGTGTAGACAATACTGAGAAATATGCACCCAGTCATCTGATTCAGTATAAGGTAGTTTCCCGTGTTCCAATATTTCCTAACAAAGCCAAGTTCAGCTTGAAGTCACTGACCAGCTTCCCTGAGTCACTTTTTGCTTGTGAACCCACTTGCGGTTTTTTATTATTATTATCATTGCCAGGGACAAAAAGCACCCCAATGGCAAAATAAAAATAAATCAATAAATTCCTCCTTTTTTTGCCCCAGGTCTTTTTCATCTACAGAACCAAAATCATAAATGGCTGCAATTTAGGGACATTGTATACTACTGCATCTGGGCAAGGGGGCAATATCCTAGAAGGACTGTGTTGCAGGTCTATTTCTGTGTAAATTCTGCAATGAAAAGTGCCACTCAGGTAGATTTTAACCCCACAGGGTGTAGAATATGAAGCCAAGAACAGGATAGTACTGAGATAGGTGCTCCTTTAGACTTCCAAATGTTTGCATTCCCATCAACCCCAATCTTTGGCCATGCTGGTTGGGGCTGATGGCAGCTGTAGACCAAAATAAATGGAGGGCACCAGCTTGGGGGAAGGCTAGACAGGCACATACAACCCCTGTCTGTGTTTGATTAAACTTACAGGCTAGCCACAGGTTTTCCCAGCTTGGCCTCCCTCTCAAAGCTGCCCCATCAAATCAAAGAAGGGATCAAGTCACTAGGTGCATATATATTTTTCAATTACGTATTTTGTGTTTTTTATATTGTAATTTTATGTTGTGAACCATCCTGAGGTCTACAGATAGAGGGTGGTATTATCATCACCACCATCATCATCCTCAGCAAACTAATTCACCCCCCACCACTGCAGGAATGTACGAAAGGAGGCATGACCTAAGGATTACATATGAACCCAATATATCAAACATATGTTGGAAATGTAAAGAAAAGGAAGGGACCTTTTATCATATGTGGTGGGAATGTAGAGAAATTTTGAAATTTTGGGAAATGATATATAATGAATTGAAGAAAATGTTTAAAATGACATTTGTAAAAAAACCAGAAGCATTTTTGTTAGGGATTGTAGGACAAGACCTGCCAAGGAAAACAAAGAACTTATTCATGTATGCTACAACAGCGGCAAGAGTCTTGATAGCACAAGGATGGAAGAACGAGGAAATCCCGACAAAAGAACAGTGGCAAGAGAAATCGATGAACTATGCAGAACTGGCTAAACTGACATACAAACTGTGAGATAAGGTCAACTGTGACTTCAAAGAAGAATGGGAACTTTTTACAAAGTATTTAAAAAGACAACAAATTCAATTGGACTCCTTGGCAGGTTTTGAATAAACATACACAAATTTAGTGATTGATAACATGGTAGATAGATAATATAAGAATTGAAACAATTTTATAACATGCAGAGAATAACATGTGCTGAGAAATCAGAGAGAGAAGCTGAGGAAAGTCTTGGGGGGAGAGGGAGGGTTTGATGGGGAATGGGGAAAAAGGGGGGAATAATGGATACGATACGTTTTGATATACTGTTATGTTGAAATTGTTAATGAATTTTTTTTTTAAAAAAACATATGAACCCAATATATGATTTTTTTTAAAAAAAATAACGACAACCAAACAACCCTGGCTGAGTATAAGGCAGCTTCCTATGGCACTATGTTCCTACATTTAAAGAATGTCTTACTTCTGTAAACCAGGCTAACAGGCGGAGGGCTGCCGTGATGCCCTGAGCTTGCTCCCGAAGGTGTTTCTGTTTCATATCCAATAGGCAAGTTGTCCAAAATTGTGTGCGCATATTTGGCGGAGCCAAGCCACAGGTAAGTGTCGACTTTTCCGTGAACGTTCCAGCCAGGAGGCCGTTTTCCTGGCAACTTAAAGTAAAAAAGAGGTGTCCAGAAGGTCAAGTTCGTTTGTTTATCAAGAGGCATTCTTCCAAAAATCACAGACCAGGGTGCAATATATAATTATATAACACAAATTACGTACAATCCTATTTAAACCATCAGAACGAGGAGAGGAACAGCTGAAACAGCAGAGGAGCTGCCAAACTCTTAAATAATTGCAGGGTGGGCTACATGCTCCAAGGATGAAATATTTGAAACCTGGGTAAGCCCTCAGTGCTATGGAATTGCACGTTTCCTCATCTAGGCTGCATAGACACCAAACATTTAAAGTATATCTGAAACACACACCACTGTGAAGAGTCCCAAGAACTGTAGTTTACCCCTCACAGAGCTACATTTCCCAGCACCCTTGACAATCTACAGTTTCAAGGAGTTGGGGAAGTGGGAAGTACCGTATTTTTCGCTCTATAAGATGCACCAGACCACAAGACGCACCTAGTTTTTGGAGGAGGAAAACAAGGAAAAAAATATTCTGAATCTCAGAAGCCAGAACAGCAAGAGGGATCGCTATGCAGTGAAAGCAGCAATCCCTCTTGCTGTTCCTGTTCTGGCTTCTGGGATAGCTGCGCAGCCTGCATTCGCTCCATAAGATGCACACACATTTCCCCTTACTTTTTAGGAGGGAAAAAGTGGGTCTTATAGAGCAAAACATACGGTACTTTAAATGTACGGTGTGTATTCAGCCTTTGTCACTGATCTCAAAAACCAGCTGTTCAGGGTGGGAGGATCCCTTGCTGATTCATGGCTGAATTTCTTCTTCTTCTTCTTTTAAAAAAGGAGTGGGTTGTTGCATAAATTTGTCTGGCAGTGTAGATGAGACACCAACAACAATGGCTGTCTCCTCATACGGTTGGGAGGTTCCCAGACTTACTTTCAAGAAGTGAGTTTTAATCTTCCCACAGTGCTTCCCTCTCTGGTCGGCCACCGGGGAGTAGAGCAAGTCTTTGGCTGGGATTCTCGTGTAGGCAACTCTTTTGTTGTTGCTCAGCATCCAGATGAAGACGTCGGGCACTGTGTGCTGAGGCTTGAAAAAAAGACAGGCATGTGATTTGAGCATCAGGAACACCATTAGGCTTGTGAAGAGCGTGCTTTCGCTGGGAGCTCAGCCATCTTTGATTGTGTGTCAATCAAGAAACAAGAGTCCATCTCCAACAAGTGGCCTTCTTTCTGTTTCCTTAAACCCCACCACCACCACTCCAAAAATTTCCTGCAGGATTAGAGAGGTTTGAAAAAACCTGGGAATGTGGCAAGAGAGGTTGTTGCTGTGTGGAAATGCTTGTAGCCTCTCTGATACAGTGGTACCTCAGGTTACAGATGCTTCAGGTTACAGACACTTCAGGTTACAGACTCCGCTAACCCAGAAATAGTACCTCGGGTTAAGAACTTTGCTTCAGGATGAGAACAGAAATCTCGCGTGGCGGCATGGCAGCAGTGGGAGGCCCCATTAGCTAAAGTGGTGCTTCAGGTTAAGAACAGCTTCAGGTTAAGAAACGTTTCCGAGCACAATTCAAAGTGTTGCTGCTGACCTTTAAAGCCCTAAACGGCCTCGGTCCAGTATACCTGAAGGAGTGTCTCCACCCCCATCATTCTGCCCGGACACTGAGGTCCAGCGCCGAGGGCCTTCTGGCGGTTCCCTCATTGCGAGAAGCAAAGCTACAGGGAACCAGGCAGAGGGCCTTCTCGGTAGTAGCGCCCGCCCTGTGGAACGCCCTTCCAGCAGATGTCAAAGCGATAAACAACTACCTGACATTCAGAAGACATCTTAAGGCAGCCCTGTTCAGGGAAGTTTTTAACGTGTGATATTTTACTGTATTTTTGGTTTTTATGGAAGCCGCCCAGAGTGGCTGGGGAGGCCCAGCCAGATGGGCGGGGTATAAATAATAAATTATTATTATTATTATTATTATTATTATTATTATTATTATTAAGAATGGACCTCCAGAACAAATTAAGTTCTTAACCCGAGGTACCACTGTCTCTCAGTGTAGCAGGATTTCCTCTTGTATGTGTTTGAAATAACAGTGAGGAGAAGAAGAAGAAGAGTTTGGATTTGATATCCCGCTTTATCACTACCCTAAGGAGTCTCAAAGCGGCTAACAATCTCCTTTCCCTTCTTCCCCCACAACAAACACTCTGTGAGGTGAGTGAGGCTGAGAGACTTCAGAGAAGTGTGACTGGCCCAAGGTCACCCAGCAGCTGCATGTGGAGTTGCGGGGAAGCGAACCCGGTTCACCAGATTACGAGTCCACTGCTCTTAACCACTGTACCACACTGACTCTCAGGCCTTATCTGATTCCCCCTCCACACTCATAGAATCACGTAATTCTAGACCTGGGAGGTACCTTGAGGGTCATTTAGTCCAACCCCCTGCAATGCAGGAATCTCAGCTAAAGCATCCATGACAGATGGCTACCCAACCTCTGCTTAAAAACCTCCAAGGAGGGAGTCCATTCGACGGGTAAATCCAGCAACACAACAGTGGGAGCCTGGACACTGCACCCTTCCACACACACACACACACAAACACACACACACACACACACACACACACAATGCACATAGGAGCCTTCACACCAACAGAAAACAAACTGGAGTAGTTACCTCATCGACTAAGAAACGGATCTTCCCAATGTAGTTCTGAGTCTCGCGCATCATTTCTTCGAGTGGAATCTTCTTCTTTTGCTGCTGGATGATTGTTTTGGCATCTTTGGCCATCGCTTCCTATGACAACAAAGAGGCAGAGCGTTACTAAAGTCACCTACCCTGTCAGATTCATGAGAGACAAGTCGGCATCGCTCCACTTTCATTCTTAAGTACAATATTCCACATTTCCACGTTTTCTTTTTCCCCCTTCAAAATTCCTCATGAAAATTCCTCAACATTTTAGTGTGATTTCCCTCCGATAAACACATTTTTTTGCACAGCAATTTCCCCAAATGCATTTTTTCGCGAATATATACATATATCTGCACACTTTGTCATAGTATATGCATTTCAAAACACATTGCTTGACCAAAGAAATGCATTGCAAAATATGAAGAAGTGGGCATTTCAAAGGATGGCTATGTTTCTGTTCATGTATTCTTTCAAAAAGTGAGAATTAGGTAGGTTCACCTTTAAATGTGGACTGAATTGGATTTCTCCTACATCCCCAATTCCTTTCTATCCACTGGGACTTGCTAGGAACGGTAACCTTATCTTTCGTCTGCTAACATCCTCCAGCAAGCAGGCGATAGAGTTAAAGGTTGCCTTCCTCAATTGTCACAATGGGATAGATTTGATGTCAGAAGAGGATCTTATCTTCGCAAAAGATGCATATTCCTCCCTGCATTTTCAGCAGATGAATTACTCAGAAGGGGAAGCAATCTGTCATTTGCAAGAGCCCTATTCTCCCCCCTTTTTTGCCTTCCTTTATGCATTTTTCAATTCTGGGCAAACCTACAGAACTGGGCCAGTTCACACACATACGTGCAACATTAGTTCCGTCATCATTTAATACCTCACCAATTGATGGTGCATATCTGAACGCAAGAGCTGCCTCTGCTGAAAATATTGCATTTAGATTGATACGAACGGGGACCGTTTAAGATTTTTTTGACACCTGGGGCAAGGTGGCACATATTGGTGTTGCAGCAGATTATGAATACACTCTTGATTTATCTGGGGAGACAACCATGCCAGGGGGAAAAAACTCTTGAACTGAGATTTCTGATGTGGCAGTTGACTTTTCAGTCATGCCTCCCTAGGGACCTGCTTAGTCTGACTTGTTTACACAGGGGGCAGCTGTGTCCCCCCCCATACAGTTCTCTCCCAGAGCATCACCAGGTCCCATCGCTCCCAGGAGACCTCACTCTATGTGCAATGAAAGTGTGTGGTGCCAAGGAGCTCTGCACACTAGCAACACAGGCTGAGGGGAGGTATGAATATGCCGTTTTAGAGCTGATTTCTATGTCTTCATAGCTTTTGATTCTGTGTCTTATTTTGTAGGGTTTTTTGCATATTTATTATAAGTCACTGAGAGATTGATGGCATGCAATTGCAGAACTAAGTAAATAAACGCCACAGGAACGCCACACATTTAAAGCACTGTTATGCCACTTTAAATAGTCATGGCTCCCACCCACCCACCAAAGAATTATGGGAAGTGTAGTTTGCTGAAGGAGATGAGAGTTGTTAAAGGTAAAGGGACCCCTGACCATTAGGTCTAGTCGTGACCGACTCTGGGGTTGCGGCGCTCATCTCGCTTTATTGGCCGAGGGAGCTGGCATACAGATTCCAGGTCATGTGGCCAGCAGGACTAAGCCGCTTCTGGCGAACCAGAGCAGCGCACGGAAACGCCGTTTACCTTCCCGCCAGAGCGGTACCTATTTATCTACTTGCACTTTGACTTGCTTTGAAACTGCTAGGTTGGCAGGAGCAGGGACCGAGCAACGGGAGCTCACCCCGTCGCGGGGATTTGAACTGCCAACTTTCTGATCGGCAAGTCCTAGGCTCTGTGGTTTAACCCACAGCACCACCCGCGTCCCCCCCACAAAGAATTATGGGAAGTGTAGTTTGCTCAAGGAGATGAGAGTTGTTAGGAGACACCTATTCCTCTCAGAGCGCTAGGGTTTCTTCCATGGGAAGAGAGGTTGATTGTTAATCCACTCTGGGAATTGTCGCTTTGTGAGGGGAATGCCGGTCTCCTAACAACTCTTAACATATTACCCTTCTCAGGATTCTTTGGGAGAAACCATGACTGTTTAAATGAAAGCTTCAGGTGTGGCCTCTTTGTCATAAAGTCCCCACCATTCATTTCACAACATTTGTATACTGCTTGGTTGTCCTAAAACTTCACAGCGGTTTTATTTCTGAGCCAGATGCAAATTGTGGCGCATGAACTCAAGAGGCTTGGCAGATAGAGCAGCTTTATAGCACATTGCATCTAGTATTCAAGAAAATATCTCACGTACCAATTCTTGCTTATACAACGTTAGTCTCTTTTTGTCCAAAGGCGTCCGATTCATCAGTTTGGGCTTCTTTTCAGCATTCACAATGAAGGCCCTGAAATGAAGACACAGTCAGAGATGGTATCTTCATAACGATGGATCGTAATTCTCCCGCAGCAAGTTCCTCTGTGTAGCCCGCCAGATGAGCCAGAAGATACTAAGCGCTCAGATTCATAACGTAATATTAAAGCGGAGGCATCATTTATTGCTGGGAGAAGTATAAAGAAGTGGAAATGCAATTTGTATGGTAATATTTCAATATGAAATTAATTAGTTTGGGGGATATGTGGCTATTTTGCATCCCATCCATTGTGCTCAAACGAAGTTTGAGCAAGCAAAGTCCTTTGCATGCATGTTGACCTTGCAGATTTTTGCAGAATCTATTTGCAGTGGAGGCTGCTGATTATTTCCAATGTGTGCGATGTTCTTCTGACAGTTCCGAAAGCCTAGTGGGCAATCTGGTAATGAATCTGCTGGAATATGAGGAATGGGAACAGAATTGAAGAAAACAGATAGATAGATCTGTGCATGAAGTTGGAGTCTAAGTCAGCAACAGCTTTTTGCAACAGGACACCAAGTTAAGCGAGCAAGTTAGGTAGTAATAATAATAATAATAATAATAATAATAATAATAATAATAATAATAATAAATTTTTTATTTATACCCCGCCCTCCCCAGCCAAGACCGGGCTCAGGGTGGCTAACAACCAATAATAAAAACAAGTTGATTAAAATACAATTTAAAAGATTAAGACACAATATTAGGGTGCAATCTCTTCATAGGAGGAGAAAGGAAAAGAAAAGAGGGGGAGGGAATCAAACTGATTCTAAGCCAAAGGCCAGGTGGAATAATTCCATCTTACAGGCCCTGCGGAAAGAGATCAGATCCCGCAGGGCCCTGGTCTCAAGAGACAGAGCATTCCACCAGGCCGGAGTCAGTGTTGAAAAGGCCCTGGCTATGGTTGAGGCTAATCTAACTTCCTTAGGGCCCCGGACCTCTAGGGTGTTGCTATATATGGACCTGAAGGTCCTCCGTGGGGCATACCGGGAGAGGCGGTCCTGTAGGTACGAGGGTCCTAGGCCGTGAAGGACTTTAAAGGTCAAAACCAGCACCTTAAATCTGACCCTGTACTCCACCGGGAGCCAATGCAGCTGGAAAAGCACTGGGTGACTATGCTCCCATGACAGAGACCCTGTGAGGAGCCTCGCTGCAGCATTCTGCACCCGCTGGAGTTTCTGGGACAGCTTCAAGGGCAGCCCCACGTAGAGTGAATTACAGTAGTCAAGCTCAGGGGTGACCATCGCATGGATCACTGTGGCCAAGTTGGGGCGGGAAAGGTAAGGGAATCCTTTGCCCACTTACATGGGAATAAGTCCCTTTGAACTCAGTGGGACTTGTGTCAGAGTTGACATCAGAGGCAGTTTTAGGGCAGTGTGACCAGTTCCACCTGGAAACTGGACAATGAATGGAGATGGCACAGCAAGCATTTGAGGCTATGAGGAGGAGGTGTGACAGTTCTGGCAAGTTGGGATACTGCCAGAGAGACGGAGGCATCAGGCAGGCACCAGTCGTCTCCAGACGATCGTCTCCAGACGATCACCGGTCTCCCGTGAAACAGCATCAGTCAATTAGCGACACGAGCCTCAGAGACATTCCAAGACCCGTGCACACCCTTTTCAGCAGAGTCTCCACAACGGAAGATGCAGACAGAAGAGCCTATTTACAGCTTTATTCAACGCAGATCAGAACAAAGGAAAAACATGACTGCTTGCCCCCGTGTCCAGGAAAACAGGCGGAACAAAAGCTATATACAAAACGGAAGTTCCCAGCAAGAAGCTGGAAGTCAACAGGTATGTGATACACAACAATCATGCCTGACCATTTAAGGTGGAACGGAAATTTCCTAACATCCTCCCCCTTTCCGTGTAACCTGTAGTACCTGTGGTTCAACCCAATTGCAACCTCCCTACATAAACCTTAAGTTGTTCTCTGCTAACAACCTTAGACAACAGATCAGCAGGAATTTCATTTCCTGGCATGTAGGACACCTGAATGAGTCCTTTCTGAATACACTCTCTTGCACGATGTAACTTAATCTGCAAGTATTTGGTTCTTTGCTTGCAACTCTCTGAGTTCAGCAAAGCCAAACAGGATCTATCCTACGACTCAGCTTTATATGTGCTTTATATGTGCTATAACACTGTGACACCTGTTGATTCTGTGGAGTCCCTACAGGATTTCTCTGTATGAAGTTTACAATGCGATCAGTTAGAATCGGTTTTTTGATGCGTCTAGATCCAGCCCTTGAGTCCTCCTGCCTGCTTCCCAAAGCCTAGTTAGTGCTTGCTCAGCTTTAGGAAGGAGGAAAGGAGACCCTGCCAGAGCCCTTGTACCTTCTTCCCAAAGCCCAGCACAGTGTGAGGGCTGCGGGGGGGGGGGGGTGGCACCAAGATTTGGCCTAGCTCAGCAGTGGCATAGCGTTGGTTGCTGGCACCTGGGGCAGGTGGACGTGAACCAGAGGGGCAGGGGGCGTGCACTGGGGTGTGTGTGAGAGGTGCCAGGTGAGGGACACCAGCCCAGCCTTTGCCGCCAACGCCACCGGAGCGACCCCACCAGGGCAAAGAAGCCACACAGGGGTGAGCCCCTCTGGCAGACATGGCCCTTGGCAGGTTGAGAAGAACACCAGGCTGGGCCGTGCTGGGGGCACCTAGTTTGTGCCCCCTTAAAAATTGTGCACCTGGGGCCACGGCCCCCCTGGCAATCCCACGCTATGTCCCAAATCTACTGCTGCGGACACGCACAGGGTTATGTTGTCAAAAAAGCCACTATGGTATAGCCCAGGGACACAGAGCCTATGGTCTTCCAGGAGATGTGGGACTCCAACTCCCATTAGCCCCAGCCAGCATGACCAATGGTGCGGGATCATGGGAGCTGTTGTCCAGCAAGATCTGGAAGGCCACAAATTCCCCATCCCTGGTATAGCCTTCTTTGTATTACTTGTTCATTCCTTACCCACCTCCTGGAAACTATAAGGTACACTTTTTCTTACCTACTTTGGTAGATACAATCAGGTATAAAGTATATGTACTGTCAGCTTCTCCAGTAGACAGTCTTACCTACTTTGGTTGATAAAATCCGTTAAAGTGGACCTCATTTTCTCCTCTGAGGCAATCTCAGAAACTTTGATCAGATCTCTCACTTGTTCTAAACCTTCTTCCTAAGGGATGGGGCGTGGGGAGGAAAAGTTGCATGAAGAGCATATAAATGTCACTAGAAATGGCAAGAGTTGCTTTCAATTAATGCAATTATTAGGAGGGAAAGCCTTCACTGGCTAATTAGCTTAAGTGATAAACGATAATTGGTTCCAGCTAATTGGCATGTATGACACATTTTTTACTGAGAAGTGAATTTAATAGTTCCTCGATGCATTGTAGACTCAACATAGTTTATGTTAATTAAGGCAGAGGTCTCCAGAAAGGGGACATTCTCCGCTGAGATGTCATGTTATAAACAATCTTCTGTCTTCTGATGGTGGGCGATTTTTGACATGTGCCATACTTTGAGTTTAACAAGGGCCGAATCTTGGCTCTGACTCATGACCCACTCCCATGCAGTCTCAAAAATATGCAAAGCCTCTTTGACCCCTTCCTCTCCAGTGCAAACGTCAACAGAAGCGTTGGCAAAGTGCTCCTTTTATTAACGTAAAGATGCTGTAGCCTGAAAAGTGATGCTATAGGACAAGGGTGGGGGAACTGAGATCCTTGAGACATTGTTAGACTCCAGTCCATCCGCCCCAACCAGCATGGCCAATGGAGAGGGATGGTGGGAGTTGTGGCCCAATAACTTCCAGAGAGACACAGGTTCCCCGCCTCTGCTACAGGTGATCAGTTAACAATATATTGAGTGGAGAAATAGAAACAGCAGCAAAACAGCAATTCTGAGCAGGAGCCCAGATCTGGAGGTGCAGAGCCCATCTGACCGCATGGGGCCACCCATCTTTGAGTCCTGCTGATGAGGAGAAAGTCAGGCTCCACACATGCTTTGGATCAGGGCTCTGGTGAGAGGCCAGGAATTTTTTTGGGGGGAGGGAAGGACAGCAGAGTCACCTATAAGTAGCGCCTAGCCAGCAACCTGAAGCAACTCTTTATCCTGCATAGTTCCCCATTTGTTATGTACTAAGCTTGGATCCTAGAACAATAGGCAAGTAGGATCCTAGAATGCAACAACTGATTGGCTTGCAGGAGAAGACCAGTCAGGCTCCAGGAGGAAGTTAATCAGCCTATTAGGCTGGAAGGATCGTAGAATGCAACAACTGATTGGCCTGAGGAAAAAGACCAATCAGGCTCCAGGAGGGAAGCAGAATCAGCCAATCAGATGGGACTCATTATGTAAATAATGTATATAAAAGCCTGAGGTTTGGGGGGCAATTTAATCACTGTTTTACAAGCTGCAATAAAGAGCATGAAATCACTACAGGACTCCGAGTATATTTCACCATTATTTCTTGCGCCACTACGGAAAAGGCCCTCTGCCTGGTTCCCTGTAACTTCACTTCTCGCAACAAGAGAACTGCCAGAAGACCCTCGGAGCTGGACCTCAGTAGCATTATTATATCCATTTGTTTTTAAAATGAAATTGATGGTTATGGGTTGCAGACAATGCTCGTCCTACTCAGAGAAGGCCCGTTGAAATTAATGAAGATGACGAACTTAGGTCCATTGATTTCAGTGTGTCTACTCTCCGTAAAGCTCAGTTGGAGACAACCCTCCATCTGCATTTTGATAATCTTAGTATGCTTACCTACTGGTTTTTAAAGTCTCTGTTGCTATTTTAATTAATGTTTTACACTGGAAACCAAATTGAGGAAAACTTCGAAATGATACACAGGAATCACTTGCAGAGTTAGAAACCTTTTCCCCACCTACTTGTTTTGGGCACGAAAAGCTTAAAGTGCTGTTGAACTTCTCTCACACCACCGCAGAATCACGTCTATGAATATTCCAGCCATTTGCAAAGCCAACTCAAGCAAGAGAATTCTATTGAGAATTCCAGTGTGCGAAAATGCCCCCTCCCCAAGTTTAGCAAGTGGTTTGGAGAAGCATGGTCCAGTATACCTGAAGGAGCGTCTCCACCTCCATCGTTCTGCCCGGACACTGAGGTCCAGCGCCGAGGGCCTTCTGGCGGTTCCCTCGCTACGAGAAGCCAAGTTACAGGAAACCAGGCAGAGGGCCTTCTTGGTAGTGGCACCCGCCCTGTGGAACGCCCTCCCACCAGATGTCAAAGAGAAAAATAACTACCAAACTTTTAGAAGACATCTGAAGGCAGCCCTGTTTAGGGAAGCTTTTAATGTTTAATAGGTTATTGTATTTTAGTGTTCTGTTGGAAGCCGCCCAGAGTGGCTGGGGAAACCCAGCCAGATGGGTGGGGTATAAATAATATACCATCATCATCATCATCATCATCATCATCATCATCATTATTGATATTCCCGCAGGCTTACCAGGAGATGCGCCATTTTCTCGAGGACGTTAGAATAATATAGCCTGAAAGTTTGGTCACCCCAAAAACTCTTTATGTAGACACAGGGCTTCTTATCGTCATAGGGCAAATAAAGGTAGTTTCTGTGGAAAGAGATGAGATAGCATCATCAATAGTTTTTTGGGATCTGCTACTGAAGAATAGTGATGTGCAAGTATACAGCCAATTTGCTTCCCATATATTCACAAAGCAATCTGATTGTACGGATAGGCCATTTTCTGCAGATTTGGATGAATCCACAGAACTCAACTGCATCTCTTCTTTTAAATTGGACATACTTTGAAAGATTACAGCAGCACCTCAGTTGCAAATGGCTGATAAAACGCTTTCCCCTTACATTATTTTTCACTTGAATCTGAACTCAGAAAGTCCTGGCTGTGCGCCTTTCTTTCTTTCTTTCTTTCTTTCTTTCTTTCTTTCTTTCTTTCTTTCTTTCTTCACTGCTTGCAAAATAATTTTTTTTACAAAAAGCAAGTGTGCCAGCAACCAGCTCGGCTGGAGACAGTGAGATGTGCCAGCCATCAGGCATGCAGCCCAATGTGCTCATCCCAAGTCTTTGCCCTATAAAGGTAAAGGTAAAGGTACCCCTGCCCGTACGGGCCAGTCTTGACAGACTCTGGGGTTGTGCGCCCATCTCACTCAAGAGGCCGGGGGCCAGCGCTGTCCGGAGACACTTCCAGGTCATGTGGCCAGCATGACAAAGCTGCATCTGGCAAGTCAGAGCCGCACACGGAAACGCCGTTTACCTTCCCGCCAGTAAGCGGTCCCTATTTATCTACTTGCACCTGGGGGTGCTTTCGAACTGCTAGGTTGGCAGGCACTGGGACCGAGCAACGGGAGCGCACCCCGCCGCGGGGATTCGAACCGCCGACCTTTCGATCGGCAAGCCCTAGGCACTGAGGCTTTTACCCACAGCCGTCAGGCATGCAGCCCAATGTGCTCATCCCAAGTCTTTGCCCTATAGCTGTGCTGTTTTTCAGAAGGCCGTTTTGAAGGCAGCTTTGTTTGCACGTAAAATGTTCTCCACCTGCTAAATTGCTTTTCTTCTAGATGATTTCCCTTTAAATATGCAACTTGTGTGCTATTAATCCTTACTTGACTAATTAAAATGCATCAGCCACATCACTGCATAGCTTTATCCAATAGGCTGGTGAGAGAGAGAGAGAGAGAGCGAGAGAGAGAGAGAGAGAGTTTATAGAACTGGAGGCAAGGGAGAAAAACGTGGAATCTGGTTGTCACACCTGAATAGGCCCACAGCTCAGTAGCAGAGCATCTTCATGCAGAAAGTCCCAGGTTCAAATCCTGGCATCTCCAGGTCAGGCTTGGAGATAACAGTGTCTGATATCCCACACAACTTTCCCCAAGGACTTAGATTTAATTGCAACAAACGTGATGGTCAAAACAGATCTATAGCTGGTTGTTTCATTACATTGTTGTTCATTGCCCAATTTTTATGTGCTTGTTTTTGAAGTACATTGCAAGCATATTTTTGTGGGTCTTAATGTTGATTGTGTCTAATTCAGTATAGGACCATTTCCTATATTCCTATTGTGCCTTCAGGGCAGAATTTCAGCAGGTGCATCTGTGATTTTATGCAATACTCCCCGAGAGGCCAGTTGCATTATGCGCACATAATAGCGCTCCAGAGAAGGCATACAATTCTCATGTCCTCGTCCAGACAGAAAAAGTGTTCATACACTTAATAGCTTTGAGACAAAAGGGAGGCTGTTCCTCCACCAATGAATGTAAACCAGGCTTCCTCAACCTTGGCCCTCAAGATGTTTTGAGACTACAGTTCCCATCATCCCTGACCAATGGTCCTGCTAGCTACGGGTCATGGGAGTTGTAGGCCAAAAACATCTGGAGGGCCGAGGCTGAGGAAGCCTGATGTAAACATTAGCACTTTACAGTGTCATGAAAGGATCATCTAGTGAAATTGTTCATTAACAAATAGGAATGTGGCACACTCATAAAAATGGTCCACTCTCTTCTTCCTTGCCACTCAAAGGTAAAGGGACCCCTGACCATTAGGTCCAGTCATGACCGACTCTGGGGTTGCGGTGCTCATCTCGCTTTATTGGCCGAGGGAGCTGGCGTACAGCTTCTGGGTCATGTGGCCAGCATGACTAAGCCACTTCTGATGAACCAGAGCAGCGCATGGAAACGCCGTTTATCTTCCTGTTGGAGCGGTACCTATTTATCTACTTGCACTGGCATGCTTATGAACTGCTAAGTTGGCAGGAGTTGGGACCGAAAAAAGGGAGCTCACCCCATCGCGGGGATTCGAACCGTGACCTTCTGATCGGCAAGTCCTAGGCTCTGTGGTTTAACCCACAGCGCCACCCGCAGTGGGGGGGGGGGCTTTTCTCTATTCCTCTTTGCCCTGGTGCTCAGAATGCAGGGAGAGAGAGAAAGGAAGAGAAACAGCAGACTGAAGAGAGAGGAAGACCTCCTGCTGGAATGAAGACACCCCTGATTGCATCAGCAGGAGAGCCAAAAAATGGTAAAAGGTAAAGGACCCCTGGATGGTTAAGTCTAGTCAAAGGTGACTGTGGGGTTGTGGCGCTCATCTTGCTTTCAGGCTGAGGGAGCCGGCGTTTGTCCACAGCCAGCTTTAAGGGTCATGTGGCCAGCATGACTGAACCGCTTCTGGCACAACGGAACACTAAGACGGAAACCAGAGTGCACGGAAACGCCATTTACCTTCCCGCCAGAGTGGTACCTAGTTATCTACTTGCACTGGCGTACTTTCGAACTGCTAGGTTGGCAGGAGCAGGGACCGAGCAACAGGAGCTCACCCCATCGTGCAGATTTGAACCGCCGACCTTCTGATCAGCAAGCCCAAGAGGCTCAATGGTTTAGACCACAGCTCCACCCGCGTCCCTTCCAACAGGGTCCATATTGGGCTTGGAATTAACCACACTATTTCTGATTTTGGGGTGAGTCCTCCATTTCCCGAGTCCAATTCTCACATCAAGCAGAGGGGGCAACTCTTTCTCCAAGGTTTAATTATTTTGGGAAACTTGATTGCCATGTAATTTTTTGGGGTGTCCCCCATTCAATCGATTGTAGTCTCACTGTTTGAATGAACAGGAGATAGAATCCAAGAAAAGACAGGCTTCATATTGGTCACTTAATTACCCTGTTATATGCTAAGCTGTGTTTTACTGTAGCTACCATCCAGAGTAATGAAATACAAGCATGCAATCTCTGTCTCTTCCACAATTTTTGGAAATTAATAGCATTTATTCAATTTGACACTGAGTCTCTGGGCAATATTTTTACCACACCTAGATAAGAATTTGCTAGGGGCCACTAGGGGCTCAATCCGGACCATGGATTGCCAGTAGCCTATACCTGATATGCAACATAGTTCTATTATAAAGGTAAAGGGACCCCTGGCCGTTAGGTCCAGTTGTGGCCGACTCTGGGGTTGCGGCGCTCATCTCGCTTTACTGGCCGAGGGAGCAGGCGTACAGCTTCGGGGTCATGTGGCCAGCATGACTAAGCCGCTTTTGGCAAACCAGAGCAGCACACAGAAACGCTGTTTACCTTCCCACCTATTTATCTACTTGCACTTTGACGTGCTTTTGAACTGCTAGGATGGCAGGAGCAGGGACCAAGCAACGGGAGCTCACCCCGTCGCAGGGATTCGAACTACCGACCTTCTGATCAGCAAGCTCTAGGCTCTGTGGTTTAACCCACAGCGCCACCCACCACATCCCAGTTCTATTATACTTTATGCTATAAATTTATTTGTCCACAAGAATCCGATAAAGGACGGGTGTAATGGGAATTGGGCTTGCTTGTGCGTAAACTCCAAACTGTTCCAAGCTGGTTGTATAGCTAAACCTTTCCCTGGTTTGACAGCCCTTACAACGCGACTGTCTCAATCACTGGCAGTATCCGTCAGTGGGCGTTTCCTAAACTTCTTCCAACATAAGAATTCTTTGACTCCAAGTCTCCGCCTAGATTCTCTGCATGGAAGCTTTCTGCGCAGCGTAGGCGTGCCAAGCGGAGGTCCTGTGCTCTCCCCGCTGATCTCACTGGAAGAGTCTCGGAGCCTTCCCTCCGAAGTACTCTCAGCCTCCCCTTTCTTCCTGGTGTCCCCTTGATTTCCTTCCCCAGCAGAAGCTCTCTCTCTCTCCTTGCTAGTTCCCTCTCCTGCATCATTGGGGCGACTTCCCTCTCCTCTAGTCTCTGATGGCAGTTCCCTGACAACGGGGAAATGCAAAATCTGAAATAGCTTTGCACCTACATCAAAGAGAGATGTCGGTCTTTAAGGAGTGGTGGAACCAGACAAATACCATAGCAGCTAATATAAAGCAATTGCAGATTTCTGTTCTTTTATTGCAGCCGTTTTCGATCCGAATGTCTATCAGGCGAATACATAAAAACCCACCAGGTGCCTCTCCAAGATAATAGCTGATCATCTACATTCTCTAGTACTGTCATGAGAGACGGCAGCTACATCCTTGACAGCCTCCGCTTTTCATCTCTCTCACCAGGAGACTGTCCTAAAAGACCATTCTCTTCTAGTCTAGTATTACTGGCAATGATTTCATCTGATGGTTTTGTTTTCTCAGAGCACATCTCTCTGCCTTTTTCTGAAGTTTCGGGATATAACATCAGGCATAGAGATGAGGAGCAAATGCAAATGTCGCATTCCTGATCTCCTCTGGAGTGTTTTAAGTCAGACACATGTTCTCCCTGCTATCCTCCCTTGGGAAGAGCCCCCCTTCTGCCCCATGGTTTGCTTTAATCATGGCGTATTGTTACAACTATGGCCATGGCTGGCGCAGACCAGAATCACCTTATGACCAACGCTTGCAAATCCTGTACAGATCAAAGCAAGATTATGAGGGAATTTGGGTACCCCTGTAATACAAAGGCTTGCAGTTATGCTACTATCATTATAACACACAGGCTTTCTGGTTTCCATAAGAATTATGGTTCTTATCATTTAAAAACGAATATTGAGATTTGTAATGTATATCATAAACCTTGCTATATAAATGAATGCAATACTTCATTGCTCAGGAAGCGGTCCTATTTGCACAATACATCAGTATGACTGCATTACCATTTGTGCTATCAGGTCAGCATGCTACTTTCTTGTCCCCTCAAAATTTGGGCCAAAAACACATGTTGAATAGATTGCCATCTCCCCTAGCAACTCCCTTAGCCCCACTGATGTAGGAAAATGGAATTCAATTTTGTTTACATTTTAATGAGAAACTACTTAATCTGCATTTCTCAAGCCAACAGGCAAACCAAAACCCAACATCCTTAAAGGTAAAGGTACCCCTGCCCGTACGGGCCAGTCGTGTCCGACTCTAGGGTTGTGCGCCCATCTCACTTAAGAGGCCGGGGGCCAGCGCTGTCCGGAGACACTTCCGGGTCACGTGGCCAGTGTGACAAGCTGCATCTGGCAAGCCAGCACCAGTGCCGCACACGGAAACGCCGTTTACCTTCCCGCTAGTAAGCGGTCCCTATTTATCTACTTGCACCCAGGGGTGCTTTCGAACTGCTAGGTTGGCAGGCGCTGGGACCGAGCAACGGGAGCGCACCCCGCCGCGGGGATTCGAATCGCCGACCTTTCGATCGGCAAGTCCTAGGCACTGAGGCTTTTACCCACAGTGCCACCCGCGTCCCTCCAACATCCTTAGAAATCCTCTAAATGTCACAGTGCAGTTCTCCAGAGAGAGAGAGAGAGAAAGAGAGAGAGAGAGAGAGAGAGAGAGAGAGAGAGAGAGAGAGAGAGAAAGCGTGCTTTAAAATGCTTTGATTAGCAAAAATTGATGTACAAAAATGCATTATTTTATGGAAATTACACATACAGATTTGTAATGTCAAAACAGCACACCAAAATGTATTTCTTCAAAGGAATTTGCATGGAAATGCTTATTGTTTTCAACTTTTTTATAGGAATAAATAAATAAATTGTGAATTGCAACAGAAATGTGCAAAACTGACTTTAAAGATGAGAAATGAGAAATTGGGTGGACCAAAATTTGCAGGTTTGTCCATATCTACTTAGGAAAGACCCATATCTCTGGAGACTCAGGTCAAGGAGAGAGATTTAATGAAGCCTATAAGTGTTTTGGGCTATACCTGTTTCCCTCTGTGATGAGCGGCTTCTCTGGGTGTGTGGTAGATACCAGCGGCACCGCAAAGTCATGTGAAGCGTCTCCCGTTCCCTCATGCAGAAGAGGGGTACCTTCCTCCTCCTCTCCCTCATGACCTTTCTTCTTGCTCCCAGCTCCAGGTGACACTCCATCAATAACATTGCCAAAATTCCCTAGAGGTAGAAACCAAATATGGGAGAGGGGTAACAGAATTAGGCTACATCCAGGCAGTGGCGTAGCGTGGGTTGTCAGCACCCGGGGCAAGGCAAGTAATTTGTGCCCCCTAACCCGTGGATTTGCGCCCCCTAACCCGTGGATTTGCGCCCCCTAACCCTAACCCCCAGATGTTGCGCCCGGTGCGGCCGGGCCCCCCTGCAGCCCCCACGCTACGCCACTGCATCCAGGACCAAAGCATTTAAACACAACCGGACAGCCAGAGTGTTGTGAACGCATAAAGATAGGAAGGTTCGGTTGTATTGGAGGAAATACCATTTGACATTAGGATTAATGATTTATATGGATTGAGAAAGGAAGATTAATTCTATTTGATTAATTGGGAAAATTAATTGGGTAAATGTCTAAACAGGAATTGAACATGCATGGTTGATGGAAATACAGTGGATGCTCAGGTTGCGAACGGGATCCGTGCGGGAGGGATGTTCGCAACCCGCAGTGTTCGCAGCCCACAGCGCTGCGTCTGTGCACATGCAGGTTGTGATTTGGCGCTTCTGCGCATGCGCAAAGCGTGATTTAGTGCTTCTGCGCATGCACAAGCACCGAAACCTGGAAGTAACCTGTTCCAGTACTTCCGGGTTTCGGCGCGTCCGTAACCCAAAAATGCGCAACCTGAAGCATCTGTAACCTGTAACTATGACTGTAGGAATGGATGGGAAAGTATTAGAAATTAAGAAAAAGTATTTTACTGTGAGCAGCAAAGGAAGGAGAGAGAAGAAGCATCTTGGAGGTGGGGGGTGGAAAGTCAATTGTTAAGTTGGTCTTAAATTTGAATTAATTTGTTTAAAATTTGGAAAATTAATGAAAATCAATTCAAAATAATAATAATAAACACAACCAGATTATAACTAGATATTTTACACACACACACACACACACACACACACACACACACAACATTATGGATAATATTTGAGTTTGAGTTTTGAATTCTTAAAAGTTTTCCTCTCATTGACCCTGTTTCTGAAGACTCCTCCTAGACAACATCCTTGATGGTCTTAAAAGAGAATTAGACAAGTTCATCCATGGCTACCAGCCACAATGGCTATGGTCTACCTTCGCTGTCAGAGGCAGCCAATTTCTGGGAATCACAAGTAGGGAGGATGCTATAGGAAACCAGGTCTTTCTTCTGGCTTCCTATAGGATTCTGGTTGGCCACTGGGAGAACAAGCTTGTGGATTAGGTGAGCCTTTGGCCTGATCCAGCAGGACTCTTCTCGTGCTCAAAGGTTTTATAACTCTTTGCTGTGCAAATACACAAAGGAAGTCCTTTCTCGTCCAGCCTCTCCCAAGTCCATGCTTGAGTAAATATTAGACACCGCCTTGTTTACTAAGGAGGCCTTCCCTTATCAGAAAAAAACCACTCTGTTCTTGAACATGGAGAATGATAAAGGTGTTACCGCAGCTACTGCATACAAACAGGGAGGGATAGCCCAGGTCAAAAAAGGCAGGGTCAAAGTAGAGACATGTAAGAACTTCCCTGCAGTTTAATGACCTGTTGGAGTCTTCCTTAAGTCTGCTTTCTGGTCTTAAATAGAAGTTAGGATGTTCATCTGTGATGCCTGCCTTATAGTGGTGCAAAAACTAAAAAAATCACTATTAGAGGGCAGATATCATGACATGATATCTGGTGACCATAAAGAAGGCTGATCGCCGAAGAATTGATGCTTTTGAATTATGGTGCTGGAGGAGACTCTTGAGAGTCCCATGGACTGCAAGAAGATCAAACCTATCCATTCTTCAGGAAATCAGCCCTGAGTGCTCACTGGAAGGACAGATCCTGAAGCTGAGGCTCCAATACTTTGGCCACCTCATGAGAAGAGAAGATTCCCTGGAAAAGACCCTGATGCTGGGAAAGATGGAGGGCACAAGGAGAAGGGGACGACAGAGGACAAGATGGTTGGATAGTGTTCTCGAAGCTACCAGCATAGGTCGACCAAACTGCGGGAGGCAGTGGAAGACAGAAGTGCCTGGCGTGCTCTGGTCCATGGGATCACGAAGGGTCGGACACGACTAAACGACTAAACAACAACAACATCATGACATCCCAGTTGAACAGAGATGATGCCCATGCAACTCTGATGAGATTGAATCCATTGGGCAGGTTCTTCAATACTGCCTGTTGTATCGTGATACCCGAGGAGAGCTAATCCAACCACTACTAAGGAAATTACCTGGCCGCTCAGGAAACCTATGTTAAAAATCTCCTTGCCAACAACAATCTGAATATCACCAGGCCTGTCGAGAAATTCAGTTTTACGGCAATGGGGACAAGACAGGCTGCGGTGACAGTGATGGCCGACGAATGAGCACTGATTTTAAATTTTGGAACACAGATTTTAGTTGAAGGAGTGTTATTTTTAGTGTAAATAAGTTTCCAGGAAATTTCTAATTACGTCCACCTCTTGATACTGATGAAGCGTATGCTTCTGTTGCTAATTTTGCTCTCTGGTCTTTGACAGCAATAAAGATGGAATGATTGAATAAATTTACCTGCTGAAAGTTGTGCTGATTTTTTTGTTTGCCTATTGTGCTACAGTTTGAGAACAACCTGACCTAGGAGGAAAGCCAGGATATCAGAGTGCGTTTGATATTCCTACTTTCCTATTTATGACTGAGAAATGGCATCTGCAATTTAAAAAATGCAAAACCTTTCCTGACTAGGAAGTGTATCTGATTTCTCTTCAGAGTTCTGACTTGCAAAAGAGTGTGAGACAAAGGCAATATGCTTTGTAACACATTGCATGCTCACAGTCATCATATACTATTTCTTTAAAAAGGAGCAAAATGAAATAATTCCCTGAGAAATGTCACTTAAGCTTTTTAATTTTTTTAAATCTTCCTCAGAATTCCCAGATACGCCTCACCAGAGGAGGCACTTCCAAATTCACCTCAGCAGAGTACATTAGCAACCTAGTTTCCTGGGATAGCTCAGTCAACAGAGCATAAGACTCTTAATCTGAAGGTCATGGGTTCGAGTCTCTGCATTGCAGGGGGTCAAACTAGATGACCCTTAGATACTTCCAACTCTACAATTCTATGATTCCTAACATGTGCCAAATATTGAGGATGCCTCCAGACTGTCATTATTTTGCAGGAGGGATTCAAGAGCATGCCACGAAATTTAGGTTTGCCTATTTACAGTGGATCAAAGTACTCTGTTATCCCTGCATAACAAATCCTCTTTTTAAAAGAATCGGACATCTTTGCAGTTAGGAAAGTGACAAGAAAATGCATTGAAAAGTGTGGAACGAATGGATGTTTAACAGAAAGGTGCATAAACACGATGCAAGCAAATTAGGGCAAGTACTCAATGTCGTATAATCTGCCTGCAAACAAATGGGAATAACTGCTCAGGAAAGACTGGATACAATCTAAGCTCCATGTAAGCTTTGTGCAAGCAAATCAGGAGGAAAGCTCAATAAATAGGTCATCTGGGAGGAGCCCTTTGAAATGCCCCTATTAATGAAATCATTTTTAGTTTCCTCATATTTCCCGCAGAGGTTTCACTTGAACAAGGTCCTCCAAGTTCACTTTGAATTTTGCTACTGGAATAATAAAGTGGCAAGTTTACCTTTGATGTTGGAGAACATGAATTTAAACTAATGCCTGTAGGAGGGCTTTTATCCGTCCATTATGGCTGGGATACAAAAATCAGCAAGGCAAAGTTGCTGAGTTATTTGACTGTTATGTATTCAGTGGTCTGTGTTTGCCTGAGCTTGAATCTGGAGTAAGGATTCTGAGCTCCTGTGCTCTGATTCGATACATGATGTCCAATCACAGAACATTTCAGGATTTGGGCCTCTGCCATTGGCCCTTGAACTCTGAGTTGTGATTCGCAGCTTGGAAGTTTAGACAGCCAATCACGTTGGGAGTGGGAGTGGCCCAGGCTTTCAGGAATGTATATAAGCAGTTGCTTTGCCCCTGTTTCCCAGTTATGGAGTTCAATAAAGGTTCTTGCTGTTATGGCTGTGTTGTGCCTTGTGGGAACCCACCTACACTTCAGTGACCCTCTTGCTCACAGAATTTAGTACACCGATCCGTATTCTCTACCACTGAAGATCCAACATCCTTATTCTGCTTCCGTGGCAAAAACTGGCCCAGAGCTTGAAAGAGGAGAAGCTGATGTGGTGCTAGGTTTACACCAGATCCTCTAAATTTCACCCTGGCCCACAAGTGCAGTCAGATAAATCAGTTTGATAACAACATCAGCTTGTAGATTCTCAACCATATCACCACTACCTCCTGTTTTTTTGTATGCCACTTTCCCACAAAACTGTGGCCAAAGTGGTTTACAACATATCAAGTGAACAATTTAAGCATAACCATTCAAATATAAATGTATGTATGCATGTATATGTATATATGTATATAATAAAAAGGTAAAGGTACCCCTGACCGTTAGGTCCAGTCATGGACGACTCTGGGGTTGTGTGCTCATCTCGCTCAATAGGCGGAGGTACCTGGCGTTTGTCCACAGACAGTTTTTCTGGGTCATGTGGCCAGCATGACTAAGCCGCTTCTGGCGAAACCAGAGCAGCGCACGGAAATGCCGTTTACCTTCCCGCCGGCGTGGTACCTATTTATCTACTTGCACTTTGACGTGCTTTCGAACTGCTAGGTTGGCAGGAGCAGGGACCGAGCAACGGGAGCTCACCCCGCCGTGGGGATTCGAACCGCCAACCTTTTGACCAGCAAGCCCTAGGCTCAGTGGTTTAGACCACAGTGCCACCCGCGTCCCCATGTATATAATAAACAATTATAAATAATAATATCAATAAATACATACCCAGAAAATCAACACATACAAGTTTTGCATCAACTACAAATAAATAAAGCAATCTAAAACTTAGCAGCTTAAAACTAAACAGGAGAGAGAATATTACCTGACACAGAAATAAAGGAGTAGAAATAACAACATCCACACACACCAGATAATGCATCTATTTCCAATTGTTTGGATCCAAGACTCAGCCATCCAAACAGTGTGGACACTCTCCACTCTGGCTTTCATCCAGAAGGACCTTATGGCCACTATTATCATGGGCTCTCATTCCACACAGAAGATCGTAGCTTTCCTCCTACATTCTCCCTCAAATCAGCAGGCATTCATCCAGCCTGGAGGTCATAAACCAAGTTTTTTTCGGGGGGTGGGGAGGACCTTTGGCTTTGTGGTGACTTTATAGCCCTTTCTCGAAATTAAAGATAAAAGTGGAGAAACACACAAGGAACACCCCCCCCCACTTACCAACAGACACCTCAAAGCTTATTGGTTTATCTCCAACCTTCCTATCGATCATCGTAGCTTCAAAAAAGGCCCCAAAGAGAAGGAATTCCTCAAACTGCTCCTCATGGATCTGGTAGCAGGTCGAAAGAAAGAAAGAAAGAAAGAAAGAAAGAAAGAAAGAAAGAAAGAAAGAGCAGTGGGCAGAAAAAAGAACAAATTTGATTTATTGCACATACAGCTCTCTGTGAGGGTGAGCATTGGCTCAAATAAAGAGGAACTTAGAAGAGCTGTCTCCATTTTAGTCTTGCGTCATGTCAAATTTCTGAGCAGGTTTAATCTGATGCTGTCTTGAATCAACAGCCCACTCCGATGGCTGAATTTGTGTTAACCGTAAGAAAACCATGATATCCATGGTAACTTCTGGCTGGTTCAGATTGTGGCTGTCAGCTTTTGCTATGCACTCCTTGCACAACATGTCCTCAACCAGAGGCCTCTGGCCTTTTAAGAAATAATGCACTCTGGGAATTTGTGTTTCATGTGAATGCTGCAAACTGTGAAAGATCCTCTGATTCCTTATAGGGTCAGCAAACATTTTCAGCAGGGGGCTAGTCCACTGTCCCTCAGACCTTGTGGGGGGCTGGACTATATTTTGAAGGAAAAAAATGATGCAAGAGCACCATGAGCCCCAGTGGCTGCTTACCTGTGTCTTGCAAGCCGCAGGGGCTGGCGGTGGTGGCCAGACAATGAGCGGCGCACAAAAGGACTCCGGAGATGGGCTGCTTAAAATGGCGGCCACTCAAGCGCTGCTGCTGCTGGCACCAACAAAGCCCAGCCCCCTTCCTCCTCTAGGCAGGGCGGGGAGAAGCCAGGAGGAGGCACCGGCACCGTGTGAGGGAGAGGGAGGGAGAGGGAGGGAGAGGGAAAGAACATGCGCACACTGGTGATCCACGCAGTGATTCCCGGACTGTCCGCGGGCCGGATCCAGAAGGCAATTGGGCCTGATCTGGCCCATAGACCTTAGTTTGCCTATCCATGCTTTATAGAGCTACACAGGCCAGGGATCTGTGGGGTGAGGGAGAAGCTGTGGTTCCTAAACCAGACAGGCCGTAGGCAAGGTGGGGAACCATAGTTCTACAGATGTTGTGGACTACCATAATCCCAAGCCCTTGGCCATGCTGGCTGGGTCCGATGGAAGTTAGAGTCCCATAACATATGGAGGACCACAGCCTTGTAAATGAGATCCACTTTTCAAATTGAGCACCTTTTAAGAAAATTTACCTCAGGCAGTACATCAAAAGGCTCCACCTCCACATCTGTTGAGTTTGTTTTATCCGAAGGGGAAGGTTTTCCATCTTCAGCTCCTTTGTCTTTGTCTTTTCCTGATCCTTTTGAGCCTTTGGAGTCTTTGTCCTTGGAAGGTAGCTTTATTTCCTTGATCATCTTTGAAAACTTTGATTCGTGGGCTCCCCCGGAGAGGATCTCCACTGCCAGCTCGATCAAGAGCCGTCCCCTGAAAGAGACACCTTCGCCGTAACCTTCATTGAGCTCTTGGTGGTCATCCATTAGGGTGTGGTTCCTGGGGGAACCGTAAAGATTGATCCAAGCAGGCCCAAAAGTAGGCAAGAACCCTGAAGAAGACATATATGCAACAATCGTCAAAGCAATGTCAAAGAAACGTCAAAGGCAGCGATCTGTATACCAGCTGCTCAAAGAGACAAATTGCTGCACTTACTCACTACTAAAATTACACATGGAGATTTAACTCTTCAATAGTCGGTGTCAAATGCGCCCCAATAGTGTCAAAAAGAATAATAAAAAAATTATGCAAGGTTTTTTGTTTTGTTCTTTACAACTCCATATCCCAGAGATTCCTCAAACAAAATGTGATTTGGTTTTATTATTATTATTATTTATTAGCGTTTATAAAGAGAAATAAAAAACTTCTTTTTTATTTGGTTCAAACTAAAACATTAATCCAGAGGCAAAAAAGAGAAAGAGAAGAGGGGAGAGAGGGGGGGGAGGGAGGAAGAGATAAAGAAAAATAAATAGAAAAGAAATTAAAAGAAATAAGTAGAGAAAGTTAAGAAGCTGTGCATAAACATTATTCACTTCATCCACACCAGTGTAACACCCAATAAAGCCACTTTCTATAAACGATTTATCTTCAGCCCTCAAATCCAAATGTCATTATTTCACAAAATGTGATTTGAATTGCCACGTGCTGTTACAAGCCCTCCATCCTAACTTTGGTGAAAACAGGATGTGTTTATTCTCCAAACCACCTCCTGAAACAATGAAATGATATAAAGAAGGGTTGGCCTTCAGAAGCTGGCTCTTTCTGAAAGGCTTTACTGCCCTTCCAAAGATGCTCAGACTTGGGTTCTGCTCATCCTAAAGGGCAAGAGAGAGAGAGAGAGGACCAGAAATGCCTTTATAACACAGACATTTTAAACAGTCCAGAGTTGCCTTTCTAAAACTGATCCATGCATAGTTCTTCACCTTTATCTCCATCCTGTTCATTCGAGATCTTCTTCAGGTCTATGAAGTGGGTGGCTAAGGCTACATCATTCATGCTCCCTTCATCCCACACCTGGATTTTGACCCTTCGGCAAAGAGGGGGGAACATCTCCTTAAAGACAACCTGCTCGTGCCACACGGGATCAGCGCAGTTCTTCTGCACCGTAGTTCGACCCTAAAATGAAAAGTTGTAGGTTAGTTGTGGGATCGACAGGGCTAATGCACACAAAATCACCTTCAGACATTACTGGGGGGAAGCACTATTCTTCTGATATGATCGCCATGTTCAAATATATAAAAGGATGTCATATAGAGGAGGGAGAAAGGTTGTTTTCTGCTGCTCCAGAGAAGCAGACACGGAGCAATGGATCCAAACTACAAGAAAGAAGATTCCACCTAAACATTAGGAAGAACTTCCTGACAGTAAGAGCTGTTCGACAGTGGAATTTGCTGCCAAGGAGTGTGGTGGAGTCTCCTTCTTTGGAGGTCTTTAAGCAGAGGCTTGACAACCATATGTCAGGAGTGCTCTGATGGTGTTCCCTGCTTGGCAGGGGGTTGGACTCGATGGCCCTTGTGGTCTATTCCAACTCTATGATTCTATGTTCCTGTGCATGTTAGTGCTAAGGATTGCAGAATTGGAGCAATTCTCACATGCTAGTAGTGTCTGCTTGCATAGCTATTATCATGCGATCACCTTACCCCTCTAATGCGCCCCCTCGACCACTTCAGTCAGTGGAACTGGCACTGCTACAAGTGCCACATGACACCCGTTTTGCATTTGTGAGAGCTCTGTCTTGTGATGTGGCAGCGCCTGTACAGTACTCTGCAATGGCCTGCCTGTTGACATTAAAGGTAAAGGTACCCCTGACCATTAGGTCCAGTCGCGGACGACTCTGGGGTTGTGGCGCTCATCTCGCTCTATAGGCTGAGGGAGCCAGCATTTGTCTGCAGACAGCTTCTGCGTCATGTCGCCAGTATGACTAAACCACTTCTGGTGCAACCAGAGCAGCGCACGGAAATGTCCTTTACCTTCCCGCCGGAGGGGTACCTATTTATCTACTTGCACTTGACATGCTTTCGAACTGCTAGGTGGGCAGGAGCAGGGACCGAACAATGGGAGCTCACCCCATCACGGGGATTCCAACTGCCAACCTTCTGATTGGCAAGCACTAAATAATAATAATAATAATAATAATAATAATAATAATAATAATAATAATAATAATAATTTATTTATACACCGCCCATCTGGCTGGGTTTCCCTAGCCACTCTGGGTGGCTTCCAACAAAACACTAAAATACAATAACTTATTAAACATTAAAAGCTTCCCTAAACAGGGCTGCCTTTAGATGTCTTCTAAAAGTTTGGTAGTTATTTTTCTCTTTGACATCTGGTGGGAGGGCGTTCCACAGTGCGGGTGCCACTACCAAGAAGGCCCTCTGTCTGGTTCCCTGTAACTTTGTTGGAGGGGGATTTCCAGCCGGTGGCAGAGGACAGAGTGACTCCAGGAGACATAGGTGTAAAAAACCAAACTAAAACGAAGACTTTATTACTAAGCAAATAAACACAAACTCTGGTGGATGTTATTCCTGCAGGCAAGCAACAAAACTCAGCCTTTTTCCTTTATAGCAACGGTCACCTGCAGCCAATTAATCCCAGAAACTTCTTAAAGGTATACACACATGTTTCTGTGCCGAATGTCCTCTAACAAACTTGGCTTCTTGCAGCACGGGAACCACCAGAAGACTCTCGGCGCTGGACCTCAGTGTCCTGGCAGAACGATGGAGGCTCTGTGGTTTAGACCACAGCACCACCCGCGTCCCTCTGTTGACATTAGGAAGCACTTTTGTTGCTACTCTATTCAGCACCCATGAAAAGCATGGGCTGCCTGCTTGAAGCAATGGAGAGGGGACAACCAAGCATTTGTCTTGACAGAATGCACATTTCTTGTGCAAGCTGTGAAGAACGGGAGGGCAGCCAGCGGTGGAGGGGTTTTTCCGCCATGGGTGAAGATCCTGTTGCAAAAGGGAAGGTGGGTGAAGAACCAGCTGGGTGGATATGGCACAGAAGCAGAGGCTGGCCAAGCATTTTTCAAAGGAACCTTCAGAGCAGTTTGACAGTGGAACAGATTGTCTAGGGGACTGATGAGCTCTCCTTCGCTGGAGGTGTTTTAAACAGAGGATGGGCAGCCATCTGTCAGGGTTGCTGTAGTTGCAAGATTCCTGGACGAGATGACCTTCAAGATCCCTTCCAACTCTGACATTCCATGTTCCCATTATTAAATTACTTGATGGGTGCATGACTCCTGGCCTGGAGTGTCTCCAGATTGTCAGTATTCTGCATGGTGGATTCAAGGTCACACTGAATCCTAAGGTTTATCTATGTAAGGGGATCAAAGTGCTCTGACACCCTAGCACAACAAATCCACCTTTGGTCTTCAGTGTTCAATGCTAGCAAAATACATTTTGGTGTCATAAAACTGATTGCCAGCTAAGTGCACTGATGTCATACCAATGTCACATACTGTACCATGCAAACACAATAAAAACAAAAGGGATTAAATATTGCAAGGAATCCCAATCCAATCTGGATTATGTTCCAGCCCTCTTTGTTGCAAACTCTGATTGGTTGGTGTTGACCTTTAAAGTCCTAAAAGGCTTTAAGGAGCATCTCCATGCCCATCGTTCAGCTTGGACACTGAGTTCTGAGGGACCTCTGGTGGTTCCCTCACTGTGAGAAGTGAAGTTACAGGGAACCAGGCAGGGAAGTTACAGGGAACACTCCCTTCCCCCCACCCGTCAGATGTCAAACAGATAAACAACTACATAACTTTTAGAAGACATCTGAAAGCAATCTTGTATTGGGAGGTTCTTGATGTTTGATGTTTTTCGTGTTTTTATTACGTTGGAAGCTGCCCAGAGTTGGAAGCTGACTAGGTTGCCTGACTAGGGCAACCTAGTCAGATGGGCGGGTTATAAGTAGATGATGATGATGATGATGATGATGATGATGATGATGATGATGTTTTATACCACTTTAATGGTTACAGCATCTGTCAAAGAATCCTGATAGCTGTTGCCTGGTGACAAGTCAGCTAATCAACCAACCAACACGAAAAGGTTGCATTTGTGATCACGTTGACCCACTTACCATTAGACCTGCAAATGTGACCACCACAAATGGATCCACAAGGTCCTTGCTGTCGCCCATGAAGGCTTTTGTTACGTTGGCCATGATGCTTGAGTTCATTTTGGGAAGCCCTTCAGCTTTGTAGATTCTCACGTAAAATCTGGCCCAAGGCCTTTCTGATGGAAATCCTTTGGGAATCAAGAGGTTCCTGCAGAAAATGAAAAAAAGACCAGTTCTCTGAAGAAAGCTAAGTGATATTTTTTTAGAAAAAAAAGAAATGTTTGCTCAGACTTAGGAACAAACTAGACAAGATACTGTTCATGCAATAAGTAATTAATTTATTAATTTAAAAAAGCAAGTATAGAAGGGGCTGATCCAGATTAGGACTCTGGGAGTGGAGAAGGAAGGCTTTGCCATCCCCATCCCCATTGCAGTCCTGATCCTAATGGGGGGCATGCCTGCTATTTACCTTTTAAAGGTCATTTATGCAATTGCTAATTTCATTTCAATTTCATTCATACACTTCCATTCTGCAAAAGCACCCAAGGTGGTTTACATTTAAAAACCACAGTTGCCAGGGTCCCCCAGGGAGAAAGAATGACCGTAGCCAGTTCATTTTTACCATATAAATAACTCCCCTGCAGCAGGGAGGATTTGCCACTTTTGCCCAGGACTAAGTAAGATACCAGTCAAGAGAAGCCATTCCGCAGGCTTTTGCATTGCAACTGCCATCTATATATGTCAGAGTCAGAATGCCGGCAAGATCGTAATTAAGTTGTGGCCGTACTTCTCTATCTGCTCTTCTGCATCACTTGCTTTCTGAGTGGCTTGCAGCGTGTCTCCTTTCCCTGCCACGCTGATGTCGCACTTCAGATATCCTTTGGTTCCTGTCCTGATGTCCGCAGGGTCTGTGAGGACAGCCCACTTGTCACAAAACTGATGACCTGGAAATGAAACATACAAGCATGAATGGTCCACAGGAGAGCTTCTGAAATCATTGTCTCTTGGGGAAGGGGTGGGGGGAGACATGTGCATTAGCAGCCAGCAAATCACCAGCAATAACTATTCTTTCCGCTCCGTGAACAAAATTGGCAACACTCTGGAAAGTAAATGTATTTCATTTATTCAAAGTGTTCTTAACCTGCCTGTCAAGGTTCTGTTTTGCTTTGGGGTTTTTTAAAAAAACATTGTGACTTCTTAGCAGCACATCAAACGAGCAAATGGAGAATAAACCCTTATCGAGACCCATCAGGTACTGGTGAAGCAAAAGTTTTCGGAAAGGCCATAGCTTAGTGGTAGAGAATCTGCTTTGCATGCAGAAGGTTCAAACGCCATCTTCTTCAGGCAGAAGCTGTGGTGCCCTCCATGGTGGAGTGTCAGGGATTGGCTGGACGAGGAAGAGTGGTGGGAGCCGCCTGACCTAGAGACACCCCCCCCCAAGGAGGGCACAGAAGACGATGACTTAGATCAGGGGTCCCCAAACTAAGGCCCACGGGCCAGATAAGGCCTGAGGGACTCATTTGTCCAGCCTGCAGCGACCCCCACTGCCCGCTGACGCCGCCTGCTCTTACCCGCGCTGCGCAGCTGCCAGCTTTTGGGTTGGAGGAGCACCAGAAATAGCTTGTGCACAGGCGCAAGCATTATTTGTGCATGTGCAAGCGTTATTTCTGGTGCACATCCAGGTCGGAGGAGGCCCGTGCACATGCACACAACTTATTTCCAGTGCTCCTCTGACCCAGAAGTGCGCCAGAAATAGCGTGTGCGCACGCAGATGTGCACGCGCTCCCCCGCCCTCTGGCCGCGCACTGGCCCAAGGCACGGTAAGTTTGCTGACCCCTGACTTAGATCCTGGACCCTGGTGATGGGACACTGAAGAGCAGTCTGGGGAAAGGACAAGCTGGGAGGTGCTAGAAGCAGGGGGTTTGAGTGGTCAAGAGGGGTCAAGAGAAGGAGGGTTAGAGGCTGAGAGTCACAGTGTGAGCGCAGACTCAGAAAGAGAGAAGTCAGAGGTTGGTCCTGATACAAAGCAGAAGAACAGTCGCAGTCCTGGTGGCTCGCCTCCCCCTCTGGCTCCCCAGTCGAGGAGAGTCCTGGACATTGCTGAGCAATGGGCCAAACAGGCCCAGAGGAGGAGCCTCCAGCAGCCCCGCCCCTTCGACACAGCCTTCATCTGCTTGGGAGGGATCCAGAGTCAAAGGCTGGCAGAAGGGGAAGTGGTCATTTTCAGCAATGGCTCAGCTGGATTCAGGTGAACCAGAGGACTCTGCTGTGTTGTTATTTTCCGTTAATGGAAAGCACATTCTGTGCCTCCCATCCTTTCCTGCCCTGTGGATGAACTGGGCTCACTTGACAGCCCCTTGACATGGAGATAAGCATATCAACAACAATAATGGTCAGCAGAGAGGGGCAGATGTACACTGCATGCCTATTGGCTGTGCAGTTGCTGTCACTTACCAGGAGGAAGGTGGTGGGGGCATCGTCCCTGTGCAGGTGCACCAGCATAAGCATTTTGCTGGCTCAACCAATACACCTGAACAGCACCAACATCCCTGCTGCATCACTCTCCCGTGAGTGGCAGTGACTCCACCGCTGGGAGGTCAGGTGTGTGGTGACTCCCCCTTCCTGCCAACCACTAATGGAAGAGACACCTATTGGCTAGGCTCCTTCAACAGGTATGTGTCCATGAATCATCCAAAGACTGATACAGTGGTACCTCAGATTACAGACGCTTCAGGTTACAGATTCCGCTAACCCAGAAATAGTACCTCGGGTTAAGAACTTTGCTTCAGGATGAGAACAGAAATCACGCTGTGGGGCGGGGGGCAGCAGCCGGAGGCCCCATTAGCTAAAGTGGTACCTCAGGTTAAGAACAGTTTCAGGTTAAGAACGGACCTCTGGAACGAATTAAGTTCTTAACCCGAGGTACCACTGTATACTGAATTATTTGGAATTTCTATCATTGGAGAGCCCTACAGCAAAGATTTTACATAGTCTAAATAAAGTAAAAAAAATTTTAAAAATGTCCAGTAGCACCTTAAAGACCAACTAAGTTTGTTCTGGGTATTTTTTTATTCATTTCGACTGCGTCAGACCAACATGGCTACCTACCTGAATCTTACATATAGCGGACGCTCGGGTTGCGAACGTGCGGGATGCACGTTCGCAACCTGCAGCGGCGCATCTGCACACGGGCAGGTTGAGATTCGGTGCTTCTGCCATGTGCAAAGTGCAATTTAGTGCTTCTGCGCATGCGCGGCCGCCGAAACCTGGAAGTAACTTGTTTCGGTACTTCCAGGTTTCGGCGGGTCCGTAACCCGAAAAAACACAACCTGAAGCATCTGTAGCCCAAGGTATGACTGTAGTCTGTTTGCCATGAGCAACCCATAGTCCAATTTTTGTTTCCCGCCCCCCCCCCCCATGGCAAACCATACGCTCAGAGATTCTGTGAATCAGCCTTGAGATACAACTGGAAACAAGATCACTAATTAACAAAAGAAGGGCCAAGTTGAAACTGCGAAACTGCGTATCTTACCTGGCTCATTGTAAACGGTCCCCAGATCTACTTTAAAGGAGCCGATCAATATGCTCCCTATCAGCTTGTTATGCATAACCTGTTGGAGGAAGATGCATGAAGGATTACATGCTTGGTGCATGAAGCATTTACAGAACAGAGATCAAATATTATTCATGTCGATAATGGAAGGAGCCTAGCATTTTTAATACTAGGCAGTGAAAACCTTGTATGTTGTAACTAATTCCTGGCTCTGGTTCTTTGTCATACTCTAGCACAGAGTATCTCAAACTTGGGTCTCCAGCTGTTTTTGGACTACAATTCCCATCACCCCTGACCACTGGTCCTGCTAGCTAGGGATGATGGGAGTTGTAGTCCAACAACAGCTGGAGAGCCAGGTTTGGGAAACCCTGCTCTCGCATGACCAAGAAAGGGTGCAATTCAACCCACCTCACCCTGTCCCTCTTCATAGAATCATAGAGTTGGAACAGACCACAAGGGCCATCGAGTCCAACTCCCTGCCAAGCAGGAAACACCATCAGAGCACTCCTGACATATGGTTGTCAAGCCTCTGCTTAAAGACCTCCAAAGAAGGAGACTCCACCACACTCCTTGGCAGCAAATTCCACTGTCGAACAGCTCTTACTGTCAGGAAGTTCCTCCTAATGTTTAGGTGGAATCTTCTTTCTTGTAGTTTGGATCCATTGCTCCGTGTCCGCTTCTCTGGAGCAGCAGAAAACAACCTTTCTCCCTCCTCTATATGACATCCTTTTATATATTTGAACATGGCTATCATATCACCCCTTAACCTCCTCTTCCCACATTGAACGTAAGAATGGCACAATGGGTCAGTGAATCTGGCTGTTAACCAGGGACAGCTGTGGGCAGAATTCCTGCATCGCAGGGGTGGGCTAGATGACCCTCAGGGTCCCTTCCAACTCTACATTTCTGTGATCGGAAGAGCCTGCTAATCAAGCTAATGGCCCATCTAGACCAGAGTCATTTTCTTATAGTGGGAAACCCACAAGAAGGACCTGAGCAGAAGAGTACTCTCTGTTCTTGTGACTTCCAGCAACTGGTATTCAGAAGCATTGCTAACCCTCACTAATGCAAATATATATATATATTTTTAAAATCACAAATTTGATTTGAAGATGAATAAAGATTTCTGCCAAGCATTCTGCAATTTGTTACCACCGAGTGCCTATTTGTCTCATTCTTTCCATTTTATTCCATTGACACATTTGATTTGCAAAGCAATACAGCACGGTAACTAAAATGAATATTTGATTATCACCACAGTGAGTGTTATTATCCATTCAGCAAGTTAATGTGTCCTCTCAGTGCCCCACTCCCTTGCAGCAATCAAGAATCAGATCCTCAACCAAGACAAATCCCCGAGTCTCAGCAAAGGAGACATGGTTTTTACATTAGCTGAGAATCTGACATACTTCCTTATAGTCTGAGTTCTGTTGAGTTTTACAGCCTGGCCTTAAATGCTGCGTTAAGGGTACCATGCAAAATGCAAGAACCAAGAACCAAGAAGCAGAAAACAAACTTGGTAATTTAATAGATGATTGCAATTACTGTTTACCTCCAAGACGAAAAGGCAATGTTAAAAATGCATGAGCAAAACTATCCGTATAAAAATGGTCAAAACAGTTTTCTGTTTGTCCAACTACAAGTCTCCCCTCTCTTTTATATAATTGAGAAATCTGATCTCATCACTTCTTTGGTCATCGTTCTCCACGCTTCCTGGTTCAGAAAAACAAATTAGTTTCTGGCCAACTAAAATTGTATATACTCACCGAGATCTTGATAATTTTGTCGAAGAGATGTACTTGGGGTCCAATGAAGTCAAACACAAAATACTGTGGGAAGAAAAACACACAGAATTTCAAGTTAATATATATTACATCTCTCTCTCACACACAGAATTCTCAGCCACTCTCAAATTATGGTCCTTGGGATTCTTTATGGAAGACCATAAAGCAGGGGGCAGAGTTGGCTTTGACTTTATTTATTCATTTACGGACACAAAACCAAGCCAGTTCTTGGCACTTTAGGGTGGCCAACGTGGTGCCCTCTGCATGTTTTTGAACTTCAGCTTCCATCAGCCTCATCCAACATGGCCGGTGCTCAGGGATGATGGGAACTGGGAGTTCAACCGCATCCAGAAGGCACTGCAATGACTACCCCTCAGAGTATTGTGTGATAGAGAAAAGTGCATACTTCATTGTAAAACGGTGAATTGGTTCCTTCTTTGACGGTTGTCTGCTTCTTTTCATCGCCAATTTCAATAATCACCACGGGATCTATGTTCTCACCGACGAGTTGGCGGGCTTCAATGATGGTTATGGCAATCTGTGAGGGTGAAATGAAGCAATATGCTTGTAGCTTCCTACTGAGGGAGTCTTCAGTCGTTTGTTATAGGAATGGAGAACCTCCCTGCCCCAATTTACCTGATAATTCTGTGATTTCACCTCGCCTTCATGGACCTTTGACTCCACCTTCGCTCTGTTTCCATTTCAGAACACAAGGACATGCGTCAGCCTTTAAGATGTTGTGCCTTTCCCATCTTTTAACAACTAGAATGTGATTCAGCTTAGCACCTATACAGTTATGAGTTATAGTTAAAGGCAGGGATAGAGAAGGATTTAATCTAGAAATCCCCTCTATACAAGATTGGATCCAAAAGCTGACAGAATATGCCAAATTAGATGGCCTATCAGAAAAAATAAAGAATAAATCAAAACAGGAATTTGTTTCAAAATGGGAAAGAATATTTGAAAAATAAATATAGTAGTTTAAATTCTGTTGCAGCATTCTAGAAACTTCAGTAATAGTTGCAAGGTAGATATAAGAAATTAGATATATTAAGAAAAAGTTTAATTATGATAAAAGTGTGTATTGGCAATAAGTAATAGGGAATGGAAATATGGAATAGACGGGAGGTTGGGTCTTTAGTGTTAAGACCAATACATGTTTTAGTGTTTGTTAAGAAAAGTATATGGCTATGGTCATTCCTGCGTGTAATTTGGTATTTGTGTTTTTTCTTTTTTCTTGCTATATCAATAAATTTAAAAAAAAATTAAAAAGAGAGAGAGAAGGATTTCATCTGGTTCGCATTTTTAAGCTAAATTGCATCTCCCAGATTAATATACAGATTGGGACACCATAATCAATTAGATTTTGCATTTATATGAATTCCGTGGTACAGAGCTCAACACCAAAATGCCTAGATTGGGGTTTCCCAATCTTGGGTTTACAGCTCCTATTAAACTACAACTCTCATCATCCATAGCTAGCAGGGCCAGCGGCCAAGAATGGTGGGAATTGTAGTCCAAAAACAACTGGAGACCCAAACCCTGGCCTAGATAGATCATTGGTGGCCCCTACAAACTAGTGTGAAAATTGAGGTCATGATGGCCGAAAAACAGAAATGCAACATTTCGTAAGTGACCCTCAGAACCAGCTACTGTGTGAAGACATGGCGGGCCTCAGCTCAACTACCAGCTAAGACCAGTCAGCAAGCTTGACAGACAACCCAGAATTTTGGACAGAAACCAAGTATTGTCAGCTGGCCTGGTCTACCCTATCTTTCTTAAGAAGCTTCCTTGCTGGTCCAGCTGATCTCCCTACAGTTGCTGTAAAACTCTATGGTTGGTGGTGTGCTGAATCTTGGCTGACAGGGATTATTACCATATGTGGAATATCACCTACATGATAGGGATGGAGAGAGATTTGATTGAGTTTGCATTTAAAGACAAATCTATCTAGTTTTCTAAAAACATGTTACAAAACAAAACACAGCCATTCCTTGAAATCTGAATTTTGCAATGCAGTTCTCCTGCCAAGTCATGTGTACAAAAATGCATATACTTGGGTAAAACACGTGATATCAGAAACACGTGAGATTAGGGAGAAACACGTGATATTAGGGAGAATTGCTTTGCAACAATGTGCACAATAGGGGACATTGCATTAAAAAATGTGTGTGTTAGGAGAAATTTGCAGTAAGATTCTGGTGAGTTTTCACAAGGACTTTTAAAAAACAAATAAATCACAAACTGATATTGAAATGTGGAGTACAACCAAGCCTCTTTGGGATTTTGGGGTTAGCTCAACGAAAAAAAGGAAATATTAGGCATGTACAGGGGCCTGTTTGCTTGCTACCCAGATGGTTTTATTTCTTCACTTTATATCACTGTCAGAGAAACATCACTCCATTTACTCTGCAGCTTTCGCTATAAAATAGATTTTGAAGTCTGGTCCAATTTCCACTGGAGTCAGCAGCTGCCCTTATTCTGACAACAACGAAGTCTACATCCAAGACCATTGATCTCTTTGTTTCTATGAAAGGCTGTGACAATTACTGTCCATTCTCCACGCCATGTTTGTTGACAGGGCCTATTCCTGGTTCTCCTCCCATCATTCTCTCCTACCCCAGACTTCCATCTAGTGACAGTTCTGTCTCATGGCGACAACATTTTGCTGACAAGGACATCCCATTAGACTGTGTATAAGCACAATGACCAAGAGATAAGCTATTTGAGCACACTGGCGTTTTGTCATTGACCGTGTCAACAGCAGCAGTGCCTTCCTCAAGGGCAGAGGGACTGGGCGGCCATTTTGTGACCCTGCAGCACAATACCTCTTCTGCGGAGGCCCTGAGGCACCAAAGCTACTGGTGGAGGCTGAGTCGTCATACATATTTTCGCCCTCTTCCCCATCTTGACCTGTAAGGAACTCCTGATGTAGGCTATCGGTGTCATCAGGCTCACCTAGGAAAGAAAGAAAGAAAGAAAGAAAGAAAGAAAGAAAGAAAGAAAGAAAGAAAGAAAGAGTGATTCACCTGTAAATATAGACTCAACAAAACAGATCTGCTAGTCCAAGGAGTTTCAGCTGTGCTGCTATGGACTTTCCCACTGCATACCCCATAAATCTGCAAGTGGGTTGGGGAAAACCCAGGAACAGATTTAGAGGGTGTGTGGGATGTGCGTAGAAAGAAGAGAGGATGAGCAGCTAAAACTTCTTGCGCTAGTACAACTGTTTCATTGGATACAGACTTAGAGATTATAATAATAATAATAATTTATTATTTATACCCCGCCCATCTGGCTGAGTTTCCCCAGGCACCCTGGGCGGCTTCCAATCGAGTGTTAAAAACAATACAGCATTAAACATTAAAAACTTCCCTAAACAGGGCTGCCTTCAGATGTCTTCTAAAAGTCTGGTAGTTGTTCTTCTCTTTGACATCTGGTGGGAGGGCGTTCCACAGGGCGGGTGCCACTACCAAGAAGGCCCTCTGTCTGGTTCCCTGTAACTTGGCTTCTCGCAATGAGGGAACCGCCAGAAGGCCCTCGGCGCTGGACCTCAGTGTCCAGGCTGAACGATGGGGGTGGAGACGCTCCTTCAGGTATACAGGATGAAGGCCATTTCAATTTAGTCGCTTGCCAGTAGGGATACACAGCCCCTGCTTGTTGCTGTTCAGATCCCACATTTCTCAGCCAGTCCTTGTGCACCATCGCATGTCTATCAACTGCCCTGGAAAAACCCGGACATCCTGTCCCGTCCCCCCCCCCACGAGAGCATGGCGGCCATTTTGGGTGGCCTTGCTCTTGTGCGATTTCAGGTCAAGATCTTGCCCCAAAAAACATTTTTTGAGGGGTCCACAATCTTGCGTGGCACACCAAAACACATATTTTTGGGTACCATGCCCGAAAAAGCGCCTTTTCCACGTCTGCGATCTCGCACAGGTCATGTGTCTGTCTTGCATGGGATTTCAGACCCGGAAGATGGTGTCCTGGATTTGGGCCTCACTGTGTTGGAGGGTATGCCATCAATAACAGCCCTATGACCTGAAGCTCTGAACATCCAACAGGTGCTAGATGTTTTATGAACTTCAGATCCATACAGACAGTAGCGGCCAATGTGGTGAAACAGGTGGCATCCTGAAACAGGTGTCACGGCTGCTTACCAGGATGGGTAGAATGGTGGCAAGGTTAGTGCTCCACAAGGAAACACCAGCAGAGCCAATTAAGACTTTTCTGCCACCTTGCCAACAAAGGTCCATATAGTTAAAGCTATGGTTTTCCCAGTACAGTGGTGCCTCACAAGACGAAATTAATTCGTTCTGCGAGTTTTTTCGTCTTGCGATTTTTTTCGTCTTGCGAAGCACGGTGTCGGGAAAGTTTTGGAAAAGCTTCAAAAATCACCAAAGTCTTCAAAAACCTCAAAAAAGGCTACCACACCGCGTTCTATGAGTTGCTCCTCGAAGTCAAGTCGCAACTGTATTAACGGTGCTAAGAAAAAGGAAACAAACTTGCAAGACGTTTCCGTCTTGCGAAGCAAGCCCATAGGGGAAATCGTCTTGCAAAGCAGCTCAAAAAACAAAAAACCCTTTCGTCTAGCGAGTTTTTTGTCTTGAGAGGCATTCGTCTTGCGAGGTACCACTGTAGTGATGTATGGAAGTGAGAGCTGGACCATAAAGAAGGCTGATCGCCAAAGAATTGATGCTTTTGAATTATGGCACTTTAGGAGACTCTTGAGAGTCCCATGGACTGCAAGAAGATCAAACCAATCCATTCCTAAGGAAATCAGCCCTGAGTGCTCACTGGAAGGACAGATCCTGAAGCTGAGGCTCCAATACTTTGGCCACCTCATGAGAAGAGAAGACTCCCTGGAAAAGACCCTGATGTTGGGAGAAGGGGACAACAGAGGATGAGATGGTTGGGCATTGTTCTCGAAGCTACCAGCATGAGTTTGACCAAACTGCGGGAGGCAGTGGATGACAGGAGTGCCTGGCGTGCTTTGGTCCATGGGGTCACGAAGAGTCGGACACGACTAAATGACTCAACAACAACAACAACAACAACAACAACTGGTGTATTTGCGTAGTCTTGACCTCACACCATGATCCCCCAGGTTGCAGATGTGGAGAAACGGAGGCTGAGAGGGCACAGCTTGCCTAGTGAGTTCACAATTGGGGTGTGACTCTGCTGCAGTCCCGATGTGCAGCTCAGTCCCTTAGCAACTACCCTGCACCAGCTCTCGTGGCATTTCAGCACGGGGAACGACACTGTTCCCTTGTGCCCTGCAAGGATCCTCCAGACACTTCCAGCTGAAAGCACCCTAAGTAGGCAGGGTTCATGTTTCGCTAAAGCAAACATCACATTTTATCACTCACTTTATCACTTGTCCCTGAGGTTCAGCTGAAATAACTGCCCTGTGACATCATCTCACACTTGTCCTCCATTCCAACCAGCTCTATTATTGACCTAGTAGGTCTTACCCACTGCTCCTTTGTTTGTTATCGTTAATCCCTTCTCTCCTTTCTTCTTCTTCTTCAGCTTTATTCCAGCAAACAACCCTTTCCTGCAAAACCAAAAAAACAAATAAAATTAGAAAATATGCATTTTATGCATATTGAATGCACATGTCTTCCCTGAAAGAATCTTGAGAGGGTGCTGGGAACTATAGCACCATGAAGGATAAACTATGGTTCCCAGGATTCTTTGTCCAAAAAAAAAAAAAGTTCTTCAGATATATAGTGTGGAAGTGACTTTCCTGCTTTGTTTAAATAAATAAAAAAGTTTGCACTCTTAACTGTATGTTTAACAGTAAATGGGTAATGCCTGAAGCCAGAATATTAACTTCTTGCCTCTTCTCATGAGCAGCAGAAGCAGAACAACTTATACAAATGGAAAGTAATTAGGCAAATTGGTCTAAACTTGTATAAGCTGGACAGTTTGCAGGAAACGGTTTTTCTTGGTACAGAATTCTGAATTAGGCTGTTGGCATCAGTTGGGAACATGCTGGTGAAACAGGAGATTGGGTTTCTGATTTCTTTTTATTAAAGATTTCTTGGTTTACAAAAGTATGTGCCATGTCTCTTTTTTCAAGTTACATTTTCGACAGATCAGTTTCGTTTGTTGAGACATTAGTGTGAAAAGGGGGAAAGAAGTGGAGGGGGGCATGTTGAGTGGGGTTGGGTGGCGATGCTTCCAGTGGCGTAGCGTGGGTTGTCAGCACCCGGGGCAAGGCAAGTAATTTGCGCCCCCTAACCCGTGGATTTGCGCCCCCTAACCTGTGGATTTGCCCTAACCCCAGATGTTGCACCCGGTGCGGCCGGCCCCCCCTGCACCCCCCACGCTACGCCACTGGATGCTTCTATTTTACGTAGTGTATGTGTGGGGTTTTGTGTCAGTGTCGCTTGTGCAGGTTCTCTTTACTATTCGCTTGTGTTCCTTTGGTGGTGAGAGAGGTTGGGGTTGGCCTAGGGTGTGGTTGTTTGTTTGTGATTGGCTGTGATCTTTGTTTTTGTGTGTGAGTGGGGTGGGTGGGTGTTTTGGATCAGGTTAGCCATATTGATTCATATGCTGTTGGTGGATTCTTGTCGTTGTCTTGTTGGGCTGTGTATGCGATAAAGGGGAGCCATACTGGGGTGAAGGCATCTTCTTCTATTTGTTCCCATGTCAGTTTCAGTTTATTGGTTAGTTTTTCTAATAAGGCTGTTTCCCATATGATTTGACACCATTGGTCCACGCAGCAGATCAGGTTTCTTACCTGAGTAATAACAAGCTAGTAATATTTGCAGCTCGTACCTGACCGTTTGCAACTAAACTAAATGTATTCAGGTTACAGAGACCTCAATAGGCAGGAGTTTTTGTTACCTGATCAGTTATATCTTATTTCCAGAACTGCCAAAGTACATGAATTAATTACAGGGGGGGGAGCTCAGGCGAGGGCATCTGAATCTGAAAGAGTGAGATGAGTTACCAACTTGTTTCTGCTGCAGGGGACTTTGGTAACACATCCAGCAAATTTGTCAGCGAAAATTTTTCCAGAGGGGCAGAAGGGGTCCTTCCAGGCTGTTGCTATTTTCAGGTGGGATTCAATCACATACAGACCAAATTTGCACAAATTAAAGGTGAATTACTCTTGCACAGCAAAACCCACTTCTGCCCCGGAATTGGAGTCCTTTTTGGGGGGTGCGGGGGTGGGGACCCCAGTTTTGCTCAGCTTTCTGTATAGCATCCATCTGAGGATACTTCTGGCTAAAAAAACAGAAGCCTCCTTAATATGGTGCTCCCCAGGACTCACTGTTGTTCCTAGGGGTGGAGAGGAACTGTGGTCAATAGGAGGTAAAGAAGAAGCCACAGAGAGTAGTCATGACACCTCGCTGCACTGGCTCACATTAATAGCTACAGCAGGAATGTGGATGGCGCTGTGGTCTAAACCACTGAGCCTCTTGGGCTTCCTGATCAGAAGGTCGGAGGTTCAAATCCCCGTGACGGGGTGAGCTCCCATTGCTCTGTCCCAGCTCCTGCCAACCTAGCAGTTCGAAAGCACACCGGTGCAAGTAGATAAATAGTTACCGCTGTGGCGGGAAGGTAAACAGTGTTTCTGTGTGCTCTGGTTTCCGTCATGGTGTTCTGTTGCGCCAGAAGTGGTTTAGTCATGCTGGCCACATGATCTGGAAAGCTGTCTGTGGACAAACGCCAGCTCCCTCAGCCTGAAAGCGAGATGAGCGCTGCAACCCCATAGTCACCTTTGGCTGGACTTAACCATCCAGGGGTCCTTTACCTTCAACAGGTACAGCTGCCTCAGCGCTCTGCCAGCTTCCTCAGTGAGGAAGGGCAAAGAAGGGCAAAAGAGCATCACATCCCACACTCTCAGAGCTTGTTCACACTTCCACTTGTGCCATGCCTAGAAAAAATGGCTCTCTGAGTGGTTTTCCCCCTTGCCCTGCTCCTTTCCAGGTCAAGCAAACTTCCTTGGGAGGTGATAGGCTCTCCATCACTGGAAGATGCTTGGAGGAGATTGTAGCCACATATTCCTGCATTAGACTAGATGACATCCAAGATCTCTTCCAACTATATACTTCCATGAGCCTCTTTTTTTCATACAATTTTTATTAAATTTTCTGTTTTACAATTTTGAATACTCATTTAAACATCCTTAAAATATCAACGGCTTCCCTTCTTCTCTTTCCATGGTTCATTTCGCATACCATAAATCCCTGCATATTTTACATATGGTAAACCGTTCGGAAATTCCATTATTACATCCATCAAATATTATTTACGCTTATTTACACTGCTGGGGAAACCCAGCCAGATGGGCGGGGTATAAATAATAAATTATTAAATTATTATGATGATGAATTTATCTTAATGCTGCCAGCATTTTCAAATGTACACAATTCCCCCCCACATATATTTAATAAACATTTTTCAAAATGCTTTAAATGTATGTTCTTCTTGTTCTCTTATTCTGTATGTTAAGTTCAATCAATTCCAATCAACTACTTCTAAGAATCTCTTCTAGCATCTGGCCAAAATGGGAAACTTCAGTCTGAGACTGGAAAATTCTAACCAAGGAGGATTGATGTTAATAATAATAATAATAATAATAATAATAATATAGTATCTATATTATGCCCATCTGACTGGGTTGCTCCAGCCACTCTGGGCAGCTTCCAACAAAATATTAAAAACACAGAAATGCATGCAGCCTCCCAGTTCAGAAGCTACTGGATAGTCCTATCTGCTGGGGAGCAAGAATGGGACAAGGATATTCCCTTCATGTCTTGCCTGTGGCTTTTCCAGAAGCATCTGATTGGCTACTATGGGTAACAGAATTCTGGACTAGATGGGCCTTGGATTGGATGCTGTAGGGCTCTTCTTATTTTTTTTACCATTGCTCAAACGATTCCTGCATAAGGTTTTTCTAGTCCCTGACATGAGCTGTGCTGTTCACTGCATGAGATCAAGGAATCTGCCTTCTAGCTGATGCTTAGGTGCTTTTCAAAACACATGGCCATAAGACAGCTTAATGGGTTTCCACTATCAGAATGGGGCTGTTTTGCATAATGCACACCATTAATATCTAACCCCGCGTAGCGGAGACTGCGGGAAATAAATAAACAAGTTAGAAACTGAAGGTGCTGATTCCCAGGATTGTGAATGAAATAAAGGTAAAGGTAAAGGTACCCCTGCCTGTACGGGCCAGTCTTGCCAGACTCTAGGGTTGTGCGCTCATCTCACTCTATTGGCCGGGAGCCAGTGCTGTCCACAGACACTTCCGGGTCACGTGGCCAGCATGACAAGCTGCATCTGGCGAGCCAGTGCAGCACATGGAAATGCCGCTTACCTTCCCGCTAGTAAGCGGTCCCTATTTATCTACTTGCACCCGGGGGTGCTTTCGAACTGCTAGGTTGGCAGGCGCTGGGACCAAGCAACGGGAGCGCACCCCGCCGCAGGGATTCGAACCGCCGACCTGACGATCGGCAAGTCCTAGGCGCTGAGGTTTTACCCACAGCGCCACCCGCGTCCCTTGTGAATGAAATAGCCCATCCTAAATGCTTTCATCTTTGAGGAACTGAAAGCACATTTGCGAAGCTTTAACAGCACATTTATGCAAAGCAGCCTGAAGAAGGGCATGGCAACCACCACCAACCTTTGACAGGGATCGCAACAATCTTTGGCTAAACTGCTATTTCCATGTTTGTAATTGTATGAAAAGACTCGCTGCTAAAGATGTAAAATATGAAGGAATTTAAGCAGCATGATTTATGCAGCAGGATAGAGTAAACCTGCTTGCGTGCTTCTGTGAAACAAGTGTCCCTAGTTTCCAGGGACAGTCCCGGAACTACAAAAGCCATCCTGACTTCTGATTTGACCCTGGAATGTCCCTATTTCCCCTGCCAGCACAACTGTTGCATAACCTGCCTAATATGCACCAAATATTCCTATACCTGAAATAGACTTGAAATTTATAGCTATCACAGAATTTAGATTTTTCTTGCGCAGAACACAGGTTACAAATTTTACTTAAATTGCCATGAAAACAGTGGGGCTTCAGACCACACAGTTACACGCTTAATTCCACTAGGTGTGATTGCCTTGTTTGGACTGAAGCTTTCTCCAGCACTGGACAGAGGAAAAACGATAAGCTTCATCTTTAGATAAGCAAAAGGCTTGCGACACAATAGAAAATGAGCCAAATCAAGGGAGCAACTTCCACCCAATTCACAGCAGCATGCCCTAACAATGATGTCCATTCAAGCATAGTGAATTAACAGTGCACTACACTGACTCGATTAGCCCTCTCTTCGCTTGAACTAGGAGAAAACTTGCTTTCAGCTCTGTGTTTTAGAGTCCTGCAGAGTGTAACTACCCTGTTGCATTACTCTCTGTGGAGCCTGAATACATTCAAGGTCCAATAAGCTGCACAATTCATTGATTGGTTGGTTGGTTGATTAGGTTTACTTATATGGCGCTTTTCCACAATGATCTGTGTCCAAAGCGGCTTACAAAACACATTCAAAACATCAAAATACAATATATGAAATACGGAGCATGTTGGTAGATTCAAATATGACAAAAATCAACCATTTAACAAACACAGTATAAATTCAATACAGCGGTACCTCAGGTTACAGACGCTTCAGGTTACAAACTCCGCTAACCCAGAAATAGTACCTCGGGTTAAGAACGTTGCTTCAGGATGAGAACAGAAATTGTGCGGCAGTGGTGCAGTGGCAGCAGCGGGAGGCCCCATTAGCTAAAGTGGTACCTCAGGTTAAGAACAGTTTCAGGTTAAGAACGGACCTCCGGAACAAATTAAGTTCTTAATCCGAGGTACCACTGTGCTACCAAAAAATAAATTCTAAGATTACTGTATTTTTTGCTCTATAAGACTCACTTTTTCCCTCCTAAAAAGTAAGGGGAAATGTGTGTGCGTCTTATGGAGCGAACGCAGGCTGCACAGCTATCCCAGAAGCCAGAACAGCAAGAGGGATTGCTGCTTTCACTGCGCAGCGATCCCTCTTGCTGTTCTGGCTTCTGAGATTCAGAATTTTTTCTTCTTCTTGTTTTCCTCCTCCAAAAACTAGGTGCGTCTTGTGGTCTGGTGCGTCTTATAGAGCGAAAAATACGGGTAAGTACATAAAAACAAAGCAAAACAAGAGTTGACTGACAATAAATTTTCTGAAATTAATGAAGCACTGCCTTTAAAAAAGTCCCCCACAACTAAGAACTTGCATTTTCACATTTAGATGTTGCAAGTGCATCCTTTTGATTTCAACATACCATTTATCAAATATCAACATTTGCAGAATCTCAGTATTCAGTACACACTAGCAACATTCTGAGAACCAAATCTGCAGTAACTTGGCCATCGTGGCAGAGTTGGCAGGGAAAGGCACATATTACATGTCACTTCAGGACATCCAAACCAGCCCACCCCCAACTTACATTATATATGTTCCTAGCTGTCAGGGACAGCACAAGCAAGCAGATCAGAGTTAGGGGCACTGACAACATCTGTAGAACTCTGGACTGGAACCACAGTGACGAAACAGATCACCAAACCCAGAAAATGAAAAATGTAGTTAGGATGTAGCCCACTCCTATGCATGCTTACTTGGAAGTAAGTCCTGTTGCATTTGATGGAGCTTGCTCCCAGATAAACAGACAAAGTTAACCAGCTGCACAGTATTCTTAAAAACACACACCAGCTAATCCCAAAGTATCCTTTCACTTTACCTGTGAGATGGTGGAGTGTTCCCTGAGGGCTCCGACTCCATGACTAATGCTTCCCTCCCAGTGCTTGCCTTTTACATCTTGCGCCTGCCTGCCCCCCCCCCCCGCCTTATAGCTGTCTTTGAGATTTATTTACTCCTAAATGATGGGTTAGTCAGATCTGCAAACACAGTCCTGGAATGCAGAACCTGCTGCTTGTGCAAACATTAGATTTCCTTGGCTCAGCTGGGAACTTTGGCTTTTCAATTGCCGGGCATGAAATAAGGAGGGGGGGATGCTTCACCGGCCACAAAACTGAGAGGTTGCTTCTATAGAAGAATTCTTGAGACCCGCAGTCACACATTGCTTTTCTGAAATCAGGTGGAAGCAGAAACAGAATTGTGCTTCTACACCGAGGTAAATATAGGGTTGTATTATCTACTAGTGCCCTTCCCTATGGCCATGACCTTTCTCTAATGTTCTACAAAAGTCCCCAGCAACATTAGTTAGTAGCTTCCTCCTTAATTTAATGACTAGAAACACCACTTTTTCACTATAAAAGACGGAAATAAGGGGGGTACTAATTAACTAATTGGGACGTGGGTGGCGCTGTGGGTAAAAGCCTCAGCACCTAGGGCTTGCCGATCGAAAGGTCAGCGGTTTAAATCCCCGCGGCGGGGTGCGCTCCTGTTGTTCGGTCCCAGTGCCTGCCAATCTAGCAGTTCGAAAGCACTCCCGGGTGCAAGTAGATAAATAGGGACCGCTTACTAGCGGGAAGGTAAACGGTGTTCCGTGTGCTGCGCTGGCTCACCAGAGCAGCGATGTCACGCTGGCCACGTGACCCGGAAGTGTCTCCGGACAGTGCTGGCCCCCGGCCTCTTGAGTGAGATGGGCGCACAACCCTAGACTCTCTCAAGACTGGCCCATCTGGGTAGGGGTACCTTTACCTTTACCTTTACCTTTAATTAACTAATTAATTAGGACGCGGGTGGCGCTGTGGGTTAAACCACAGAGCCTAGGACTTGCCAGTCAGAAGGTCGGCAGTTTGAATCCCCACGACAGGATGAGCTCCCGTTGCTCAGTCCCTACTCCTGCCAACCTAGCAGTTCGAAAGCACGTCAAAGTGCAAGTAGATAAATAGGTACCACTGTGGCAGGAAGGTAAATGGCTTTTCCGTGCGGTGCTCTAGTTTGCCAGAAGCGCCTTAGTCATGCTGGCCACATGACCTGGAAGCTGTACGCCGGCTCCCTCAGCCAATAAAGTGAGATGAGCGCCACAACCCCAGAGTCGGTCACAACTGGACCTAATGGTCAGGGGTCCCTTTACCTTTACCTTTACTAATTAACACCGTACCAAAGGTGCTCTTCATGTATAAAACACATAAAGGGGGTCCATATAATAGGAAAGGAGTCTGCATGGCTGGCCAAGCCCAGGTATTGTGAAGTCAATACAGGCCAGCAACACCAACATCAGAAAGTTAACCAGAAAAATCTGAAGAGAACCCGTTGTATATGAGTAGCTGTTCATGATTCCTGTGCAGACATCTGAGCGCAACACCAGGAGAGGGGCTAATACATGGGTAGGCAATCTAAGGCCCAGGGGCCAGATTGGCTCAATCGCCTTCTAAATCCGGCTCGTGGACGGTCTGAGAATCAGCATGTTTTTACATGAGTAGAATATGTCCTTTTATTTAAATTGCATCTCTGGGTTATTTGTGGGGCCTACCTGGTGTATTCATATGAATAGAATGTGTACTTTTATTTAAAATGAATCTCTGGGTTATTTGTGGGGCATAGGAATTCATTCATTTTATTTATTTATTTTCAAAATATAGTCCGGCCCCCCACAAGGTCTGAGAGACAGTGGACCGGCCCCCTGCTAAAAAAGTTTGCTGACCCCTTGACTAATAGCACAACTTTACACAAATCCTCTTCAATGAAAGGGGATTACAGTATTTAAAGGGCATTTCATCATCAATCCTCCAGCTACGCTGAACAGAAAGTGGTAACAATGGTAGAAACTGAAGGAGGAAGCTTTTAATTAAAGATACAGCACTCCCTAAAAGTTTATAAAGTCATACGCTTTTAGCCATCACTTCAGCTTTAAATAAAAGCAACTACTGGTTTTGTGAGTAGATATCATGTAACACACCCAAGAGCCGTGTGCCAGTGACACCCCTGAGTGAAACCCAAATGCTAAATTTTGAATTTAATAAAATCACTGCAAATTCCACTCAGAAATCAAGCATAGGAGTTGTTAAATCCTCTTCAGGATGGTACAAGCAACACAGTCATTTCCTGTTGTCCAGCCCTAATATGGTTGGCACAAGCTGGACAATGTTGACATGTCACTATTGGATATGTGGAGAGTGACTCTAAGCATTGTACTTATATTGTATGGCACTTGCTATGCAGGGTAGGTACTTTCATGTGAGAAAAAAATATTCTGTCAAAAAAAAAAGGTGCCATGTTGAAATGAATCAGGACACACATTCCTTTCAAAAACAAAGAGGGGAATGTTGGAGAAATTAACAATTTCATAAAATTGTATCATTTCGATCAGGCATAGGCAAACTCCGGCCCTCCAGATGTTTGGGACTACAATTCCCATCATCCCTAGCTAACAGGACCAGTGGTCAGGGATGATGGGAATTGTAGTCCCAAACATCTGGAGGGATGGAGTTTGCCTATGCCTGATTTTGATGATTCTGTTTTCTTATTAGGTTATGGCCTAGCTAAACTAAAAGGGCCTGTACCTGTCTTTTACAGTACAGAACAGTGGCGTGTGGTCACTGGACTCTAAGGGGACTAGGCTAGTCCCCTAAATGTTCCCCAGTGGCTCCTTCCCAAAGCACAGGAAGCTTCTTCCCAGCTTAGGGAGGTAGGCACAATGCTCACATGCGCAACATCAGGACATCACAATGCCACACGCATTACTGCTCCCCTATGAAAAAATTCACCGCAAGCCACTGAGTACAGAACTACCTGCTTTTAAGGTACTGTACATAATGAATATCCGTTCCAGAGCCCTGAAAAGAATAAACTGTTAGAATCAATGGTGGCCACTGTATGCATGAAAAGAGAATCGGCTGGGCATGGCAACTGTGATTAATCTTGAATTGTTTCGTAGACAGATGAAAGAGGACATTGGAAGACTTTTAATGAACAGGAAAATCAGTCAAAGTCTTCATAAAGAAAGACACTGAAAAATTGTTGTCTGTAATCACATGGTATTATAATGAGGGCTAATCTGAAGAGCCAAATGGTTTTGATTGGTTCAGGATGGTGACGTTGGGTTGCAACAATTAAGATTGCTGTGATCCTTTGGTGAATAGAAAAGACTTGTGTAACCTGGAAATATATTTTAAAAATTGATTTGGGTTCAGTGGGACTTACTCCCAGGCAAGTAAGTACGGTATATTCTGGCAGGAAAAAATACTTTTGCCCCTGTTCCCAAACTCTAGCGGAATAGGGCCTGAAACTTGAATTACTTAGATTCATACTCATAATGTTCCTAGGAAACTTGCACTCATTTTGGAGAATGGAAAGTGGTATCAAATTTACTCATCAATTATGTCATTAACGCATCCCACTAATCCGCTAGGAAGTATGCTGTTATTAATTTATCCTTCTGTTCCCCCCGCCTCTGTTAAACAGAAACTCTGCTCTATTGACAAAGGAGGTGTTTATTTGGACATTGTGATAAATTTAGGTGGGAACTGAATCTAGCCACAAGCGATTTTTATCAGACTTAAGCAAGAAGAGGCATTTCCACTGAACTGAAAATGACTCCAGTTCAGCCTTCTTATGGTAGGGCAAGAACCTCCATATAGGGATGAGAAAGAAACCGAATTCAGTTTGCATTTAAAGGTAAATTTAAATAATTTGCAATTTTCAAAATGATGTGCACTCCTATGAATTTTGTAGCTCTCCAGCTATGTAATGTACAAAAAAATTGCACACACTAGGGTCAAGTGTGCATATAAATGCAAACATTAGTGAAAATAACATACAGAAATGCAGTATGTTAGCAGAATGTGCTTTGCAAAAATGCACCTGTTTGGAGAAATTAAGACTATAAAATGCTGGTGAATTTTCATGAAAACTTTTTTTAAAATTGCAAACTAATGCAGAAATCTGGAGAGCTGAACTTGAGAGTGGAAAAGTGAGAAACTGAGCAAAACCAAAGGAGACCTATTTGCCCACCCCTACCTTCAACATAGGGACGCGGGTGCAACTGTGGGTTAAACCACAGAGCCTAGGGCTTGCCGATCAGAAGGTCGGCAGTTTGAATCCCCACAACGGGGTGAGCTCCCGTTGCTCGGTCCCTGCTCCTGCCAACCTAGCTGTTCGAAAGCTCTTCAAAGTGCAAGTAGATAAATAGGTACTGCTCCGGTGGGAAGGTAAATGGCGTTTCCGTGTGCTGCTCTGGTTCGCCAGAAGCGGCTTAGTCATACTGGCCACATGAGCCAGAAGCTGTATGCCGGCTCCCTCAGCCAATAAAGCAAGATGAGCGCCACAACCTGAGTCGGTCACGACTGGACCTAATGGTCAGGGGTCCCTTTACCTTTACCTTTACCTTCAACATATGAGCAATTCCCATTTCCCTGTTCCTTTTTACTGGTCCCTAGAAAATCGAAATGTTGAAGATAAACATTTCCCAAACTTGTGCCCTCAGCCCTAGTCAGGATGGCCCAAAGTAAGGGGTGATGGGCATTGCACTTCAACAACATCTGGAGGGCACCAACTTGGGGTAGCTGCTCTACAACAGTGGTCCAGACCTGAGACACACTGCTGGTTCCCAGCCTGTTATGGACCAGACTTGGGCTGGTCATAATCTCTGTCTAACTTACCTCACATAGTTGTTGTGAGGATAAGGAGGGAACCACGTGCACTGCTCTCAGAGCTTGTTGGTGAGGTGGTGAGAGAAGTAAGTCATGATCAGAGGTGCAAGAGCAGGAAAAAGGTATCTCTGGCCCTTCATATGTCCTTTGACTCCTACTCCCAACAGCACCAGGCAGCCTGGCCATTGGTCAGGGCTGAGGAAGTGGGAGTCCAACAGCATTTATAAAGCCACAGGTTCAGCATCAGGGAGAAGAGGGAAGGAAAGAGGTAGGCAGAGAGACAGAGAGAGAACCTTACAGTGGTACCTCGGGTTAAGTACTTAATTCTTTCCAGAGGTCTGTTCTTAACTTGAAACTGTTCTTAACCTGAAGCACCACTTTAGCTATTGGGGCCTCCTGCTGCTGCCGTGCCCCCAGAGCACGATTTCTGTTCTCATCCTGAAGCAAAGTTCTTAACCCGAGGTACTATTTCTGGGTTAGCGGAGTCTGTAACCTGAAGCGTATGTAACCCGAGGTACCACTGTTGTTGTTGTTGTTGTTTAGTCGTTTAGTCGTGTCCGACTATTCGTGACCACATGGACCAGAGCGCGCCAGGCACCTCTGTCCTCCACTACTTCCCGCAGTTTGGTCAAACTCATGCTGGTAACCTCGAAAACACTATCCAACCATCTCGTCCTCTTTCGCCACCTTCTCCTTGTGCCCTCCATCTTTCCCAGCATCAGGGTCTTCTCCAGGGAGTCTTCTCTTCTCATGAGGTGGCCAAAGTACTGGAGCCTCAGCTTCAGGATCTGTCCTTCCAGTGAGCACTCAGGGCTGATTTCCTTAAGAATGGATGCGTTTGATCTTCTTGCAGTCCATGGGACTCTCAAGAGTCTTCTGCAGCACCATAATTCAAAAGCATCAATTCTTCGGCGATCAGCCTTCTTTATGGTCCAGCTCTCACTTCCATACATCACTACTGGGAAAACCATGGCTTTAACAATACGGACCTTTGTTGGCAAGGTGATGTCTCTACTTCTCAAGATGCTGTCTAGGCCTGTCATTGCCCTTCTCCCAAGAAGCAGGCGTCTTTTAATTTCGTGGCTGCTGTCACCATCTGCAGTGATCATGGAGCCCAAGAAAGTAAAATCTCTCACTGCCTCCATTTCTTCCCCTTCTATTTGCCAGGAGGTGATGGGACCAGTGGCCATGATCTTCGTTTTTTTGATGTTGAGCTTCAGACCATATTTTGCGCTCTCCTCTTTCACCCTCATTAAAAGGTTCTTTAAAATTTGGACTAAATTGATGCACAGTTTCGAACCAGACACACTTTTACTCTTGGGTTTGGGTTTTTCTTTTGCCTTTTTCAAGGGGCATATCATTTTGTTATGCTCACAGAAACGATAAAAATGAATTTTAAAAATGAGGAAAGCAGTAAGTGAAGTGGAAAAACAGTGGAGAATAAAGTAGAGGATGGTGGGAAGCAAATTAAGTTCGGCTCTGCAAAGATATTGCTCTGTCAGGAAACAGAGGGAACTCATGAAGGTTTTATTGAAACATGCGGGACTTCCTTTGATTCCTCTCTTTCTCTCTCAGACAAATATACTTTTTTTTATCTAGAATCCACATGAAGCCTCCTCCCTTTCTTCTGTTCTCCATTCGAAGGCACTGTCTTTCCATTGTTGGCTGAAGCAGTGGCAAGATCAGCCGCCACTTATTACTTCCTAAAAATAACAACTGGAAGCATGATTCAAAATAAAACAACAAAGCTGAAAACTAACCTAGACATTAACAATGATGCTTGGATTTTATTAACCCATCCATTGCACAAGACATGCACCAGTAGAGGGAGATTATTGTGGAACTAATCATTAAGGAGAGTTGTAGAGTGAAAACAAACTCTTTGCCTCAGGGCAGAAAGTGGCATTGCCCATCATGTCTCTCTCCATTTAATATACTGTTTAATATACCTTGAGATTTTCTCTGAAGTTGGTGCACTGTTCAAACATCATTCAGAAAGTTTACTGGGTGTTTCTCTATATCAATAATGTGTTCCAGCTTTACTCTGGTAAATATTCAGATCAGACTCTCTCTTGACTCAATATGTCGGCACATTTTTATCATTCCAGTGCTCATGGGATTCTACTTTATTTTTGCCATTGCTTGGAGGAGCTATGGAACAGCCCCAGTAAGAATGAATTTGTCTGGCTGTTTTGCTACAGCCTGCTGTTTTCTCTCTTTGCCTGGTTTTGCAGCATGCTCACAGCAAATGTGCCGCCGTAAAGGTAAAGGTACCCCTGCCCATACAGGCCAGTCTTGACAGACTCTAGGGTTGTGCGCCCATCTCACTCAAGAGGCCGGGGGCCAGCGCTGTCCGGAGACACTTCCGGGTCACGTGGCCAGCATGACAAAGCTGCATCTGGCAAGCCAGAGCCGCACACAGAAACGCCGTTTACCTTCCCGCTAGTAAAGGTAAAGGTACCCCTGCCCTTATGGGCCAGTCGTGTCCGACTCTAGGGTTGTGCGCCCATCTCACTTAAGAGGCCGGGGGCCAGCGCTGTCCGGAGACACTTCCGGGTCACGTGGCCAGCGTGACGAAGCTGCTCTGGCGAGCCAGCACCAGCGCAGCACACGGAAACGCCGTTTACCTTCCCGCTATAAAGCGGTACCTATTTATCTACTTGCACTTTGATGTGCTTTCGAACTGCTAGGCTGGCAGGATTCCCGCTAGTAAGCGGTCCCTATTTATCTACTTGCACCCGGGAGTGCTTTCGAACTGCTAGGTTGGCAGGCGCTGGGACCGAACAACGGGAGCGCACCCCGCTGCGGGGATTCGAACCGCCGGCCATGCGATCAGCAAGCCCTAGGCGCTGAGGCTTTTACCCACAGCGCCACCCGCGTCCCATATGTGCCGCCATACTTGAGCACAAATAATTGATTTAAGTGAAGCCGAGAAAGAGGAGTTTTAGAGGCATCATTGGCAGATTTGGGCTTTCTGAGGTTTCTGTTTGGCTGTGCACAAAGCCCTGCATGACCTTGGAGTCAAAGGGGGAAGGGAGATTACTACAGTGGGATCAAAGCCAGGGCTTTTTCAGCCATGGCCCTGATCTGGTGGAAAGCTCTGTCACAAGAGACTAGGGCCCTGCGGGACTTGACATCTTTCTGCAGGGCCTGCAAGATGGAGCTGTTCCACCAGGCCTTTGGTCAAGGCACAGTCTGACCCCTCTCTCCTTCTGTAATCCTAATAGAACTCTAACCCAATGGTTGCCATTAATTTGATTCTGAATTGATTTTAGAATGTATTTTAATTAATTGACTGTGTGATTTTACGTACACTTTGCTATTTTTACTTGTTGTTAGCCACTCTGAACCCGGCTTTGGCCGGGGAGGACGGAATACAAATAAATTATTATTATTATTATTATTATTATTATTATTATTATTATTATGCAGCTGCTGCAAAGCTGCTTCAGTTTCTGCCCCTTCCTCCTCCTCTCTTTCAGCTCTGCACCCTCTCCTGCCCCTAACAGGCTTTCTGCCTCTGGCTCTTCTTTTCCCCTCGAACCTGAGAGCCAGTGTGGTGTCGTGGTTAAGAGCGGTAGACTTGTAATCTGGTGAACCTGGTTCGCATCCCTGCTCCTCCACATGCAGCTGCTGGGTGACCTTGGGCTAGTCACACTTCTCTGATGTCTCTCAGCCTCACTCACCTCACAGAGTATTTGTTGTGGGGGAGGAAGGGAAAGGAGAATGTTAGCCGCTTTGAGACTCCTTCGGGTAGTGATAAAGTGGGATATCAAATCCAAAATCTTCTTCTCCTGCCTTCTAGTCTCCCTCCTCCTCTGACCTGTCTTCAGAGTCCACCCCCATGTTGCTGGCTGTGTGCTTTCCTCCTCTGCTGCTTCACTGGGGAATTCTTCGACTAATCAGCCACAAGAAACTCACACAAGAAAACCCTTTTTGTTCCTTCTTCAGCTGCTGCCCTGAAGCTCTGATAAGCTCCTCCTACAGCTAATCACCTACCTCAACAGAAGCCCTGCCCCCTCTGACCTTTGCCCAGAGAGAGCAGCTAATCAGCCACAAGAAACTCACACAAGAAAACCCTTTGTTGGGGGAGACCTAGGTTTTTTGGGAGGGATTTATTTGTCCTGTCTCCACACTTTTTATGATAGAGGACCACTGTAGTCACCCCCAACGACACGTTCCCAAGATGGAGGGTGAGGGAACAGCTGCAGTCGCCTGTGGTTCCTGCGCAATGTTTGCCATCTTGCCAAAGGTTGCAGGCAGCTTTACCTGCAGCAATTGCATGTTGATTGCCCTCTTAAAAGACAAAGTCCAGCAACTGGAGGAACGTGTAGCTACGCTCCAAAGAATTAGAGAGCTGGAACTCTTCTTGGAAGCAACAGAGCACACCGTCTCCACCAAGGAAGAGACAGGGGACTCCCCTGAGAAGGTGGCTAGTTCACCAACACAGGAGCCAGATATATGGAGAAACGTGACTCAAAGAAGTAGGAGGCCCAGGGTTCGCTCTGATTGTTTAGAAATACGCAATCGCTTTGAGGTCCTTTCCCCTAGCATGGAAGACGAAGAGCAGACTCCATTTGAGGATCTCTCCCTCATTACAGTCGATCAGGTATATGAAGACGAGGAGCAAAGGCAGTCCTCTGGGAATGTCCAGGCGACCTTGGAACCGACAGCTCACAGAAGAACCCCGACCAGACCTAAGAGGAGGCGTGTAGTGGTGATAGGGGATTCCCTACTGAGGGGAACAGAAGCAGTGATCTGTGGGCCTGACAAGATGTCTCGGGAAGTGTGCTGTCTCCCCGGGGCTAAGATCCAAGATGTAACTGAACGACTGCAAGGAATCATAAAACCCACTGACAAATACCCCTTCCTCTTGGTTCATGTGGGAACCAATGACACTGCAAGCAATAGCCTCCAGAAGATCAAAAGAGATTACGAGGCTCTGGGCAGGAAATTGAAGCAATTAAATGCACAAATTGTCATCTCATCTGTCCTCCCAGTTGAACGACGTGGCCCAGGGAGAGAGGGAAAAATAGTGGAAGTGAACAACTGGCTTCGCAAATGGTGCAAACAGGAACGGTTTGGATTCTTAGATCACGGAATGCAGTTTCTTGAAGATGGACTTCTGGCAAGCGATGGGCTGCACCTCACAACGGTTGGGAGGAATGTTTTTGCAAAAAATCTCAGAAACCTCATCAGGAGGGCTTTAAACTGACTAATGTGGGGGAGGGAGACAGTGCTCCTGAAGGTAGGAGTCTATCAATTGATGAAGATGATCATCCAAATGTCATAGACCGAATGGAGCAAAGAGCATGCAGACCTAGTGGTGGGAGGAGAAAATCCTTAAATAAGAGACACAGGGGAATGATTAATGGACTTCAATGTCTGTACACTAATGCGCAAAGCATGGGAAATAAACAAGATGAGCTTGAGCTCCTGGTACAGCAAACTAAATATGACATAATAGGAATCACTGAAACCTGGTGGGATAAATCCCACGATTGGAATGTAATAATGGAGGGATACAATCTATTTCAAAGAAACAGACCAGACAAGAAAGGAGGAGGAGTGGCGTTATATGTCAGGGATGTGTATACCTGTGAAGAGATCCAAGATTTAGAACCTCAAAGCCAAAGTGAGAGCATTTGGGTCAAAATTAAGGGAGAGAAGAATAACAGTGACCTCATTGTGGGAGTTTACTATAGATCCCCAAGCCAAATGGAGGACATAGATGATGCCTTCCTGGAACAGATGGCCAAGCATGCAAAAGGAAGGGAGATAGTAGTAATGGGGGACTTCAATTACCCGGATATTTGTTGGATGTCAAACGCAGCCAAGAGCATAAGGTCAAACAGATTCCTCACTGCCCTTGCAGACAACTTCATTGTCCAGAAAGTGGGAGAAGCAACAAGAGGAACAGCCATTTTAGATCTGGTCCTAACCAATGTTGATGACCTGGTTAGTGGGGTAGAAGTGGAAGGATCATTAGGCGCGAGTGATCATGCTCTTCTGAAGTTTACTATACAGCGGAAAGGAGCAGCCAAGCATACTAGGACTCAATTTCTCGACTTTAAGAAAGCCGACTTCATAAAGCTTAGGGAAGTGCTGGGTGAGATCCCATGGACAGTAATACTAAAAGGAAAGGGAGTTCAAGATGGCTGGGAGTTTGTTAAGAGGGAGATAGTAAAAGCACAACTTCAGGCAATACCAATGAGACGGAAACATGGAAGGTGCCTAAAGAAGCCAGGGTGGCTATCTAAAGAACTTTTAACTGAGTTAAGATTAAAAAAGGATGTGTACAAAAAATGGAAAAGGGGGGAAACCACCAAAGAGGAATTCAAACAAATAGCCAGCACGTGTAGACACAAAGTCAGAAAAGCTAAAGCACAAAATGAACTCAGGCTTGCTAGAGAGGTTAAAAGCAACAAAAAAGGCTTTTATGGGTATGTTCGTAGCAAAAGGAAGAACAAAGAAACCGTGGGGTCACTCAGAGGAGAAGATGGTGAAATGCAAACAGGGGACACAGAAAGGGCTGAACTCCTCAATGCCTTCTTTGCCTCAGTCTTCTCCGATAAAGAAAACAATGCCCGACCTGAAGAATTTGGAGCAAATGATTCAGCAGAGGAAACACAGCCCAGAATAACTAAGGAGATAGTACAAGAATACTTGGCTAGTCTAGATGTATTCAAGTCTCCAGGGCCAGATGAACTGCATCCAAGAGTATTAAAAGAACTGGCAGATGTGATTTCAGAACCACTGGCAGTCATCTTTGAGAATTCCTGGAGAACAGGCGAAGTCCCGGCAGACTGGAGGAGGGCAAATGTTGTCCCTATTTTCAAAAAGGGGAAAAGAGAGGACCCAAATAATTACCGCCCAGTCAGTCTGACATCAATACCAGGGAAGATTCTGGAGCAGATCATTAAGCAAACAGTCTGTGAGCACCTAGAAAGGAATGCTGTGATCACCAATAGTCAGCATGGATTTCTGAAAAATAAGTCATGTCAGACTAACCTGATCTCGTTTTTTGACAGAATTACAAGCCTGGTAGATGAAGGGAACGCAGTGGATGTAGTCTACCTTGATTTCAGCAAGGCATTTGACAAGGTGCCCCATGATATTCTTGTAAAGAAGCTGGTAAAATGCGGTCTTGACTATGCTACCACTCAGTGGATTTGTAACTGGCTGACTGACCGAACCCAAAGGGTGCTCATCAATGGTTCCTCTTCATCCTGGAGAAGAGTGACTAGTGGGGTGCCACAGGGTTCTGTCTTGGGCCCGGTCTTATTCAACATCTTTATCAACGACTTGGATGATGGACTCAAGGGCATCCTGATCAAATTTGCAGATGACACCAAACTGGGAGGGGTGGCTAACACCCCAGAGGACAGGATCACACTTCAAAACGACCTTGACAGATTAGAGAACTGGGCCAAAACAAACAAGATGAATTTTAACAGGGAGAAATGTAAAGTATTGCACTTGGGCAAAAAAAATGAGAGGCACAAATACAAGATGGGTGACACCTGGCTTGAGAGCAGTACATGTGAAAAGGATCTAGGAGTCTTGGTTGACCACAAACTTGACATGAGCCAACAGTGTGACACGGCAGCTAAAAAAGCCAATGCAATTCTGGGCCTCATCAATAGGAGTATAGCATCTAGATCAAGGGAAGTAATAGTGCCACTGTATTCTGCTCTGGTCAGACCTCACCTGGAGTACTGTGTCCAGTTCTGGGCACCACAGTTCAAGAAGGACACTGACAAACTGGAACGTGTCCAGAGGAGGGCAACCAAAATGGTCAAAGGCCTGGAAATGATGCCTTATGAGGAACGGCTAAGGGAGCTGGGCATGTTTAGCCTGGAGAAGAGGAGGTTAAGGGGTGATATGATAGCCATGTTCAAATATATAAAAGGATGTCACATAGAGGAGGGAGAAAGGCTGTTTTCTGCTGCTCCAGAGAAGCGGACACGGAGCAATGGATCCAAACTACAAGAAAGAAGATTCCACCTAAACATTAGGAAGAACTTCCTGACAGTAAGAGCTGTTCGACAGTGGAATTTGCTGCCAAGGAGTGTGGTGGAGTCTCCTTCTTTGGAGGTCTTTAAGCAGAGGCTTGACAACCATATGTCAGGAGTGCTCTGATGGTGTTTCCTGCTTGGCAGGGGGTTGGACTCGATGGCCCTTGTGGTCTCTTCCAACTCTATGATTCTATGATTCTATGATTCTAGAGATGCCCACTGCTTCTCTTCACCCAGCCAGTCCCTTACAGATGTGGAACAGATATTATGTGGCACCTGTAACCGTGCCAATTCTGCTGATTGAAGGGGTTGAATGGGCACATGTGGGGCAAAGCAATCTCATAGGTACCCGGGTTCCAGGTTGTTCAGGGCTTTGTATGGTAAAAGGTAACACACTGGACCTGCAAATCAGCAAGCAGTGCCGATCTCTCAACCTCTCTCCTGTCAGCAATCGCCCTATGTGTTAAATCTTTGGTTTTCTGCACACGTGCAATACGGCCAGCACTGACACTGTGCCCTGCAAAGGGGGCAAGACCCCCTGTGTAGGTCTCCTGAGGGATTTCAGCTGTGAAGCAGAGACTTGCGAGGTTTTTGGAGAGAACTGAGGTCTGCAGGTGGAAAGCAAATTACTAAGCAATCTTGGCCCATCCCTAGAGCAAATAAAGGCCGGACCAAATAAACCTATTTGCTCCTCTGGCATTTGTCATCGTTTCTGAATCTGGGAAATAGGTGTCCCCAGCAGTGCTGTAGGGGTATATCAAAGGACAAGAGCCCAAAGGAAACCTCACAAAAACATAACTGTGTAAATAAAAGGCTCTGTTTGCAAGTGTTTGGGGAACTTGGTTTGCATCTTGCCAAGAGAATGTGTACAGCTCTTCGTTTCCAAATAAGCAGCTCCGTATGTTTGCCGATCGGACCAGCTCTGAGCCAAAACGCAGGTTGGTTTACATGAATGCTGCTGTCCAGTGCAAAAAAAAACAACAAAAAAAAAACAACCCTCTCCCCTATCATAATTTTCTTGAGTTGGAGGGTTGAGGGGATGAGGGAGTATCTGATGGAGAGTTGAAGTGCAACAGCAGCGATCATTTGGTTTGTATCTTTAATTGTTAATTCTGTTAAGTGTTAGAGTCAACTAGCCAACAATGGTTCCGTGTGGAAATTTGATTCCTTCAGTGTGCTCTATGTGGGGCCTCCCTTGCCCTTGGTCTGGAAACTTCAATTAGCGCAGGATGTTGCAATATGGTTGCGGCCAGGAGTGAGATCCTGTCAGCCTGTCTCACATCTGCTCATACAATTGAAAGGCATTCATATTTTAGTGTGGCAGCTCCAGAGCTCCCTGCCTATTGACATTTCAGAAGGTCGGCGGTTCGAATCCCCGCGACGGGGTGAGCTCCCATTGCTCAGTCCTTGCTCCTGCCAACCTAGCAGTTTGAAAGCACGTCAAAGTGCAAGTAGATAAATAGGTACCACTCCAGCGGGAAGGTAAACAGCGTTTCCATGCACTGCTCTGGTTCGCCAGAAGCGGCTTAGTCATGCTGGCGACATGACCCAGAAGCTGTACGGCGGCTCCCTCGGCCAATAAAGTGAGATGAGCACCGCAACCCCAGAGTCGGCCATGACTGGACCTAATGGTCAGGGGTCCCTTTACCTTTACCTTACTTTCTTTGTATCCTTTTTCAGCACCAGCAAAAAGAAACAAAACAAAAAACAAAAACTGTTTGGACAAACCTGTCTGCATTTTAATCTGTAATATTATCTTATAGTACATATTTTTCAACTGCTGTTTTTATTCATGTTCATATTTTTTTAAACCTTGTTTTTAACTTTCTTGACCATTTTTAATGTGCATTTTATATTATTTGCAAACCTTTGGGCTGAAACAGGTCCCCTACCCTTATTTAGGAAACAAAAGAGTTCATTTTATAGGTTACTAACTGTAACTACCAGCTCGAAGTATTGCATAGAAAAGGTAATTATTGCTACAGACTGCAGCTTCACCATTTCATTCCTAAGTGACTCTGCAGCATCCCCTAGTGGTTCGGGAGACCATACAAAACCAGGAGGAGATTTTCTCATACTTTAAAACAAACAAAAAACCTAAACAAAACAAAAAACCTTCACTTTGCTCCATCAGAAAAACTATGGGCTGTCTTAATAGCAGGAGTGGCTTTATTTGTATAAATCCTCTAAGTATGCAGCCATAGAAAGGATCCCTCTTCCTCAATAATAATAGTAATAATATTGTTTTATTTATACCCCGCCCTTCCCGGTTCAGAAAACTGAGCTCAGGGCAGCTAACAACAAATTTAAAACACTTAATTGATGCAACAAAAAACAGAATAAAATACAGTATAAAACATGAATAATAAATTCAGAATTCAAAAATCAATTTAGGGGGGAAATCCATCCAATAAACATTAGATGATCACCAGGGCTAGCTGGCTAAATTAGTCCTATTTGGGCCAGCGAGGAGACCAGGGAAGAATTAGTTGTGGGATCCCAGAGCAGGTAATCTTCATAAAAAGGTGAGGGGGATGGAAGGAAAAGGAATAAAATATCAGGCTAAGTTCAAATTGAAAGCCAGGCAGAATAGCTCTGTCTTACAGGTCCTGCGGAAGGAAGTTAAATCCTGCAGGGCCCTGGTCTCATGGGACAGAGCATTCCACCAGGTTGGAGCCATCACTGAGAAGGCCCTGGCCCTGGTGGAGGATAGTCTGACTTCCTTAGGGCCTGGGACCTCTAAACTATGATTATTCATGGACCTTAAGGTCCTCTGCGGGGCATTACCAGGAGAGGCAGTCCCATAAATATGAGGGTCCAAAGCCACAAAGGCTTATCATGTATCAATCTAAATGTATCGGTCTAATTTGTCTGCTACTGTGGGGATGAGAGGAAGCAATAAGCCAGCCACAGAGCACTGAAGCACTGAGTCAGACTCAAAACAAGCAGAATCTGGTCGAGGGATGAGCAGGCTGGAGGTGTGGAAATACATGGTGGAGTGGGGGAACACAGGAGAAGAAATGTGTTGCACTGCTTAAGGCAAGATGCTTCTCATGCTTTTCCTTTTCTGGCTTCTGATCTGATCAAGACTGCAATACCTCAAGGACCGCCTCCCCCCCCCCCATATAAAACTGACCCGGACCCTGCGCTCATCTTCTGAGGCCCTTCTTCATGTGCCTCCTCCACGTGAGGTCCGGAGAGTGGCAACACAAGGACAGGGCCTTTTCTGCAGTGGCTCCCCATTTGTGGAATGCAGCTCTCCCCAGGGAAGTTCTACTGGCACCTTCGTTACTAGGTGTCAGGAGAAAACACGTAATTAAAAGACACCTGCTTCTTGGGAGAAAAGCAATGACAAACCTAGACAGCATCTTAAAAAGCAGAGGCATCACCTTGCCAACAAAGGTCCGTATAGTTAAAGCTATGGTTTTCCCAGTAGTGATATATGGAAGTGAGAGCTGGACTATAAAGAAGGCTGATTGCCAAAGAATTGATGCTTTTGAATTATGGTGCAGAAGGAGACTCTTGAGAGTTCCCATGGACTGCAAGAAGATCAAACCTATCCATCCTGAAGGAAATCAGCCCTGAGTGCTCACTGGAAGGAGAAATCCTGAAGCTGAGGCTCCAAGACTTTGGCCACCACGTGAGAAGAGAAGACTCCCTAGAAAAGACCCTGATGTTGGGAAAGATTGAGGGCACAAGGAGAAGGGGACGACAGAGGACGAGATGGTTGGACAGTGTTCTCGGAGCTACTAATGTGAGTTTGACCAAACTGCAGGCGGCAGTGGAAGACAGGAATGCCTGGCATGCTCTGGTCCATGGGGTCACAAAGAGTCAGACACGACTAAACGACTAAACAACAAGGATGTAAATGTAGTAAATAAAATAAAAGCACAGCGATAGCAGCTTGTTCCCAGCTAAATCGGAGCCCTGAGGACCAGCAACCAAAATACTCACAGGAAAATCTGGGTTTGCTACAATGTCAGGATTGGGGCAGACTACCAGTACCTCCTTTTAGTTGAAAGGCCATTATAGAGGTGGCACTGGCGGGTGGCTGCTGAGGTGGCAACAGATCTGGTCTCCAAGGAGCATGCCATAGCTGTGGCTGCTGCCGTGGTAGCGGGAAATGCATTCCTTGGAGGCCGGCTCTGCTGCCCCTATGGATCCTGCCGCCTGAGGCAGCTGCCTCGCCTTGCCTCATGGATGAGCCGGCCCTGTTTCACACCATGGAGAAGGGTGCTTAATACTTTCCCTGATCCTACCACAGCAGTCATTAGCTCCATAGGGGGAAGCATACAGATGTCGGAATCTCCATTATGACCGAGCTGATAAATCTCATCGTCCTCCGGTTGAGTCCTTCAGAATCGCCTCCGACGTGATTGATGATCTGAGCCTCTGATAAGGTTCCAAGCACATCCCATTCAGCAGAGAATCCAAAACAGCACACGGAAGTGATGAGATCTATGGCTACATCGCTATGCTTTATTTCTTACTACGCAGACAGAAAAATACATCCTCTCTCTGTGAGAGCAAAGAGCAACCGAACAACAAAGGAACAGGAAACCAGTAACGTCACATCTGTCTCCTGTGAAACTTCCCGTGAAACTCCCGTGTCTCCCGTGAAACTCCCATGAAGGAGCGTCTCCACCCCCATCGTTCTGCCCGGATGCTGAGGTCCAGCGCCGAGGGCCTTCTGGCGGTTCCCTCATTGCGAGAAGCAAAGCTACAGGGAACCAGGCAGAGGGCCTTCTCGGTAGTGGCGCCCGCCCTGTGGAACGCCCTCCCATCAGATGTCAAAACGATAAACAACTACCTGACATTCAGAAGACATCTTAGAATCATAGAATCATAGAATCATAGAGTTGGAAGAGACCACAAGGGCCATCGAGTCCAACCCCCTGCCAAGCATCTTAAGGCAGCTCTGTTCATGGAAGTTTTTAATGTATGATATTTTAGTGTTTTTTGGTTTCTATGGAAGCCGCTCAGAGTGGCTGGGGAAACCCAGCCAGATGGGTGGGCTACAAATAATAAATAATTATTATTATTATTATTATTATTATTATTATTATTATTATTATTAATTATATTCCAACAGCCTGGAATGTCTCTGGAATGTAAACAGAGTCTTGTGACTCTAAGCAGCTGCACAGTGGCAAAACAGAAGCTAACAACAAATATAATCCTGGCATGTCTTTTTGTTTTCCCCTTTGTAGAGCTGATGATGATGATGATGATGATTTATTATTTGTACCCTGCCCATCTGGCTGGGTCTCCTCAGCCACTCTGGGCAGCTTCCAACAAAGATTAAAAATCCAACAAAGATTTAAAATAGCACTTTTGGGGGGGCGATTGTCAAGAGGCGTGCTATTTAGATTGGGGAAAGAGTGGAGGGAAACAGTTAAATATCCCCTCGATTAGTGCCTCTTCCCTGTTCCTTCAAAGCAGCCTTGTAAAGATGCTAATGATTAAAACGCCTTTTTTAAAAAATGCCTAGTTTAGCCCTAAGGGAAGTTTTGTTTCAAGAAAAGGAAGAGGGTTTAATAATAATAATAATAATAATAATAATAAAGCTCAGATGAATAAAGCAAAATTTCTCAGGCAGCAGGAAGCACTCAGCAGACTCGTTTGTCGAGTTTCTTGATAGCCCTAATTTGCATCTCTTTATGTACATATTGGCTCTAAAATGGATTCTCCAGTCACAGGGCATTCGGTTTCTGTCTCGCCTGCTCCATCTCTCTCTGTCTTCTCCATGCCTGGGCATCTGCTCCCCTCAGCATTGGGGACTTGTCTGCTGTTAAGGCAGCAGGTGTGCTCAGTTATTGGCCTTGTGACCTGGGAAGCTGCAAGAGGGAGAAGATGAAGGGGCGGTCCTGTTGAGCAAGCAGGACATCTATCCTCATTGCCCAATGGCAGGGTTGGTTACGATCAGTGTCAGTCAACACCGCAGACAGGCTTGACCTGCTCGTTTTATTTTATTATATGTGTTTTTAGTACCAAAAAAGCTTCTTCCAATAACCTTAACGTAACCTCCAGAACGGGACACAGGGACACCTGGGACGCAGGTGGCGCTGTGGGTTACACCACAGAGTCTAGGACTTGCCGATCAGAAGGTCGGCGGTTCGAATCCCCATGACGGGGTGAGCTCCCGTTGCTCGGTCCCTGCTCCTGCCAACCTAGCAGTTCGAAAGCACGTCAAAGTGCAAGTAGATAAATAGGTACCGCTCCGGTGGGAAGGAAAACGGCATTTCTGTGCGCTGCTCTGGTTCGCCAGAAGCGGCTTAGTCATGCTGGCCACATGACCCAGAAGCTGTACGCCCGCCGGCTCCCTCAGTCAATAAAGTGAGATGAGCACCACAACCCCAGAGTCGGCCACGACTGGACCTAATGGTCAGGGGTCCCTTTACCTTTACCTTTAACTTTCAGAACGATCTTTGTTCCGGAAAAGGGAAGCGCTTGTACATGAAGAGAGATATTGGTGAAGGCAATAAATTAACTAAACTCCTGAGCATATGCAGAGCGACACACACTCTCACACCAACTGTCCACAGGAAGGTCACATGCTCTGGTGGAGTTCAAAGGATGGTCCCCATGATCAGGGAACCTCTCCTTTTAGAGGCAAACCTTTGAGTCTGCGACTTTGAGACTTTGCAACGAACACCTCATAATTCACTTTCCATGTGGCCCAGCAAGGCATTAAGGGGTCTTGTCGTCATCACCAAGCACTTGGGTGGTAAATATGCTGGTTTCCCTACTAGTCCATACGACTTACAGAGTTTAGCATGTAATTGCACACCGATGTGGGCAAGTGGAAAACTGAACGTTAGACTGGAATCTGAAATGGACACATTTGTCCATCTCTGGCACAGAATGTTAGTGTTTTGGGGCACCCTGGAGATCAACAAGCCCATCCCCCCCGGTTTAGTCCAGAATCTGCAATGCAGACTGCACCTGCAGAATCTATCCAGCCTTGGCTTAAATATGCATGGGTGGCTTTCTGCTTATCCCTCAACAGATGAAACCGGAGTTGAGAGTTTAGTGAGTAATGTGACCTAGAAGCAAAGCAGTGAGCTGGAGAGAGAGCCAGAGCAATGTTTGAAAGCAATGTTTGATTTCTGTTTGCATCCAAGGCTGCAAACTAGCAGAAAAAGAAGAGAATTTTGGGGGTGCTGATGCTGTGGTCCCCTCCATCGTAGGCTCGGGTTGACTATATGTGTAAATAAACCATCCATCATAAAGGCATCACAGTCTTCACTGTGCCTCATTTCCAAAAGGAAACAAGAACTCTGGCTAAGCACCTAAGATCCCTGGAATCTCACACGTCTTGGAGATTGAGGTGGTGAGCAACAATATATTAGCTCCCTGAAACAGAAGTGCTTCCTTGGGGAGGGGGGAGCTGTCTGGGTCCAGTCCAGCAACTGATTGACAGCTGCACAGTTGCCCATGCAGCGCGTTAAGCAACAACCTTTATAAATTATTTTTTATTTATTTATACCCCGCTCATCTGGCTGGGTTTCTCCAGCCACTCTGGGCTGCTTCCAACGGAATATTAAAATACAATTAACCTATTAAACATTAAAAGCTTCCCTAAACAGGGCTGCCTTCAGATGTCTTCTAAAAATCAGGTAGTTGTTTTCCTCTTTGGCATCTGGTGGGAGGGTGTTCCACAGGGCGGGTGCCACTACTGAGAAGGCCCTCTGCCTGGTTCCCTGTAACTTGGCTTCTCGCAGGGAGGGAACCACCAGAAGACCCTCAGCGCTGGACCTTAGTGTCTGGGCAGAACGATGGGGGTGGAGATGCTCCTTCAGGTATACTGGACCGAGGCCGTTTAGGGCTTTAAAGGTCAGCACCAATACTTTGAATTGTGCTCGGAAACCAGTGTTATATGGTCTCGGCGGCCACTCCCAGTTACCAGTCTAGCTTCTGCATTCTGGATTAGTTGTAGTTTCTGGGTCACCTTCAAAGGTAGCCCCACATAGAGCGCATTGCAGTAGTCCAAGCGAGAGATAACTAGAGCATGCACCACTCTGGCAAGACAGTCCGCTGGCAGGTAGGGTCTCAGCCTGTGTACCAGATGGAGCTGATAAACAGCCACCCTGGACACAGAATTGACCTGTGCCTCCATGGACAGCTGCGAGTCCAAAATGACTCCCAGGCTGCGCACCTGGTCCTTCAGGGGCACAGTTACCCCATTCAGGACCAGGGAGTCCTCCACACCCACCCGCCTCCTGTCCCCCAAAAACAGGACTTCTGTCTTGTCAGGATTCAACCTGAATCTTGCTATTTTTCAAAAAGCCAATGAAACTTCCTTCTTCCTGAGTCCTCCTGAGGTTCCTGTACATCCACATCATTAAAGTCTGGAGTCCCTCCGGACTGCTAGGTTGTTGTTTTTTGCAGCTGCATTCTGCACAATTCAGGTAGGTAGCCATGTTGGTCTGACACAGTAGAAATATATCTTTTAAATGAAAAAAATTTCCAGTAGGTAAAGGTAAAGGTAAAGGTACCCCTGCCCATACGGGCCAGTCTTGACAGACTCTGGGGTTGTGCACCCATCTCACTCAAGAGGCCGGGGGCCAGCGCTGTCCGCAGACACTTCCGGGTCACCTGGCCAGCGTGACAAAGCTGCATCTGGCAAGCCAGCGCAGCACACGGAACGCCGTTTACCTTCCCGCCAGTAAGCGGTCCCTATTTATCTACTTGCACCCGGGAGTGCTTTCAAACTGCTAGGTGGGCAGGCGCTGGGACCGAGCAACGGGAGCGCACCCCGCTGCGGGGATTCGAACCGCCGACCTTTCGATCGGCAAGCCCTAGGCGCTGAGGCTTTTACCCACAGCACCACCCGCGTCCCTAGTAGCCCCTTAGAGACCAACTAAGTTTGTTCTTGGTATGAGCTTTCGTATCTGAAGAAGTGTGCATGCACACTAAAGCTCATACCAGGAACAAACTTAGTTGGTCTCTAAGGTGCTTCTGGACAATTTAAAAAAAAAAATGTATATACCGGTATTTATTCTGCAACATGTCATTGATGCAATAATAGAAGAAGAAGAAGAAGAAGAAGAAGAAGAAGAAGAAGAAGAAGAAGAAGAAGAAGAGGAGGAGGAGTTTGGATTTGATATCCTGCTTTATCACTACCCGAAGGAGTCTCAAAGCTGCTAATATTCTCCTTTCCCTTCCTCCCCCACAACAAACACTCTGTGAGGTGAGTGAGGCTGAGAGACATCAGAGAAGTGTGACTAGCCCAAGGTCACCCAGCAGCTGCATGTGGAGGAGCGGGGAATCAAACCCAGTTCCCCAGATTACGAGACTACCACTCTTAACCACTACACCACACTGGCTCTCAATGCATTAGTGGTGGATTTAAACAGGACCATCCACACACTGTTCCATTAGTTGTTCTGCGATGCTTCCACAATGTTGCTGCATTATTGGTGCCTAGAGGGTCACTCTTGGACTAAAGTACAACAAGAGCGGGACAAGCATTAATCAGACTGTTTGCGGTACAAAGAGTTGCGGGATTTCAAAAGGATGTTACAGGCACACACTGATGGGCAATGATGTGGTATGTCTGCCCTGAAATACTTGCAGAAGCAGCCAGTATTCAAAGAGGGACTGTGTATACAGTAACTGCCCCAATACCTTCATGAGCACAAATGATCTTAACCATGCATCGAAATTCCCATTGTGTTGGCAGTATCTACCCCTGGTAAATCTGCACAGGACTGCAACCTTAAACTAATCTAATAGCCATTCTCTCTTAAGAAAAGCCTTGCATATCATGCAGGGAAGGGCTTAAGTAGTTTTCTGGTCTCCATTCAGGTCTTTAAAAATGGAATCCTAGAAATAACTATTAAGGCTTCAAGAGTAATGCCTTGCCTCCTGCAAAGCTGGACCCTAGTTGTCAACTTTTCCCTTTTCTTGTGAGGAATCCTATTCAGAATAAGGGAATTTCCCTTTAAAAAATGGGAAACGTTGACAGCTATGAGCTGGACGTACCCAAACCCCGCAGTTTCAACGCATTCTGATTGCTGCATAGGACACGAATTTATGCAGGTCTGCGTAGGACCAGACTGTGGACTAAACAGTGGAATCTTACAAAGGAGTTCAATGACTTTTACTCCCAGGAAATTGGCATAGTATTGAAGGCCCAAAGATGCTTGGAAGTTGTCAGTCAGATTAAGCTAAAAACAAAACGAAACTTCCTTCAGAGAAAGAGAACAAAAACTAATCACAACAGAGCATTTGGCCATTTGTTGGCATACTGCCCCTATTCCTGGAACTGGTTTATTTTCATCCACTGTCCCCCATCTCACAATCTGCCCACGTAACCCAGAAAAGGAGACTTACTTTTGCAGCTTCTCCATCGTCCCGCTCTCCTCAACCCTTGGTCCGCTAAAGGCTGTGTGTTCTGCAACTAATCCAGAGGTATGTCATTCTTGCTGCTGCTGCTGCCACCAACTATAGGATTTGCCAGGAGTTAAGCCGACCAAGATATCAGCCACTCCGGCAGGGTGGGGCTGTTTAAACATATGACTGTGCTTTTCTCATTCAGTACAAGAATGCCCAGGACCATGAAATTAAATGAGGCGCTGTAAAACCAGGCAGATTTGGCATTTTCCTTCAGTGGGATTGTGAGATAAGCATCAGATTGCTCATTGTTTCGGGAAGTTTAGATCAGCTCCTCCAGCAGCCTCTGACTTGATGTGTGCAGCACAGCACCTTTGCCATGCTCCAAATCTGTTTCACCGTCAACATTTGTGGGCATAGCTCTACAACAGGGTTTCCTAAAGTGGGGGGATGATCCAGGGGGGCAGTAGTAGCCTCGGGTGCAATTGGGGAGGGGACATTAAATGAAAATAGGAGGGCAGTGGAAGCATAAAGAAGAGAATAACAATTTGGAAAACCGTTCATACTGTACGTGTTTCATCTGTTGTGCAATGATGCTTAGCGCCAGGTCGGGCACTGTTGTGGGACGGCAACAATGCCACCCCTGGATCTTGGGGTCATGCTGGAGGGAAGGGGTTTTCCTGGGCTTTCTGGCTTCACTCGGTTGGGATAGCTCAGTTGGTAGAGCATGAGCCTCTTAATCCCAGGGTTGTGGGTTTGAGCCCCATGTTTGACAACAAGATTCCTGAATTGCAGGGGGATGGACTAGAATTCAGCGGTTCTCAACCTGTGGGTCCCCAGATGTTGTTGGACTACAACTCCCATCATCCCTGACCACCAGTCATGCTGGCTAGGAATGATGGGCGTTGTAGTCCAACAACATCTGGGGACCCACAGGTTGAGAAACACTGGACTAGATGAACCTTGGGGTCTCTTCCGACTCTACAATTCTATGGATTCTATAGCTGTCTAAATGCTTGCTTTCCATATGCTCAACAGGTATATTTGCAAATGAGCCAATTATTGCCAAAAAAAAGCCACTAAAACGCTCCAGAGCTTTCTGTCATAGAGAATGTTATAATTATTGCTGGTGTGATGGAAGAGCAAGCAAATGACAGTGATATATGAAGCTTCTAGACTGATATAAAATAGGCTCAACCATTTAACCACCCTGAGACCTCTGGGTATAGGGGTGTGTAAATTCAATAAATGTATGTAAATTCAATAAATGAAATGAAACTCAGGACCGGAAAGTGGGTCGCAGCTTGCCTTCCTATTTGGCCAATGGCAGGCAAGCTGTGGCACCAGCCCTGCCCCTGGGGTGGATTGGACTGAGCCGGCAGGCTTCACTTTGGTCCTCCCCATGGGTTTTAATAAATAATTTTATAATTTCAAGCTTCAATGTGTCTTGTTAACAACATCTTTCTTTACTGTGTTGTAGGGACGCGGGTGGCGCTGTGGGTAAAACCTCAGCGCCTAGGACTTGCCGATCGTATGGTCAGCGGTTCGAATCCCCGCGGCGGGGTGAGCTCTCGTCGTTCAGTCCCAGCTCCTGCCCACCTAGCAGTTCAAAGCACTCTTAAGTGCAAGTAGATAAATAGGTACCGCTTTATAGTGGGAAGGTAAACGGCGTTTCCGTGTGCTGCTCTGGTGCCGGTTCGCCGGAGCAGCTTCGTCACGCTGGCCACGTGACCCGGAAGTGTCTCCAGACAGCGCTGGCCCCCGGCCTCTTAAGTGAGATGGGCGCACAACCCTAGAGTCGGACACGACTGGCCCGTACGGGCAGGGGTACCTTTTAGGACATAGGTAGAAATAGAGCTACATAAAAGAAAACAAATTTGTCCCTGAGTCTTTCTGTTTGTTTGCTTAAAGAAGGCAGATTTCCAGGGGTGGACGCTGAGTATTTTTTTCCTGAAATGGGCACAGTAAGGCTAAATAAGCCTGGGAACCTCTGTTCTGCTGCAATACTGGTTTCATGCCAATATAACTAATGCCAGCATAACTACCATGCTTTTCTCCAAAGACCCCTGAGAAATGTAATTTTAAGGGAGCTGAACATTCTGTTAAAAGACCCCCAGAAAACTACAATTTATTGGGCTGTGGGGTTGTTGTTTTTTAAAGACTGCTGTGCAGTTTGTCTGTTCATCTGGGAGCAAGCTCCATCAAGCACAGGATGAATAACCAGGATATTGGCTCTTTATCAAGCATTCCAGCCTGATTCGTTTATGGGGAGGTTAAATAATGTTGTGCCAAGAATGGCTGCTCAATCTTTTCAGGTGGGCGGTGATTGAGGACCTTCACCTCATCTGCCATCCCCAGCAGCAAAAGCCCACATGTTGGCCAGCCATTAAGGGAATTCCCTGGTCAGCAGAAGTTCCAAGAGGGATTCCCACCAGAAAGTCAAGATTAAAATGGGCCAATCAGAGGCTCTGCTGGAGGGCAGTGCCTTTCTGGCTGGGCACTGGCTGCAGCACTTAATAGCTGGGTACTCCTGCCCTCCGCAACACAGTTGGTCAAAATTCCACCTCCACCTGTTATTTAATAAAGTTGTGGCCATTTTTGATCCTGACCATTGTCTGTCTGAGTTTGTTTTATCATACCTCTTAGTACACACTGCCTGTGGGGGTGGCACTGTGAATGGTACCGCAAAGAGATTTTACTTTCTTGGGCTCCATGATCACAGCAGATGGTGACAGCAGTCATGAAATTAAAAGACTCCTGCTTCTTGGGAGAAAAGCAATGACAAACCTAGACAGCATCTTAAAAAGCAGAGACATCACCTCGCCGACAAAGGTCCATATAGTTAAAGCTATGGTCTTTCCAGTAGTGATGTACGGAGGTGAGAGCTGGACCATTAAGAAGGCTGGTCGCCGAAGAATTGATGCTTTTGAATTCTGGTGCTGGAGGAGACTCTTGAGAGTCCCATGGACTGCAAGAAGATCAAACCTATCCATTCTTAAGGAAATCAGCCCTGAGTGCTCACTGGAAGGACAAATCCTGACGCTGAGGCTCCAATACTTTGGCCACCTCATGAGAAGAGAAGACTCCCTGGAAAAGACCCTGATGTTGGGAAAGATGGAGGGCACAAGGAGAAGGGGATGACAGAGGATGAGATGGTTGGACAGTGTTCTCAAAGATACCAGCATGAGTTTGACCAAACTGCGGGAGGCAGTGGAAGACAGGAATGCCTTGGGTCATGAAGAGTTGGACACAACAGAACGACTAAACAACAACAAACTTTCCCCATTGTTATCCTTACCACAAAAAAATCCCATCCTGAGGATTCCCATTGTCTAAGAGCTCCCAAGCAGTTTAATTGCACAACCTAAATTTGCCAAGATGTGACCCAAATGAAGCAACAGGCTATAGGAGCCCTGAGTCCCACTGAAATTGGCAAGAGTTACTTTTAAATAGGTATGGACAAATTCTATCAATTTCACTTCCTCTCAGCTTTCCATTTTTTAACCAATTTTATTCTCCACATTTCCACAGCAATGTGTGATTTCTTTTTATATATATATATAAAGCCTAGTGAAAATTTGTCAGGATTTTAGTATTCCCCCCCCTTCCCCACATACACACATTTTTGCTAAGCAATTTCCCCTAATATAATTCATACTTGGATTTTATTTTAACTACCATATGCATAATTATGCCCCTAATTATATACATTTTTGTACACCGTGTCTCCTCGCAGAACTGAATCGCAACATTGGAGAAGTGCCGATTTTGATGGATAGTTTCGTTTCAAGAAGTGCAAATTGGGTAGATCGTTAAAATGCAGGCAAAAACGAATCTCTCCCTATTTCCTGCTTCTGAATAAACATATATCAGAATGCGCTGTTAACATAGCAACACCATGGGTTACATTACGGATGAGCAAAATGTGGAACAGTTTGTCATGGAAATTATCCCGAGCTCCTGGGGAAGTGGTAAGGATATTGCTACAAGTCTTAGAAAGCTGGTGTTAAGAGTGATGCATGTTAATGTAGAGGAGATAGCATGCTTTGAATTAATCTTTCATTCCCCCCCCCCCAAAAAAAAGTCTACCAGCTTAAAGCAGACATCTCTTTTGAGAAAAAAGGGTTTGCCATATTTATTCAACCCATGCCAGCTGACTGCACCTGCTGATCAAACACAACAGGAGATATTAAGATGACAGATGTCATGCACATCCATTAGCCAGTGCTCCTTCAGTGAAAACAGACACACTCATCTATTATTGCCGTGGAGAATTCTTTGGAAGAAACCCAGCAGCATGCATGGCAAACAATGGGTGCGTGGGAGAAAGAAAAACAAGGAAAGAGAGAGGCATCTCCAGGGCTGACAATGTCTGTTTAGTGCCAGAGGCAGCCTGGAGAATATGGTTTGAAAAGAAAGCCTGAAGCAAAGGTAGAGAACATGTAACTCTGTATATAATCTTCAGGGCCGGATTTAGGTTTGATGAGGCCCTAAGCTACTGAAGGCGGGATGCGGGTGGCGCTGTGGGTAAAAGCCTCAGCGCCTAGGGCTTGCCGATTGAAAGGTCGGCGGTTCGAATCCCCGCGGCGGGGTGCGCTCCCGTTGCTCGGTCCCAGCGCCTGCCAACCTAGCAGTTCAAAAGCACCCCTGGGTGCAAGTAGATAAATAGGGACCGCTTACTGGCGGGAAGGTAAACGGCATTTCCGTGTGCGGCTCTGGCTCGCCAGAGCAGCGATGTCACGCTGGCCACGTGACCCGGAAGTGTCTCCGGACAGCGCTGGCCCCCGGCCTCTTGAGTGAGATGGGCGCACAACCCCAGAGTCTGGCAAGACTGGCCCGTACAGGCAGGGGTACCTTTACCTTTTAAGCTACTGAAGGTCATGGGGCCCTTTATATGTCCCGCTGTCCTTTGTCAAAAACAAATTGTTGCCGTTTTTTTGTGTTGAATATATGCTATATGGTAATTTATGGACCTAATAGGTATCTAAAGCCATTTGCACATAACAAGATATGTATTTTATCAAAGTAATTGTGGAACTGAAATACAATTAAGAAGAAGTATATTAATAGTGAAATAATTATTAAGCTCTAACTGTATGTAGCTTTTATTTTACAGTGGTACCTCGGGTTAAGAACTTAATTCGTTCTGGAGGTCCGTTCTTAACCTGAAACTGTTCTTAACCTGAGATACCAGTTTAGCTAATGGGGCCTCCCGCTGCTGCTGCCATGCAATTTCTGTTCTCATCCTGAAGCAAAGTTCTTAACCCGAGGTACTATTTCTGGGTTACCGGCGTCTGTAACCTGAAGCGTCTGTAACCCGAGGTACCACTGTATTTGTTTTTTACCTTATATTTTGGAAATGTACATCCAGTGTTTTTTCCCTTTAATTTTTTTAGGGAACCCCAAGAGAGTGGGCTCTAAGCTATAGCTTGTTAGCTTATACGTAAATCCGGCACTGATAATCTTCCTATGTCGTCATATGTCAGTGTTCTTTCATCAGAGTCTTGTGGGAAGGTTCGCAGCAAAGGACTTGAGGTGTGGCTCCTATTAGACCCCCCCCCCCAAATACTTGCTTGCATGCAGGATTGCATGTCCCGGATTCCTGAGCACCGTTTGCCACTGCTAGCATGCCAAACTTAAGTAAGGTTGCTTCCAGGGGACCTGCTTACCGAACTTTCATTCAGATTTGTTTGCACAAAGTTTGTGGGGAAGTTATATGGCTGTTTATGGAGCGTTCATTCCGATCTGTTTGCTGAAAGTTCATATGGCGTTGTTTCAACCAGTAATTGTTATCCCACCCTTTTGAGTGCGTGTTCCTGTCACTTTCCTTACTACAAAATGTCTGGTGTTTTGTTTTGTTTTGTTTTGTTAAAAAAGATGAGTTTGTTGTGTAAGAGCACTAAATTCAATTCAATTGCACAATCTGAATTCGCCAGTATGCGACTGAATTCTCTCTACAAAATAGCAAGAAGCTGGAAGTGCCCTTAGCTTTTCCTATATCTTCATTTCAGGAAATAATAATAATAATAATAATAATAATAATAATAATAATAATAATTTATTATTTATACCCCGCCCATCTGGCTGGGCTTCCCCAGCCACTCTGGGCGGCTTCCAACAAAATATTAAAATACAGTAATTCATCAAACATTAAAAGCTTCCCTAAACAGGGCTGCCTTCAAATGTCTTCTAAAAGTCTGGTAGTAGTTGTTCTCCTTGACATCTGGTGGGAGGGCATTCTACAGGGCGGGTGCCACTACCGAGAAGGCCCTCTGCCTGGTTCCCTGTAACTTGGCTTCTCACAGTGAGGGAACTGCCAGAAGGCCTTCAGAGCTGGACCTTAGTGTCTGGGCAGAATGATGAGGGTGGAGACGCTCCTTCAGGTATACTGGACTGAGGCCATTTAGGGTTTTAAAGGTCAGCACCAACAATTTGAATTGTGCTTGGAAAATTTCACTTAGTGAATTTATGTGTGCCAGCTGTGTACACACTATCCCTTGAAGACCCCCCCCCCCAAAAAAAAGACTCATGGGAACTGTACTTTATTCCACATAGAATAATAATCCCCAGTACCCCTAACAAATTACAGTTCCTAGCATCCTGTGGAGGAAAAATGTGCTTTAAGAGTATGGTATGCCTAGGGCTTGCCGATCAGAAGGTCAGAGGTTCGAATCCCCGCGACGGGATGAGCTCCCGTTGTTCGGTCCCTGCTCCTGCCAACCTAGCAGTTCGAAAGCACGTCAAAGTGCAAGTAAATAAATAGGTTCCGCTCTGGTGGGAAGGTAAACAGCATTTTTATGCGCTGCTCTGATTTTGCCAGAAGCGGCTTAGTCATGCTGGCCACATGACCTGGAAGCTGTCTGCGGACAAACACCAGCTCCCTCGGCCTATAGAGCGAGATGAGCGCTGCACCCCAGAGTCGTCCACAACAGGACTTTACGGCCTGGGGTACCTTTACCCCTACCTTTTTATGTTTTGATTTGTACATTATTTCAGAAGAGGTAAATTGAGAAGGTCTGTCTTATAAATGTTTATACAGCTCAAGTTGAAGGCACTGAGCAACTGCAAAGGGACCTCCACAACAAAATATCTTTAGTTATTACAGTAGTACCTCGGGTTACAGATGCTTCAGGTTACAGATGCTTCAGGTTACAGACTCCACTAACCCAGAAATAGAACCTCGTGTTAAGTACTTTGCTTCAGGATGAGAACAGAAATTGCATGGCAGCAGCAGCGGGAGACCCCATTAGCTAAAGTGGTGCTTCAGGTTAAGAACAGTTTCAGGTTAAGAACGGACCTCCGGAACGAATTAAGTTCTTAACCCGAGGTACCACTGTATTTATCTCAGGGAAGCTGAGAATTGCATACCAGAAGTGGAATTTGAGATTGGTAGCAGAGAATTCTCAAAATCCCTCATTAAATCGCAATTGCCATGGTTTTTTGGGGGAAGAGAAGGTGTGTCACATAACCATCAAGTTCTAAGAGGTAGGTTCTCTTTACAAAGTTCAGGTGCCTGACAAATTCATGTCAAGATACTCTAGTTTAATCAATAAGGCTTTCCAAGGCAGTAGCCATTGATAGCACTACTCTACAAACATTTCCTCCCAGCTCTGCTCAAGAAGGTTTGTTTTCCTTTGATTACGAGAGACGTGGGACATGTAATTTTTGCATTCATTCTTTAAGTGGCTCTGCCGTCACAGGTAAAGTAAATGTTTATTGAAGGTAAAATTATAGCTGATATCTCAAAGGAACAACAGGCAGTCTAATTATTTCCGGATCCACCACAGTTGGGCAGTACCTTTATTTGGCACAACTAAAAACCAAAAACCACTAAAGCAGGTTGTTGAGTTACAGTACTGCAAGTAGAATCATAGAACCATAGAACTGTAGAGCTAGAAGGGAACCCGGGGGTCATCTAGTCTAACCCCCTGCCATGCAAGAATCTTTTGCCCAATGTGGGGCTTGAACTCATGACCCACGGCCCTGAGATTAAGAGCCTCATGCTCTATGAAGGTCAGTGTTGGCACCTGGAATGAGAGAGGAGTTAGAGCTGGCATGGGGGAACCTGTGCCTTCCTGTTGATGCTCACTGACCATGCCGGCTTCAGCTTGTGGGAGATGGGAGGCCACAGGTTTCCTACCCCTGGGTTGGAACCTGCCATCCCTTCAACATTTCAAAGAGAACAGGGATACATATGGAGGGTGGTGTTATGTACTGAAGTTCTCACCCTGGGCCAGCAGGGGGATACTGTAGATAGTTTTCACTCAGGTCCACATATGCAAATAAGGAATTGAAAGTGACATTCAGTGATTGGATAGTTACAGAAAGTTGTTACTGTTGCATTGTAGTGGAGCTCTATATAAGCAGGCTGGCTGAACCCTTCAGTTCAGTTCTGTTCTGGGTCTGTGAATAAACAAGAGCTGTTTGAAGAATCACTGTGTCGTCTGATATGTTCACCCACAACTTAACAGGTGGGGAAGTAGAGGAGGAGATATTGTGTGGGTGTAAATAAGAGGGAGAAATAGCCCGGTAATCACAGTTTTGCCTCGGACAAATGGAAAGTTATGTCTGCAGCGGCTGATCTGCGATTGCACATTCGTGTCTGGAAGAAGCCATCACTTGATGTTATGGTCCTCAAGTGAGGAGTTTGCATGTGTGAACCAGCCCACAGTCTTTCCCCATCGGGCAGTGAAATCATAGGGCAAGTTTTGGCCCGTTCCGTCCCCATTGCTACCCCTTTCGGCACTGAAAATGGCACATGTGTCAGCAGTCACGCATGTGCTGATTGCGCACAATTGGGGATGTGCCTGTTTTCTTTTTTTGTCAGTTCCTCTACTTACTGTATAACAGCAGGGGGGAAAATTCAAAATATAACAATGGTATCGGTGTTAGTCTTCCTCCATATATTTCCTGGCTTCTTAAAGTGCCCCCCCTTTTCTCTATTTTCTCTTCCTATGTCGTTTCAGGACAATATTTTATTTCCTTAGAATAAAATGAATTGTTGGTGAGTCTAAGTTAAACTATAATGGCTATACTGACATATAATAGAGCCATTTTATTTGAACACCATGCTCGCATTTCAGCAGGTCCAAGGAAACAAAATATTTATTCTGGTATCGCTTGCAGATAAACGGTTCTGATGTGTGATTCATCACCTCTCTATTTCCATGCAAAAAGAAAACTGAATAATGTTGATCACACATTTGTCTGCTTCCTATGTTATATTGCCATTTCTAGAAGACCTAATATTTCCTCCCAGCTGATCCCAACCCATTTAATAACTGCCTTTAAAATAGAAGAATGTGAAAAAGCTACTGTTCTTGTCCTAAGCACAATACTGTTTTGCCAGACAGTTGCGTACTTCCTCTCGCTTTGATCTTGCCACTAGAACAGCCCTTCCTCTCCCACTTCTACACCTCTGCTTTTGAAAGTTGTGGGTTCATTAAAGGTTGCTGCCAAAATCTGAGAAAAGAAACAATTTGGTGGTCAATCTCAGGTTGTGGTCAGACAAAACCCACCATAGAATGAGCGTGGGGGCAGTGAATTTCAGAGTTCTGCCAACACATCACAGGCAGAAATAGGGCGTTTGTGTACTTGTAATGTGTATTCTCACCCCCATCGCCCAGCCTTGTGCTATTTCCTGCGTTAATTCTGCACGTGTACCGCTGGACAGACAGGGAATTCTATGATTCTGTTAAAAACGCAGCCATCCGTCAAGGTTTGTGCTTCTTCAGATTTTACAGCTCATTTCTCTAACCAAGTAAATACAGTGGTACCTCAGGTTACATACGCTTCAGGTTACATATGCTTCAGGTTACAGACTCCGCTAACCCAGAAATAGTACCTCAGGTTAAGAACTTTGCTTCAGGATGAGAACAGAAATCGTGCAGTGGCGGCGCGGCAGCAGCCGGAGGCCCCATTAGCTAAAGTGGTGCTTCAGGTTAAGAACAGTTTCAGGTTAAGTACGGACCTCCGGAACGAATTAAGTACTTAACCTGAGGTACCACTGTGCAAAATATAAGGGTTTTTGAAAAAATCATATAGTGGGGCAAAGTGTCCATAAAAATGAATATATTAGTGGAAAGAGCATACAAAAACACACTATATCTCAGGAAACTGCTTTGCAAATATTAGGGGAAATTGCATACAGATGTGTGCTTATTAGGAAAAATGTACCCTGAAATGCTGGTGGATTTTCATGAGGACTTGTTTTTCGATTGCAGACTGATGTGGAAAAGCAGAGAACCAGCCTTGACTCCGCGATGGGTGCCCAGGGTGTGCCGATGTCACTGGGGCATGTTCGTGTTTAACGTTGCCCCCCCCCCCCCGTAGTGCGCTGACATCACTCGCGTGCCGCTAAGTGGAACCTAGAGGCACCTGGCGCCTTTCATTTCAAATTTGTGGTGCCTATGTAGAGAACTAAACCTAAGATTTGAGAAACGAAAACTGAGAGGAACCAAAACTGACAGATTTACTAATCATCAAAGTGCAAGTAGATAAATAGGTACCGCTCCGGCGGGAAGGTAAACGGATTTTCCGTCCGCTGCTCTGGTTCGCCAGAAGCGGCTTAGTCATGCTAGCCACATGACCCGGAAGCTGTATGCCGGCTCCCCTGGCCAATAAAGTGAGATGAGTGCCGCAACCCCAGAGTCGGCCACGACTGGACCTAATGGCCAGGGATCCCTTTACCTTTACATACATATTAAAATTCCTGTACATAAACAAGTATTTTTGGAACCAATTTCTTCTCCTGAAAAATGAATCTTACTTTGATACTTCTTGCCTATTGCTATACAGTAAATTTGTTTTTTCTCCTTCGTGGTTTTTTAAAAAAATATTTTAATTCTGTGACCTTTAAAAAAATTGTTATTTTAAAGTGCTGCCACATTCAGAAGCTGCAATCCTTACCAGTAATTTGCTTTCTTTAGTTCCTCTTCCATGCATGCTTGAAATGACTTCTCTGGGTATACTGAACTATGCTTGAAAGTGATGGTTGGTTAGCCATGGTTCTCTTGGAGAAGAGAGGAGTTAAAATGCTGAGGGGGGGAAAGGTTGTAGGCAGAAGGGAGCAGAGTTGCACAACCTTGATCTGTGCTCTTCCCCGTGCCCTTTTCCAGCCCTGCAAATTATTTTCCTGGAACAGCTTCTCAAAGGGTTCTCATTTGTACACAAAAGGAACCGTTCTCCTACGACAACACCTTCCTATGAACAATGCACATTAAATTATCAACACCAATGAAGAGCATAAAAAAAAGAACAAAGCACATATCATGGCCTTTCTTGCACAATACGGTGGCTCAGTTTCACCATGAAGACAATTAGTTTTCATGCCTCTGCCCGACAGGATCATGGGAAGAACTTCCACATCGTAGCACAGTAATTGTGGGTCACGGTATCAGTGAAAAGCTGAAGTTTCTTATTTGACACAGGGAAGGGTGTGATCCCATCAGAAGCAGGGCTAGATTAAGGTACTAAGCTGTGTCAGGTTCAAGAGGCCCCCATAGCATTTCCAAAAATGTGTATTATTTTAACAGAAAGGGCAAGGAAAATAGAAATAACAAAGTAAGCGCAGTCTGCATTTGACTTGAACCGAGCCTCACCTGCCACCTGGTTCTGTTGGATAGCTTATGAACACCTATCCTAATGCAATTTCGATAAAATTATAATTTATTGCATAAAATTTCATAATTATTTCTGCCACGCATCTGGTTGGCTACTGTGATAATCAGATGCTGGCCTCATCATCTAACCACAATTGCATTAAGCTTGGCTGGTTTGGAGAGGCAAGATTTCTTCCTGATTGCCTGGTTTTTCTGAAGTCATTTGCATGTTTCAGGTCTTTCCAAGGTAAACGCATGATATCATTTTGACTAAGTCATGCTGTACTCGACTTCCTCAAACACACCTGCTGTAGCAGCAGCACCGATGGATCCTTGTAATCCGAAACAACTATTTTATTTACTCGTTTCTTTCCCACACTCTTTGTATGATTTCGCCCTTGCCTTGTTGAACACAGCGAGTTTTAATTATGCATAAACATTAACAGTATTATTTATTACATCAGCAGAAACCCCCTTTTTTTTGCAGAGCAACAGAAAAAGACAAATCTCTGCCCCAAGTAGCTTACAATCTAAACATTGACTGCAAAGGCTGTGGATGAAGGGAAGCACAGGCAATAAAGGATGAATACAAGAAAGAACAGTTGTACTTAGAACTGGTTTCAGCTATACCAGGCATGGCCAAACATGGCCCTCCAGATGTTTTGGGACTACAACTCCCATCATCCCTAGCTAGCAGGACCAGTGGTCAGGGATGATGGGAATTATAGTCCTAAAACATCTGGTGGGCCAAGTTTGGCCATGCCTGAGCTATACTGCGGTACCTTGGTTTAAGAACAGTCTGGTTTAAGAACAATTTGGTTTACAAACTCCACAAAAACAGAAATAGTGTCTTGGTTTGAGAACTTTACCTTGGTCTAAGAACAGAATCCGAACAGTGGAAGGGCACCAGAGGCGGAAGGCCTCATTAGGGAAAGCGGGCCTCGGTTTAAGAACGGTTTTGGTTTAAGAATGGACTTCCAGAATGGATTAAGTTCGTAAACCAAGGTACCACTGTAAATTGCTTCAGCAAATTACCGGGTAGTCGCATTTATTTTTCCAGGGGAACATTTTCAGCCTGAGGGATGCATTATCTTCTGGTAATCTTCTGGGGGGCCACATACCAGCAGTGGGCGGGGCCAGAGGCGGAAGTGCGCAGAGCCATGAATGTGCGTTCTACCTTTGTACAGCAGGCTACCTGCACTTACACACTCCTTTCAACCTTTATCTAGGGCTAGGCAAACAAGAGTCATTATCAGAATTCAGTGACACATCTGAGCCACGCAAAACCACTCAGGGAGGGTGTGAAGCAGAGATGGTGAGGTTGTGCCACGCCACTGACCTGGCAAGAGCTCCCAGAGACAACTATGGAGTCCTGAGGTTCCCCATCAGTTCTACTCCGGTTCTTTCTAAAAGAAGCTGGAAAATTATTTCTCCTTCTCCTCCTCCTTCTGTCAACATCATCATCATCTCATTCTCTGTGTCATTATCCAGGGAGAGCTAAGTTTCAGGAGAAAAATAAGTAAACAACTACTACACAAAGCAAGTGCCTGCCAAAATTGGAAACATATCTGCAGTAACTAGCTATTAGCAATGCAGAGTGGTGTATTTAAAAGGCTAAATACTTATTTAAAGGTTAGAAAGCTGCTCAAAGCGATAAGAACCTAGCAGCCGAGCATCGCCAAGGTACAATAGTCAATAAATACCATGTGCTATGAAGAGGCTTTATAACACATTTCTCAGTTCAGAAGAAATCCCTGTAGGTTGGAATATACAATTAGCATGACGCTGTTCTTGAGAAGGGAGATTTATGCCACGACTTCTCTGGAGAACGGCACGTATTTGTGACATGGTTATAGTGTTCTATGAAAAAGTAGGGAAATGTTCTCTCTTGTGAAGCCCCAGCTTGATTCCAGATGGCCAAAATAACCTCATGTGCCATCTGCTCAAAGACACCAGGCACAGTAAAACAGTACTTCCCTACATATATTGCTTCTTGAGTACATCATTTCATGGTAGGGAGCGGGTGGCGCGGTGGTCTAAACCACTGAACCTCTTGGGTTTGCCAATCAGAAAGTCGGCGGTTCGAATCCGCACGGCGGGGTAAGCTCCCATTGTTCTGTCCCAGCTCCTGCCAACCTAACAGATCGAAAGCACACCAGTAGAAGTAGATAGATAGGTACCGCTGCAGCGGGAAGGTAAACAGTATTTCTGTGCGCTCTGGTTTCCGTCCCATTGTGTCAGAAGCGGTTTAGTCACACTGGCCACATGATTTGGAAAGCTGTCTGTGGATAAAGGCCGGTTCCCTCGACCTGAAAAGCAAGATAAGCGCCGCATCCCATAGTCACCTTTGACTGCACCATCCAGGGTTCCTTTACCTTTTTTTACATCATTTCATCTAGCTTTAAAATGTGCATACATTCCCATGGGAATGTAAGAAATTAAGAAGTGCCTGCTGGTTCAGACCAGTAACTCATCTCGTCCAACTTCCTGTTCCAGAACCCTCGAAGTTTCCCTATTTTCTAGAGACTGTCCTAAAATTACAGAAGCCACCCCAGTTTCTGATTTGATCCCAGAATGTCCTGCTTTTCCTTAAAGGTAAAGGTAAAGGTACCCCTGCCCGTACGGGCCAGTCTTGACAGACTCTGGGGCTGTGCGCCCATCTCACTCAAGAGGCCGGGGGCCAGCGCTGTCCGGAGACACTTCTGGGTCACGTGGCCAGCGTGACAAAGCTGCATCTGACGAGCCAGAGCCGCACACGGAAATGCCGTTTACCTTCCCGCCAGTAAGCGGTCCCTATTTATCTACTTGCACCCGGGGGTGCTTTCGAATTGCTAGGTTGGCAGGCGTTGGGACCGAGCAACGGGAGCGCACCCCGCCGCGGGGATTCGAACCTGCCGACCTTTCGATCGGCAAGTCCTAGGCACTGAGGCTTTTACCCACAGCGCCACCCACATCCCCAGCGCCACCCGCGTCCTTAGGACGTCCCTATTTTCATTGGAGACATGTTGGAGGGTATGCTGTTCTCACAGTGGCCAACCAGACGCCTTCAGGAAGCCTTCAAGCATGAAAACTGCTAATATTAGGTGGGGGTGTGTGTGTGATCTGGATGAGTTCCTGACTTTCAGCCTAAATCCTCCCACTTTTGGCCTTATGCCTATATATTACGATCTTGGTCAAATACTGTTGCAGCTTTGGTCAAATACTTCTGCCTCGCCACTGCAACATACAGTGGTACCTCAGGTTACAGACGCTTCAGGTTACCGACTCCGCTAACCCAGAAATCGTACCTCAGGTTAAGAACTTTGCTTCAGGATGAGAACAGAAATCGTGCTCCAGCGGCGCAGCGGCAGCAGGAATCCCCATTAGCTAAAGTGGTGCTTCAGGTTAAGAACAGTTTCAGGTTAAGAACAGACCTCTGGAACGAATTAAGTACTTAACCCGAGGTACCACTGTACATACTGTACATGCGGAACTGTTGGGGGCGGGGGGATAACAGCTGTTTATTCCTTAAATCTTCTCCCTTCCTTTCTGTGTTGTCTATTGAACCTTGACAGCCAGATTCAGGTTCACACAAGCACATGGTACTTCAGTTTTGGAACGTCTCTGTTGATGAACGTTTCGGAACTCAAACGCTGAAAACCCAGAAGTAAATGGGTTTTTGAAAGCGCCTCGCAAGTCGAACAGGAAACGCAGCTTCTGTATTGAGTTTTCCGCTTTGAGGCTTCCGTTTTGAGTTTTCAGTTTTCAAACGTTCCAGAACTCAAATGGTCTTCCGGAACGGATTATGTTAGAAAACGGAGGTACCACTGTATTGGTAACTTAACCGGTTTATACAACTCCCTGGTCGTGCTCTTAGTGCAAGCCTGCAGCAGGGCTCTTCCTTGGCACAGGAAAGGAGGGGTGGGTGAAATTCAGAGCCTGGTTTGTACTTACGTCAGGAGTGGGGAACCTTGGCCCTCCAGCTGTTACTGAACGACAACTCTCACCTTCCTGGCTATGCTTGCTGGGGTTGCTGGGAGTTGTCGTTCAGCAATATCTGGAGAGCCAAAGGTTCCCCACACCTATCTTAAGTGAACATGACAGTTCAAAATTCATTATGCTTGGATAAAGCTCCCTTTCCCTGGCAGCAGATGTTAAGCAAGCAGAAGACAGCATTCCGTCGATTAGCCAAGGGCAGAAGTCCAAATTCCTAGTTTATATGGCAGACGTGACCAAGCTAGAGACTTCATACCACTTTCCAGTCCACAGGGGTCAGTGTTGCTCCCCGCTATTCCCTTCCAACTGTGAAAACACAACAGTTTTATGTCAGCACACAAGGTGAAGTTCTAACCCCAGCCCCATAAGTTGATGGTTCAAGGCCTCTAGAGTCTGATATTTAGGAAGGAAATGATCGTTTATTATTTGGAAACAGAAATTGTGGTCTGCTCGCTTTGCACCATTTAGCATGCATCTGAGCATGTCTCCTTGTTTAACTTTGGCCATGTTCGCTCCAAACAGACCTGGGGGAAGGAAAGCAATTAAAACTTCAGCAAATATGCATTCGCCACCACTCTGTTTTCTTCCTCTGCCTGCTGATTGCGTAAGAGCAGCCTGTCTCTAGTGCTTGTACTAGCTGTGTCTGGCTGCAGGCATTCACAGGACCCTTGCCATTAAGACACTTTCAGACTTCAATTAAAGTGTGCTCCCCACTTGTGGCAAAAGCAACAACTGCTGCTACTTATTTCGGATTAATTACTCAGCGTTATTTGAGTATGTGGGAACCTGTCTCTGTGCAATAGGATGGATTCGATTAATAGAAAGTCCCAAACTGTCCATTCAGCTCTTTTTAATTAAAGGATGTGCACAAATGAACACATTGTCAATGAGTACCAAGAGAGCACTTTTCTCATTCTGAAAGATGGATTCATCCTTTAACCTGAGTTTAGGGATGCTCAGTGCGTATGTGTGTGTATTTCAGTCAACAAAAGGAACTGTATTGCTCTGTTGCAGCCAAAAGAACAAAGGGGTTTGTTCTACCTTAAAGGCTAACAGATTTATTATGTACCCCTGTATTATGGCAGGGAGTGCCAACATGGCACCCATAGGAGTAATGGCACACTTGAGGTCTTCCTCAGGTGCCCAGAAAGGTTCTGAGCTGCCTCCCTCCACCCACATTGCCCGCTTGGTCATGAGGCATGAGAGTAGTTACCTTTTTCTCCCTGGTACATAGAGCTAAGAGGGACACGGGTGGTGCTTTGGTCTAAACCACTGAGCCTAGGGCTTGCCGATCAGAAGGTCAACGGTTCGAATCCCCGCGACGGACTGAGCTCCCGTTGCTTGGTCCCTGCTCCTGCCAACCTAGCAGTTAAAAAGCATGTCAAAGTGCAAGTAGATAAATAGGTACCACTCTGGCAGGGAGGTAAACGGCGTTTCTGTGTACTGCTCTGATTTCACCAGGAGCGGCTTAGTCATGCTGGCCACATGACCCGGAAAAACTGTCTTCAGACAAACGTCGGCTCCCTTGGCCAGTAAAGCAAGATGAGCGCCACAACCCCAGAGTCGTTCGCAATTGGACTTAACTGTCAGGGGTCCTTTAACTTTACTTTTTACATGGAGCTAAAGGAAGATGTTGGAAGAGTAGCAGTTCCACTAGTGTTCCCCAGCATACTGCCTCTGGTGTTGCAGCCCCAGCTGAGCAAGCAGGGGCTAGGAGTCTCCAAAGAACACTTGCTTGAGGGCAGAATCCATATACAAAGTCAGTCCAGAGGTCAGGGAATCCAGATGATCACAGAGCCAAGGACCCAGATGGTAAGTAGGAAACAGCCCGGTAGGGTCAGGAACCACAGGCACTGTTGCTAGCATCTGAGTGCTGCTGAGAGCTCTATTTATGGAGGCTGAAGCCAGCTGGTTCTCATTAGTGCCTTCTACTCCTGTTCTTGAAGCAGTGGTGCAGCTAGTTGCTTGGGCACCCGGGGCAGTGCGCACGCCCTGCATCTGGGGGCAAGGCGAGCCAACCATAAACAGCCTCAGTCCAGTATACTTGAAGGAGCGTCTCCACCCCCATCATTCTGCCCAGACACTGAGGTCCAGTGCCTAGGGCCTTCTGGCGGTTCCCTCACTGCAAGAAGCCAAGCTATAGGGAACCAGGCAGAGGGCCTTCTCAGTGGTTGCACCCGCCCTGTGGAACGCCCTCCCACCAGATGTCAAAAAGAAAAACAACTACCAGACTTTTAGAAGACATTTGAAGGCAGCCCTGTCTAAGGAAGCTTTTAATGTTTAACAGATTATTGTATTTTAATATTTTGTTGGAAGCTGCCCAGAGTGGCTGGGGATACCCAGCCAGATGGGTGGGGAATAAATAAATAAATTAGTAGTAGTAGTAGTAGTAGTAGTAGTAGTAGTAGTAGTAGTAGTAAGCCAGGGCAGGGCACACTGCACGGAGCCTCGCTTCCACCTCCCCCTCAGCTATAGGGTGGCTGAGGGGGAGGCGGTGGGCACATGCAAGCCCCATGCTGTCGTTTCAGGCAGCGTGGAGCCTGCAGTCGCCTAGCCACCTCATCAGGAGAGATGCATGGCTTGGGCACGTTGCAGAACCTGCAGTAAGTGCCACCCCCTGCGGTGTGGCGCCCAGTGGAGTCATTCCACATTTTCTCCCTTCTGGCTGCTGTTCAGCAGGTGAAGCCGACTTCTGGCCCATGGCATCTGGTACGGTAAAGGTAAAGGGATCCCTGGTCATTAGGTCCAGTCGTGGCCGACTCTGGGGTTGCGGCACTCATCTCGCTTTATTGGCCAAGGGAGCCTGCGTACAGCTTCCAGGTCATGTGGCCAGCATGACTAAGCTGCTTCTGGCGAACCAACGCAGCGCACGGAAACACCGTTTACCTTCCCGCCGGAGCGGTACCTATTTATCTACTTGCACTTTGACGTGCTTTCGAACTGCTAGGTTGGCAGGAGCAGGGACCGAGCAATGGGAGCTCACCCCATCGCAGGGATTCGAACCGCCAACCTTCTGATCGGCAAGCCCTAGGCTCAGTGGTTTAACCCACAGCGCCACCCGCATCCCCCATGACATCTGGTAGTAGACAACTATTGATAGCCTTGTGAATTTGTCTAATATAAGAACCCTGTGATGTTCTTGAAATGTTAGGGGTGCTCAACAACTTTCAGGGTGTCTTGGTTTTTACTGTTATGGAAATATGGAAATGTTATGAAATGCCCCAGATTGTACAGAGAGTCACCAGACTTGGGGAGTTGGTGGGCGGATCAGAACTATCAGGAACATGTTCTGCATCTGGCAATGCCTCTTCCACCCCAACTTTCCTGATCTGTTTTGAAGTTTATGAATGCTGTTGGTGAAGAAGGTAACATGCAGAGGCCTCCTTAGACAAGAAGTAACTCTGGACTGACAAGACACTATCATACAGGATTTGATTGAATTTTAGGCACAGCTTTTGTAGGTTTTAATGCTGACCTACAAACAACTGCTGCAGGCTTTCTGTATTGTAACTTTAGAACGAAACTCATTGTTCTCTGCTCCAAACTCTTTTGGTGGAACTGAGGAGGCTATTAATCTTAATAGCTTAATACTCCTCCATTCCCAACACTATCATGCCATCAGCCCACTCAAAAACAATTTCCCCAAGGGGCTTTTTGTAGACTATGTAACTAGACAGTCTGAAAAATTGGTTAATTGGGCTTATAAGCGTTTTCCAGCACTAGGTGTGCAAAAGCCAATTAAAAATGTCGCCAGCTGAAGAAGAGAGATGCTTGCTTGTTTAGGCATCAGTCACGGGGTATGGCTTCAGCATGGCTCTGAAGTGGGGAGAAACCAGACCTGTGCCTGTGTATTCTCCAGATCGAGGTCCTCCAAGTCAGTAGCAGAGGCTGGAGGAACCAGGAGAACAGGAAAGAAGTCCTGCTTTGTTGCTTCCTTCCTGCATTCTCCCTGTAACATGCACTCGAGCTGCCAGTCGTCTGTTCCCAGCCTAGTGACTCTCCTCAATAGGGGGACCACTTATCTTGGCGTTGACAACCATGCCAACGGTAGTACAGTGGTACCTCGGGTTACATACGCTTCAGGTTACATACGCTTCAGGTTACAGACTCCGCTAACCCAGAAATAGTACCTGGGGTTAAGAACTTTGCTTCAGGATGAGAACAGAAATCGTGCTCCGGTGGCAGTGGGAGGCCCCATTAGCTAAAATGGTGCTTCAGGTTAAGAACAGTTTCAGGTTAAGAACAGACCTCTGGAACGAATTAAGTACTTAACCCGAGGTACCATTGTATTTAGAATCCTGAGAAAGTGCCATGGGTACCGGTCACAAAATGGCTACCCTGGGCGGTGCGGCATATCACAAAAAGGATGCCGTGGGGGTGTAGCAGAACACAAAATGGATATGACCTTCTTCATGCCCCATAGCAGATACTCAGGGGCACACTGGCAACGGCAGGAACTGCATTGGCAACCCATGCCTTAATGAATTGCCAAAAAAGAGGGCACAGATTTGCATAAATTTTGTGCATCACTACAAATTCAAAAATAAATATCATCATTTAAACAGAGATGGGAGTATATTTCACCACAGTTTGGGTGCTAACTGTTGATGGGCAACTTCAAGAAAGATCTCCTTTCTGATGATCTTTTATCTTTAAACTGGATGTGGTTCAGACAGTTCATTAAGAGAACTCCTTCGTATGTGAAGGAAGATACATCCTACTTCCTCAACTGTTGGTTTTCGATTCCTTTAGGATGGGCTTTCTGATGTGTGGGAGGAAAATGAAAGAGAACTGAGCTTCAGTTGCTGTCTTCTTCTGAGCCGAGTGGGAGGTTAGACAGATGAGAGAGAGAGACTGGTGGGTTTGTTCGCTGGAATGTAAATGTTCTGTAACATTTAATATATGATGCTGTCTGTGGGCTTGGGCGACTCTTCACTTTATTAGCTAAGTGTTATGATCAAGTCCCCAAAGAACCACACTGACATTTCTGCTGGATCATTTACATTCTGATGGTACTCAGTGTCGTTCAAGCAAATTAAGCTTAAGTACTCTGAAGAATCAAAAGATGGATTCAGATCAGAGTATACTATGGCGAGATGTGTTTCTGTTTCAATGACAACTATTATTTCCAAATTTGCATCTATACATATGAATGAGCATATGCACTTTTTATTCAAGTACAGCAAATGTCCTCTTTTGTCTTCTTTTCTACTTCGGTGATGCAATTCCTCTTTTGAGGAGATACGTTAGGGCCAACTTCATTTCCTTGGAAGAGCCTGCCTGTGCTACTGAAGTTAAATGGAACATATCATGTGCATGAAAAAAGAGTAGAAGTTGTTGTTTAAAAAAATTAAACCACATTATGACAGAAGAACCAGGGCAGAGATGGAGAACCTCTGGCCCTTTTGATGTTGCAGGACTACAACTCCTATCATCCCCTGATCAGGTGAGCAGGGCTTATGGTACTTGGAGTCCAACGTCATCTGGTGGGCCACAGGTTCCACATCCCTGAACCTAGAGCTTGTCGCCTGTGATTTAGCACTGAAGATTTAATATGGCATATGGGTCAGCCCAAATTAACCCTCCCTTACAAATTTAAGGAAGAGGCTTGCCCTGCCCTGCCCTGCCCTCTAGTTTCCTCCATTCAGGGCGATGGATTCCTTTTTTATATATATAAATTTTTATTGCTTTTTTAACATATCAGTTCCAACAATCATACAACATATCTTCTCATCTTATACAATGTTTTAGACTTCCGTCAACACCTCTATGATTTTCCGTTCTTTATCACTTATTCTGCATTTCTTCATTTCTATACAGTGGTGCCTCGCAAGACGAAAAGAATCCGTTCCACGGTTTTCTTCTAGCGGTTTTTTCGTCTTGCGAAGCAACCCTATTAGCGGCTTAGCGGATTAGCACTATTAGCGGTTTAGCGGCTATTAAAGGCTTAGCGGCTTAGCTGCTAAAAGGCTATTAGCGGCTTAGCGGCTTAGAAAAAGGGGGGGAGCGGGAAAAAAATCGCAAGACTAGCAAGACGTTTCGTCTTGCGAAGCAAGCCCATAGGGAAATTCGTCTTGCGAAGCAACTCAAAAACGGAAAACCCTTTCGTCTAGCGGGTTTTCCGTCTTGCGAGGCATTCGTCTTGCGGGGCACCACTGTATTGCATTTAATTGTCCTTAACTAATAATTCTTTCAATAATCTTTCTTGTAATATTTCAGATAATCCACTTTACAAAACTTCTTGCAGTCCTACTAGTGTAATCAGGGTGATGGATTCCACCTGCTGTGTGGCACAACACATTGAAACAGGAATTTTGGAGGAAGGAACAATTTTGAAATTTATAGGGTACATGTGTATATAAAGAAGCCTATCACCATCATTGTTATTTAAACATGTCACTTATTACTTAAAAGGTCTCAAAGTGACTTACGGTATATTATACCAGTGGAAATACATATAGAAGAGATGCAACACACACACACACAACTGCCACAGGAAGCTTTGGCGCCAAGCTAACAGTTCAGCAAAACCACCTCAGTCCATCAAAGGCCAAAAAAGGTAAGTCATCAATGGCGCTGCCAAAATGATGTCAGCAAAGTTGTCAGATGGACCTCCCTGAGGTAGAGAGGCCAGTTGGTGTAGTCTAATAGCTGAGATCTGGCAATATCTTATTCAAAGACCTTCCTAAATAGAGAGCCATAGACGGCCATATAGTAGCTATGCAAGAATGGGCGAGGCCAGATTACCCTACCGTTGGCCCCATCTAAGCAGACCACTAAGGTTTATGGAGCACATAAGAGGGCACATTCAGTTTGGGAATTTTGTCTGTAGATTTTCATTCCGATAGATATGCATAACTTTTAAAGCCAGTTGTCTAGGCTTCAGGATAGGGAGAGCTACAAGTCTAAATATAAGTGAGCAGCTTCGGCAAGTGTCCGCAACTGCAAACACACTTTCAAATGCACCGCCACTTTCCACAGGAATGAATCAATGATCTCTCCATGGGCCTTCTCCCTGCAACTGGTGAGTATTAAAATAGTGAATGACTGACACCTGCAGGTTGAAAAGAAAATTCCAAGTATTATTTGATGATCATAGGAAACATTTGTTGTTGCTGTTGTTTAGTCGTTTAGTCGTGCCTGACTCTTCGTGACCCCATGGACCAGAGCACGCCAGGCACTTCTGTCCTCCACTGCCTCCCACAGTTTGGTCAAACTCATGCTGGTAGCTTCAAGAACACCATCCAACCATCTCATCCTCTGTCATCCCCTTCTCCTTGTGCCCTCCATCTTTCCCAACATCAGGGTCTTTTCCAGGGAGTCTTCTCTTCTCATGAGAAGGCCAAAGTCTTGGAGCCTCAGCTTCAGGATCTGTCCTTCCAGTGAGCACTCAGGGCTGATTTCCTTTAGAATGGATACGTTTGATCTTCTTGCAGTCCACTTTTTACCATAGGTTGGCCATTGCACAATGTTTTTTTTTTAGTTAGGAATAGAGTGTCAACAATGGGCATTCGAAGCCCAAACTAGACAAGACACTAATTGCATGAAGAAGGGTCATGGCTCATGCAGAAGGTTTCAGGTTCAGTCCCCATCCTCTCCAGGTAGGGCTGTAAGAGAACCTTGACTGAAAGCTTGGAGAGCCAATGCCAGCCTGCGTAAATGAGGCTAAGGGAGATAGACCAGCAGGCAAATAGCAGGCAATCCAGAAAGGGTTGTTTTTCAAGCTCTTTGATGCTGTTGTGGTCCCAATCCGGATTACCCCTCACCATATGCATTGGAACAAAGTTTTCCATTGGTATTAATCCTTTTTGGCTCATCTTTCTAGTGGGTTGGACCTGCCTCTTTGCACATATTTACAGACGAGCATTGCAACTTCTTATTTTATTCTCTCTTCTGCTTGGTTTTAATTTTGCACCATAAACCACTTTGAGACCCCTTTATGGAGAAGTGACTAATGAATGCAACATCCCTGAATTCAACAGTGCTTAGCTCTGAGAAGACACGCAATGTCTGCTCAGAAATAAACCCCATTCGGTTCAATGGAGCCTTATTCTCAGATAAGCAGGTGCAGCATTTGAGCCCAGCTGACATGTTAGGGCATTGAAATATTCTTGGGAGTCCAGAGTGGATTTCATGCTTTTTATTCAGCTCATAGTGGGGAGGAGGAATGGAATTTCCCCCAGAATGTCTGCTTTATATACATTATTTACACAATGGGCCCCATGTGATTGGCTAATTCCGGGATTCACCTGTAGGCCAATCAGGTTGCGGATTCACTTCCACCTGGAGCTGGATTGGGTGGCTCCTGTGGACCAATCAGACTTCTGCATTCTGGATCCTATTGTTCTAGGACCAATCAGACTGCTGCATTCTGGATCCTATTGTTCTAGGACCAATCAGACTGCTGCATTCAACTCAGTACATAACAGGCATATATTCTTTCTGGGCAGAAAGATTGACAGAACATCATCCCTAGCTGGAAGAGGTGTAATACAGTGGTGCCTCGCAAGACGAAATTAATCCGTTCCGCGAGTCTCTTCGTCTTGTGGTTTTTTCGTCTTGCGAAGCACGGCTATTAGCGGCTTAGCGGCTATTAGCGGCTTAGCAGCTATTAATGGCTTAGCGGCTATTAACGGCTTAGCGGCTTTAAGAAAAAGGAAACAAACTCGCAAGAACTCACAAGACGTTTCGTCTTGCGAAGCATGCCCATAGGGAAATTCGTCTTGCGGAACGACTCAAAAAACGGAAAACCCTTTCGTCTAGCGAGTTTTTCGTCTTGCGAGGCATTCGTCTTGCGGGGCACCACTGTATTGTTATTATAAGATATCAATATTGCAGGATGGTTAGAGGCATGGCTGGACAGCTCAGCTGGTAGAGCATGAGACTCTTAATCTCAGGGTTGTGGATTCGAGCCCCACATTGGGCAAAAGATTCCTCCATTGCAGAGGGGTGGACCAGACGACTCTTGTGGTCCCTTCTAACCCTGGAATTCACTGTGACTCATTTTAGTCCTTATGCTGAAGCCTATTTATAGATCTATACTCTAGGAATCCACTATAGGAATCGCGATATGCAACTGAAACGAAGGCCGGTATACAAATTCAATAAATAATAACAATAAACAAACAAATAAAGCGGCCTTGTTCCCTCAGGCGAACCCTTCAGCCACGCTGCCAATTGTTACGTCACAAACGAAAAAAGGCCGTTTCCCGCAAAGCACCATGGGGCTTGTAGTTTCACAGCGGCCTGCAGCGGAGACGCAAAAGCGACGCGCCCGTGACGTCGAGCCTCCGCCGCTTTAAAAGCCCCCAGCCCCGCCCTCACATTTCTGGCGTACTGATTTAGAAAGGAGGGAGAGGGTGGAGGAGGAGAGGACGATCCCATTGGTTCTTAGGAGCGTTCTACTCCCTTGGCTCTCCGAGGCTCCTCCCGCCCGCGGGGACCGGAAGCGACGTCGCGCGGAGGGGCGGGGCTCCCGGAGCCCGTAACGCGGAAGCGCGCTGTGAGGAGACGAGAGGGAGGAGGAGGAGGAGAGGCGAGAGAGCGGGCTGAGCGAAGGTCCAGCTTTGGGCCGCCGCCGCGTCGCTCCTCAAGGACCGGGGGCTGAGGCTGCGTGAGGGGCGGGGGGCGCCGCCAACCGCCGCCCCCGACCCTTCCCACCCCAGCCGGGGGAGCCTGCCATGAATGTGGACGTGGAGTTCCACATTCGCCACAACTACCCCTGGGCCCGCCTCCCCGCCAGCGTCAAGCAGGTACGGACTGACCCCTCCCGGCACCTGTAGAAAAGCGGTTCTTAGCGCTCTCCCTATTATAACTGACCCCTCTGGCTTGCCGTACCCCGCCAATGGCCATCGGCAGAGACCTCCGCCACCACTTTCGCTTCCCTTTCTGGGTAGCAGGAACTCCGTGGGGAGACGGGGGCGGGCAATGGACCCAACTTGGGACATGCCCATTGATTTCAGTGGGTCTGCTCTCCAGTAAAAGCGGGGTCGGATAGGTGACTTCAGGCTCCTCGGGCTCCGCTTTCGTGCTTTGCTAAAAAGTCCGAGGTTCCTCCAACGGCGAAGGCTTGAGCCCCCTGCTAAGCCCATTCGGGGTTTTTTTATGTTTTGAGCAGCAGAACTTGAACCCAGCTCTCTTCTGCTCCCGAGGCTAGTGGGTTTCATGTTACAGTGGTACCTCGGGTTACAGACACTTCAGGTTACAGACTCCGCTAACCCAGAAATAGTACCTCGGGTTAAGAACTTTGCTTCAGGATGAGAACAGAAATTGTGCAGCGGCGGCAGCAGGAGGCCCCATTACCTAAAGTGGCACTCCAGGTTAAGAGCAGTTTCAGGTTGAGAACGGACCTCCGGAACGAATTGAGTACTTAATCTGTGGTACCACTGTACAAGCAAAGGAATTCCCACTAAACATTAGGGTGGGGACTTTTGGACAGTGGAACAAACTCCCGTGTGAGGTGGTAGGTTCTGCTTCCTTGGAGGTTTTTTAAGCAGAGATTGGATGGCCATCTGTCATGTATGATTTAGTTGAGTTCCTGCTTTGCAGGGGGTTGGATTAGATGACCCTCGTGGAACCTTCCAGCTCCTGTGATTCTAAGTCCATTGCTAGTTACCCCAACATTTAATTCATTTCAGCATTGAAATTGGAATGGGGAGCGGGCTGATCTACTTCAAATTACCCTTTTCACCCCTGGTGTGTAGAAGCTTTTTCCTCCCAGGTACTTGTTTGTTCATTTGTTAGTTAGCTAAAAGCTTCTCTGCACTACTGTCTTTCATGTGGATGCAACATTGCAATAGGAGCCAACTTCTAGGGGCTGTGGGGGCTTCGCCCTCCACGATAAAATATTTGAGGGGGCCGGACCCCACCAAGTTGTTGGGCATTCCCATTTAAATGGTGTGTGTACACTGTGTCATGTGAATGAATATGCGTGGCAGGACTTATCTGCCCCCCCCCCCCCAGTATTTATTCAAGTTGGCCCCCCGTACAGTGGTATCCAATATACATAATGTTACATGTGCCACAAAATGCGGTAAATAAAACAACCCGATAAGACTAAAATGCTAACTTTTCTTCACCCTTTTCTCCTTTCCCCCAGTATTAGGACAGGTACTGCCAAGTCAATGTTTGTTGTCAAGCTTGTTGAACTTTGGCCCACCGTCACCTGCTCAAACTTCTGCAACTTTTCAGGGCCGGCCAACCACATTTTTCCTGCAGGCAGTTGTATGGATATTGTGATTAATTTGAACATGGGGTTAACAGAAGGTAGATGAGGATCTACAGCACTAGTAGATCTTTTGCAGTAGATCTGAAAGTATTTCCTTTCGTCCTTTTTTGTAGAACATTTCATTGGTATTGTAATAAAATGGCATTGATCAACTTCAGCAAAACCTGTAGTGTATTACAGTACACACATACATCAATCACATAAGAAGGAAAACTGAGTGGAGACGTTGTCAAATAATTGAATCAGTGGATGCATTGCCAAGGCTTCAACTATCTGTGACATAGCCCCTCCCTAAGTAAGCATGTGTGGCTGGAGGTCTGATATTACTTCTATTTACCTAGGTAATATATGGGAACCATGCCACTACGGAATTTTCCATTTTTCATTTTTTAAAGCATTTGCAACAACAAGGCTCTAAATTAGGTTGCTGAAGTGAAGAAACCTTGGAGAGGAAAGGTAGAAGTGGATTTTTGTGTGAAAGTGCAGTGAACTCCATTCAAATGCTAAAAGCAAATTTCTGGTGCGTGCTGAGGGACACCCTGTTCCTTGTTTTTTAGTGCATGTTCAGTCCCCCCCTGTAGCTGACCTCAGTTGGTTGACATAGGATTTTGAGCATTTGTTTAAGTTTTATTCAACGTAAACACATTGAAATTAATGAGCATTACTGAGTTAGGTCCATTAATTTCAGTTGGTCTGATCTGAGTTACTTAGTTGAATACCAAGGTTCTGAAGTTTGTGCACTGTGCTGTAGTCTAATGCTATTCTTCTGTTGAACCTGTTTATTTTAATCCAAGCTTTCCTCCAGAGAGATAGGGGGGGCACATTTTTTTTTCTTCAGGAGTGTCCTGTGACGTAGGCTAGTGAACACCCACAGGAAGTGAAGAATTGAAGATGCGTGCGTGTGGTCTAGGGCAACACTCAAATTGCTTTACGCTGGTTTTTATGAGAATAAGTGGCATATGAACATATGAAGTTGTCTTGTGATATAGAGCCTTAGCGCATCCAGCTCTGTATTTTCCTTTTGATTGGCCGGCAGCCGTTTCCCAATTTTTTCCAGGCCACCTTGCTGGAGGTGTTTTTAACTTGTGATGCCAGTGGCTGAACATGTGACCTTATTTCTGCTAAACATGGGATCTTCCACTGAGCTGCAGGATGCCTCTGACCTCCCTCAAAAGCCACACATAGGAAAACATTGTTATCTACCACTTGCAATCTGCCTGAAATGTTTGATACTCACAATCTTATAGGCACAATACAAAAGAAAAAAGCAGTGGTGTGGAAAGTTCAAATACCAATTATGTGAGAGCAAAGCAGAGCTCTTCCCATGTCACATTAGGGTAGGAATGAGGAAGCTGTAGCTCTCCAGGTGTTGCTCAACCTCAACTCCCATCAGTCCCAACCAGTGTGGCCATTAGTCAGGGATTATTGGTGTTGTAGTCCAGTAGTGTCTGGAGGACCACAGGTTCTCTATTCCTGCATTAGGGAAATGATGGTGTATTAAGGCCATAGGCACCTGCACAAATCTGGAGGTGAGATGGTCCCCTCTGTGTCTCGTTTGCCAGTTCCCGGCAGGCTAGTATATTCTTTTTCCAGGCTGATCACTTTTTGTGGGCTTATTTACAAGGCTAATGTACTTCCTAGTTTCTTGCAGGAGCTCTGTATTGATTTGTGTTGGTTAATTATCTGTAGAACTACAAAAGCACCACTTTTATGTGTATAGGTCAGTTGTTGGTCTAAGCGGAGTTGTTTGATAAAACTCTTGAAGGGTAATCTTATAGTTCAACTTTCAGCAAGCCTGAGCTGTGAATTTACCTATTGGGCTGAGGATCAACAACTGGTCCAGCACTCAAGATCGACCAGGATGAGGAGGTTAGGATCCAGCACATCTGCAGCTGAGCTGGCTTATCTCCCTCATCCTTGGCTCAAATGGAGATATGTGAGCTCATCCTGGCTCAGCCAGGCCTCAACTACCTGAGCCAAGCCCAGCAGATCTTAATCCAGTGTAAGCCCTGGAAAAGGAGTGTTCTGTGTGTGGGACCAGAAAGGGAAGATGTATAATGGATCCTAAGCCTATGCAGCTCTGTCAGGTGACATGGCATAAGTTAAGATGGTAGAAAAGGTGGTACAACTCTAAAACACTAGTTAAAGGCTTATTTTTTCTCTGCCAGGCTTAGGTTGACTCAGCCAGCGGTAGCCTCACTGCTGAATGGAGTGTGGATCTGGTGTAACTTTACACCAGGTTAAATTACACCAGTCTGTTCTACGCCAGCTTCTTGTGTACAGGATTGCTCCTTTACTCATTTCGTTAAATTTCTATGCTTTGTCTCATAGGGTCTTGGAAACTCACAGCGAGACTATGAAAAGCAGGTTGTGCTCTATAGTATTCGCAATCAGCTACGGTACCGAAATAACTTAGGTGAGTAGAGAAACAGAGTGGGGGAAAGGGCATTTGAAAACAGATATTGTCATATGTAACAGCTACATCAGAGAAACATGTCCTCAGCTGGAATTCAGTAAAATTGTACTACCACTACTGGTCATTTTTTTATTAATTGTATTAATAAACACTTTAAAGTGCCAAGAAAAATAAGAAGGAAATTATCAGGGGAAAGGGGGACACCGATGAGATGGATGAACAGGGCAGCTTCAGGAAGTGTCTGGAAGGTTGCATAGGGCCATTCCCCATGCCACAGGCTGCCTAGCAGCCCCGTACAAGCTTATTCCAAGTTCCTTATTACAAAATGGACATACAGTGGTACCTTGGGTTAAGAACTTTGCTTCAGGATGAGAACAGAAATTGTGCTCTGGCGGTGCGGCAGCAGGAGGAGGCCCCATTAGCTAAAGTGGTGCTTCAGGTTAAGAACAGTTTCAGGTTAAGAACGGACCTCCGGAACGAATTAAGTACTTAACCCGAGGTACCACTGTACTTCAAGAGCTTTGCTAGTTGGCTGCCTTCTTTTTCAGACTGGATTGTTGGGAACTAACTCGGTGTCAAATAATGATATTGCATTTGCAATAGGAATAGTATGTGGCATAGGATATCCTCTCTTTTGTGCCATGAAGTGCAGCATACTTGCATGGCTTCCTCTCTTTGCGTTCTCTCCCTCCCCCTTTTGTGTCGATACACAGAGCATGCTCCAAATCTCTGTGCAAATGGAGCTTCAGGTTTGCTCTGGAACCTGTCCCAAGTTCACACCCCGTAAAATTCTTAGCATTTCTAACTGATTTGTGGAGACTGTCGCTACAACCCGCTGACCCTTCTTTACTCTCCCAGTTAAGCATGTCAAAAAAGATGAACGCAGATACTACGAGGAACTGTTGAAATACAGTAGAGAGCACCTCATGTTGTACCCATACCACTTGTCTGACATCATGGTGAAAGGCTTGAGGATAACCCCCTTTTCGTACTACACAGGAATAATGGAGGTGAGTTTAGATAAATGCTTAAACAAGTCATTTTGTGTGTCCCAGGAGTTTGTGGCGTTTCAGCGTAACATGATCCCTGCCAGCTGGAGTCACATGCCCATTATTGTTAGCTTTTTGCCAGGCTGCTGTTGGTAATCAGCGGCAGGAAATGCAGTCACCATTTGCAGTGGCATTTTGGGCTTGCAGCCAAATTACTCTGATGAAGGAGCTTGCAAACTTGTATTCAGAGAGAGCAGCAAACAGCGCTTGAGTCACCTCTCAACATATGGGAGAAACAATGTGTAGCGTGGTGCAGATTTGATTGATAATTGCTGGTAATGTGTAGTTTGTGCCCTGCTGCTTCTAGTGAGAGTTTTGCCACTGAATTCCACAAAAATAGGCCATTTTTGCTTCCATTCTTGGACTGCAGTAGAGCACACTTGGTTACTGGTATTGCTAAAGCAGCATTTTGCATGGAGCAAGTGGAGCTGTTGTTATATTTATTACCTCCAGTCCTTCCTTCAGTGAGCTCAGGGGGGTGATTTATTCTTGGTCTGCCACTCTTCAAATGCATTTCCGTTATAACCTTTTGCTACGTTGCAAGGTGACTGGGTCTAGGATTACCCCTATGTGTTGAACTAAAGACCTTTAAAGATACCACGAAAGAGAATAATCCATTAGTCCTGTCTCTTTCTGTTGCTGGTGATGACTGTAGCATCTAATGTCTTGGCTAAAGTATATCTACCATAATCACCAAACTGGAATACAGTGGTGCCTCGCAAGACGAAATTAATTCGTTCTGCGAGTTTTTTCGTCTTGCAAATTTTTCGTCTTGCGAAGCACGGTTTCAGAAAAGTTTTGGAAAAGCTTCAAAAATCACCAAAGTCTTCAAAAACCTCAAAAAAGGCTACCACACCGCATGCTATGAGTTGCTCCTCGAAGTCAAGCCGCAACTGTATTAACGGTTTTAAGAAAAAGGAAACAAACTTGCAAGACGTTTTCGTCTTGCGAAGCAAGCCCATAGGGAAATTCGTCTTGCGAAGCAACTCAAAAAACCAAAAACCCTTCGTCTTGCGAGGCATTCGTCTTGCGAGGTACCACTGTAATCCCAGAGCTGGTGCATAATGGGTACATGTTTTCATGTTCACCCATGAAGTTTACTGGGTGATTTTGGGCAAGCCCTCCCAAGGTGTTTGCGAAGGGGAAATAGAAAGGGGGAAACCTATGCACACTATGTCCTTGGAACACCGATAGAGATCCATTGAAATTTATGCAGGGCAGCTCCAAAATCAGTGGCCTGGGGATCATGAGGTTCACATGCCTCTTGTGCCTCAATCCAGCACTCTGTTCTGAGCATGGGACCTGTGCCATTGTAGAGATGGAGCACTACAATTCCACCCCCATTTTTCCCTCTCTCTGCTCCCCCTCCCATCTCCAAATGTATTTTGGTGAGGGAAACCCTGAAATGCATTACTGTTTGTGTTCACATCATTTTTCTCAGTTGAAATGAATAGGACACACTCTGTGCGTATCTAGATCTGGTTTTAGTTTTTCCTAAAATCTACTTCATTTTGTGCATATTATTTTAGGTCCTTGAGTTAGAATTTTGTTTTCACTAGGTTACATCCAATGGACTTCCATTTCCTCTCCTTTCCCCTCCCCGGCAAGCAAGCAAACAAACCAAACAAACAAGCTAACAGATAAACACAAAGCCTCCATAAACTGGGGTTTGGGTGCAAAGTAGTTTTCAAATACAGTATTTACTGATGTAGCATCAGTGCACAGTTGTGAAATGAAGAAGTACAGTGAGTCAAGCTGACACTGCAACTTTTCCTTTTCCTTTGTAAAGGATATAATGAACAGTGAAAAAAGCTACGATTGTTTGCCCAACTTTACTGCTGCAGACTGTAAGTATAAGATTTCCTTCTGTTTCCACAAGCTAAACAAATTTCCATTTGGAAATCATGTTTTAAGGAAGTCTAGTTTTAAAAGCAGAGCTGCATGACAATTCCTTTTTGAAGTTGTAACGTTTGTTTAATTGTGGGGATTACATGCCTGATGTTTGAAAAGAGAACAAAAAAAAAATACTGATAAATTTTTTTTACTCCAAACCAGTTATGGAAATAAAACACTAACCCACAAGTTAAGCATGTGCTTTTCTAATAATTACTTGTTGCCTCAGCAATAGGCCATACGAAGTGCATTTACATAACTTAAAATTGTTCCACTTTACCCATTTAGCAGTGCAGCACATTAACTTTAACAAAGATAGCTGTTGGCACAGTAATTCTTGGGAGTAATTCTTGGAACCAGTGTGTATATTATGTCTTTATCCTTCCCATTAACTTGGTTTTCTGAATTGCTGGCCTTTCAGCTACAGGAGGGAGACAGTGATAACTTCTGATGAGTTGCTCACTTCTGAGGCTACCCATCTTCCAGTTGTCACTTTTGACGGTGTTATTACAGAGGCAGACCAAATGGTGACATAAATAACCCCTTCTCGCTGCACCAAATGCAGATCTAAAGCCCACAGTTCCAATACAACGGCTAACAGAGCGATCCTATACACAAGACACATTAAACAAGCTGACGTTAAGTTACGCCAGATCCACTGCCCTTCAAGAGGAAGACCACTGCTGGCTGAGCTGGCCCAAGTCTGTCAGAGGAAGAACAAGACTTTAAAATAGTATTTGATTTACACTACCCTTTTTGCCTTTTTTTGTTAGGGATGCGGGTGGCGCTGTGGGTTAAACCACAGAGCCTAGGGCTTGATGATCCAAAGGTCGACGGTTTGAATCCCCGTGATGGGGTGAGCTCCCGTTGCTCGGTCCCTGCTCCTGCCTACCTAGCAGTTCGAAAGCACGTCAAAGTGCAAGTAGATAAATAGGTACTGCTCTGGCGGGAAGGTAAATGGCATTTCCGTGTGCTGCTCTGGTTCACCAGAAGCGGCTTTGTCCTGCTGGCCACATGACCTGGAAGCTGTACGCCGGCTCCCTCGGCCAATAAAGCAAGATGAGTGCCGCAACCCCAGAGTCAGCCACGACTGGACCTAATGGTCAGGGGTCCCTTACCCTTTTTGCCAGAACACAAAGTTGAGTTGCACAGAGTCAGGGTCCATCTTAAGTCCCCCACCGCACCCCATCCTGCCTCCACCATGCCCCCATAACACCTTCCTTTTTTAGGGCCTACACTAGCCTCGATTCAGGCTGAGCCAGGATGAGCAAGTTCATGCTTTCTTTTGTAATCCACCTGGCTCCCGGTGGAGTACAGGGTCAGATTTAAGGTGCTGGTTTTGAAATTTAAAGCCCTTCACGGCCTAGGACCCTCGTACCTACGGGACTGCCTCTCCCGGTATGCCCCACGGAGAGCCTCAAGGTCCATATATAGCAACACCCTAGAGGTCCCGGGCCCTAAGGAAGTCAGATTAGCCTCAACCAGAGCCAGGGCCTTTTCAACACTGGCTCCGGCCTGGTGGAACGCTCTACCTCATGAGACCAGGGCCCTGCGGGATCTGATTTCTTTCCGCAGGGCCTGTAAGACAGAGTTGTTCCGCCTGGCCTTTGGCTTGGAGCCAATTTGATTCCCGCCCTCTCTTTTTTCTTTTCCTTCTCCTCCTGCGAGGAGGCTACATTTTAATATTTTAATGTTTCAATATTTTAATGTATTTTAATTTTGTTTTTAAGTTGTAATCATTCAACTTGTCTTTATTATTGCTTGTAAGCCGCTCTGAGCCCGGCCTTGGCTGGGGAGGGTATAAATAAAAAAATATTATTATTATTATTATTATTATTATTATTATTTTATTTTCTGGGGCTGGGGAATTTATGCCAGCTGAGCATGACTGAGCTGGCGACCTCTGCATCCTAAACTGCTCATCCTGGCATATCTTGCCATAGGTGTGGCCCCTAAGATTATGGATTGCCTTTGATAAAAATGGTAACAAGTGCATGCATTGTCTGAAACCTCAGGGCTGCATAGGGCTTAAGAGGAAGCAGTTTATGTTTCCAGTTAATCAAATGTTTCCATTTGTGAGGGTGCTTCGGATGGAATTTCAAGGCATCTTTCCAGTCAAGGATGAAATTATTTAAGGCTAAAACTGTATGATGCAAATGTGTGATAAGAAGAGGATAGCTCAGGACAATATGCATGCTTGTAGAGAATACATGAAAAATATTTAGTTGTCTATCTTTCTTTATAAAATCATTTATATGCCCCATTTGGGGGCATAACACATCCAAGATGACTCACAGTACTATAGAGGTGCAATGGAGTTATTAAAAAGGCCAGTTAAAAACCAATTGGAAGAAAAAATAACCGATTTAAGAAAAGATGCTTTGAAAAAGGCCATGTTTTAAAGCCTTTTTAAAAATCTGTGGTGTGGATATTAAAGGGGAGGACCATAATCTGGGGGCCACCACGTAATAGGCCCTGTCTCTTGTGCCTGCCCGGATGGGTATATCCAATAGCAAATGGCAGGCTTCAAATTCATCTTCTCACAGATGGTGCATCTACCAGCCTTTCTGAAAATTCTGCTGTTTGTCTGCAAAGCAACATATGAAAGCAGTACTATGCAATAATGTTCCTTTGGCTCAGAATAGTTTTATAAGTATAGCTCTGTTTTGAGGGACTTAAAAACTTCCTTTCCCCCTCAGGCCTGAGACTTCTTGGCATAGGAAGAAACCAGTACATTGACCTAATGAACCAGTGTAGATCATCCAAAGTAGGTGTTCACAGTTCCCCTCCCTCTCTCCCTCCTCTCTTCTATGTGGTTTAGTATTTGGACCAAGTTTGGTTTTCCAAAGTGTGGGTTGCAGCAGAAAAATTAACTAGTCATATACTGAGGGGAGCAAAACCCAGTGGCACCTTCCATAATCTTCGTAATCTGGTATAATGGGTCATTTGCGCCACTGATCTCCAAAAACCCTTCTGGATTGCCTTAGTCTTAAGCTTAACATCCTCTGTAATAGAAAATGGTACACAGTGTATAAAAGATGTTATTTCTGGGTACTGGAGGCTATGCATCATAAATATGCCTCTGTTGAAGAGATGAGTACACAGGAAATGCAGGTGGGGAAAAGCCAGCCTTTGGTCCTCCAGATGTCATTGGACTCAAACTCCCATTAGCTCCAGTTCATGTAGTAAAGGGTCAGGGATGATGGGAGCTGGTGTCCAGCATCAACTATGGAGCCACAGATTCCCCATCCCTGATTTAAGGCTTTAGCATTAGCACTTTTGAGCTGTGCTCTGAAAGTAACCAGTTGAATTGGGACTGGCAAAAGCTGCTGTGTTCTGAGCTAACTGCTGTTTTCAAGCAGTTTTAAAAGGCAGTCGTGTCCCATGTATAACATATAGCAGTAATTCGTTCTGAACGTTACCAGAGAGCCAGTGTGGTGTAGTGGTTAAGAGTGGTAGACTTGTAATCTGGTGAACCGGGTTCGCTTCCCCGCTCCTCCACATGCAGCTGCTGGGTGACCTTGGGCCAGTCACACTTCTCTGAAGTCTCTCAGCCTCACTCACCTCACAGAGTGTTTGTTGTGGGGGAGGAAGGGAAAGGAGAATGTTAGCCGCTTTGAGACTCCTTAAGGGGAGTGAAAGGTGGGATATCGAGTCCAAACTCCTCCTCCTCCTCCTTCAGAGTCATTAAATGGATGTTCCACAGGCTTTGGTAAATTATCAATGCCAAGCCTTCATCTCATCTCATTCAATGTATCCCTGTTCTGTGTGCTTGATACATGGATAGTAACGTTCAGAACGAATTACTGCTATATGTTATACATGGGACACGACTGCAAGCTGTTCTCACCTGAGTTTGCAGGATGTGATGAAACATAGCAGAAGAAAGCAACCCTCTAGAAATATTAATCTAAGGGCATTGAGGTCTTTATAGAGCAAAAGCAAATCCATGAATTGTGTCCAGAGATTTATGTGCAGCTGCTTAGAGTTGGCTTTATAAACAGCAATCATTGAGTGCCTGGCCTTTCCTGGTATGCCCCACAGAGAAACTTACGGTCTTCAAATAAAAACATCTTGAAGGTCCCAGGCCACAGAGAAGTTAGGCTGGCCTCAACTAGAGCCAGGGCTTTTTCGGCTGTGGCTCCGATCTGGTGGAACACTCTGTCACAAGAGACCAGGGCCCTGCGGGACTTGACATCTTTCCGCAGGGCCTGCAAGACAGAGCTGTTCCACCAGGCCTTTGGCCAGGGCACAGCCTGACTCCCTCCCTCGGCAATCTTCGCGGAGCTCTGGCCCAATGGTTGCCAGTGGCTTGAATTAATTAATTTTACAATGAATGATTTTGGAGTGTTGTTTATGCTGTGCTTTTGTACTGTTTTATTGTTGTTAGCCGCCCTGAGCCCGGCTTCAGCTGGGGAGGGCGGGATATAAATGAAATTTATTATTATTATTATTATTATTATTATTATTATTATTATTATTATTATCATCATCCATTACATTCTAGAGTTGTGTCATCAGTCATGGCATCCTTACCCTAGAGTGTATTATGTGAGCTTAACCTTGATATTGCAGAAATGCAAATAACTGCTTTTTTTAAAAAAAACACCTTTCCCCTCCCCTTGGAGTGTGTGTGTGTGTGTGTGTGTGTGTGTGTGTGTGAGAGAGAGAGAGAGAGAGAGAGAGAGAGAGAGAGAGAGAGAAATACAAGCAAAAAACAGAACTGAAACTTCTCTTTCTAGAATCTAACAGTCTTAATTTTATCCTGCATAATTTTTTATTAAAAATGCACTGAAGGCGTCTGTATATTTATTGCACAACCTGTTTCTCAGGATTAATGATGAAAAGTGGCACAGTTCCCCTCCCCATCCTTCTTATGGTACATTGTTCAGGAGGGTTAAAGACCTGAGTGTGCCATATCCAGAAATATGAGCATTTGTTAGTTACTTCTGCTTTATAAGATAGTAATTTGGTTACTTCCTTGTTGTCTCTCACGAATGGACTGTACCCCTTCAGAAATTCTTCAGAAGGAAAACTGCCCGTGATCTGCTACCCACGAAGCCAGTTGAGATTGCAATAGAGCCATGGTGGGTGGTACAAGCTGGTTACATCACAGAGGACGACATAAAGGTATCTTCATACAAAAATCCAAAAATTAATCAGTCTGCATAAATGTCAGGCAGAAATCCTGTACACAATTACCTGGGAGTAAATCCATTTGAACACAGCGGAAACTGTTGTCATTTAGTCGTGTCCGGCTCTTCATGACCCCATGGACCAGAGCATGCCAGGCACTCCTGTCTTCCACTGCCTCCCGCAGTTTGGTCAAACTCATGCTGGTAGCTTCGAGAACACTGTCCAGCCATCTCATCCTCTGCCATCCCCTTCTCTTTTTTTTTAAAAAAATAATTTTTATTAATTTTCCAAACATGTATTAAATACAAACAATAAAACAGAGCAAAACATACAAACAAATAAACATGTATAATTTCATAAACTTATTTTCCTTCACCTTACTTCCCGGACTCCCCCATACCTCCCTTTTTCTGCATCCTTATTTTTACCTTTTCACAGCAACCCTCCATTTAATTAATTGACTCATCTTCATTATAATTTCCTTAAACTTATGATTTACAGCTGCAATTCTCTGTTTCTTAACACCATAACATCTCAGCACTCCTCAATGTTACAACAATTTTTAAGATATATTTTAAATTTCTTCCAATCTTCTTCCACTGTCTCTCTGCCGTCCCCTTCTCCTTGTGCCCTCCATCTTTCCCAACATCAGGGTCTTTTCCAGGGCAGCAGAAATTACTTCTGAGTAAATTTGTTTAGGATCCCATTGCAGGTTATATACTTTCGCTTCACCCTCTAAATCACAAAAAGTTCTTGCGTCAAAGGTATTTCACACAGTTACTTTGCAGTTACAGCACTTACAGTATTTACAGAAAATGGGTCAAGTTGGCTTATATTTTCAGTCTGTGATGCTAGCTGTGACAGTCAAAACAGCATCCAACATAAGGGCAAGTAGGACTCCTTAAGTGTTTATGGAAAATGACACATAATTCCATTTTAACAGCTGCCTGCAGGTGCAAACCTACATCACTATCAAGCAAACTGCTTGTCTGGCGACTCATATGATGGTTCTGTTTAGTTCTCATGGCTGAAGACCGTTTATAGATCTATACTATATGAATTTTTAAAAGCAACCTAGGTTAGAAACTGTAACCACATCACACGGGAGTGAATACCAAATTATGTATTACAGAAGAAGTATTTCATTTTTATCAGTCCTCTTCCTGCTTCCAGACATTGGCTAACCCTGAATTCTGGCTCTATGATATTTTTCAGAGGTGGGTCATCTATCAAAAAGTTTATTCTGGTACTTAATTGCCACTTGATTAACCTACCAAACAAGCTCGCTGTGTGGGTTGTTGTACTTCATCATTGTCAAACTTTTCAGTCTGAAAGCTGCATGGACTAATAAAGATCTGTCAGTTATTCCAAATGTGTGATTTAATATGTACATTTCTCTCTAGATTTGCACTACCTCTGAAAAATCTGCTATCGATAAGATCATCGATTCAGGTCCTCAGCTTGCTGGATCTCTGGATTACAATATAGTTCACAGTGAGTTTTGCTTTGTTTTGTTAAACAGAAGAGTAAAAAGATATGCCTGAGGTTATACTTCCGACAGTGGCTAGAATCCAAGCAATTTTAGCAAGGGATTCACACTAAAGCAGTGAAATTTTTGCTTTTTGTTACTAGAACTATGCTATGCTGTATCACAAAATTTCAGAAGCAGTTTTGTCACGTGGAATTGGGAGTAGTTTCATAAGTTGCCTGAATCCTGACCTGTGTAACTTCTCTTGAGCCCTAAACATTTTTTATTTCCTCCCACCCATGCAAAGCTGCAATCATGTTAGTTAAATGCACATAAATTGCGAGTTACCTGTATAACACATATCGTGAGTGCTCCTCATGCAGTTTTGTGGCACATGCTTAGCTTCTATAGTGCTCTCTATGTGTAATGGTATAATGTTAAGTTTGATGGGATTTTTGTGTTTTTTTGTATAGTGACATTATTTTTCTTTTTGTAGGCTTATATAATAAAGGCTTTATTTACCTTGATGTACCAATATCGGATGACAGTTGTATAGCAGGTAAGTGTGGACTCACTGTTTTCAGAACAAAGATCCATAAAAGGTGCTACATGTTCAGGAGCAGATTGAATAGCAAAGTTATGACAAAGGGGAAGTTGGAGTGTGGATTAAAATGGGACTATGTGTAAGATGAGGGTTGTATTGATGGTTAAAAGTACAAATTTCTATTTGTTTTGCCACAACAAAAATGCAAAATAAGATTGAATGGCAGCATTTTTGTAGGTACCTCAGATGTAGACCTTGGTGGTTAAAAGGGATTTAAAGTGTGACATGTCTGGTAGATATAAAGGTAAAGAGATGGTCATTAAGTCCAGTCACGGATGGCTCTGGGGTTGCGGCATTCATCTTGCTTTACTGGCCAAGGGAGCCGGCGTTTGTCTGCAGACAGCTTCCGGGTCATGTGGCCAACATGACTAAGCCGCTTCTGGCGAACCAGAGCAGCACATGGAAATGCCATTTACCTTCCCACCAGAGCGGTACCTATTTATCTACTTGCACTTTGACGTGCTTTCGAACTGCTAGGTGGGCAGGAGCAGGGACCGAGCAACGGGAGCTCACACCGTTGCGGGGATTCAAACCGCCGACCTTCTGATCAGCAAGCCCTAGGCTCTGCGGTTTAGACCACAGATGTATGGGCACATAAAATTCCTGTTTTGTAAAATGTAATTTGAAAGATCAAAATATCTCATTAGCTTGGTGTGAGTCTCTGTTCTCTAGGTCAGTCAGATTCCTGAGAGAGAGATAGAGATGCAGGAATAAACATTTTAATGCTGATAATTAATAAGCACAAATTATATATAATCAATATACATTTGTGTGTGTGTGTACACACACACACACACACATTTTACATACAATACATATATACATTTTTATACATCAAAATTATATCCTTGAATTGCAACCTTAAACATGGCTTCTCGTTTCAGTTCCCCCACTTGAAGGTTTTGTTATGAACAGAGTGCAGGGTGACTATTTTGAAACCTTGTTGTACAAGATATTTGTTTCAATTGATGAACACACAAACGTGGCCGAGGTAAGTCATTGTTTCAGCGTTTCTGTGCCCCGCATACTAGCATCTGTCAGGAAAAGACATGCTAAATTAACTTCATGCGAACTCTCCACATAAGGGGGGGATTGGGATTCTGTCTGTCTGTCCTCCCTTGGCTAACTCCTAGGGACGTGCACCTAAAGCTTAGCGCTCATATGCTTGACCTGCGCAGGTTGCAGAAGTTTATGCAGATGAATGCATTGGATTTGATTTTTGAGAATTGCCAGTAACCTTTTTCCTTCTATCCTTTCAGCTGGCAAATGTCCTGGAGATAGATCTGTCACTAGTGAAGGTAGGACTCCTGTATTGCTGCTTAAAGCGTGTGTGTGTGTGTCGGTGGGGCAACTCTTCGTTGCACACACATTTTTTTATCTCTTTTGAAATTGTGAAACAAGAATGCAAAGTGCTGATTTGCCAATGTTGTCTTCACTTTAGAATGCTGTCTCCATGTATTGCCGGTTAGGGTTTGCCCACAAAAAGGGCCAAGTAATAAATCTGGACAATCTTCATGCATCATGGCGGAATGTCCCATCTATAAACAGGCTGAAGTAAGTATGTGTCCTGCCAACAACAGGCCTGGTGCCTGAAACCAACTTCCCAAGGAGCACATCCTTGGGGGATCCTGCCCTCTTCCATTCTGTAGACGTGACCAAGCCGGCATAGATGTCGCTGGGACAGGAGTTCCGAACATCCTGGGAATGAGGGCTTAGGAGAGCACATTGTTGCTTGAGACTGTGCCCCACTTTGTGATGGCCAATGGATGTGCATATCGTTAGGACCTCAATATCGGTGTGTCTTGTGAGTTGTACTATTTAAGAAAGTCAGGACAGTCGTGTGCATATACACAACTGGGAATAAATACAATTGAATTTAAAAGCCCTTAACTTAAGTCTCTGTCAAGACTGGCCCGTACGGGCAGGGGTACCTTTACCTTTACCTTAACTTTTCAATAGGGACACGGGTGGCGCTGTGGGTTAAACCACTGAGCCTAGGGCTTGCTGATCAGAAGGTTGGCAGTGCGAATCCCCACAACAGGGTGAGCTCCTGTTGTTCGGTCCCAGCTCCTGCCAACCTAGCAGTTCAAAAGCATGCAGTGCAAGTAGATAATTAGGTACCTTCCGGTGGGAAGGTAAACGGCGTTTCCGTGTGCCGCTCTGGTTCGCCAGAAGCGGCTTAGTCATGCTGGCCACATGACCTGGAAGCTGTACGCTGGCTCCCTTGGCCAGTAAAGCGAGATGAGCGCCGCAACCCCAGAGTCGTCCGCGACTGGACCTAACGGTCAGGGGTCCCTTTACCTTTACTAACTTTTCAATAGCCTTGCATATTATTAGCTAAAAGCCACAGGTCCTTTTCAAAATGGCCCAATAAAATAATCACATGACATTAATTTACAGCTTCACTGATTAAAGCTGGAATATAAAGCCTGAGATCCATGACTCGAACCGGTTTATCTTTGCCCAGATTCTGGGGACTTCCCTGGCCACAACCTGCTTCCAAATAGTGCTTCTTCCCAGGGTCACAGGGCTTGAGAGAGGGATGTTCTTACTTACGGACTCATGTTCAGCTGGTGCTTCTGGGTGGGCTGCTGAGGGAAACAAGAAGCTGGTCTAGATAGGCTGTTGGTCTGAGCCAGCAGGTCTCTTCTTATTACCCTTGTTCCCATTCTTAGAACTACTTTGGATCCACAGAAGATGCTGCTGTCCTGGGAGACCTCAGAAAGCAGGAGTCCTGTACAAGAGGCGGGGTCATCTGCTACAGATACGGACACAAACAGCCAAGATGATCCAGGTGAGCCATAGAGCAAGTGGTTGCCGATCTAATCATTTTGTGTGCATTACAGCGCATTCTTTTCCCCCCTGTATAGGTCTGTCCTTGTCATTCACTACTGTGGCATTCTGTGGTCTGAATCATGGGCTAGAGCTAGGCTGTACACTAAAACATTTGCTTGAAAAAGCAGCTTGCTCTGCATGTGGAGAATCTTTAAGGCTCCACTTCCAGTTGGCTTGTCCCTGCAGGCAAGGAAATCCGTAAGTGGGGAGAATTCCCCCTGTCCCATATGCAAGAAAGGAAGAGCCACTAAGCTGCTTGGAAAAGAACCAATGAGGGTGTAGATGATTTTTATAGAGATACCTTTTTATCATTTTGAGGTGTACGGCTTTATTCCTCTGTTAAAAGATGTGCGTTTGTAGATTAAAGCTTTGCAGAAGGGAAATATCCTATCTACGTGCATAAGCTGCAAACATTGTTCAGATGTTTTTGGTGAATCGTTCTGGGGTATCAAAGGTGACCTGCCCCAGCATGATGTCATCAAAAGCCCACAGCATAAATAAAATCCCTGTGCCATTTCAATGTGGCCAGAGTTGTTCATGGATCTTCAGTTTGAGATGGTGAGGTTTTTTCCATTCATAAGTAGTCGGTTGCCTGACATTAGATTAGCAAGCCTCTCTGTGACATCACAGCAGTTTAGACGGTTCTCATGTCGCTGGAGGTGGAACACTGGCAGATGGAGCACAAGCCCGCTGCTAAATAAGAGAAGGTCAGCTGATGACGTCAAGTGACCCTGGGCAAGCCAAGGTGTCAAAGGTTCAAGAGGAGGGCAGACTCAATGACAGACACAGTGGCCTGATTTGCACATCCTGCTAAGCCAAACCATGGCTTAGTGCAGGGGTCGACAAAGTTTTTGCGGCTTGGGCCAGTTCACGGTCCCGCAGATGCCACAATGGGCTGGAGTGCGGGCGCGGAGGAGGCGTGTGCAGCTTCTCCTTGGCTGCAGGAGCTTCCTGTAGCCAATGGGAAGCCGGCCAGAGTCACGGAAGGTGGTCCCCGCTCTGCCCCGCGCCGGTTTAGCGTGGCGCACAGGAGCCTTCCGAGCGGGCGGCAGGTGTCCCCGAGAAGGTGGGAGTCCATGGGCCAGTTAAATGACCCCCATGGGCCGCTTGTGGCCCATGGGCCTTAGGTTGCCGACCCCTGGCTTAGTGTGAAGGCCACGTCTCCTGAGGATAAGATCAGGGCTGGCTTTGTTCTTCCTTGGTCATTTTGCTGCTGAGCTAAGCTTAGTGTTTCATCCAAACCTGGGTTTATGGATCAGCACTCTTCAAGCTAACCACGGACTGTAATCAAGTTTGGTTATCTGTTTACAACTCATGGTTTGCCCAGGAGAGCTGAACTGCAGGCCTGAGTTTGGAGGACATGCTAAGCAAAACCATGGCTTACCTCAGCTCATCACATCAGCTAAAGGAGTGGAGAGGTGAGGCACAACCACAGTCTTAGCGTGATGTATGAAGCAGGCCAGCAAGTTCCAGTGTTTTCAAAACTATTTAAGATGGCAAATCTCTGTGTGTGTTTGCTTCCTTAGCCGATACTGCCAGTGTGAGCAGCTTGAGTCTGTCCGGTGGGCACACGAAGCGTATAGCCTTCCTGTTTGATTCAACACTCACTGCCTTTTTAATGATGGGGAATCTCTCACCGGTAAGTTTCTTCGCTTCTCAATATCTAAGTGTTAAAATTCTGTAAAACATTCCTTTAGTTTTTTTGATAAAAACTTTTTAAAAAACAAGTTTTTAGATTAGTTTTTTGTCAAAATGATAACTACAGTCATTTTTTAAATAAAAAACCCAAAGAGTCCTGATTTGCAGGAAGGGAACGCAAGGGGTGTGTAGTCTGTATTCCTACATCTTCATTGTGAACGCTTATTGAATACTGGGTAGATTCATAATAATTTGAAACTCAAGGTTTTGCAATTTTACCTTCCTTTGCAGAATTTGAAAAGTCATGCCGTCACCATGTTTGAAGTTGGGAAGTTGTCAGATGAGTCTCTGGACAGTTTCCTTGTAGAACTTGAAAAGGTAAATAATAGTTGGTTTGTTATTGTTAAAGGAGGGTGGTAGTCAAGACAACCTTTGCATGAGCAGTCAGGCTATATATAGTTAAGTTGGTACTATCTTGCATTAAAGGATATGGTAAAAAGGTAAAGGACCCCTGGACAGTTGGGTCCAGTCCAAGGTGCCTACGGGGTGTTGCGCTCCTCTCGCTTTCAGGCCGAGGGAGCCGGCGTTTGTCCACAGACAGCTTTCCAGGTCATGTGGGCAGCATGACTAAACTGCTTCTGGCGTTCTATTTATTAAAGGCTTCACAGTTACAGCACAAATGCATTCCGATTTGAAAGAGACATTTAACATTAACCTTCAAAATAACTTATATGTTGGAAGCGCATTTTTCTTACGAGCGAAAGTTCGAACTTGGTCAATTCGCCTGGAGCCACATAAGTCACTTAAGGGGCTGGATGCAGCCCATAGCCCATTGCTGAGCAGTCTCCCATAAGACATTACTTCCCTCCCACCCTCTTGCTTTTAGTAATTGTGGCTCATCTGATCATTCAAACTGAAGAAATATAGATAAGAAACTTCAGTCATTACCCTTTGTATGATTACATTGTCAAATGGTATTTTCCTTCTGCTAACATTTGTTTAAACTCTGTATAGGGTATCAAATGTATAAAGGTAAAGGGACCCCTGACCATTAGGTCCAGTCGTGGCCGACTCTGGGGTTTCGGTGCTCATCTCCCTTTATTGGCCGAGGGAGCCGGCGTCCAGCTTCTGGGTCATGTGGCCAGCATGACTAAGCCGCTTCTGGCAAACCAGAGCTGTGCACGGAAACACCGTTTATGTTCCCGCCGGTGCGGTACCTATTTATCTACTTGCACTTTGATGTGCTTTCGAACTGCTAGGTTGGCAGGAGCAGGGACTGAGCAATGGGAGCTCACCCCGTCGTGGGGATTCGAACCACCGACCTTCTGATCGGCAAGTCCTAGTCTCTGTGGTTTAACCCACAGCGCCACCCGTGTCCCTCCATCAAATGTATAGCTACACATAATTATGTACCGAAAACTGACCTACAGATAGTTTACCAAAGCTATTGAAAATACTATATTCATAGTTTCCTTTTTTTTAATAGTGAAGATAACACACAAGTACTGGAAAATATAATCACATTTATTCATCTGACATGTAAATATTTTTTCTTTTCTTTTGAGGGTCAGAGCAGCTGCACGGTCATAAATGTTGAGTTAGGAATGTTTTGTCATATATTAATTCAATTTTCTATGTCAATAGTATTTGCACAAACAGCTCATGCAAAGTACTTTTTTTCTTCCCTTATTTAGGTTCAAAGCACAGGAGAGGGCGAAGCACAAAGATACTTTGATCACGCACTTACGCTGCGAAACACTATACTGTTTCTGAGGCACAATAAGGATCTAGTGGCTCAAGTTACACAGCCTGAACAACCCAATAATGGTACAGTGAAGACATGCTTTTATTTTACGTGTTCTGTACTTTTTACTCTGATGACACACTTTCACTAGCTTTGAAAACATGCTCCAAACGTGTACTTATAAGTATAACCCCTTTGGGAACAGAGGTCCCATTGTCCATTGTTAGCTGTTTTAGGCTGCTAAACATCAATCTTGGCATGCTGTTATCGTTGCAATAGCCCCTGTAGTCAGAAATGTACTCTGTATAAGGCCAGTTAAGAATCTAGGCAACTGAGAAGTCATCTCATTAAACAAAGTCAACCTGACTTATTTATAAACCTACGCAAGTTCTAGTGTTTGCGGGTAAACATATTGGAAAGCATTGTCCAAAGAGATGCATTAATTTATGCATCAATGTTCTAAGCACATAGTGTTTGCATTAAAGTTTTAAGAGTAGATCCCAGATGTTGGTTATAGCAGTCACATGAGGAAGAAAGAAAAAGTGCTTTATTTCTTTTTCATTCCCACCATCAGATGATAGCAACCTGCCTCTACCCTGTTACATTCAGCGAGCGCAACTAGCATTTTTTGGACCCTTTTCTTTCCACCTTGCAACTGCCTACTTTCTCCCTTCTCCCTGTTTCCCTCTCTTTCTTGGTCAAGATGCACCAGTAACTCAGAAAGTCACTTGAGAGAATATGTATCCCATGTATACATCGCAAAATTCATGCACTTTTAACTGCATGGGCGATACAATATCCTGCACCATCTTTTTGGCTAGAGCCGTGTTATTTTGGGAGAATGCAGCAGCTGTAATTCCCTTTAGCTATAAGCACTCAGCCCCCTCCGGACTTAATAAATCCCGGTGACCATCATTTTCCTGCAGGGCTGAACAAACATAGTGTGTGTGTTTGTACATCTCTCGAGTTAATTTTGTTTTAATGGGGAAAGAATTTATCTTGCTCTGTCAGTTTTTTTACCCCTTTAAACATTCAGCAGCAGCATCCAGTTGAGTCCTATCAAAAACTGTCAGATTCCCGGGCAACAGCATTTAGAACTGTACATAGAATAAAAAAGATACAGACCAGGAACCCCAGTTATTGTGGAAGGACTCTTCACTACCAATTCACTCTTTATCAGTGGGTAAAGTGTCTTTTGATCATTTGAGAGGGTTGGGGGAACAGGACATGAACTAATACTTTTAAGATAATGAATTGCTTAAATAAGCCTTCACTTGTCACAATATCTACTCGGGGGGGGGGGGGCAGATACTATTTATGTAGCTTCCAGCTGCTTATGCAGTTGGTTTACTTTTGAAGTTGACCTTGCACAGTTGGTTTATGCCCCCTGGAGAAGCTTAAAAGACATTCATCTTTTTATACTTGAGTATGCTTTCAATTTCCTAAATCATATTGGATAGTGTTCTTGAATTGGGTACTATGGTTTAAAATTGGCAAAGGCTAAGGAATGTAGTAGGGACGCGGGAGGTGCTGTGGGTTAAACCACAGAGCCTCTTGGGCTTGCCGATCAGAAGGTTGGCGGTTCGAATCCCCGCGACGGAGTGAGCTCCCGTTGTTCGGTCCCTGCTCCTGCCAACCTAGCAGTTCGAAAGCACGTCAGAGTGCAAGTAGATAAATAGGTAGCGCTCCAGCGGGAAGGTAAATGGTGTTTCCGTGCACAGCTCTGGTTTGCCAGAAGCGGCTTAGTCATGCTGGCCACATGACCCGGAAGCTGTACGCCGGCTCCCTCAGCCAATAAAACAAGATGAGCGCCGCAACCCCAGAGTCAGCCACAACTGGACCTAATGGTCAGGGGTCCCTTTACCTTTTTAAGGAATGTAGTGCTGTAAATCCATATGTCCTATTCTAAAGGGGATTTCTTGTGACCAGCATGTATATGCTAGTTTGGGCTGGAGAAAAGAATAGTATAGAATAAAATTTCCTTCACTGAATACAGTGGTGCCTCGCAAGACGAAATTAATTCGCTCCGCACGTTTTTTCTTCTTGCGAGTTTTTCGTCTTGCGAAGCATGGTTTCCCATAGGAATGCATTGAAAATCAATCAATGCGTTCCTATGGAAACCGCCTTCAGACCAGGTCCGGGGACAGTCTGTCCCCCGACCTCTTCTGAAGGCTAGGGGGGGGGACAAGGGCTTTTCTTCCCACCCCCAGCATTTTAAAAAACCCCGGGACAGCGGAGACTTCTCCGCTGTCCAGGGCGATCTTAAAATGCTGGCAGCGAAGCCTCCGCTGCCGCCCGCCAGCATTTTAAAAAACCCCCGGACAGCGGAGGACTTTTCTGCTGTCCGCGGCGATTTAAAAGCCCCCGGGAAGGCAGGCAGGGGGGAGCAAAGACTTTTGCCCCCTGCCGGCCTTCAGAAGAGGTCCTGGACCTCTTCTGAAGGCCGGCGGGGGGCGAAAGTCTTTGCTCCCCCCCCCCCCCGCCTGCCTTCAAAAGCCGTCCGGGATAGCGGAGAAACGAAGGCTGGCGGAGGGAGGAGGTCTCTCCGCCCCGCCGCCAGCCTTCGGAGGAGGTCCAAGGACAGTGGGGAAGACGTGCTGCACTTCCCCGCTGTCCCGGAGATTTCCCTATGGGCTTTCGTCTTGCGAAGGAAGCCCATAGGGAAATTCGTTTTGCAAAGCGCCTCCAAAACGGAAAACCCTTTCATCTAGCGGGTTTTCCGTCTTGCGAGGCGTTCGTCTTGCGGGGCACCACTGTATATAGGAGCTGGGACAGACCAAAGGCCAATTTAGTCCAGCATCCTGTTCTCTCTGCAGGCAGCAAGATGCCTATGGGAAGCCCAAAACCAGGCCATGAGCGAAACAGTGCCCTTTCTCAGCTGCTGGTATTCAGAAGCACCCTGCCTCCCATAGTGGAGGCAGAACATAGCGATTGTGGCTAGTAGCCACTGAAAGCCTAAAACTTCTTGAGTTTGGAGAACAGCCATTGCTAAGCAGTAGACCATCTGCTTTGCATGCAGAAGGTGCACAGCATTGTAGACAGTGCTGGTCCAATGGCCTGATGTCCTGGTTCCTAATTTGGCTAATTCTGTTTTAAATCTGTCCAAGCTGGTGGGCATCCCTGCATCTTGTGGCAGCAAATTCCTTGGTTTAACAGTGCACTGGGTGAAGAAGTATAGATGCATTTGCCTGCCTTTAATCTCCCTATAGAGCCAGTGTGGTGTAGTGGTTAAGAGCGGTGGACTCGTGATCTGGAGAGCCGGGTTCGCTTCCCTGCTCCTCCACATGCAGCTGCTGGGTGACCTTGGGCTACTCACACTTCTGTGAAGTCTCTCAGCCCCACTCACCTCACAGAGTGTTTGTTGTGGGGGAGGAAGGGAAAGGAGAATGTTAGCCGCTTTGAGACTCCTTCAGGTAGTGATAAAACAGGATATCAAATCCAAACTCTTCTTCTACTTCTTTTTCTTCTACGTTCAGCTTCACTGAGTGTGGTGCTGATAACACGAAGGTTGCAGGTTCAATCCCTGTATGGGACAGCTGCATTTTCCTGCATTTCAGGGGGTTGGACAATCCTCAGAACTCTACTGTTCTATGATTCTATGACCCCAGGTTCTAACTGTGTGTGTGTGTGTGTGTGTGTGTGTGTGTGTGTGTGAGAGAGAGAGAGAGAGAGAGAGAGAATTTTCTCCCAGTTTCTCCGCACAGTGAATAATGTTATGCGCCTCTATCATTTCCACCTTTTTCTTTTATTTTTATTTTTAAAAAATAAAAATCCCCAAGCGTTATAACCTTTCCGCATAAGGAGCCGCTCCAGCCCCTTGATCATTCTTGGCTGCCCTTTCCTGAAAAAGTATCCATGGTTGGTATCCAAAGAACTGCCCAGTAAGTGAACAGCAGTTCAAGAAATTCAGATATAGAGAATCACATACCCATGGAGAGCCTGTATTTATATTTATTGAACAGCAGTCTCCTTGGTCCCCCGTAGTCAGAACCCCTTCAGAGCAGAGGGGCAGTTCAAAAGCAGTTGTGGAAGGAGATCCTGCTATTCAAAGGAAGGCAAAGTAAATAAATAAAACTTGCATGAAATAAGTCTTTGGTTCAACGGTTATTTCCTTTTGACATATAACTTTCCTTGTGGCTAGTGGTATGCATCAAAGCTGATTTACCATGGGGTAGGTGGCATACACAGTGCCTTCCGTATGGTTATGGACTCAGTTTCCATCATTCCTGACCATGCTGGCTAGGAGTGATAGGAGTTGTAGTCTGACAACATCCGGAGGGCGCCATCTTACCTACCCTTCCCTAGCTGATAGCATCTTTAAGTCGTTGTGTTGAGATTTTATCTAGGAAGAGAGAAGAGACCCGTCTAAATTTGTATTTTTCCTCCCCCCTTCCTGTACCCCTTTCAGTTGTACATGTTCGTTCTCTATCTGTATTCCAAGTGTCTTTGACATCGTTGATGTAGGTTTCCCTCTGGATTTGCTGCGCTGCGAAAGCTTGCTTGGCTTGGACCCTGCTACCTGCAGCAGAGTTTTGAACAAAAACTACACGCTGCTGGTCTCCATGGCGCCTCTCACCAACGAAATCCGACCCATCAGCAGCTGCACACCCCAGGTAAGAGAGGAAATCTCCCCAGAAATGAAATGGGAGGGTTACTTCCTGTGTGGCGCTTTGCTTTTAGTATTTACGGGAGGCTTTTGGTCAGCAGTGTGCATGCACTCTTTATCTGTGTATCTGCTTTTCTTCCCAGAAGTTGACTTTATTGCTTTTGCATGGCTTTATCCAACTAACCCTCCACAGCTGGAAGACAGCCCCTTCTGTTTGCAGAGGGGTCTGCCAGAGTCTCTCCCCCCACTCCCCAGAGCACAGGGCTGGAACAGCATTTTATTTTATTTTTGCCAGACTCCCCTTCCCCTTGCACCACCATGCACTAACATTCCTTACTGCTTCAGAGAGCCCCCCAGCCCTGCATGGCAGATGTTTGAGAGGCAAAGCTGGTGCAAGGGGAAGAGAATGTCAGACGCTTCCTTCTACCCATTCAGGCCACTGGTCCATCTAGCTCCGTAATGTCTACCCCAGACATAGGCAAACTCGGCCCTCCAGATGTTCTGGGACTACAACTCCTATGATCCCTAGCTAACAGGACCAGTGGTCAGGGATGATGGGAATTGTAGTCCCAAAACATCTGGTGGGCCGAATTTGCCTATGCCTGGTCTACACTGACTCACAGCAGCTCTCCAGAGTTTCAAACCCGCCCCCAGCCCTACCTAGAGGCACCAGGGATGGGATATTTCACGTGTAACGCATGTGTTCTATGGCCCAGTCAGAGAAAAATGCCCCACTCCCTTTCCGCTGATAGGAGCATCCTGCTGATGGAATTCTTCCACTCCTGGGACACTCCCACCGGTAGAATCTTAGGCAGGATCGAAGCCTATGGTTGTTTCTGTCCCCGTCTTTCATCAAGGTCCCCAAGGCTGCCCACAAGAATTTTTCTGAAATGCAGAAATCTATATTCTTAAAATATATCTATATTCTTAAAAAAGGGACACGGGTGGCGCTGTGGGTTAAACCACAGAGCCTAGGACTTGCTGATCAGAAGGTTGGTGGTTCGAATCCCCGTGACGGGGTGAGCTCCCGTTGCTCAGTCCCTGCTCCTGCCAACCTAGCAGTTCGAAAGCATGTCAAAGTGCAAGTAGATAAATAGGTACCGCTCTGGCGGGAAGGTAAACAGCATTTCCGTGCACTGCTCTGGTTCGCCAGAAGTGGTTTAGTCATGCTGGCCACAGGACCCGGAAGCTGTACGCCGGCTCCCTCGGCCAATAAAGCAAGATGAGCGCCGCAGCCCCAGAGTCGGTCACGACTGGACCTAATTGTCAAGGGTCCCTTTACCTTTACCTATATTCTTAAAAAGCATTTTACACTGCTTTCCTTCATGGATTAGTTTCAAGCCAAAAAGCCACCGACAGGAAGGTGACACACTTAAAGCTGGTATGAAAAAACGTAAAGTCATAATGAGTCTGTAGGAAGTGCTTAAAAGGCTTTTCTGAAAAAGAAAAGATACTGCGAGCTTTACACCCAAACCGTCGTCCTGCCATTCTGCAAGGGATTTGGATGCAGCAGAGGTCCCCATCTAGTTCTGCCCAGCGCTGCTGGTTTCTGCTGGCAGGGAAGCCCCACTGGTGAGGAGTCACCAACATGCCTTCCCAAATGCTTTTCTGCTTCTTAATATTAGTCAGGTGTGAAATTGCAGTTGCTGTTATAGAAGAAGCCCTGTTACTGCAAATCAAGAGTATAACAGCAACATTCGTCTTATTCTTGCTTCAGTGGGTGCCTTTTTCATCTTTCCCTAGCATATTGGACCGGCTATTCCAGAAGTCAGCTCCGTATGGTTCAAGCTCTACATTTATCACATTACTGGACAAGGGCCTCCATCCCTGTTGTTATCTAAAGGAACGAGACTCCGAAAACTTCCAGATATATTTCAGGTAAGCATTACGTATTTGGAGGGAATTAGAGTCTTCTGTATTGGTATTGATTCTGGAGTTGTTGCTCCTGTGGCCTTTGCAGTGTAACACCTGAAGCTGCTGGTTTCAGCAAGGTAAACAAACCAACCCCTGTGTTGCAAAATATGAGTCAGCAATATCAAAAGCAACACGATGGCCAGAAACAATTACAATGTGAAAAACTTTATAGGAATAATTGCATGAGCACTGTTCCAGAGTATTTTTCATTCTCATGTATATTATATCTATTTGAAAAAAGATTGGTTAATGAAGAAATTACATATCTTTCCACTTTACGAGTGTTGAACTAATTGGCTGATGAAGAATTCAACGAAACAGTAGTTGTTATCCAGAAACACTGTTCAGCAGAGTTCGGAGTTGGACATCAGAATTGGACATTTGCTGATTATACAAAGCTTCACAGCTTGTTCTCCACCGGGTGAAGTCTGGCACTGTGATTCATTTAAGGACTTTCAGAGACTTCAGTTTGTTAGTTTTGATGTTTTGAATTATTCCTATAAAGTTTTTCACATTGTAATTGTTTCTGGCCAGCGTGTTGCTTTTGGTATTGCTGGTTTCAGCAAGGTAATCTGTTTCACTGGAAATGTGGGCGATCTTAATTCTGGGGTATAGGCCTTTGGTCATGTTCAACTTTGGGTTCAGATCAGTGTTTTGTATAAATAGCTCTAGAGCAGGCATAGGCAAACTCGGCCCTCCAGATGTTTTGGGACTACAACTCCCATCATCCCTAGCTAACAGGACCAGTGGTCGGGGGATGGTGGGAGTTGTAGTCCCAAAACATCTGGAGGGCTGAGTTTGCCTATGCCTGATCTAGAGAGCTGAGATGGCTCAGTCAGCAGAGCGTGAGACTCCCAACAGCATCTAGGGGGCCACAGGTGTTAATAGGTAATACAGACATGTAGATAACAAATTGAAAAGCATGTGTGCCAATAAGTACAAATAGGATGATTGCATTACTTTTCAGATTTTTGAAACAATTCAACTTGCACAAATAAGATTTGGGATATTTCTTCTTTTCCTACCAGCAGAAAAACTAAACCTCTTAATTCAGGCTGAAAAGAGAGCTAGAAAAGCAAAGCCAGATGGATGCAGGCAGTGGAGGACTTTGCTCTCGCTGCAACTCTATAGACCTTTCAGTCTTAATCTGACCGCTGTGTCTTCACTTCTGCTCTCTAGGGCTATGACCGCTTGCTAATAACATCTTGGGGGCATGACCCAGGAGTCGTCCCAACTTCCAATGTGCTCACCATGCTGAATGATGCTTTAACCCATTCTGCTGTTCTGATTCAGGTAAGGAACAACTTGTATAAATATGAAACTTCTGATATTTCTGCTGGACCAGAGATTTGCAGAGGATGTGGCAGAATTAAAGTAGTTTGCATAATATACAGATGTCCAATGGTGGCTGGAAGATGGCTAATTTAATGCAGTTTCTTATTTGAGGTGCTTGTAATTAACTCTTGGAATATGAGAACAGACTATATTGTGATGGCCTGTGGCTCAGATGATTTTTTTAGACCAGACTTAGCCAGCCTGGTAACCTCCCAGATGTTGTTGGATTCCATCACCTATCTTCTCCCCTTCCCCTTCCCCTGACTCCCAATTCTTGATCGCATTTCTCAAGAAAAAGTATCCTATCTTGAAACCATACTGGGATTTTGTCCTTACTATTAAAGGAACCTTGATCTTACTAACTGAACTCTTATCAAGCGACAACAGAGAGTTTCCATTCTGTTAATTCTGCAGAATTTAGTATTAATGGAGATGGGGTGTGGATCATGGCACCTTAGGTTCTTGGTTCTCTGGCAGTAATTCCCCGTGATCAATGAGGGCTAGGTGCCTTTGAAAAGCTGGAGATTGTCACGTTGACATGGATTTTGTGCCTTAACTCTCACTTTGGTGTTTAGGGACATGGTATGCGTGGTATGGGGGAAACTGTCCATATGCCATTTCCATTTGATGAAACAGAACGGCAAGGAGGTAACTCATGTTTTCTTGTACTGGCATTTTCTGCTCAGACGCAATTTGTGCGTGGTTGAATCCTCAAAACCGCACCTTGCTGCTCACAGTAACAGTAAAGAGTAACAAGGAAAGGGGGAAATTAGCAAGTTTCTGTCCAGGATTTGAGGCATTTCCCATCGCCTGCTGGCTGGAGACGCTGGGGATTGAACCTGCGAAACACATGCACGCAAAGCATGTTTCTCTGCCACTAAGCTATTGTCCTCCACTTTGCTTTTGGCTTAGTGGGTATCAGACTTGTATGTTGCTGTGAGAATGTAATCACTACCTTCTGAATGATATTTTGGTTAGGAATAATGTAACTGAGGGACGCGGGTGGCGCTGTGGGTTAAAGCCTCAGCGCCTAGGGCTTGCCGATTGTAAGGTCGGCGGTTCGAATCCCCGCAGCGGGGTGCGCTCCTGGCGCTCGGTCCCAGCGCCTGCTAACCTAGCAGTTCGAAAGCACCCCCGGGTGCAAATAGATAAATAGGGACCGCTTACTAGCGGGAAGGTAAACGGCATTCCGTGTGCTGCGCTGGCTCGCCAGATGCAGCTTGTCACGCTGGCCACGTGACCCGGAAGTGTCTCCGGACAGCGCTGGCCCCCGGCCTATAGAGTGAGATGAGCGCCACAACCCCAGAGTCTGTTAAGACTGGCCCATATGGGCAGGGGTACCTTTACCTTTAATGTAACTGATAATACCCTTTCCCAGCCTGCCCACCCCCCCAGTAAAACATGATGCAGACATAAAAGCCACTGATCATTGTTGTCAATTATCAATGATTCCAAAAGCTTGCTTCCCGCTCCCACTCCCTTGCACTGGTCTGCATTGTCTTTCTTTGTGGGGAAGTAAAGGGAGGGGGGACTTGCTGTTTTGCTAGATTTCTTTGCCACTGCGATCTCTAATCTTTTAAAAACTGGTGGCTGCAGTGATGCAACCTTTTTTCTTCTTTTCTTTTCTTTTCGCTTAGTAAAATTGCCATTTGACGTGTTTTCCCCCTTTGTTTGTGTTTAGATTTTTCTCGTCTCAACATGGGCGTTCACAAAGCGTTGAGGATATTAAGGGAAAAGATGGATTTGCAGCACTTCTGCGGCTACGTAACCATGTTGAACCCTTTCAGCCACCACGTGCACAGAAAGCTGAGTGATGCTTCTGATGGAAAAGGTTGGTTGGCAGTATACCTTGGTTGTCAGACATGAGGATTCCGGCATTTGGATCTATGCTGAGTTCCTTGTGTGCAGTGAATGAAAGGTGATGGAAGGGAAGCAAGCCATACTGAGCATCCACAAGGAAATATGTACCTAAGGGGGTGTATTCCTGAATCCCACACCTTCAAGGGTTCTGCTAAAAGGAAGCATCCGAGCACAATTCAAAGTGTTGGTGCTGACCTTTAAAGCCCTAAACGGCCTCGGTCCAGTATACCTGAAGGAGTGTCTCCACCCATATTGTTCTGCCCGGACACTGAGGTCCAGCGCTGAGGGCCTTCTGGCAGTTCCCTCGCTGCGAAAAGCCAAGTTACAGGGAACCAGGCAGAGGGCCTTCTCGGGAGTGGCACCTGCCCTGTGGAACGCCCTCCCACCAGATGTCAATGAGAACAACAACTACCAGACTTGTAGAAAACATCTGAAGGCAGCCATCTTTAAGGAAGCTTTTAATTTTTAACAGACTACTGTATTTTAATACTTTGTTGGAAGCCACCAAGAGTGGCTGGGAAAACCCAGCCAGATGGGCGGGGTATAAATAATAAATTCTATTCTATTCTATCCTGCACATGGCCAGATACCAGATACGCCAAAAATGTTCATAATAGAGAAGCCATTGGGGATGTGAATGCACAGGGCATAACCAGAGCAATACTGTCTGTGCGCAAGCAAAGCAGACTTGAGGGACACTCCAGAGCAGATTTTGAGGGCACACGGTGTGTGAGCTTGTGCAGCGCTGTGTTCCGTCCAGAGCTGCTGGATCATAACAGCTGTTGCTCATGAATATAGCTTAAATGGCTTGTTTCGTTTGCTCTAAGGCGAGCCAGAGCTGGCACTTGGCTCGGATGTAAATGGGAGCACGGAATCATTTGAAATGGTCATTGAAGAGCCACCCATGGATTCGGCAGCTAAGCAAAGTCCCGAAGGTAATCCTTTTTTTAAAAAATAAAATAAAGGGTTAAATTTGTTACTGGGAAGACAGTGCTGGCTGGGGCAGATAAGCTGCAGTCCAAATTCCACATTGCCTCATCTCTGTATCTGTTCAGTTCCCACAACAGAGCAGGAGTGGGTCCCCCTGGAATTGTGCTTTGGAATTCCACTCTTCAGCTCCGAGTTAAACCGGAAAGTCTGCCGGAAAATCGCAAGCCACGGACTGTGCAGCAGAGAGAGGTGAGGACTTGCTGAGACCTAAACTGTTTGCCTGCAGATCTTTCAGCAGAGGTAGAAATGAAGCAGTTAAGTGTTCAACATGCACATGGATCCCATGGACTACTTGTTTGACATTGTATATGTTTTCTAATCTTTTGACAGCCTTCAAAAACTGTTACATTCCAGTAGAAAACTTTCTCTACAGGTCCTTAGCTTTGTTCATTCATTCCAGGTAAATATATATTGTTTAAAAATTGCATCTGCATTAATATTTACATAGAAGTTCCTTTTTGACGTAAACGCATTGCAAACTTGCATTTCTCGATGTTCTTTTAAACTGATGTAATGCTAAAGGGTTCTTGCTGAATGAGACAAGGAAAAACATCTGTCTGGTTCTGTAGCTTTATTCTCCATACCTCCCTGGACAATGTTGTGGGTTTGTTTCATGACTTTGTACCTAGTTGCACGTTTTCTCAACCTGAAGGCCACCAGGACCACTGGTGTTATCAAACCTCTTTTCTGACAGACTTGCATCCACATAGTGCCTCCTCTGCTACCTCTGTCTGTCCTGCCTTCTAGCCTGGTTTCTCTAAAGGGCCTTAATCTGTACTTGGCATAGCAGTGGTGACATAGTAGTTGCAGGACCCTAGGCTTTAAGAAGCCCTTTCTGACACCAAAAACCTCTGGGCATGTGCCAAGCGTCACAGCTCCACTACCTCCTATAAATTTGGCAAGGGGATAAGAGAATGGAGAAAGGAAAAAGGAAAGGATGGGAATTGTCCTGGGTCCTTTGGCCATTAAAGAGGAAGCTGTTGGGTTAATAAAAGAGAAGCCAACCAAGGCTTACTACGTTTGTGAACACTAGCAAAACCCCTGTCTCTGCTCATCAAGAGTCAAAATTGCTAAAGGACCCCTGGCACTGGCACCTCCTGTTGTCAAGGACATCTGAAGGCATATAGGGAAATGTTTAATGTTTTATTATGTTTTTATATATGTTGTAAGCTGCCCAGAGTGGCTAGGGCATGGGTAGGCAAGCTAAGGCCCGGGGGCCGGATCTAGACCAATCGCCTTCTCAATCCGGCCCACGGATGGTCCGGGAATCAGCATATTTTTACATGAGTAGAATGTGTCCTTTTATTTAAAATGCATCTCTGGGTTATTTGCGGGGCATAGGAATTCGTTTATTCCCCCCACCAAAAAAAAATATAGTCTGGCCCCCCACAAGGTCTGAGGGACAGTGGACCGGCCCCCTGCTGAAAAAGTTTGCTGATCCCTGGGCTAGGGCAACCCAGTCACATGGGCGGGGAATAAGAGGAACAATATGCAGTAGCCAATCGAGAATTTGGGACTGTGAGTCACTTGTTTGGCAAAAACGAATGCCAACCGGTAATCCTACTGAAGCACGTTTCCCTCTTTCCCTCCTCAGGAAAGCATTTCAACTATGGAATTACTTTCAGAAGCCAGTTTCTCCTCTTCCACTTCAAGTTTACTTTCCCACCCATCCTCTGCCGACGCAGGCGTTCCCCTTCCAGCCAAGAACCTGATGTTCAAGGACGGTACATTGTCAGAGTGGAACGGGCGGTCTCCTTCCTCTGTCCTTATTGCAACTGTGCCACCCGAACACCTGAAATAGCTCGAGGGGTTCGCCCTGGCGTGGTTCACATTTTGCCTTTTCCTTCCGGGTAACCAACTGCATTCGACTTACAGTGCCAACCTCCTCGGAAGCGTACTGCTACCCACAGCATGACCTCTGCAACGATAGTGTTATTAAAGTGTGTAGTGCTGCACTTTTAACCTGGGGGGAGATGCATCCTCTCTCGCCTACCTGTTCATTACTGCATGTCATGCTGCAACAAAAAGCTTCTTAGTTGTCAGCCTGCCTCTCTTTTTATCTCGAGACAATCGATCTTTCTTTTATAACTGAAAGCGCCCTTCGTAGGCTTTCTGATGTTTGAATTTCTATACTGTCACAGTAGATAATGGTAATTTTATACGTTTGTGGTGCAGACCTTAAACTTGCTTTTTTTTTTAATCGTATTAACACACAACAGTTAATGGCTTTTGGCATTAGAAAGGCACAAATTGTATTAAAATAGTTTAACAAAAGTATCAGTGACTGATGGGAGAGAGGGGGACGGCAGGGTTCTACCGCTGACGTACTTAATAATTAGCTATTAACTACCTGATTAAAACAGTGTTTCCCAACCGGTGTTCCGCGGCACACGAGTGTGCCGTGAGACATCGGCTGGTGTGCCGCGAGATGCCTGGAGGGAGGCGGGCGAGTCGGGCGGCGAGAGGCGGGGCGGCGGCGGCGAGGAGCCGCTCGGCGCGCAAAGCGAGGGAGGCTGGAGCCAAGAGCAGCGGCGAGCAGGAGGCGCTTGGTGGGAGATTCAGCCGAGCCCGAGCTGCGTGCGCTCCCGAACCTCTGGGCGGAGAAGAGCGTGCGTGTGTCCGGCTTAGCGACGGATCCTCTCACCCGGCGCAGCAGAAGACAACCCTCGGGGCGGAGCTCCTGCCACAGGCCTCCCGCCATCTTCCCCACGCGGGGCAGAATAAGTGGAAACCGGCGGACGCAGCGGGTTTCTCAGCCGCTGCCCGGGTTGCCCCTCTCTCCTACAGAGCCGCATCCATCCCAGCCCCTCCTGTCATCTCAACCTGCCCGTCTAATTTACATACCATCATATCCTCCTTTCTTATTGATTCACTTAGATTTAGTCTTACATTTCTCGCTTTGTCTCCGTAGACTGCGCGGAGGGAGAGCCAGAGAGAGGCATCGCTCCTGCGCGGCGGGAGAGGGAGCAGCCGGAGCGATGCCCCAAACAAGCTGAATTCCGAGCGAGGGACTGAGGGGGGAGGGAAAAAACTTTCACTTTCGTGCGTCCCTCCCGGCGTGACGCTGCGCGCTGACGTCACGGGGCGGGGCTTTAATGGTGGTGTGCCGCGAGATTTTTTTTCAGTAAACAGGTGTGCCGTTGCCCAAAAAAGTTTGGGAAACACTGGATTAAAAAGGATAGTTAGGAGGTAGTCACTTCAGTCTGCTGCTGATGCTTTGTAAATGATTTTAATCTGAAGCTGAAAAGCACCTACAGAAGCGTCATAGGAAAACTTAGAGAGATGGGACTAATATTTTTTTTTGTCCTTGGTGGAACCTTGCAGTTTGATGGGATTACACCACTGTTAAATGTGGTGCTGTCTGTACATAGAAGCTCTTGTTGATAATACACTTTATTTTCTCCAGCTTCCTTTGTTGGCACAGTAGACTGGAAGGGTGAGGGCAGGAATTGAGAGCCTTTTGCTCTTACCTCCTTTTGTCCAAAGCTAATTGAGAGCCTCCTCTGCACGGCCACTGTACAAAAATCTCGACCTGTGATGGTTTTCATCCCATAACAAGCCAGATGTGTGAATCCACTGCCGTGTCTGGAATTCGGTGTCTTGACTTGCCACTGCTGCCCCAAGGCCGAATCTGCACGTGGCAGTGATTTCCCGTAAAGTTTCTAGCACGCCTTACAGGGGAATATGTTTGTGTGAATAGGTTCTACGCAGGCGGTGACACAGAATGGTTCATCTGCTATGGAGAACACTGGGTGAAATCCACAAAATATTTGCACTGCTTAGCATCTGATCCATGCTGCGGAAGCTGCATTTCTTATAACCAGTGGGGTCTTCCCTCTGATGACTGACATGGTTACTGGAGAAAGGAATTGAATGCCCAGAATCAGGCCAGGCTCACATTGAGCATCTCCTCTTCCACGTAGGAATAGACAAAAACTAACAGAGCTGTAACTGTAAGCAAGCCTGGTCTCTCACTGGAAGAAATTGGGCACAATCTACTGGGAAGTTTCCTACGCCCCGTAACAGGCCCAGCACAGGAAACGCTCTTTTGCAACTCTCACTTGCTCAGTTGGGCTTCTGCAGGAAAACTTTTCAGTGGATTGTGGCCATACCTGGGGGGTGGCAGGTGTTTCATCATGGAAATAATGTTAATTGGAGATTTCATTTCAGTCCTTTCTATATTTTATCAAGGTTCCCTTCCTCGGAAGGCAAGAGAAATGTATGCAGTGTTGTGTAACAGTTAGATTCGCGTAGTTTATACAAAAACCGTCCTGTGGTTCTTCTAGTTTCAGGGTCTTCTCAACAGCTGCGAAATGTTGAAAGAGGGGAAAAAAGCAGCTGTGAAAAGTTAAGAATAAGACCCTTTGGTATAAAAATCATTGTAGTCCAAAATGTTTGATATCAGGGCTTTGCAGGGGAAAGGTGGTTAGTTATTTGCTTTATTGGAATAGCAGTTCTGGGACTGTTGTTTTTTTAATGCACATCAGCAGGGATGTTTTGGGGACCAAGAACCCAGAAAGCAACTAAGTCACATTCATAAACAGATTGCAGTATTTAGCAGGCTCCTCTCCTTCTTTTCCTTTTCTTAAAAAAATAGGAGCAATGGCAAAGAATTTATTGGGCATATTTTGAAACTGGGGGGGGGGGGGGGGAAATGTAGAAAAATGACCTTGCATTCTTATGGTTGGAAATTGAATCTCCTCCTCCCCACCCCCACTAGCCATTTCCCCTTATTATTATTTTTACACAATATTTCTGGAAGTGAAGGTTTCCCTTTCATTTGAAAAGCGGGAATGAATAAGAATTTGCACAGTTTTTAGCCATCTCTCACTTTTTTTCTGCCTTTCCTGCACCTGCAACAATGGGGGGTGGGGGTGGAATGGGACTCTGAGGCTGCATGCAAAGCAGACCATCGCTTGATGAAGTAATTCAGCGTGCACATGAGTACCTCATTGACTTATTATTTTTTTTAAAAAAGTTTCAGCTCAGCCATCATACTGGAAATAGAGCAGTGGCTGTTTAGGAAAGGTGGGTTTGGGATGGGTGATCTCTAGGACTGTCAAATGACCGATCAAAACAGAACGACAGGAGCCTGACTTTCTCCTGCCTTGCATCTGATAGCCGCTTGATATGCGGAATCAGCAGGCTGAAGACTTCCATAGCAGAAGCATCTCTTCGCCTGCTAATGCTAGCATATCAAGCTACCATTGGAAGCCACAAGAGCAGAAATCAGTTGGCAGTCTTCAAAGCTGATCTGTTTCAAAGAAACGACATGTGTATTGCAGCTACAACATTCCAACCCCCCCATGGAAATGCAAGGAGGACAGAAATAAGTTGCTATCTCCCCCTGGGAACTCTCCTAATAGGAACTGTTTTGTGCACCACCTGCCCAGCTGTTAAATCTGCACATGATGCAAGAGATCCATTGGTTGGATCTACTAACACCTTTTTATTTTATTTTATTTTTGCTTTTACTTTAAAGCAGCCACTGGGGCCTCCAAATATGGTGAGAGAGCAGTAGTTGAGTGGTTAGCTCACCTATGCCATTTTCCAAGTCTCAGTTGCCCCCCAGCAAGCAAAAAAAAAAGAAGGAGCTTCAGGGCCATTTTTAGATCAGTAGTTTGGAGCGTGTGAAGATTAAACACCTCTACCATGACTGCCACTGTTGTGATGAAAATTTGGGCAGTTCCAACCCCGCAGCTAGTTTTAAAAAGAGCAAAGCGCTAGGAGATCCAGGGATCCCCCACATCCCATACTGTTTAAACTTGGAATGAAAGTTCTAATTAGTGGAGCAGGGAGGCCTTAATGAAAACGATGCCGTAGCATAGCTTTGTAACGCTGATAGTGTTCTGTTTTGTGTAAACTATAATGTGGAATGGCGTGCTGGGTCAAGGCTCATCTGGAAATCCCAAGCATTCTGGAGCCTTATCTCTACTGTTCTAAGAGATGAGCTGAAATCCCCCTAAGGGTCAACTTGAATAAACTTGCCTATTTTGTTCCCCAGCACCAAGGCATCATTTGACCCCTCTCCTCTTTTCCGTGCAACTATAATCTTGAAACCTCACCTAAAGCTAGTGGCGTGAGTGCCGCCATCTTGGATGCTGGCCTGGCTAGACGGCTTTAAGCCCAAGACGGAAAACTCGGTGGCGATGCCTTTGCTGCTGATGCCATCACAGCCTGCATAAGAGTCCCAAAAGGTGAATCTTAAATTGGGTATGCGGGTGGTTGTTAAAAGTATCCGTGATGGCTGTGTGCCATGGGTGGTTTGAGCGGGGTGGGGCAGTAAGGACATATCTGAATTACTTATAAGTACTGTGAACAAAGACGACAACTTTATGCAACCAAAAAAGATTATTTTTTAATCTGTCGAGCATAATCCTTTAATTTTTTTTCCTCCACCAGCTTTTTCCTTGTCAAAAATCAAGTTTGTGACGTTTTAGGCCTTAACATTTCATTATTCATCTATGTGTGCTTCATGACTAAGATGTATTTTGCTGCTTGAATCTGGGAATAAATGAGACATCCATAAATAGTATTTTTAACTGGACTTGCCTTGGGAGGCTTTTTCAAGGCAGTTTCACTGGGATTATCCCTTTTTTTTCTATGTATATATGTTAATCTTCTCCATTCCGTCCCCTCCCAACTTCCCAGCAGTTTGAATTCTTTATTTCCACAGTGCACTTATAATTCATTGTACTTCTTTTCCTCCAGTGTTTCTGATACTATTTTGAAGGTTTTAAAAGCGTGGGAGTTCGGCAGCCCTAAAAGCAACCCGGTTGCTTTGTTCCCAGTCCGACGTAGTCGATAGTATACAGTGAACTGTACAAAAACCTGGTATTTGATTAAATTATTGGAATATGTAACATAAATGTTTACAAATAAAACTGTGTTGCTGGTCAGGACCTTTTCCAGAACGGCTTACTTGATCCTACAAATTGAGGGAGTGAGTCCATGTGTGCAATTATGTTAACTTGGTTGCAGAAACTTGAATGTGTGAGCTGACTCCATTTCTTGGAGTGGCGCGGTGTGATTTGCCAGTTCTGTACGCAGTTGATTCTATATGGTGCCCTTCCAAAGGTCCCCAGAGTGACTTACAAGAATGCAAAATTACAAGAAAAGGGAAAGCGTTAAAACACCACACTATAAAAGGGTGGTAGAATAACCTTTGGCACAGTTAAGACGCCAGGTAGCAAATATTGCTGAAAGTAGCAAACAGAACTGTGTTATATTGGGAAAACTTGTTTTCGGGAATGTACATGTTAGGAGGTAAATGACATATATAAAAATGGTGCATTAGGAGAAATGAACACTAAAATGTCAGTGTTCATTTTTGTGAGAACCTTTTCTCAAAACATTTGCAAAAATGATGCAAAAATGTGACCAACTTAAGGCTGGAAGAAAGATGAATCTGTCGGTTTCAGTTTCTCAATCTCAAGAGGAGGGTTAACCCTTCGCCCTAAGCCACTCTTAATTAAATGGCTTCTCTCTCCAATCTCCAAAGCAGGGCAAAAACACTATAAAGGCATTTGTCACTCTTTCTCTAGCTGTTCAAATGGGGTTGGGGCAGGGGTCGTAAACAGAGAAAGAGGCCCAATGGAAACGTTCCAGTTTCCCACTGGCGCTGCCCCAATTCTACTCTGTTTCCACACACCTATTACATTAAAACTTCAAGAATTCCGATCATGGATCTCTTGTGTTTACTGTAACCCTTTTGTCTTACAGAAGGCTGCTCTGAAGCATTCAGCTGATCATAAATGAGTCCTCTTAACTATTGGAATGATGCCGAGGGCAAGCCAGTAGTTGCCTCTGGGCTGGTTTCAGGTCCACAGGCTGGTTTGTGTTATTATATTTATTAAATTTGTATACTGCCCTTCATCTCAGGGCAGTTCACAACATAAAACGAAAGTATTCATAATAAAATTAAGAACAACAACAAACCAAAAATCCCTGTTCCCACAACACATTTAAAAGGGTATTGGATGTCGAATCAGCCCAAAGCCTGGTTGAAGAGGAATGTTTTTTGCCTGGTGCCTAAATGTTTACAATGAAGGCACCAGGCGTACATCCCTGGGGAGTGCATTCCACAAGTAGGGAGCCACTGCAGAAAAGGCCCGTTCTCGGGTTGCCACCCTCCAGACTTCTCATGGAGGAGGCACATGAAGAAGGTCTCAGATTATGATTGCAGGAACTGGGTTGGTTCATACGAGGAGAGTTGGCCCTTGAGGTATTGCGGTTCTGAGCCCACAGCCATTCACCAACACACAAGTAAATCCAGAAAGAAATTTTAGCTGCCTGTTTTTGTGTGTGTGCCTGAGCATCTGATGACAAAGATAGCCGGAGTCTCCCATTTCTTGGCTGAACTAGATACTCCTTTCATTTTACTAGCTCTAATGTGCAAGTGTTTTAGTCGTGCTTTTCATGGGAAACACATCTTTCTTTCTAAGCCTGCAACCCCAACTGGATTTCCAAAACAAATGTGTTAGTCTCTCATCAGAATTAGTGGTGATTAGTGATTTAGGCCTGAGAGCACAGTAAATCTGCCTCTTGGCCTTTACATCAGAGACTTTTACTGCTGTAGTATTTTCTTGGCTGGAGCTTCAGCCATTTCTGGAAAACGCATGGGGTTTTTTTTCTCCATTTTTGGCAAGTTCTCACCACGTCAGTTAATCCTTTTTCACAGCATCGGAGCTTCTGACACGTAGCTTTTTTCATCAGAATTGGAAGTCTCTGTTTCTGTACAAAACAATAAATAAATCCAGAAAAGGGGAATGAATTCCTTTGACTTTTGGGGTGAGTGAAGGAGAATGGCTTTCACCACCTCAGAATTTAACAGACCTCGAACCCGTCACACAAAATACTGGCAGGCTGGGGGCATCCTTAGTCATGCTCAGAGTATAAATGGCACAGGTGTGTTTCCGCTATCCTAGGGGCAGGCAACTAGCTGGCCAGAGTCCACATCTGCTTCGTTTCTTGTGCGTTAGTTGCTTTCTTCTGAGCTGAGAGCAGAGGGCCCTTGGACTCCATCCCACCAATATGAACAGCAAAGGACGCCCTGTTTCATCTCCTGTCACTCAGCTGCTCACTCTGATACGTAACAACCCAAGACAGCCGAAGTGTGCAGTATCTAGGAGGATTTCAATTCCATTTGCATTTAAACCCATAACTCTTCTAAACAATGAAGGAACCAAAACACAAGCGTCCTTCAAAATTCGCACGTCCCTGAGTTTTGCAGTGCAGTTCACCAGCCAAGTAGCGTGTTCAAAAATGCATTAAAGGTAAATGGACCCCTGACAATGAACGACTCTGGGGTTGTGGCACTCATCTCACTTTACCGGCCAAGGGAGCTGGCGTTTGTCCGCAGACAGTTTTTTTAGGTCATGTGGCCAGCATGACTAAGCCACTTCTGGCACAACACAACACAGAAACCAGAGCAGAGCACAGAAACGCCGTTTGCCTTCCCGCTGGCGCGGTACCTATTTACTTACACCTTTTTTTGGCATGCTTTCAAACTGCTAGGTTGGCAGGAGCTGGGACCGAGCAATGGGAGCTCACCCCGTCGCAGGGATTCAAACCGCCGACTTTCTGATTGGCAAGCACAGGAGGCCCAGTGGTTTAGATCACAGTGCCGCCTGTGCTGTAGTCATATACCGGGTCAAATGTGCACAGAAAAGCAAATATTAGCAAAAATAGAAATGCAATTTAGGGAAATCATCTTGGCTGAAATACGTATATTAGGCAGAATTACATGCATACAAAATTGTGTATATTGGGATATTCACCAACGGCAGCCAGGAAGTGCACCTTTCAAGGGTGTTCAGCATGGGTGTTAAGATCAATAAAAGGTAAAGGTACCCCTGCCCTTCGGGCCAGTCTTGACAGACTCTAGGGTTGTGCGCCCATCTCACTCAAGAGGCCGGAGGCCAGCGCTGTCCGCAGACACTTCTGGGTCACGTGGCCAGCGTGACATCGCTGCTCTGGCGAGCCAGAGCCGCACACGGAAACGCCGTTTACCTTCCCACTAGTAAGCGGTCCCTATTTATCTACTTGCACCCAGGAGTGCTTTCGAACTGCTAGGTTGGCAGGCGCTGGGACCAAGCAATGGGAGCGCACCCCGCCGCGGGGATTCGAACCGCCGACCTTTCGATCGGCAAGCCCTAGGCGCTGAGGCTTTTACCCACAGCGCCACCCACATCCCCGTTAAGATCAATAGGACAATATTATTATGAGTCGCATAATGGTTTTGAAGAACTGAAGATGGCGTGAGGGATGTATCATTGCCTGCGGTGTACACACTGATCCCACCCTCACTTCTGGTAAGTAGAGGCAGGTAAAGGTAAAGGGACCCCTGACCATTAGGTCCAGTCATGGCCGACTCTGGGGTTGCGGCGCTCATCTCGCTTTACTGACTGAGGGAGCTGGCATACAGCTTCCGGGTCATGTGGCCAGCATGACTAAGCCGCTTCTGGCGAACCAGAGCAGCACACGGAAACGCCGTTTACCTTCCCACCGGAGTGGTACCTATTTATCTACTTGCACCTTGACGTGCTTTCAAACTGCTAGGTTGGCAGGAGGAGGAACCGAGTAACGGGAGATCACCCCGTCGCGGGGATTCGAACCGCCAACCTTCTGATCGGCAAGCCCCAGGCTCTGATTTAACCCACAGCGCCACCCTAAAACTGCTGCTTCCAGAAGAATTCTGGAGACCTTTTCACCTTTTTGTTCTGAGTCATAAAAGATGGAGAGATGGGGGGGGGGGCAGGTGATTCTAGGTCTTATTGCCATCAGCCTTCAGGCTTCTTTGACTGAAGTTGTTAGATATTTTTACTTTACCTATTGGTCAGATTTATGCTTGCTTACAGCTTGCTTCAGCAATCTTTTAAAAGGGTGGTGGAAACTGCAGGAAACTGGCACCCCCGATCACTCTCCTGAGCCCAGCAGGAAACTGGGTCGGTCAGTTCCTCTCCCACGGGGGGAGCGAGCGATTCTGCTGACCGCTGAGTTCAGGCACACCAGAAGGCTCCCTGTGCCCAAGCTCAGCAGGATCATTCTCCCTTTGCGTGTCAGTATGAAGGAGCAGCAATCCTGCTTAGTGCTGAGTCCTCGCTTTTTTGCAGTGCTTCAAAGGCTCCTGGCAACCAGTGGGTTGTGCGGCGCTTTGGGAGCTGCACAAAGTGGACTTAGCCAAGCCCCGTCCTTACCTGTATGGCATCGGGTGCAGAGCAGGTGAGAATGGCTTGCTCAAAATGACCTCAACGGCCAAATGAGGAAGACAGGTGGGCCAAGATTGGCCTGTTACTAGAAGTTGCCCTCTTTTAGGTCACCATTCCTTCCATCCACCTCTCTTTGAAAAACGATTATCTGCCATGTCAAGACAAGATTATGCAGGTAATATGCAAACAGAGCTGCCTAGCTATGGACAAATAATTTCCCTAAACCTTGCTGTACACAGATAGTGAAGGGTGATCCTAAACACAATTGAACAATACAGTGGTGCCCCGCAAGACGAATGCCTCGCAAGACGAAAAACTCGCTAGACGAAATGGTTTTCCGTTTTTTGAGTCGTTCCGCAAGACAAATTTCCCTATGGGCTTGCTTCGCAAGACGAAACGTCTTGCGAGTTCTTGCAAGTTTGTTTCCTTTTTCTTAAAGCTGCTAAGCCGCTAATAGCCGCTAAGCCGCTAATAGCCGTGCTTCGCAAGACGAAAAAACCACAAGACGAAGAGACTCGCGGAACGGATTAATTTCGTCTTGCGAGGCACCACTGTATGTACTGTAATTGTGTTTGTGCATCAGTGTAGAGTATAAGGACAAAGAAACGTTCTGGTAAGAACTTAGCAAAGCCAAGGGCATATGCATGTAATTTATTTTTTTAAAAAATAATAATTAAATAATTAAAGATTTATTTGCACTCCAAAATACTCCATCCCAGAGTCCTTACCCTGTGAGTGCTTCTTCACTTGTGTTTCACATTAGCCTTGAAAATTCAGCGTAGCACAAACTCTCCCCATATACTTGGTCAATTAATAACCGACAGCAATGCTCACTGCGGTCTAGTACAGACTTCTACAGGTACGCTCTGTTTGCTTTTTCGATAACACCAATTAGCCTCACCTATGAATACAACCTGGAAAACATTTGCTTGAGGATTGTGTGACAAATTCCAATATTAACATTGGGGGGGGGGCAGACAGCCATGGTGGGGGCACCTTACTGTTTTACCTCAGGCAGGTCACCCCTGTTGAGAGGCATACAGCCTCCAACAGTGAAGGTAAAACTTAAAGCCATCATGGCCTGTAGCCATTGACAACCTTGTCCGTGAATTTCTGCCTAATTCCCTTCTAAAGCCATCCAGGTTTGTGGCCATTGCTGCATCTTATGGGACCCGATTCCACAGTTTAATTGGGTGCTGGGTGGCTTCCTTTTGTTTGTCCGTTCAGCTTCATTGCAATAGTCCCAGCTTTTAGAAGAATGATGACAGAGTCTGCCCACTTTTATCTACACCACGCATTGGCAAAGCTCTCAAGAGCTGCTCCTTCCCTGATCCATGAAAGACAACTGAAGGCGGCCCTGTTTAGGGAAGTTTTAAATGTCTGACGCTGTATTGTTTTTAATATTCGGTTGGGAGCCGCCCAGAGTGGCTGGGGAAACCCAGCCAGATGGGCAGGGTATAAATAAATTATTATTATTATTATTATTATTATTATTATTATTATTATTATTATTATTATTATTATATTTGGTCTTCCTTCTGCCATGATGCTTTTCCAGGGAGGTGTTTCTCTGTGTGGAGCTGAGGGAATCTCCTCCCTAATTGTTCGAATAAATGTTGCACCTTTAGATAACTACTCAGAACACAATTTTTTTCTCTGTGTGTGTGTTTTTTTTATGGCCCCTAAGTATTAAGAAAGAGATGGTACAAACAATCACTTATGGATTAAATGACTAAAATGATGCCATGGGTTATTTATTAATCCCGGAACTGTAAAATCATAAAACCTGGATATTAAGAGACACCTGTCTTATTAGAAAACAACGTCCCTGAGTTCTAAGGAGAGATGGGCAACTTTCATGTAAGTAATCTTCCTCCTTCCCTTTTGCCCATTTAGCCTTGTTCACTATGGGGGTCCAAAGATCGATTTTTTTCATGTCTGCAGCCTACAGACATATGCTAAAGGGACCCGTTTTAATCAGCCAGTGCTATTTTTCTAGAAAAAGGGATGTCAGAACTGGCCTGAACGCCTCCCTGCTCTTTTATAATGGCAGTGGCGCCCACCTGAGAGGTGACAGAACTGAGTTCCTGTGAGTTCTGGCTGAGGGGGAAAAGCATTGGATTCAGCCAGAGATTTCCCAGCATCCCAAACTGGCTGAGCCAGGCCAGTATAAGCCTCCCAAGGGGAATGTTCAGGGGTGGCGGGACTTAGCCTAGGTCCTAAGCCTGTTTTGCTTGGTCACTTGACCTGCCCACCTGGCACTGAAGACTACAGTGGTACCTCTGGCTATGAACTTAATTCATCCGTTCTTTTTTTTTTTTTTTTATAAATTTTTTATTGCGTTTCTTTCCATAGTTTTATAGGTTACAAACAAATAAAATAATTGCAAGAAACAAATTTTCCCTTTTTTTAACAACAAAAACAAACAAAAACAACTTGGACTTCCCCACCCCTTCCGATTCTGCGTTCTTTGAATTAACAATGTCAGCATTTTGTTACCTTATTTCGTACCTTATTGTAACTTTCAAATGTTATGTACCCAGATTCGATATATTGTATCTCAGTTTCAATACCTTTAAAATAAACATAACATGTTCGATTCAAATTGTCTCCTTTTCTCTTTTATCACTTATTTTACAATTTACTTAATCATGATTGCTAAAGCATAACATTTCCTAATCATGCACTGTCTTAAGATTCATACAGCTTGTAGTATTTTTGCAAATAGTCTTTAAATTTTTTCCAGTCCTCCTCAATTGTTTCTTTATCCAGATCTCGGATTCTGCCGGTCAGTTCAGCTATCTCCATGTAGTCCATCAACTGCTTCTGCCATTCCTCCAGCGTGGGCAAATCTTGTGTCTTCCAGCTCTTAGCAATGAGTATTCTTGCTGCTGTGCTAGCATACATAAACAAGGTTCTGTCTTTCTTTGGCATTTTCTGGTCTACCATGCCCAGCAGGAAGGCCTCTGGTTTCTTGGGAAAGGTATACCTAAATACCTTTTTCAATTCATTATAAATCATTTCCCAGAAGGTCTTCACTTTTGGGCAGGTCCACCAGAGATGGAAGAAAGTCCCCTCTGCTTCCTTACACTTCCAACATTTATTGTCAGACAGGTGATGTATCTTAGCTAACTTGACTGGGGTCATGTACCACCGGTATATCATTTTCATAATGTTTTCCTTCAAGGCACTACATGCCGTGAATTTCATTCCGGTGTTCCATAACCTTTCCCAGTCTTCAAACATAATATTATGTCCAACATCCTGTGCCCATTTTATCATAGCAGATTTAACTAACTCGTCCTGTGTGTTCCACATAAGCAGCAAGTTATACATTCTAGATAAAATCTTGGTCTTTGGTTCTAACAATTCTGTCTCTAGTTTCGATTTCTCCTCCTGGAAACCAACTTTTTTATCCATTTTAAAAACCTCTTGAATTTGAGCATAATGTAACCAATCTCGCACCTTGTTTTTTAGTTTATCCTGGCTCTGCAACTTCCAACTGTCTCCAATTTTTTCAATTAATTCCCAATATTTCGGCCAATAGGCCTCCATATTGGGTCTTTTTCGAGCCTTGGCCTCCACCGGTGACAGCCACCTCGGTGTTTTACTCTCTAATAAGTCTTTGTATTTCGTCCAGACTGCAAAAATTGCTTTTCTGACAATATGGCTTTTAAACAATTTGTGAACTTTAACCTTGTCATACCATAGGTATGCGTGCCAGCCAAAAGCATTATCAAAACCTTCCAGATCTAGGACATCGGTGTTTTCTAGCAAAAACCAATCTTTCAACCAGCAGAAGGCTGCAGCTTCATAATACAACCTCAAATCCGGCAGGGCAAACCCCCCTCTTTCTTTTGAGTCTGTTAATATTTTATACTTTATTTGGGGCTTTTTGCCCTGCCAGACAAACCTAGATATATCCTTCTGCCATTTTCCAAAACATTCCACTCTGTCCACGATCTGTAGGGTTTGAAACAAAAATAACATTTTCGGCAACACATTCATTTTTATTGCTGCAATCCTTCCCAACAAGGAAAGTTTCAATCTTGACCAAATTTCTAAATCCTTCTTAACTTCCGACCAACATTTTTCATAGTTGTCCTTAAATAAATTCAAATTTTTGGAAGACAAATAGATCCCTAGGTACTTCACTTTTTTTACCACATTCAGTTCTGTTTCTCTCTGAAACCCCTCTGTTTCTGTAAGTGTCAAATTCTTGGTCAAAACCTTGGTTTTTTGTTTGTTCAACTTAAATCCCGCCACCCGACCAAACTCAGATATAAGTTCAAGAGCTCTTTTTGTACTGGATTCTGGCTCCTGCAGTGTCAAAACTAGATCATCTGCAAAAGCTTTCAATTTATATTGTTTCACTCCGACCTCTATCCCTTGTACCAACCGGTCCTTCCTTATCATATTCAATAGCACCTCCAGGACTGAAATGAATAAAAGAGGGGATAGAGGGCACCCTTGTCGTGTCCCTTTTTCAATTTTGAACTCCTCCGTCACCACATTGTTCACTATTAATTTAGCCTTTTGCTCTGAATAAATTGCTCGTAACCCATTTTCAAACCCCCGCCCCACTCCCATCCCTTCCAAGTTTTTCTTCATGAACCTCCAAGATATATTGTCAAATGCTTTCTCCGCATCAATAAAGATTAACACCGCCCTTGTGTTCATGTTGGTTTGTAAAAGTTCCAAAATATCAATGATGTTTCTGGTATTCTCATATAAATGTCTACCAGGGAGAAAGCCTGCTTGGTCTTTGTGAATTACTTCATTTAAAACTTTTTTAAGTCTACTTGCCAAAATGTCTGCAAATATTTTGTAATCCACATTCAGGAGTGAGATGGGGCGGTAGTTCTTGAGCTGAGTCTTTTCAGATTCTGTCTTAGGTATCAATGTGATGAAGGCTTCTTTCCACGTTTCTGGTGCCCTCTTCCCATCCAAAATCTGGTTACATACCTCCAACAGAGGTTGTATCAAATAATCCTTCAAAGTCTTGTAGTATTTGGAGGTAAGCCCATCCGGGCCTGGAGATTTGCCTAGTTGCATGTTCTGAATGGCACCTTCAATTTCCTGAGTAGTTATTGTAGAGTTCAAGATTGATCTTTTATCTTGAGTTATTTTTGATAGTCCATTTATCTTTAAAAATTGATCTATCTCAGATTCTTTCTGAGGCCCCTGTGTATAGAGTTCTTTGAAATATCTGTGGAAGCACTTCCTGATTTCTTCTGGTTTCTGTACCATCCTTCCTCCAATCTCTAGATTTGTTATCGTATTTAACTTTTGTCTTTTTTTCAGCTGCCAGGCTAGCAGCTTTCCACATTTGTTTGCTGATTCAAAGGATCTTTGCTTCATCTGTTTTATTTTCCATTCAATCTCCTGGTTAATCAATTTTGAATATTCTGCTTGATGGAATTTAATTTCTCTCAGCAGCTCCTTTGACTTTGGTTTGGTTCTCAATTTTTCCTCTCCTTGGTGTATTTTCTCCAATATTTTATCTTTCTTTCCATTCCAGAGCTTCTTCTTAATTGTATTCTGTTGTATCAGAAACCCTCTCATAACAGCTTTGCTTGCGTCCCAGATTGTTCTTTTTTCTACTGTAGTGTTCAGATTTATCTCAAAATAGTCCTTTAGTGTTTTTTGGGCCTTTTTCACAATCTCTTGATCTCTTAGTAGTGTGTCATTCATTCTCCATCTGAAGGAACCGGGTTGAGTTAGTCTGAGTTCTATTTTCAAAGCGTTGTGGTCGGAGCATGTTTTTGGGCAGATTTCCACCTTTTTGGTCTTGGGTGCCAGCCCCCTGGAGGTCCAGATTTGGTCGATCCTTGACCAGGACAGGTGGGCCTCAGAGAAGAAAGTGCCTTCTTTACCTAGGGGGTTCTTTGTCCTCCATATATCAATCAAATCCAGATTGTCAGTCATTTCAAAAAAAGTTTTAGGCAGTCTGCCGTCTGATGTTAAATTTTGGTTGTAAGACTTATCCATATGTGTAGACACCACTCCATTCATGTCTCCCATCATTATGATGTTAGCATAGTCCAGATAGTCCAGCAAAGTCTCATGCAGCTTCTTGAAAAATTCCGATTTCCCGTCATTTGGAGCATAAATTCCTAATAACAATATTTTTTCTCCTTGGGTCTGAATTTCAATTGCCAAAATTCTTCCATGTTCATCTTTGAATAAAAATTTAGGTGTCAGGCTCTCCTTAGCGTAGATCACCACTCCTCTTTTCTTTACCTTATCTGAAGAAATAAACTCTTGGCCTAGTCTTTTGTTAACCAAAACTTTCCTGTGGAGCCTGGTTACGTGGGTTTCTTGTAAACAAATAATGTCCAATTGTTCTTTCTTCAATATATGAAATAGCCTCCTTCTTTTCTCCGGGGAGTTTCCGCCATTTATATTCCAACTAAGTAGCTGCAGAGACATCCTGAACTATTCTGTTGCACCTAGAGCGGTGTGTCTTCTTTTTCCTCTGGTTCCGAGGGTATAGGCGTCCCTCCGCCTGCTGGCAGAATGGGTCCTGGTTTAGGTAGAGGCCAATGGGCTGCTGCTTCTTTTTGGAGATCTTCTCCGTGGTCGTGCTGGAACTTTTGTAGGTCCTCTGGCGTTCTTATTTTAACCTTCTTCTGTTTGTAAGTAAATGATAGTCCTTGTGGAAACTCCCACCTATAAGGAATTGTGTTGAGTCTCAACAGCTTGGCCAATTCTGAATAGGTGGCTCTCAAATCCAGTAACTGTTTAGGGATGTCTCGGGAAATTTCCACCCTTTTCTCTTGTATCTCAATTGAGTTATTAAAGTGTAGGCTTAATATTTTGTCTCTCTCTTCTCTTGATCTCAAAGCTATTAAGCAGTCTCTTGATCTGTCTTTTCTTACCAATCTTCCCAGTCGGAAAGCCGATACTATTTTGAAATCACTATCTTCTTTTAGGCCCCAAAACTTTGAAAACTCTGTTGTCAAAAATCCAATCAAATCTTCTTGTTCGATTTCTGGAACCGCCCTCAGCCTGAGGTTAGTCTGGCGATTTTTCAATTCCACCAAAGAGAGGTAGGTTTGTTGGTCCCCTATCTGTTTGTGCAGAGGCTTGACTTCTGCTTTAACTTCCTCAACCTCTTTTTTAGCTGCTGTTGCAATTTGAACGGCTTCCCCTGCCAATTTACGATTCTCTTCTGTTGCTCCTTGCAATTTTTCAATTGCTTGGGTATGTTGGGAAACCTGATCTGTCAGTTTCTGGATCGAGGATGTAGCTTGGTCAATTTTTATTGATTGGTTATCAATTTTTTGGTTTAATGCTGACAATTGTTCCAGGACTTGTTTCAGTACTGCCTCTGATCCTCCTGATGCCATATCTTCCTCCTCAGATTTTTCAGGCTTTTCACTTTCTACTTTTTGTGTTGCAAGCACAGCTGGAACTGATAGTCTGCGTCCCTGAGTTAAAGTTGTTTGCAAGAGCTGTGCCTGCTTTTTCGCTTTTTCTTTTTCCTTAGCTTCCTTAGCTTTGGCTGCTCTTGTCTTTCCTGTGCCACTCATCAGTCAATGTTCAAGGTCAAATGTTGTAATCCCATGGGAAAGACAAGCCCAAATTTAAAAACAGTCTGGAGAGAGAAGGTAAACAGAAAAAACTTTTCCCAGGCCTTTGTTATCCCAATATCCTCTAGGGGGAGTGCCACCAAAATTTAGTAAGAAGAAGGTAACTTTTCCGCCATTAAAGTCCCTTTTGTTCCATTTTTGAAGACAATTTTAAAAACAAGTTAGTTCCAAAACACTAAGAAGAAAGTCCTGCAGAGCACTTTAAAACATTTAACAAAGTTCCAACAAGGTGCCTGCAATTGTATCCACTCGAACTAAGTAAGCTCAAAAGTTGCACTTCAGTTACAAAAGTATCTGGAAGTTTGTTACAGTTCCGCAGTTAAGCAACTTCACCCGGCCACCCGAAGATTTGGGGTTAGAGTCTTCCCTCACCCCTTGGGGGACCGCTCCAAGTCAGTTTTTTAGCTGTATTTTTAGCTGTATTTTTTTTAATTCATCCGTTCTTAACCTGAAACCGTTCTTTTTTTTCAATTTTTTTCATTGATTTTCCACATTTATGACCAAAAGAAAAAAAGAAATCCCATTACAATACAATAAACTAAACACAAAGAAAATTTGTTTTTTCAAATATCTAATTCTTGTTACATTGATAACTGACTTCCTCAAATCCCCTCTAACTGAATTTCATTGTAAAATCAACTCCTTTCATTTACTATCCTCTTCTGTTTTATTAATATTCTAATCCTTAATATTTACTACCACATATCCTTATTCTACCTCTAAGCCTATTTATTACTTCCAAGAATTTCTATTTCTCTTATATTACAATATTTAGCTAAATATTCTTTAAATTTCTTCCAATCCTCTTGTATCTCCTCTTCTTTCTGGTCGCGGATTTTTCCAGTCAGGTCAGCCAGCTCCAAGCAATCCAACATCTTAACCTGAAACTGTTCTTAACCTGAGGTACCACTTTAGCTAATGGGGCCTCCCACTGCCGCCACGCAATTTCTGTTCTCATCCTGGGGCAAAGTTCTTAACCCGAGGTACTACTTCCGGGTTAGCAGAGTCTGTAACCAGATGTGTTTGTGACCCGAGGTGTTTGTAACCTGAGGTACCACTGTATTTTAAAGTCTTGTTTTCTCTCTGCCATGCTTAGCCAGAGCAGCAGCAACCCTGTCACTGAACTGGGTTTGGATCTAGTGTAACTTTACACCGGCTTAACTTAAACCGGTTTGCTTATGCCAGCTTCTCATGCTTCCCAAAAGGCAATTTTGGTTCTTCTTTTGAAGCTCTCTTGGCTCCTTGGAGTTACCGCAAGAGGGAATAAAAAAAGAGGAATCAGAAAATTATATTAATGCAGAGGGTTGCTTCTTAACATTACATTGTAAACAGTCTAGACTTTTATGAATTCTGAACGTTAAAACTATGCAGAAGTCAAGTCTATCGGAGTTTGGTAAATGGTTTACTAAGGGTGGGGTCAGTATGGGCACACAGATTATCTGGACCATTTCTGGAGGAATAGTTGACTCATGGGGATTAGCTTGAAAGCTGAAGAAAAACCTTGTGGATTCAGAGCAAAAGCTTTATCTAGAACAGCAACCTGTTCTCACAGTGGCCAACCAGATGGCAATCGAAAGCCTGAAAGCAGAACCTCAGTTGGTGGGCACAGTTGCATCAAGGGTGGGATTAAAGGACACAGTTTGGCCTCCAATACACACATTTGACGTGCTCTCGAACTGCTAGGTTGGCAGGAGCAGGGACCGAGCCACGGGAGCTCACCCCGTCACGGGGATTTGAACCACCGACCTTCTGATTGGCAAGCCCTAGGCTCTGTGGGTTAACCCACAGCGCCACCCGTGTCCCATAGGGCCCATGTAGCCCCATGTTAATTCTGCTCTCCAGGACAGCCTTCAACAAGCTAGCCATCTTCAGATGTTTGAACCAGAACTCCCATCAGCATAACCAAAAAACCTCCCTGAAGTCTAGAAGCTCCTAATACAATTAATAATTAAACCCAAGTCAATGGACAATTAATCTTGTCAGCCTTGATTTGCCTAAGCTAACCTTCTGCCATCAAACTGTATTTGTTGAAACGCAAATGAGACATTTGCTGTTCATGTCTTCAGGATTTCCTGGTTGACTTATTGACATAGTTTCAGTCAATATAATTTATCTAACCCAGTGCCTCTCATTATGATGTGTGTGTATGGATGCATGCATGGGGTGTGTGATTCATCTGTTACAAGGACTCCAGAGTACAGATCAGAGGAGAAATTCAGTTCATATTTAAAGGAGAGCCGACCTAATTCCACATTTTCCAAAACCACATAAGAACCACAGCACAGCCATCCTTCAAGATTCTCCCCAGTTTTGCCATATGATTTTGCAGCCAAGTAGGACGCGGGTGGCGCTGTGGGTAAAAGCCTCAGCACCTAGGGCTTGCCGATCGAAAGGTCGGCGGTTCGAATCCCCGTGGCGGGGTGCGCTCCCGTTGCTCGGTCCCAGTGCCTGCCAACCTAGCAGTTCGAAAGCACCCCCGGGTGCAAGTAGATAAATAGGGACCGCTTTCTAGCGGGAAGGTAAACGGCGTTTCCGTGTGCGGCTCTGGCTCGCCAGAGCAGCGATGTCACGCTGGCCACGTGACCCGGAAGTGTCTTCGGACAGCGCTGGCCCCCGGCCTCTTGAGTGAGATGGGCGCACAACCCCAGAGTCTGGCAAGACTGGCCAGTACGGGCAGGGGTACCTTTACCTTTGCCTTAGTGCTTACAAAATTTCATAAATATATTGAATGCTATTTTTCTAGTAAAAGTGGTGCTGGAGCTCACAATGAACTTCTCCTTTGTTCTCTTAGAATGGCAATGGCGCCTACCTGAGAGGTTCCAGAGCTGAGCTCTGGCTGAAAAGAAAAGCCCTGCATATATTAGTGAAAATAAAATATCATATTAGAGAAAATAGATTTGCAAAAATGTGTACATGAAGCAAAATCGCATGCAAAAAATGTGTATATAGTATTAGGAGAAATTCACACAAAATGAAATCTTAGGGTCTGGGATGATGCTAACCTACAGACAACCCTACAGGTGAGTGTCTGGGTGTCAGGTGTGGCTGGTCAGGCTCAGAATGTGTCCCTTGCAGCTGTAAAGACAGGGCAAAGGGCAATTGCAGGTGCCTTCTGGTTTAACCCTCAAATGCTTGCTGAAAGTTTTTCTATGCTGCCAAGCTTCTATAGGCAATTAACACAGGGGTAGGCAACCTAAGGCCCATGGGCCAGATGCAGCCCAATCGCCTTCTCAGTCCAGCCTGTGGACAGTCCAGGAATCAGTGTGTTTTTACATGAGTAGAATGTGTGCTTTTCTTTAAAATGCACCTCTGGGTTATTCGTGGGGCACCCCCCCAAAAAATATATAGTCTGGCCCACCACATGCTCTAAGGGACAGCCCACGGCTGAAAAAGGTTGCTGACCCCTGAATTAACAGCTTTCCATAATAGTTGGTGGTCTTTGTAAATTTTTCTGTATAAATATTCTTGTTGTAAAGGCACCTTCATATTTTTAATGGTATATAAATAGAGAGAGAAAGGCAACTGTAGGGGGAGAGCAATATGGTCACCGCCATCAATTAATGATGTCCTCTGTTTCTTAGCCAACTATTCGGCGCCACCACAATTTTGATGCCGAGCGAGATGCCAAGAAGGTCCATAAAGCTTGCAAAGGGATGGGTAAGAATCCTGCTACTTGCCTTGCATGGCAAGAATCCCATGCAGAGGACCAAACCCTGCCACAAAACAAGGCACTCTTGTTTAGATGGGGGGGACAGTGGATGCGGGTGGTGCTGTGGTCTAAATCACTGAGCCACTTGGGCTTGCCAATCAGAAGGTTGGTGGTTCAAAATCACTCAACAGGATGAGCTCCCGTTGCTCTGTCCCAGCTCCTGCCAACCTTGCAGTTTGAAAGCATGCCAGTGCAAGTAGATAAATAGGTACCACTGCAGCAGGAAGGTAAATGGTGTTTCCATGTGCTCTGGTTTCCTTCACGGTGTTCCGTTGCGCCAGAAGTGGTTTAGTCATGCTGGCCACATGACCCAGAAAGCTGTCTGCAGACAAAGGCTGGCTCCCTCAACCTGAAAAGTGACATGAGTGCCACAACCCCATAGTCACCTTTGGCTGGACTTAATCGTCCAGGGGTCCATTACCTTTTTTTATCTTAACAACTCTCAGCACCCTTAACAAGCTACAGCTCCCATAATACTTTGAGTGAAGCCATGACTGTTTAAAGTGGTGTCACAGCATTTTAAATGCATGGCATGAATACGACCATTGTGAGGTTGTGGAGGACACCAAATTGGTAGTCAACATTCTATGTACCTTTTCTATATAAAAAATGCCTTTTGCCATTAGGGGAAGGAGGAGTAATCAGTTCAGCTCACATTTTAGTGGAAGTCTACCTAGTTGGCCCTTCCCAATGAAACTATTAACATCAATCTGGAACTCTGTTAAGCGGGTGTTCATGTACAAATATACAGCAGTTACACAGGCTCACTTGCGAATATTGGTGAGATTTGATCAATAAGAGAAGCAGGCATGTCATTCACAGGAAAACTTTGCATTCCAAGATGCTTTGAGTAATCTGTGGTGTAGATGAAGAGACATCAACTGAATTCATCACAACTATTTATGGTAAAGGTGACAAACGTGTGGCCCTCCACACGGTTGTTGCCAGTGTTAGATCTCCTCAGAGTAGACCCGTTGAAATTAATCAACTCGACTTACTTAGGGCCATTAATTTCAGTGGCCCCCCTCTGAGTAGCACATAGTTGGAGGCAACCCAAGATGTTATTGGATCATAATTCCCATCATGCCTGACCGTTGGCCATGCTGGTGTGGGTTGGTGGCAGTTGGAATTCAACAACATCTAGAGGTCCACAAAGTCCCCATATCTGCTTTAGGGGACACAGGTGGCACTGTGGTCTAAACCACTGAGCCTCTTGGGCTTGCCAATTGTAAGTTCAGCAGTTCGAATCCGCGTGATGGGGTGAATACCCGTTGTTCTGTCCCAGTTCCTGCCAACCTAGCAGTTCGAAAGTACACCAGTGCAAGTAGATAAATAGGTACAGCTGCGGCTGGAAGGTAAATGGCGTTTCCGTGTGCTCTGGTTTCCGTCACGGTGTCCCGTTGCACCAGAAGCGGTTTAGTCATACTAGCCACATGACCTGGAAAGCTGTCTGTGGACAAATGCCAGCTCCCTTGGCCTGAAAGTGAGATGAGCGCCGCAACCCCATAGTCGCCTTTGACTGGACGTAACCATCCAGGGGTCCTTTACCTTATATATGATTTATGGCTATGTATGCAACATCTATTCAGTGCTAGCCCTAAACTCTCAGATTGGGAAGAAAGGGATAACTGTCCATCCTCTCTCCACTTTACAAGAAAGATTGGTTTCATGCTGACGTCCTCCTTTGCGTTCATATTTTCCAGGGACGGATGAAAAAGTCATTATTGAGATCTTGTCCAACCGTTCATCAGACCAGAGACAGCAAATGAAGCAGAAGTACCAAGCCATATATGGCAAGGTATTGTTGCGGGTGTATGGCCCTTGAAATGAAGAGAATGTGGCCCTCGAGAACGCAAAAGGTTCTCCACCCCTGCTGCCAGCCGTGCATCACAGCACCCACCAACTGTTCCCACCAATCCTCTTCCTTTTTTATATATAGTTTTTATTAAATTTTTCTAATTTACATTTCAAAATATCCATTTAGACAACCTTAAATGAATGACTTCCCTTCTCTTTCCACGGTTTATTTTGCATACCATACACCCCTGCATATTTTACATGAACTAAACCATTCAGTAGTCCATTAATACACCCATCAAAACTTATTTACACTGTTGAATTTATCTTAATGGTACCAGCGTTTTCAAATGTACACAATTTTCACCCATATAATCAGTAAACATTTCCCAGTCTTCTTTATACATATATTCTTCTTGTTCTCTTATTCTGTATTTTAATTCTGCAAGATGTGTGTATTCCCTCAGTTTAAGTTGCCATTCTTCTTTGGTTGGGACCTCGCTCATTTTCCATTTGGGGGCTAGCAAAACACGGGCTGCAGTAGTAGCATTACATAAACAATATTTTTTTTACACCTGGGAATTTCCCTCTGAATTATCACCAACAAAAAGGACTGACTTTTTTTGGAAAGGAACTTTTAAACATTTTTTTCAATTCATTATGTATTGTTTCCCAATACTCTTTTCCCCTTTTACAAGTCCACCATGTATGATAAAACGTACCCTCTATCTCCAGCACTTATTTGATTCAGACTTATACATTTTAGCAAGTCCCACTGATTCTCCTCCTGTCCTCTTGACCTGTGCAAGGTGTTCTTAAAGGATGGCTTGTGATTATTTCCCCCCCCCTTTTTTTTTTTTTTAGGATCTGGGAGAAGTGCTGAAAGGAGAACTGAGTGGAGATTTTGAAAAGACTGCCCTGGCCCTACTGGACCAGCTGTGTGACTACGAGGCCAGGCAGCTTCGGAAGGCAATGAAAGGTGTGGGGACAGATGAGTCGGTCCTGATTGAGATCCTGTGCACACGGGTCAACCAGGTAGGACCATCCGGCCTTCTGCATCACTTTTAAATGTCTTTTAACCAGAGAACAACATAGAAAAAACAGCTCCTCCCGTAAAACCACCTGTTTTTCTTTTCTCTCTCTCCCAGCAAATTTTAGCCATAAAAGCTGCCTACCAAAGGAGTAAGTCATGTCTTATTTCAAGAACTCCTGCTTGCGTGAAAAGGCCCCAGCAGTCACTCTCTTCCTTTTCTTCAAAGTCTTTGACAGGGATCTGGAATCTGACGTCAAAAGTGATACCAGTGGGTCAGTGAGGAAGATACTCCTCTCTGTGTTGAAGGTAAGGAGGGGTCAGACTGTTTCTTTATCACAGAGGGGGAGAACCTGAGTCCTGGAGACACCTGTCTGCCATTGGGGTGCTCTTTTGCAGCAGGGTCACCCCCAAACTGCACTGCACGGCAGATTGGGGGTTCACATTGCTGTGCCCAGCTACCATCTCATTCTACTTAATGCACATGGATTTTCTTATCTCCTTTGTTCCTTCAAGCTACTGCTGAATGGGGAAAGCTCAAGGGGTGCAGAAGGTTTATCTTACGGGGCAAAACAAAAGTGATGAAACAACGGGGAAAGAATGAGATTTGTGCGTCTTGTTTCCAGTTTTGCTTGTCAACACTCACTAGAGGGCAGCATAAAAACTGACGCGTCTCTTTGTCAGATGGTTTTTAAAGTTTTCAGATTAAAGGCTGCTTAATCTACACCAGCCATTTTTCCAGAGCCATCCCTGTTTGTTCACCTCCGTTCTGGAGAATCTCGACAATGCACACCACTGCCTGCAACACTAAATTGTGTGGAAATTGTTCTGTTTGGTTGTGTATTCCCAACGCATCGGCACTATACATTCAAAGCAGTATCACATCACTTTAAACAGTCATAGCTTCCCCCAAGGAATCCTGGGACCTGTAGTTCATTAAGAGTGCTGAGACTTGTTAAGAGACCCTGTTCCCTTGATAGAGTTACAATTCCTAGAGTTCCCCAGGAAAGAGGAATTGTTAAGCCACTCTGGGAAGAGTTCACCTGCTTCGGTTTCAATGACAGGACTCAATTCTCGAGCAAACAAATAAGTTATGGGGTTAATTCCCTGACCAGCAAGTAGTAGCTGCAGACCTGAAATTAAGAAGAAGGGTTTTGCAATCAGAGGGTAGAGATGAGGAACACTAAAAACCATTTCCAGTAGCTCAGGGCAGGGAGAACCTTCCATACTAGAAGGAAAACAACCTGTTCTTTGTTTGTGCTTTTTCTTAACTGGGTGCCATTTCCACCCCCAGGCTAGCAGAGATCAAGGGATGGAGACTAACGAAAACCTGGCCCAGAAAGATGCCAAGGATCTCTATGAAGTAAGCACAATAATGATATAACATAAACAGGTGGAGCAGCTTTTATTATTGTTAGGGTTCTGAAGAAACCACACAGGCAGACAGCATGGTACCCTGCTATCAGACTCAACACATTGAAATTCCAAGCTATATTCCCAGCTGGATCCCCAAATTGGTGCTTCCCCAACTCTCCAGGTGCATTCTCTATAGAATAAGCAACGGAGAGTACCCTCCAACATTTCTCCAATGAAAATAGGGACATCCTATCCATGCCCTCCAACATTTCTCCAATGAAAACATCTCCTCCAACATTTCTCCAATGAAAATAGGGAGGTCCTAAGGAAAAGCAGAACATTCTGGGATCAAATCAGAAACCGGGACGGCTTCTGAAAATCTGGGACTGTCCCTGAAAAGTAGGGACACTTGGAGGGTCTCAAGAGTCTTTCTCCTTCTGACTTGCAGTTGGGTGTGATTTGCATTCCAGGTGCTTTGGTGCCACCAGTTCCAATTAAGCAAACGCTTAATATCCACCATCAGCTAAAAGCTTCCTTGAGCATTTATCCCACTGCTAAACTGTCCTTACAGGGAAGGAGTTCCCTCCCTTGGGGTGGCCACTGTCTAAAAAATAGATTTGCATCACCCAAAGAAGAGGCCAAGAGTAAGCAGTGATCTGCAAAACGAACAAACAAACAGAAACACCTGATATGTGCTAACTGGTACAGATGCAAATTTAGAAATAATTAAAATTTAAACAGAGGAATACAATACATCTATCTCATCATAGCGGGGAAGCCTGTGAGCCTCCTCAGTCTGCTGCCCAGGTGCTAATGGCCAATGAGCAACTTTGAAGCTCCTGTCTTTCCTTCTCATGGTTCTTTATCTTTAAATCTTTGATCCTTTAAACCAGGCTTCCTCAACCTCGTCCCTCCAGATGTTTTGAGACTACAATTCCCATCACCCCTGACCACTGGTCCTGCTAGCTAGGGATCATGAGAGCCAGTGTGGTGTAGTGGTTAAGAGCGGTAGCCTCGTAATCTGGGGAACTGGGTTCGCGTCTCCGCTCCTCCACATGCAGCTGCTGGGTGACCTTGGGCCAGTCACACTTCTTTGAAGTCTCTCAGCCCCACTCACCTCACAGAGTGCTTGTTGTGGGGGAGGAAGGGAAAGGAGAATGTTAGCCGCTTTGAGACTCCTTAAAGGGAGTGAAAGGCGGGATATCAAATCCAAACCTCCTCCTCCTCCTCCTCCTCCTCCTCCTCCTCCTCCTCCTCCTCCTCCTCCTCCTCCTTCTTCTTTGCCAAAAACATCTGGAGGGCCATTGTTGAGGAAGCCTGCTTTAAACAGAGGGCTGGCTGTTCTCCAGTTGAAAGAGGGCCTGTGGCCATTCTATCTCTACCAGACATGGGGCAGAAATTGATTCAGTTCAGGTTTAACTGTAAATCTATGTGATTCACGCATCCTGAAACAATATGCGGACTGAAAAACAGCTGTCCTTTGAAATTCACACCCCTCCAAATTTTGCAGCGCAGTTCTCCAGCCGAATAATGTGTACCAACAACACATATACGAGGGTAGACTCTGCTTTAAAAATGCACATTGGTTGAAAAAACATACACCAAAAATGCATTATCTTAGATAAAACAGCTTTGCAAAAATCTGTATATCAGGCAAACTTGTGTATTTGGAAAAATAGTCTGAGGAATTTTCTCATGAACCTAAAAAAAAAATCTGCGAACTCGTATGAAAATGTGGAGAACCCAACTTCTTATTGGAAAACTTGGGGAAAGCAAAATTGACAGATTCAACATTGCTTGATCTCTCTACACAAAAAACACAAACCAAGCTTGACCCATATTTACATTCCTGTAGTTTAAATTCTTAGCCTGTTCTCAGTGAATAGGTCACAAAACCTATAGTTATAGTGGTCTTCCATCTCTGAGGCAGGAGAAGGCCGCTGGGGAACTGACGAGCTGGCTTTCAATGATGTCTTGGCAAAGAGAAACTACATGCAGCTGAGGGCTACTTTTGAAGCCTACAAACATGTGAGTACCCTTGTTCTGTTGTGGCAACTGATACTTCACCTGAAGCTCCATGCTAGTGCTGCTGCTGCTATTGTTGTTTAGTTGTTTAGTCGGTTAGTCATGTCCGACTCTTCGTGACCCCATGGACCAGAGCACGCCAGGCACTCCTGTCTTCCACTGCCTCCCGCAGTTTGGTCAAACTCATGCTGGTAGCTTTGACAACACTATCCAACCATCTCGTCCTCTGTTGTCCCCTTCTCCTTGTGCCCTCCATCTTTCCCAACATCAGGGTCTTTTCCAGGGAATCTTCTCTTCTCATGAGGTGGCCAAAGTCTTGGAGCCTCAGCTTCAGGATCTGTCCTTCCAGTGAGCACTCAGGGCTGATTTCCTTCAGAATGGAAGGAATTGATCTTCTTGCAGTCTATGGGACTCTCAAGAGCTACCAGTGGGTAAAATATTGGTCAAGCATCTAGCTTTAAAGTGCAATTGCTCTCCCTGCAATGAAGAATCAGCACAGTGATTTGCTTTTCTATATGCCTGTTAAACTATTGTGTTGGCTGGTGGCCATGACCCATGATAACCTGGTTCTGAACTCCAACTCTCATCATCTTTGAGCATTGACCATGTAAGCCAGGGTTTCCCCAAACTTGGGTCTCCAGCGGTTGTTGGACTCCAACTCCCTTCCTCCCTGACCTCTGGTCCTGCTAGCTAGGGGTGATGAGAGTTGTAGTCCAACAACCGCTGGAAACCCAAGTTTGGGACACCAATGGAGGCTCGTGAAAGCTAGAATCCAACAATGTCTTGAGGGCCACAAATTCCATGATGAAGACACAGCACCACCAATGTGAAGAGAAGAAGAGTCCAGTGTCTTGTTCTCATGGTGGCCAACTAGATATCTGCCGTAAACCCACAAGCGGGACCTCAGTACAGCAACACTCTCCCCAGTTGTGATTCCTAGCAACTGGTCTTCAGAGGCATATTATGACTAGCAGCCTTGGATTGCAGCATCTGCCATGACACCTTTTACAGCTGCCCAAGTTGGTGGACATCACTACCTCTTGTTGAAAAGTGCCATACGTAGCTCAGTGGCAGAGCAAATGCTTTGCAGCAAGAAAGGTCCCAGGTTCGGTCCCTAGCATCTCCAGGTAGGGCTGGGAAAATTGAAATATTGAAATTGAATTGAAATACTTTACAGTGGTACCTCAGGTTAAGTACTTAATTCATTCCAGAGGTCCGTTCTTAACCTGAAACTGTTCTTAACCTGAAACACCACTTTAGCTAATGGGGCCTCCTGCTGCCGCTGCGCCACCAGAGCACGATTTCTGTTCTCATCCTGAAGCAAAGTTCTTAACCCGAGGTACTATTTCTGGGTTAGCGGAGTCTGTAACCTGAAGCGAATGTAAACTGAAGCATATGTAACCCGAGGTACCACTGTATTTTCACTTGTACAACTAGTATACAGTGAGATTACACGAGCACCCCCCCCCCACTCTGCTCTCTTAGTCTTAATTCCCCTCATTTACTGACGCACACCCACCAAACCCGAAAGTCAGTTGTCCTGTTGTTATCTTGTCATTCAGCAGCCTAACAGTCCATGGATAGAAGCTGTTCTTTACCCTGTTGGTCCGACTAATCATGCTTCTATATCTTCTGCCCGAGGGCAGGAGATCAAGAAAGTGCCGGCCAGGGTGTGAATCATCCCTGAGAATTTTCCTCACTCTCCTGAGGCAATGTTCTTCCGCTATTTCATCCAGTGGATTCACGGGACAGCCCATAATATCTTGTGCTGTATTCACCACCCTCCGTAGGCACTTCCTATCAGTTGATGTCAAACCAGTGTACCACACTGTAATGCAGTATGAAAGGACACTTTCTATTGCTGACCGGTAGAAGGAGGTCATCAAATGTTGATTGACATCGTTCTTTCGCAATACCCTGAGGAGATGGAGTCTCTGTTGGGCTTTCTTAACCACCTGGGTTGTATTTATTTTCCAAGTAAGGTCTTCACTGAGATAAACTCCTAGGAATTTAAAGGAAGAGACTCTCTCCACACAGCCCTCCCAGATGTACAGCGGAGCTAGTTCTCCTCTCTTCCTCTGAAAGTCCAACACCATCTCCTTTGTCTTGCTGATATTAAGGTGCAAGTTTTTCCCTAGGCACCATGCAGATATTTTTTGGACCTGTCTGGAATCCTGAAGAGCCCCTGTCAGTCAGTGTCCACGAGACTGAGCTAGATGGAGAAATGGTCTAACTCAATACAAGGCTGCTTTCTCTGTAGTGGCAAATTCCACAGTTAAATCCTTCACTGTGCGAAGAAGAGCCATTTCCGCTTTGCTGAACACTACTATTGTAAACAGAAATTGCCCTTTTCCCTTATGGGGTATCCAAGAGCCCATATAGAGTCCTTACATAGGTTCCCTATTGGTAGGAGAAGATAACAGAGGCCAACCAGAGAATATTGAGAAGCAAAGCAGCTAGTAAGCTTGATCTTTATTGATCTGTTGCAACAGGGTGCTCCCCTCACAAGCAGGAAAGGAGGAGGAACCCCGAAAAATGGCACTCAAGGCTTTATAAAGACTTTTGAAATTCCCACCCTGTAGATCAAGACCACCCCCAGAAACATCATACATACATCACAGAAGGGGTGTAAGCTAAGACCACCCCTCAGATACATCATACCTACATCACAGAAAAGGCGGTCTTAAAGCAGAAATTTGAATGTTGTTTTTCTCCTGTCGTTGTTTATCTCCTGTCTGGCAGGTTACTTGATTGGATTGCCTGGGTAGCCTGGCTAGTCTTTTGTAATGATAAATACTTAGTTCCTGGGCCAGGTCACAGGCTCACACCCTATTCATATCTTAAATGTGCCCTTAAGACAGGATTTGTGAGGAAAGAGACAATGGGAGGTTTTCCCACTTTGACCTTGCAGAGAAAACATTTGCTCAGTTTAGGAATCAAAATGGTTCCAGGTTGGTCTTCCTGTGCTGATCTATGTACGTGCTTGGTTGGTACACTTATGAACATTACCATATATCTAAGACCATAAAATTCCTATCACACTACTAATATACCACCACCACCAACAGTGGACAATAAGGTCCCACCCATCCAGCGGCGAATCAATCCTGAATTTAACCCAGGACAAGCAAGGGAGGAAGAGGAGAGAAAGGGAGGGAGGGAAACAGGAGAATAATATGGGTCATTTCTGTGGCAGTTAGTTCAGTTACCCACCTCCTTCGAGGAAGGCTGGGATAAAATGCAATTTCAAAAAGTGTTGTTTTAACTAAACCCTAAGCCTATTTAGATTAAGTTTAAAGTTATTTAAACACCTCGTTTTGCTTAAGCAAATACATTAGACTCTAAAAATAAGGCTCGCCTCGGGCTCACAAGTTCTTCACCCCTGACTACTCGCTAAAGTTGCCAACTGACTGGTCGAAGGTGGTCTGGCTTTTACACAAAATATCTTTTGTGCAAAAGCTAGGATTCGGAGCCGGCTGACAGGTTTTTGTTTTTAATAGTTAAGGTGGAATTTCGGTTATATTTAAGCAGAGCTTCAAAATCGGTGACAGGGTTTAGGCCAGTAGCAAAGGGAGGAGATTCTGACTAAACATGAGGAAGAACTTTCTGGTGGTAAGAACTGTTCAACAGTGGAATGGACAGCCTCAGGAGGTGGTGGACTCCATTGGAAGTTTTAAAGCAGAGATTGGCTGTGATTCCTGCATTTTGCAAGGGGTCGGTCTAGATGACCCTCAGGATCCCTTCCAACTCTGTGATTCTATGATTTTATAATAATAATATTATAATAATTTATTATTTATACCCCGCCCATCTGGCTGAGTTTCCCCAGCCACTCTGGGCGGCTTCCAATCGAGCGTTAAAAACAATACAGCATTAAATATTAAAAACTTCCCTAAACAGGGCTGCCTTCAGGTGTCTTTTAAAGATAAGATAGCTGCTTATTTCCTTCACATCTGAAGGGAGGGCGGGTGCCACTACCGAGAAGGCCCTCTGCCTGGTTCCCTGTAACCTCACTTCTCGCAATGAGGGAACTGCCAGAAGGCCCTCAGCGCTGGATCTCAGTGTCTGGGCTGAACAATGGGGGTGGAGACGCTCCTTCAGGTATACAGGACTGAGGTGTGTGCTTGAATTCCAGAGTCCCTACACATACACTAGGCAGATAAATTCTTCCTTTCCCCACCTTCCCACTGACAGCATACTTTTTTTTGTACCAGGCTAAAGGGGAAAGAGCAGAAACCCCCACTCGCCCCCCCCCAAAAAAGCAGAGGCAATGCCGCATGGTATCTGGTGGCACTGTGGGTTAAACCACAGAACCTAGGGCTTGCTGATTGGAAGGTCAGCGGTTCGAATCCCTGCAATGGGGTGAGCTCCCATTGCTCGGTCCCTGCTCCTGCCAACCTAGCAGTTCAAAAGCATGTCAAAGTGCAAGTAGATAAATAGGTACTGCTCTGACGGGAAGGTAAATGGCGTTTCCGTGCGCTGCTCTGGTTAGTCATGCTGGCCACATGACACAGAAGCTGTCTGCGGACAAACGCCAGCTCCTTCGGTCTATAGAGCAAGATGAGCACGCAACCCCAGAGTCAGTCACGACTAGACCTAATGGTCAGGGGTCCCTTTACCTTTACCTTTATCTCTGTACTAAACTCTGCGCTACAAAGAGCAGTTATGAGATTTCTTTGTTTATTGCACCATAGCTGACTGGCAAAGATATTGAAGATGCCATTAAGAGCGAAACTTCTGGAGACCTTGAGAAGGCCTATCTAACTCTTGGTAAAAACAAAGGCTTTTTAATATATTTTTTAAAAATCATCATCTCTTGAAGTGACTCTCTTTGCTACACTGGATGAAATCATGAGTGGGGAGGGGATCATATTCTGGAACCCGAAGCCCTTCTGACGCAGCCCCTTCTAAAATTATAATTTGCCTTTATAGCACAATTCAAACTTCAGATCTCCCGGGATGAGCGGAGTTTGGAATAGCTGGGTTGGCATGTCTCACCTGAGCCCAGCATTTGCTCTGCATGCTGAGCCCAGTCTAAAACCCCAGACAGCTGCTGCCTGTCTGTGTAGACAATATTGATCTAGAGTGGGTCAACGGTCTGATTCAGTATAAGGCAGCTTCCTATGTCCCCGTGTAGCTTAACTTGACTGAGCCGGGGCTCAACCAGTGGAATGTATGCCACCGTAACTCCCCCAGAATGCGTGTTCCACAGGGACAGGAGGGTCAAGGAGGATCTGCACCTATTCCAGGTGACCCAGGGCCCAAAACTCAGGCCGACACTCACCTGCCAGCTGCACCAACAGTAGCCCCTGCCCAGCAACTACTGCCTGAGGAAACTCAGGCCATCATTTCCCCTCTGCATCTGATTCATTGGCTGCATATTTTCATTCTCGATGGCACCATTGCGGGTCCTCGTGGAATGTTTTTCTTTAGTAAGATGTGCCAGGGACTGCCAAGCCTATTTCGCCACTCGCCTGTATGAGTCCATGAAGGGCGCAGGAACCGACGAGGAGACCTTGATTCGCATCCTGGTGACGAGGGCTGAGGTAAGCCGTTTGAGGATTCTTAAATTCTTGTGTGAATGTGTTATCGTTGCAGTAAGTACCGCCTTTAAAAGTGACCGGATAGAAAGAGGGGAGCACGGACATCACTTGTGTAGCATGCTTGTCACCCTAATAATATGCAGTAGCTCTGCTAGCACCAGTGGCCTGATGATTTTCAGCTTGTGGTCACTTGAAGGTGGGCTATTTCACTCATGGACACAAGTGAAATATGAAAATCCCCCAACAGTATTGGCATTCTGCCGGCTCACAAAGGCACACCTCTTTAGGCAACCATTCCGCTGAACTTAAACTTCCTGATTTAATTGTGCCAACAGTCTGCTACGTAAGTAGACCCATGAAAACATTGTTTTGACTTTATGTTGATGCTTTAATTGGGGAGCCCCTAACACATAAAAGTTCGAAAGCACCCCCGGGTGCAAGTAGATAAATAGGGACCGCTTACTAGTGGGAAGGTAAACGGCGTTTCCGTGTGCGGCTCTGGCTCGCCAGAGCAGCGATGTCACGCTGGCCACGTGACCCGGAAGTGTCTCCGGACAGCGCTGGCCCCCGGCCCATAGAGTGGGATGGGCGCACAACCCTAGAGTCTGTCAAGACTGGCCTGTACGGGCAGGGATACCTTTACCTTTACCTTTAACACATAAACTAAGGAGGCAGGCTTGTTTTGCTGTGTATTTTAATTGATTTTGATGGTGATTTTAAAATGCCTAGAAGCCTTTTATTTTATTTTATTTATTTTATAAATATCCTGCCTTTCCTCCCAAAAAGTGCCCAGGGCAGCAATCATAGCCAGAATTTAAAAGCAAAAACATTCTACAATGGTTACAACTTTCTAAACACAATTTTTTTAAAAAAACTGGGCATGTAAGCAGTATATAAATTAATTTAAAAATGAATAATAAGGAGGTTATATCAGTACAGGTTCATGCCCATAGGGCACCTGGCATAAGCAGTAATCAGAATGTAGTAAGCGAGCACATTGGCATCAAGGGGCATGACTAATGGGCACAATTCCGCTCATCCTCTCACATGTTCACTGAATATATTGGGAAGTGGGTGTCCTTGCAGGTCTCCTGATAGTCCACGCAGAAATATGATTAAAGCCACCTACAAAATTTGAATAGCCCACTGTTCCTCTCCCCCTTTCCTTTTGGCGCAGTAATTTCAGTCATTTACAAAGGTAAGGTCTACCAACCTGGTAAAACGGCAGTTTTGCGGGCTTCCTCTCAAGCCGCCTCTCCCAGAATACCTCACTCTATGGAAGGACCCCATTTCCTTTGTCAGGGCGAGGCATGCTTCATCATTGGCAGTTGGGTTTTTTATAGTTTGTTCCAATCCTTGCCTATATATGGACAGGGCTTGGGGTTCACAAGCAACAGCCGGAAAAGTTTAGCTTGAGTGTGTCCTGGGAGAGCTCACTTATCTTCTCCTGCTATTTCTCACCTATGGCCCCAAAGAGTATGCTCTGGCATTTGAAGCTTTTGACCCCACGGCTCCTAATCTCTTCTCGTTTGCTTTCAAGATTGACCTTCAGACAATCAAGGAGAGGTTTCAGCAGATGTACAGCAGGTCTCTGGCCGAAGCTATCCGATCCGAGACTTCGGGAGATTTCAGGAAACTGCTGCTCTCCCTACTGCACTGAGACCTTGTTGAAAAGAGGGGTGCTGAAATGAATGGCGCAGATATAGATATAGATATATGAAGAAGGAGTTTTTAAATAGCTCTGGCAGATTACTACTTCAATTGTAGGTGTGTGGGTTTTTTTTAATGAAGACAATGAGCAGAATTCTTTGCAATGTTGGCCCTACCATTGGGCAGAGTCAAGAGGCAGCCTCGGGCGGCTGATACAGAGTGTCATTAAACAGCAACATAATGTTAGTAATTGGATATATTGTTGTTGTATTTTTTATTTCCAAGAACGTGGGATTTTCCGCCTCAGCTTTGCCAGAAAATCTGCTCTTTCCCTTGGAGGGGAGGCAAAGCGGCGATTGCTGCTTTCTCTCAAGAAGCACAATGTTGTGGACTGACCCCGCTTACCACACTTAGCGGTTCTTGAAATAGGAGCTAGGCCTCCCCACAGAGCTGGAGGGACAGTAGCCAGCATAGACTCAGCTTTCCCTCTGAACCTATCCCATGAGGTGACTAGATCTGGCCAGGACCCAGAGGGCCTATTTTTGGGTTGACTCTCACTTCTGGGAGCGCATGGGATGGAGCGTTTAGGTTCAAGTCCTACTTGTGTTATAGCTCACTGTGTTACCACATGTCAAGCACTCCATGCATTTAAAGCACAATGATACCACTTTAAACCATCACGGCTTCCCCCAAAGAATTATGGGAGCTATTTTTCATTAAGGATGCTGAGAGTTGTTAGGAGACCCCTATTCCCTCATTCCACAGCGGGTGGCGCTGTGGGTTAAACCACAGAGCCTAGGGCTTGCCGATCAGAAGGTCGGCGGTTCGAATCACCACGACGGGGTGAGCTCCTGTTGCTCGGTCCCTGCTCCTGCCAACCTAGCAGTTCGAAAGCATGTCAAAGTGCAAGTAGATTAATAGGTACCGCTCCGGCGGGAAGGTAAATGGTGTTCTGTGTGCTGCTGTGGTTAGCCAGAAGCGGCTTAGTCATGCTGGCCACATGACCTGGAAGCTGTATGCCGGCTCCCTCGGCCAGTAAAGCGAGATGAGTGCCGCAACCCCAGAGTGGTCTTCAATTGGCCCTAACGGTCAGGGGTCCCCTTACCTTTATAATAATAATAATAATAATTTATTATTTGTACCCCGCCCATCTGGCTGGGTTTCCCCAGCCACTCTGGGCGGCTTCCATAGAAACCGAAAACCCCACTAAAATATCATACATAAAAAACTTCCCTGAACAGGGCTGCCTTAAGATGTCTTCTGAATGTCAGGTAGTTGTTTATCGTTTTGACATCTGATGGGAGGGCATTCCACAGGGCGGGCGCCACTACCGAAAAGGCCCTCTGCCTGGTTCCCTGTAGCTTTGCTTCTCGCAATGAGGGAACCGCCAAAAGGCCCTCGGCGCTGGACCTCAGCGTCCGGGCAGAACGATGGGGGTGGAGACGCTCCTTCAGGTATACTGGGCCGAGGCCATTTAGGGCTTTAAAGGTCAACACCAGCACTTTGAATTGTGCTCGGAAACGTACTGGGAGCCAATGTAGGTCTTTCAAGACCGGTGTTATGTGGTCTCGGCGGCCGCCCCCAGTCACCAGTCTAGCTGCCGCATTCTGGATTAGCTGTAGTTTCCGAGTCACCTTCAAAGGTAGCCCCACGTAGAGCGCATTGCAGTAGTCCAAGCGGGAGATAACTAGAGCATGCACCACTCTGGCGAGACAGTCCGCGGGCAGGTAGGGTCTCAGCCTGCGTACCAGGTGGAGTTGGTAGACAGCTGCCCTGGATACAGAATTGACCTGCGCCTCCATGGACAGCTGTGAGTCCAAAATGACTCCCAGGCTACGCACCTGGTCCTTCAGGGGCACAGTTACCCCATTCAGGACCAGGGAGTCCTCCACACCAGCCCGCCCCCTGTCCCCCAAAAACAGTACTTCTGTCTTGTCAGGATTCAACTTCAACCCATTAGCCGCCATCCATCCTCCAACCGCCTCCAGGCACTCACACAGGACCTTCACCGCCTTCACTGGCTCTGATTTGAAAGAGAGGTAGAGCTGGGTATCATCTGCATATTGATGGACACCCAGTCCAAACCCCCTGATGATCTCTCCCAGCGGCTTCATATAGATGTTAAAAAGCATGGGGGAGAGGACGGAACCCTGAGGTACCCCACAAGTGAGGGCCCAAGGGTCTGAACACTCATCCCCCACACCACTTTCTGAACACGGCCCAGGAGGAAGGAGCGGAACCACCGTATAACAGTGCCCCCAGCTCCCAACCCCTCTAGACAGTCCAGAAGGATGTTATGGTCGATTGTATCAAAGGCCGCTGAGAGATCCAGCAGAACTAGGAAACAGCTCTCACCTTTGTCCCTAGCTCGCCGGAGATCATCAACCAGTGCGACCAAGGCAGTTTCAGTCCCATGATGAGGCCTGAACCCCGATTGGAAGGGATCCAAATGGTCCGCATCCTCCAGGCGTGCCTGGAGTTGTTCAGCAACCACACGCTCAATCACCTTGCCCAAGAATGGAAGATTTGAGACTGGGCGATAGTTGGCCATACTGGCCGGGTCTAAAGATGGTTTTTTAAGAAGCGGTTTAATGACCGCCTCTTTCAGCGGATCTGGGAATGTTCCCTCACAGAGGGAAGCATTCACCACCCCGCAGAGCCCATCGCCCAGCCCTTCCCGGCTTGCTTTTATTAGCCAGGATGGGCAAGGATCAAGGAGACAGGTGGTTGGTTTCACGCGTCCAAGCAGCCTGTCCACATCCTCGGGGGTAACGGATTGAAATTGGTTCCAACAGAACCGAAGGACAACAGAACCGAAGGAAATCAGGAGAGCTTTTGTGGATTTTTATAAGCAACTGTATAAGAATAAGGAGAGGAATAATAAGAAGAAAATAGAAAGATATTTGAAAGAAAAAGTGGTGAGGAAGATCTCACTGGCTCAAAAAGAACAGTTGGATGCCCCAATATCTAAAGAGGAGGTAGAAGAAGTCATAAAAGAGTTAAAAAGAGGGAAGGCACCGGGGCCGGATGGGTTCACTGCCAGTTATTATAAAGAAATGAAAGGCGTACTGATAGACCCGTTGACCAAAGTTATGAACAACATTTTAAAAAAGAAGGACATGCCAGGAACATGGAGGGAGGCTCTCATTGTAGTGATACCAAAACAAGATTCGGACCTTACACAAGTTAAAAATTATAGGCCTATCTCTTTATTAAACACGGATTATAAGATTTTCGCGGGAATATTAGCTAAGAGATTAAAAAAGATATTGATAAAGATTATACACAGAGATCAAGAGGGTTTTCTGCCGGGCAGACAGATAAGAAACAATATAAGAAATATAGTTAATGTTATTGAATTTCTGTCCGAAAGATATGATAAACCAGCCAGCTTAATATTCGTAGATGCGGAAAAAGCTTTTGATAATGTAATCTGGGAATTTATGATAAAAAATCTGGAGGTTATGGAGGTGGGCCAGGAATTCCTCAACGGTATCCAAGCAATTTATACAGATCAGAAGGCAAGACTGATAGTGAATAATGTCATCACGGAGGAACTGAAAATAGGTAAAGGTACAAGGCAGGGATGCCCACTCTCGCCATTACTATTCATAGTGGTCCTGGAAGTCCTTCTAAATGCAATTAGACAAAACAAGCAAATTAAAGGGGTGACACTAGGGGTAAATGAATATAAAATTAAGGCATATGCAGATGATGTGGTCCTGACTGTGGAGGAACCTATAGATAGCATAAAGGAAATCTTAAACGAAATGGAACAATTTGGTAAGCTAGCAGGTTTCAGATTGAATAAGAGAAAGACAAAAATGATAGTTAAAAATATGGATAGAGACAAGATGGAACTTTTACAGCAAAGAACTGAGATTGAGATAGTAAAGAAGATTAAGTATTTAGGAATCTGGCTTTCCGACAAGAATATTGACTTATATCAACATAATTATGTCCCTGTATGGAAAGGTGTAAAAAGGGATTTGGAGTCCTGGGCCAGATTGAAATTATCACTCTGGGGTAGAATAGAGACAGTAAAGATGATGGTGCTCCCCAAACTGCTATACTTATTCCAAACGATACCCATAATAAAAGGTATAAAAATCTTCAAGGAGTGGCAAAAGGCGATCACAAGATATGTTTGGGAAGGGAAGAAGCCTAGAATCAAATTTAAATTTTTGACAGATACCAAAGAAAGAGGTGGCTTCTCTCTACCAGACATGAGACTCTATTACGAGGCAGCATGTTTGTGCTGGATAAAAGAATGGGTTAAATTGGAGAATAAGGAATTATTAGATCTTGAAGGTATTAATAACAGATACGGGTGGCACGCTTACCTATGGAGTGATAAAAAGAAGGTACATAAAGGATTTACAAATCATATTTTCAGAGGTGCTTTAATAGAGGTTTGGGATAGGTACAAAAACATATTAGAGCCTAAAATTCCACATTGGCTCTCCCCGCTAGAAATGAAATGTATTAAGACAATTAACATGAGGGGGAAGTGGGGAAACTATGGAGAAATGGTCTTTAAAGAAGGAGGGAAGTGGAAAATAAAACCTTATGAACAAATTAAGGCATTAACGTATGACTGGCTAAACTACTTCCAGATAAACGAAATGTTTAAAAAAGAGCTGAAGGAAAGGAGCTATGAAGAAAAAGAATCAATCTTTCAAAAGGAGATAATAAATAATGAATATAAAAATTTATCAAAAATGTACAAGATACTGCTGGAGTGGCATATGAAAGATGTAGAGATGAAACCGGTGATGGAAAAATGGACTAAGGACTTAGGATATAATATTAAATTAGAAGAATGGGAAAGGCTGTGGAAAGAGAACATAAAATTTACGGCGTGCACGTTACTGAGGGAAAACATGATGAAAATGTTTTATAGATGGTACCTTTCTCCTACTAAACTGGCAAAGATGTACAAGGTGGATAACAAATGCTGGAAGTGTAAATCGAAAGAAGGGACTTTCTTCCACCAGTGGTGGGAATGTGGTAAGGTTAGAAGTTTTTGGGAGGAGGTATATAACGAGCTGAAAAAGATGTTGAAGTATACCTTCGTGAAAAAACCTGAAGCATTCCTATTAGGTATTATAGGGAAGGACGTTAGGAGAAAGGATCAGAAACTCTTCCAGTACGCGGTGACAGCTGCCAGAATCGTGTTAGCTCAGAAATGGAAGTCGGAGGAAACCCCAACGGTTGAGGAGTGGAGAACAAAATTGATAGAATACGCTGAGCTGGACAGATTAACAGGGAAAATTAGATATACTAAAGATCAAAAATTTATTAAAGACTGGGAGAAATTCGTGTGTTATCTGGAAAGTAACTATGGGGTAAAAATAACGCTAGCGGGATTTAAAGAGGCTTTGTAATTAAATAATAAATATTGTCCAACAGAGATTGGGAGGTAGGGAAGAATAATCGGCAATATGTAAAAAAGAAAGGAGTGCGTATCAAAAGGACAGCAACGAATGATTGTCAGTAACGCTGAAGGAAGTCTAAAAGGGATATGAGTGGTGATATAACGATGTGTTTTAGAAGCTTTGTTTTTGTTTGTATGTTGTATTGTGTATATTATTTTTCTTTTCTTTGTCTTTTCTTTTTTCTATTTTCTGTTCTGCTATAAGAAACTTTAATAAAAAATTTAATTTAAAAAAAAAAGAAAAAAAAAAGAAAAAAGAAATTGGTTCCATGCAACTTGACCAGACTGAGCTCTAGCACTCTCCCGCCCCAGCCCTGCTCCCACGGTGGTGTCTAGCTCCTTCCGAATATGAGTGATTTTATCTGCAAAAAACTTTGCAAAATCGTTGCAGGAGATCTTGGGGTCTTTACAAGGCCCCGGTGTTAAAGGTGGTTCCGTTAAATTGCGGACCACCTGAAAGAGTCTCCTGCTACTATTTTCTGCAGATGCAATAGAGGCGGTGAAGAAAGTCTTCTTCGCCGTCGCTATCGCCACTTGGTAGGCTCGACGTTGAGCTCTAACCTGTGTCCGGTCAGATTCAGAGTGAGTTTTCTGCCACCGACGCTCTAGCCGTCTCAGCGATTGTTTCATCGCCCTCAGCTCCGAAGAAAACCACGGGGCTGTCCGGGCTCCATGCAATCGGAGAGGGCGCTTCGGAGCCAGACAGTCGATAGCCCTGGTTAACTCCGCATTCCAGCGGGCCACCAGGGAATCAGCTGAAAGGCCATCAACATGGGATAAAGCATCCCCTACCACTCTCTGGAAACCATTTGGATCCATTAAGTGGCGGGGGCGGACCATCCGAATTGGTCCCACCTCCCTGCAGAGGGGAAGGGTCACAGAGAAGTCCAGTTGCACCAGGAAGTGATCTGACCATGGCACTTCTTTAGTTTCACTTTTTCTTAGTGTCAGATCACCCACGTCACTAGAGGTGAATACCAGGTCTAAGGCATGTCCATGACTATGAGTTGGGCCCAACTTATTCAGGGACAGCCCCATGGAGGCCATGCTTTCCACGAAGTCCCGAGCGGCCCCTTGTAAGGTCGTGTCGGTATGGATGTTAAAATCCCCTAGGACAACCAAACTAGGTGTCTCCAGGAGAACATCCGCCACGACCTGAAGCAGCTCGGACAGGGAATCCTTGGTGCAGCGGGGAGGTCGGTACACCAAAAGGAATCCTGTACTGCCCCTATTGCCCAACTTCCAGAACATGCACTCAGAAAACTGGGTCTTCCCAGTAGGACGCCTGATGCAAACTAATGACTTCCTAAAAATCACTGCAACCCCCCCTCCCCGCCCACATGACCTGGGTTGCTGTGCGTAAGAGAAACCTGGTGGGCAAGCGGCAGCAAGGACAGGCCCATCCGCTTCATCCAACCAGGTCTCTGTCACACATGCCAGGTCAAATCCTCCATCCACAATCAGGTCGTGGATGGCAGTGGTTTTATTCATCATTGACCTGGCATTACACAGCAACACCTTCAGGTTATGTGGGTTTCCCCTGTTGATTCCAGTATCCATCCGGTCAAGGCCAGACCCGGAGGCAGGGATAGTCTTCAAACAACGACTAAACCTGCCTCCTCGGTAATGACATGGTCTGGTCTTGGCGTAACTCCGCCTCCTGCCCATGATCACCGAGATCGGATGTCCCAGTGCTTCCCCCCCTGTGGAACTTGTCCCAGCCATCGTGTTGGCTGGGGCCCCACTCCCAGGCAGCCCTGATCCCGCCCCTTAAAAACAAAACACAAACTATACAGAACCAATAAAACAACAGAAAACAAAAACAGAACAATTATACTAAAATTAATCCCCAACCAAATATCCATCCCACCCACCCACCCCCAACAAGGGAAAAAAGGGAAAAAAGAAATAAAAATTTAAATTGCCACCGACTGCTTGAGGACATTTTAAAACACATTGGAACAGGGAAGCAATTGCAGAACACTTCCCAGCTTCCCCAAAAGTTTGTTCCAAATAAGGGCCTGGGCCACGCCCCCTGGGCCAGTTGGAGAAGGCCCTTGAAGGGAGCAGGCCCTGCAGTCCTCACCCAGCCGATGGTCCGAGGCTTCCCCGCAGCAGGAGTCCCTTTATAGCTGGGAGAGAGGGCCTGGGCCACGCCCCCTGGGCCAGTTGGAAAAGGCCCTTGAAGGGAGCAGGCCCTGCTTTATTCCCTCCTCAGAGCTACTTTTCCCAGAGTGGTTTAGCAATCAGTCCTTTTGCACAGGAAGGCTAACGCAATGATCCCCACGTATGAACGTACCCTTTGTATTAGTGAATCCCACAAGTTAATTGAGCAGAATATACATATTTCCTTATGGCTGCCCAGAACCTATTGCAACTCACCGCCTCTCACCCTCGGCCTTGTAAAATGCGAGGCACAGTGACCCCCATTAATGCAAAACTAAAAATACTTTGAAATACTTCATTGTCACTTGTACAACTTGTATACAGTGAGATTACACAAGCACCCCCCACTCAGCTCTCTTAGCCTTAATTCCCCTCGTTTACTGACGCACACCCAACAAACCTGAAAGTCAGTTGCCCTCTTGTTATCTTTTCATTCAGATTTTCCAAGTAAGGTCTTCACTGAGATAAAGGCAGATTAGAAGGCACTTTGCAAATCAGCACGGCAATTCCTTTCTATGTTCACCTGGTAAGGAGCCCTACTGACCCCAGTGGAACTTGCTTTCAAGTAAACATCCATGCAACGGAATTGCATAAGCAATAAGTCACCGTAGGGGGTCAGTGGGGTGAAGCATCTATTTTTCCGTTCTATTCTCGCCCTGTAAAGTGTGTCGTGGGCAGCCGTGATGTTGGACACAAGAAAATGTTGCAAGATGAACCGTCTTTCAGGGCAGAACTGAACACTGCAAGAATCAAAACGAAAAACAAGTGTTGCTGCCAAACGAAAAACAAAACAAAGAAACCCACCAGCATCTTAAGTTTCTTACTTCTCCTCCAAACCAGCTTGGATAACTTAACCCGTGTGCCCTCTTGGCTTCCTTACGCTATGTCATATTTCCCTGCCCTACATCTTTGACATCCACTGGCGGTGATGGCTGAAGCATGTAGCATAATGGCTTAGTTAAGGGCACAAGGTCCCTGGCAAGATATTATTTTGCCCAATGTATGGCTTGAACCCACAACCCTGAGATTAATAGTCTCATGTTGTTTTAGTCACGACCTCTGTTAAGGGTCAAGCCAGATGTGCATTGGGACATCTCTGGTAAGGATCCCTTATGATTTCCAAAATTGTGTGTTTGTTTATTTCAGAGGTATACTTGACACTTTAATGCAGGGGTGTCCAAACTTATTTCAAAGAGGGCCAGTGAACATGCATGAGTGCCAATTTTACCCCAGGACATATACTCACACGGGGCCCAGATTAAATCTATCGGCCCCCGAAACGGACTTTGGTCATGCCTGCTTTAATGTAAAGGTAAAGGGACCCCTGACCATTAGGTCCAGTTGTGGCTGACTCTGGGGTTGCGGCGCTCATCTCGCTTTATTGGCCGAGGGAGCCGGCGTCCAGCTTCTGGGTCATGTGGCCAGCATGACTAAGCTGCTTCTGGCGAACCAGAGCAGCGCACAGAAACGCCGTTTACCTTTCCGCCAGAGTGGTACCTATTTATCTACTTGCACTTTGATGTGCTTTTGAGCTGCTAGGTTGGCAGGAGCAGGGACCGAGCAATGGGAGCTCAACCCATTGTGGGGATTCGAACCTCTGACCTTCTGATTGGCAAGCCCTAGGCTCAGTGGTTTAGACCACAGCATCACCTAAAATTTAATGTATATGTGTGCATTAAAATTTACATCACACATGTTCTGCCACAGACTTACGGGAAGATTAACCTACCACCCAACTCGTGTTTGGTTCTGGTCCAAACTGGACTCCCGTAAAACTGCTATTATTTTTATCATCATCATCAACAACTTAAACCCAGGAGTGTCTGACACCGTGGATTGCTTACATCTGGTTTGATGTTTACATTTGAGGAGTGTACATAAGAGAAGCTGGTCTCCTGACCTGAAGAGAAGCCTGAGAATGCAGATATATTACTGGGATTGGCTTTAGGTGGAAAAGATGTAGTGGTCTCCTTAGATTCCAGGAAAAGAGGAGTCCAATGCATGAGACATGCATAGCCCTTAAACCTCCAGTTGCACCGATCGTCCTGTAATAGGAGCACCATGAAGCGGATCTATAAATAACCACTCAAGTGTCCAGACGTTCATACCAGCATCGACTGTTGCTCTGAGCCCAGCCATGTTTTTCATGGGGAGCGGGGCATCTATCACAGATACTAGCAAAGTCAAGATCTCATGTGACGGAAGTACAACCAGATTGCAACATAAGCAGAAGTGAAACTAAGTTCAAAAATTAGGCGCAACAGCTGAAAATCTAAAAATAATGGAGCAGGGCCTCAGGGAATTAATATGAGAAGCAAGAAAGCTAAGGGTCCTTTTCTCTGGGTTATATTAGCAAGGGAGCCACAATTCAAACAGAAATATATTAAATGTTATTAATTTAGTTCTACTCAAAGTTCTTGGAGCTAAGCCCAAGCACAAATCTTGACACAATTGCAGTTATTTATGATTATTAAGGGACCAATTATTGCAATGTACTTGGGCCGTGGACTGCTATTCCAGTTGGCCAATTACATGCATCAAAAAGAGGAAAGAAAAGAAAAAAAGGTAATGCAAAACCCCCAAAAAAGAGAACAACAGATTGTACAGATTTGCATGGAATTTGCATATGCGAATTAAAAATTTGTTTATATATATATCCAAATTTAGAAGCAGTGTCTGTAATTTAAATAAAAACACACTGGTGGGTGTACCCCAATCTCAGAGTGGTGAGAGACCCCAGCGGTTCCAACACTTACTCAGGGCTTGGTTTCCTTGGAATGAAGGTCAATGGAGACTGTGGTGTCTTTAGGATATATGGTTTTATTTACACATATATGCAACTTGAGCACAGGGTGGAAGGGCTCACAGCATTAGTACTCCAGCAGACCATGCTTCCCCACTAGGTTCCTAGGGAGAGTCCCCCAAGCCACAGAATTAGATACCAGCACAAGGATTCAGAAGCCTTTCTGCCTTTCCAGCTTCCAGTCAACATGAAGACCAGCCCTGGCTATTGTTCTCCTACTTCCATGATCATGTTGCCTTCATTCAGGTGATATGGTGGGGAAAATGCCCACCCCCATTCACATTATCCCTTAGTTGTTTCCAGTGCTATTTTTCTAGTACTCACCATGAACACCTCCCTCGTTCTCCTAGAACGACAATGGCATTCATCTGAGAGGTGCCAGAACTGAGCTCCTGTGAGTTCTCCTTGAAAAAAAGGGCCTGGTTGTTTCCATGGTAACATGGCCACCTCTTTGGTCATGCAAATGGGGGTTCCTTCAGTTCGGGCCATCATCTTGCAAAGAGACTGGTTTGACCAGTTCAAGAGGCTCCCTCTTGTACATTCCCCTTGCTGCCACCACCATTTTGTAGATACCAAACCAGATGGGCTTGTCCAATCCTCTTTTAATGCCATCGAAGTTGGTAGCCATCACTGCCTCTCGTGGGAACAGTTTCCCAGAGTTTAACTAAGCGTTGTATGAAACAGTACTGTACGTTCTTTTGTCTGTCTTGATCCTCCCAACGCTCAGTTTCATTGTACAGTCATACCTCGGGTTACAAACCATAGCTGTCAACGTTTCCCTTTTTTAGAGGGAAATTCCCTTATTCTGAATAGGATCCCTCGCAAGAAAAGGGAAAAGCTGACAGCTATGTTATAGATGCTTCGGGTTGCGCACCACGCTGAACTCGGAATTACTGGAACGGGTTACTTCCAAGTTTCGGCACTTGTTCAGAAGCACTAAATCGCACATTGTGCATGCGCAGAAGTGCCAAATCATGACCTGCGCGTGTGCAGACGCGCCACTGCGGGTTGCAAACATGCTTCCCGCACAGATCACATTCGCAACCCAAGCATCCACTGTACAGTGGTACCTCAAGTTACAGACGCTTCAGGTTACAAACGCTTCAGGTTACAGGCTCCACTAACCCAGAAATAGTACCTCGGGTTAAGAACTTTGCTTCAGGATGAGAACAGAAATCGCACGGTGGCAGCGGGAGGCCCATTAGCTAAAGTGTTGCCTCAGGTTAAGAACGGACCTCCAGAACGAATTAAGTTCTTAACCCGAGGTACCACTGTATATCCCTGAGTTGTACAACTCTGAGACAAGGAGCAAAACTTGTCCCTGTCCACTTTCTCTACAGCATGCCTCTTACTCATCTTTTCTCCAAACTAAAACCCCTCAGGTGCTGTAATCTTATCCTCATAAGTGAGTTACTTCACCCCTTTGATTATTCTGGTAGCCCTTTTCGGAAACTTTTCCATATAATCATATGAACACCCCTATTGTTTTCCCTCCTAAGTTATTGACAAAAATGGTAGAATAGCATAATGGCAAGTCAACTAAAATTCACCCCACTCAATGCCAATGTAGAATAATGTGTGCCCAAAATATTCATTTTGTAATGAGATTGTGCTGGCTGAGACAGTTGAGATCTGCCCCAGCGTTCCCTTCTGTTCAGCCTCACCTGTACTTTTGAGTAAAAGGACACCAGTTCGCATTGTATTTATAGTAGGGTGTCTGGAACAGAAATAAAATCAAATCTGCGGCCTGCACGTGGAATCCAGGCATGTGTTTGAGAAAGAATCAGACTGCTGCTGTGACTGGTGTTTTGTAGCTACACAAATTCTCAGACGTGTTCCATAAGCTTACTGTAAAAAGGACCACAACCCTAGTCCCTGGTTGCGAGCTCATTTGGGACACTGATAAACTCCATACCCTTTCTAATTCTGCAGCAACTCTGAGCAGGGTATAACTCGAGCTGGCCTACTGGCAAGCTTGCAAGAGTTCAGAATCAGGTTTTGATAAATCCATCAGCAATCCCAGAACTAGCAACAATACCTGGCAGCCTTGGTCAGCTGCAAGAACACCAGTGGTAGTACAGCCCAGAAGTATTGACCCCTGACTTGACTCCTTGACCACAGGCTGGCAGTGAGCAGGTGGCCATTTTGATTTCCCACAATACCTGGGGTGGAGATGTTATACAGTGGTACCTCGGGTTAAGAACTTAATTCGTTCTTAACCTGAAACTGTTCTTTACCTGAGGTACCACTTTAGCTAATGGCGCCTCCCACTGCCGCTGCCGCCACGCCGCCAGAGCACAATTTCTGTTCTCATCCTGAAGCAAACTTCTTAACCTGAGGTACTATTTCTGGGTTAGCGGAGTCTGTAACCTGAAGCGTCTGTAACCCGAAGTACCACTATATACTAATTTCCTCTTTCAACAAACCTTCCAAGTGGATTTTTATTTTTATTTTACCCCGTCAGTACCTGTGTTGCATTTGAAATTGTTTTTCCATGTGTTATTGTTTTAACTGTTTTATATGTAATTGTTTTCATAGGTGCAACTGTTTTAACACTGGTGAATGTTCTACATAAGTTTTTACTGTGTTGTGGAATAACTTTGCAATGCTTCAAAGGAAGCGATTTGTAAATAAAATCACCGTCATGGGTTTAAATGTCCCCCACACTGCTGCCATATAAGCCTGTGGATAGTGCTGCACAGGTGTAGCAAGGGGGGGGGGGCTTAAACCTGGAGCCAGCCCTGGATAATCCTTCTGGACATCCAAACTGCAAGAGCACCATGTACAGTGCCTACCATCAGGTCCCAAATTTTAGGTCCCCTAAATCTGCCTCTGCTACCATTCAATGAGACAGAGATTCCTACAGTGTGCTCTTCAGGCACAGTGAATTAACTATGCATTACACCCTACTTCCCTTCCCATGGCCTTGGAAGAATCTTGTGCAGGCCTGAGTTAAGAGCTCTACCAAGGCATTGTATAGACCCCATTAATAACCAGGTTAAGTTACCAGTAGCTATGTGGCGCCTGAAACTCTGAAATCAAATTTCAGCAGAAGACACAATTCCCCAAATCTGTACCAGATGCACATTCGTATGCCCCAAGCGGGGATGCAGTATCCCGAGAGAAGGTATTGGTAGAAGCTGGTCATCCAGTTACTGTGGATGGTTTTGCCTACAGACAGTGATGCTGGCTGGAAGCTGGGGATCCAACAAATAAGAAGACTTCTGTTGGACCAGGTCAAAGGCTCATCTAGACCATCATCCTGTTCTCTAGATGACTATGGGAAGCCTAGAAGCAGAACCTGAGAGCAACATCACCGTGCCCACTGAATACCGGTGTTCCAGAGGCATGTCATCACTAACACTAAAACATGGTCCTTGTGGCTAGTATTCATTGATGAGTCTTCAAAGGCCCACCAAAATCAGTGGGGCTTCATTCCTAACATTGCCTGAATTTTGCCCCAAGTTTGATGGTTTTCATGCCCCTCAACTGGGATATCCTGGAATTACAGAAGCCGTCCTGGCTTCTAACCAGATCCTGAGATGTCCTGTTCTGGCTCCTGCAGTACTTTGACCCTGAAAGATGCACGTTTTGAGGGGGGGCATGCTGTTTTGCAGTCACCTGGCTCCTATGAGAGCACGTCCCCAAAAGACACACACCCTGATTTTCTTCTGTGGGATATTGGAGGGCATAGATGTCAATGTTTCCCATTTTTTAAGGGAAATTCCCTTATTCTGAATAGGATTCCTCACAAGAAAAGGGAAAAGTTGACAGCTATGTTGGAGGGTAGGGACGCGGGTGGCGCTGTGGGTAAAAGCCTCAGTGCCTAGGGCTTGCAGATCGAAAGGTCGGCGGTTCAAATCCCCGCGGCGGGGTGCGCTCCCGTTGCTCGGTCCCAGCGCCTGCCAACCTAGCAGTTCGAAAGCACCCCCGGGTGCAAGTAGATAAATAGGGACCGCTTACTAGTGGGAAGGTAAACGGCGTTTCCGTGTGCGGCTCTGGCTCGCCAGATGCAGCTTTGTCACGCTGGCCACATGACCCGGAAGTGTCTGCGGACAGAGCTGGCTCATGGCCTATAGAGTGAGATGGGCGCACAACCCTAGAGTCTGTCAAGACTGGCCCGTACGGGCAGGGGTACCTTTACCTTTTTATGTTGGAGGGTATGGGTTTTTTAAAGCCATCTGGTAATATTCTAATGTGCAATTGGGAAATGAATGCATCCAGGTGTATTTATTTACTGCAGTCCATTATTTAGATTTCCTGTCCTATCCCAACTCCAAGGTCTGCAGCACAGCTTTGTCTCCTTTTATCAACATTTTTTTTTTGTGAGGAGGCCTCAGCTGAGAGGGTTGAGGTTCCTTTTGGCCACCCAGGGAGCTTCGCAACTGCGCAAAGAAAATATAAGCAGACATCCTTTCTTTTAGAACATATTAATCATTTTGGAGTAGTCGTGGATACCAATGATTAACTTAACGCATTTCCCTCTCCAATCAGTAGGTGTCTGATGAATCCAGGAGCTCCATTTCAGAATTTTGCTAAGCTAAGGGTCCAAATTACATGTGACATTAGTAGGGATGACAGAGAATTCGGACAAAAATGGAAACAGGAACAAAAATTGCTGATGTTGGCTTATTTGGTCCAGGACAAAAATCAATCCAGCAAATATGATTGGCGTCATATGGTCAGAGACTTCCTCACTATGGTACTGGGTTTTTTTTCTGTAGCAATTATTTCCATGTTTGCATCATGTATCAGAATATGCACATGTTACTCTTAATTCAAACAAGCCCTGTAGCACACCATCTGCATGCAATATGTAATATCAGTAGGTTGAAGTATAACCTCCCTTAGGACAGGCCAAGGATCCTCAGAACCCAGCAGGGTCTTCATTCCGTTAGAGGCAGACAGCCGTAATTAGAAAGTACCTTCTGTGGAAACTGGAGGTTGTCAGGGGAGCAGAGAGGTCTAAGGTGTCGAGCGAACGCAAATAGCAATAGCAAGCAATTTGAACATGTGGGTCAGAGTTCAGGTGGGGTTTGCTAGAACAGGATCTGAATCAACATTTCGGCCTCAAGCGTTCTTGCAGTGCAAAACAAATGCTAAAGTCCAGGATGCAAATGCTGTCAAGGTGTGTTGCCCCCCACAAATGGGTCTGATGCAATTAACTGCAAAAGTGTTTTAGGTTAAATATTGTATGTGATTTTTTTTCTTCTTCTGGCATACGGTGTTTCTGTTTAATATAGCCTTGTAAGATCTGTTTAATACAGCCTTGTAAGACATCACTTTGCCAACAAAGGTCCGTATAGTAAAAGCTATGGTTTTCCCAGTAGTGATGTATGGAAGTGAAAGCTGGACCATAAAGAAGGCTGATCACCAAAGAATTGATGCTTTTGAATTATGGTGCTGGAGGAGACTCTTGAGAGTCCAATGGACTGCAAGAAGATCAAACCTATCCATTCTGAAGGAAATCAGCCCTGAGTGCTCACTGGAAGGACAGATCCTGAAGCTGAGGCTCCAATACTTTGGCCACCTCATGAGAAGACAAGACTCCCTGGAAAAGACCCTGATGTTGGGAAAGATGAAGGGCACAAGCAGAAGGGGACCACGGAGGACTAGATGGTTGGACAGTGTTCTCGAAGCTACCAACATAAGTTTGACCAAACTGCGGGAGGCAGTGGAAGACAGAAGTGCCTGGCACGCTCTGGTCCATGGGGTCACGAAGAGTCGGACACGACTAAATGACTAAACAACAACAAAGACCACAATATTTGCTATCACCGTTCAACCTGTTTTTGGTAGCTTTCCCAAACACATATAAGTCACTTGTAGCATATCTACAGCCTTAGAAAAGAAAACTCCATTCTCATTCCCTTTACATACATACAAACAAATAACCAACCAACCAACCAACCACTCTTGTCTGTTTACCTTATGGAGAGAGAAGCAAAGATGCTACAAGACTTCATAAAGTTACAAACCTTTGTTTAACAATGCATGGAAGTGACACAGGGATAGATTGCACCTTGAAGTTGGATTGGCTGGAGGAGATGCCTATCACCTGAACCATAAGAACACAACTTACAAACTGCCTGCTCTGAATTGAGAGGCATCTCCAACAGTTAGGCACCTATGCACTTTATGGTTCCTCCTGAAGCCACACTGGCAATATGAAGTTCCTATAGGGATGTCTGGCATCACTTCAGACCCTGGGTTCATCTAGCCTGTCCACTGCATCTAGCCTAGCTCACCAAAGTCTCTGCTGGGTAAAGTCCTTTGGGTGAGCATGCCAGTGGGATGAAGCCCCAGATAGATAGCTAAGCTGGGTCACCCCAGAGCCCAGATTACCTGTTTTACAGAAGTCTTTGGTATCACGCCTAGCCCATGTGAAAGCAGATAGAAAAGAAGGGAGAGAAGCCTGTCTCACACATGCGTTTTCATCATTTGATGGTGACTGCAACGGGCTACAGAGCCATCCCATCAACTCAAACACAGTATTTTTTCAGTGGACTCAGTTGACACATTACATCCCTTTCCTGGAATGAAAGCCACTGAAGGTTTAAGGTATTTCCTATATACACACAAATGTACAAGCTTAGCATCAGGTGGCCCATCCACAGCATTAACAGTCTAGCTGATGCTGCTCCCCCATTAAATTTCTGAGGAACCCCCAATGTCATAACACTGGATTCTCACAAAAGAGAAGTGTCCTCTGGCTTTTCAAGGACCAATCTGTTGACGCATTGATGACATCACCTCCAGCCAATGGAGGAATAAAAGTCAGTAATGTCTAGGCAACACGATGACCATGTACATACGCAATAGATAATCTTTATAGAATTCCTTCAAACCATAACAAGTACAAAACGAAATCTTTAGTCTCAAGGTCTCTGAAAATCTTTAAATGAAGCGAGGTACGACGAAAGACAAGCTGTGAAGCTTTGTGTATTCAGCAAATATGATGTCCAACACTGAACAGTGATTCCGGATATTCACTACTGTTTCGTAGAATTCTTCGTCAGCATGGTGGGAGGATATAGAATTGCTTCATAAACCCATCTATTTTGAATGAATGTATGTCAATGAAAATATTAAATGCTGTGGAACAGTGCTCATGTAATAATGTAGTCACTGCTCATGCCTCCTTCCAGAAGGATTTCCGACTGTTAGCTCCAAGGGCAACCGATTGCCAGTGCTTGGCCATCTCTTTAATTACACCAAGGCTCCTCCTCCCAGCAAAAGGAAATCTGCCAAGCTATGCTCCAACCGGTTTGACGTCTTCAGAAGTCTCTCTTCACAACCGGAATCTCAGAGTTGGGGGAGAGACCCCGCGAGTCATTTAGCCCAATCCACCCCTCCCATTTGGGATGCGGGTGGCGCTGTGGGTTAAACCACAGAGTCTAAGACTTGCCGATCAGAAGGTCGGTGGTTCGAATCCCCGTGACGGGGTGAGCTCCCATTGCTTGGTCCCTGCTCCTGCCAACCTAGCACTTCGAAAGCACGTCAAAGTGCAAATAGATAAATAGGTACCGCTCTGGCGGGAAGGTAAACGGCGTTTCCGTGCGCTGCTCTGGTTTGCCAGAAGCGGCTTAGTCATGCTGGCCACATGACCCGGAAGCTGTACGCCGGCTCCCTTGGCCAATAAAGCGAGATGAGCTCCGCAACCCCAGAGTCGGTCACGACTGGACCTAATGGTCAGGGGTCCCCTTTACCCTTTACCCCTCCCATTTCTTTACAATATCATTTCCATACTATTAGAACTTCCCTCCAGTGGATGCATCAAAACAATTCAGAAGCATAGGACTTGACTTTACATCTCCTCATAATCTAATAGCTAAACAGGGGTGAACAAAGAAGCAAGAAAGCTTATAGAAGTTACAGATTGTTTACAAGTTTCTAGAGTTACTAGTTTACTTCAGGTCCCTGTTGCTGCTTCCAACAGGGCTTCTGCAAATGCCCCATCCTTCATCCATGTCTATTTTCGTATGTAAACACTTGCCAGAAAAACACCCTCTGGGCATGCTCAGTAGCGCTGTGTTCCGTTCACCTCGCCGTTGCAGCAGGCAACTGGAAAGTCACATGTCACAACACAGTAAAAAGTACACGGGCAACTATTCTTAGTCGAGGAATGTATACAGTGCCTCATTGCGGTACCTCATGAGCCAACCTTCAGAGAGCCGTGACAGTGCCTTGACACTAAACAAACCCAGAAACCTCCCCCTATGAATCTTTCACCAGCGAAAGAACAATCTCAAGCTCCTTTTTTAAAAAAAACAAAAACAATTTTTTAAAAGTCTTCATATTCATGAGCCTAGCCATGGAAAGTTTCAGCAGAGAATAAACAAGCCAAAGCAGGGATGGAATAAGGTAAACAGCTCTGCCATGATTTTCACTACAGATGTGAGAGATCTGGGAGACAGTTTTGCCTGTTGTGTGTTTTTGCTGCTGCATTTAGGCCTTAGCCAGCCATGCAAAGTATATGGCTTATATATATTGCATTTGTGGGGAAGAACCCCAATTGCTTTGTCTGTGATGCTCGTATGTTGCATGTCTGTTGGATTCATGTTGCATTTGTGGGGAACGGCCGTAGTTTAATCGTGGAGCACCTGCTTTGCATTGCAGAAGCTCTCAGGTTCAATCTCCAGCACCTCCAGGTACGACTTGGACAGAGTTCTACCTGAGACTCTGGAAAGCCACCAGCAGTCAATGTAGGCAATACTGGCTCAGGCAATACTAGGATCATAGAACTGACCTATGGTCTGACTGGGTATAAAACAGCTTCCTCTGTTGCTATTAGAAGGAGGCTGCAGTGGTGGTTTGCAAAGTTATCTGCCAGCTATCCTCCTCTCCCTAGGACAGCAGATAACTTGTATTATTTACCCCCGCTTCCCCACTCCCCAAGCAGTATAAGCTAAAACGGTGGCTCTTTCTTAAAAAGAGATAAAACGTTGCATCCATATTTTTTCCAGTGATGTCTTGCTTGTGTACAGATATGTGATGCTGTGGGAGCAAGGGGAAATGTTCCAGCAGACTTTTGCATACACCAAGTAAAGCGGGGAGAATCTACTGCTCTTATTCTTGGTGGATATGAAAGCAAAAGCAACTGGGGAATAAATAAATATATCATTCCCCCAACCCCCTACAGATTTCTAGACTCGAGGAGTTTAGTTTGTTATGTCGTGCTGCCAGAATTGCATTCTTTGGGAATGACTAATATTGACATGGGGCTGAGGGGTTTGAGATGGAAGATACTAAACTGTAAGTGCTTCATGGGAATGATAGGCAAACATGCATTTGTTAAGAGATACTTATCATGAAGAAATTGTTTGATTCAGGCTTTGTACTTGAGCCACTAATTGTCCCTATTGTCTTGTAATGCATGCTTAATTTTTGTATTATTATTATTCTACTCTGTAAGAAATAACCCCAGGTAACCCCAGACTTCCAACCTACCTGCTTGATTTTATAAAACAATATGTTCTGTGATGCTTCCTTCACCTACTTGACCTTATACTGGTGAATGAAGCTAGCTTTTCCATTTCTGCTCTAGATGAACAATGTTTAAACGGACCATTCGACTGTGATCTATCAAGTCAAGGAGGCTGATGAACCACCAATGAGAATTCTTGTTTGGCCAGTGCTGATATCTCTCTGATTCCACTATGGAAGAGAAATGCACACAGGACAGGCTCTTCAAAGATCAGGATTTCTCCTCTGAGCTGCTAAAGCAGCTCAACATTTTACGGAAGAACCGAATCCTAACTGACGTTGTACTGTGTATGGGTGACACAGAAATCCCTTGCCATAGGAATGTACTTGCCTCAAGTAGCCCCTACTTCAAGGCAATGTTCTGCAGCAACTTCAAAGAGAGTGGCCAGGAAAAAGTCAGCCTAAGAGACATCGACTCAAACATTCTTCATTGCATCATTGTCTACGTTTACACAGGCGAGATCCTAATGACTGTGGAGAATATTTTGTATCTAATGGAAACTGCTTCCATGCTCCAGTACATGAAGCTATTTGAGGCCTGCTCAGCCTACCTCCAGGACCAACTTGCTCCAGATAACTGCCTCAGCCTGATTCGGCTCTCGGAGATCTTGCACTGCGATAAACTCAAGAAGAAAGCCAAAGCAATGGCTCTGAAGTGTTTCCCTGAAGTAGCCATCTCCGAAGACCTGAAAGAACTCTGTGTTTTGGAGTTGATAGACTATCTTGGAGATGATGAGCTTTGTGGAGAGGAGGAACAAGTTTTTGAGGCTCTCATGGTTTGGGTGAGGCATGATCCCCAGGCACGGCAAAGCTATATCCAAGACTTGTTCAAGAAAGTAAGGCTTCAGTACGTCCATCCAACATTTTTCTTCCACTTCATTGCCAATGATTCTCTCATTCAGTCGTCCCCAGCATGTAGAAATATCCTGGAACTGGCCCAAAAGCAGATGTTTTCTCTGTATAGCACCAGTGCTCCAGATATCAAACCTATGTGGCACGTTCCTCGGCGATATTCATGCCGGGAATTCCTCCTTCTGGTTGGTGGCCGGAAAGACAACCAACAGACGACGAGGGATGTCTTGCTGTATGACGAGAAGACAAACCAATGGTTGAGCCTTGCCAAATACCCAACACGGCTCTACAAGGCCTCTGTAGTGAGCGTCCACAGTAATGTTTATCTCCTTGGAGGCATTCCCATTGGCAATGGGAAGAACCAAGTCAGCGACAACGTTTATATCTTCTCACTCAAACTTAACCAGTGGAGGCTAGTGGAGCCCATGTTAGTTCGGCGCTATTCCCACAGGAGCATTGCCTATAAAAACTATATCTTTGCCATTGGGGGCATTGGAGAAAACCAGGAGATCCTAAATTCCATGGAAAGATATGACAGTATCTACAATGTTTGGGAGCACATGGCAAACATGCCTGTTGCCGTTCTTCATCCTGCTGTGTCTTCCAAAGACCAAAGAATCTATCTCTTTGGAGGGGAAGACACGATGCAAAACCCTGTCCGGCTAATACAGGTAACTCCCAATCTTCAACCATCTCACCTTCAAGATGCCAGTTGTCCTCTTTAGAGACAATGTTGAGCATAAACAGAGACATGATTTCAGGCTTTTGAGTCCATTGGATCTGACCACACGTGGCTGCTCTTATGTTCTCCAAAGTAATGAATGACTTGTGCCCCGACTCAGCTGTCAATATAAAATTCTATCTGTTACCTTGATGATTTATCATGAATTCCATGCTGCAGTTCAGGAGCGGCCAATACAGTGTCCTCCAGATACTGTAGGAATACAACTCCCATCATCTCCTGACCACTTTGGGTCATGCTTGCTTTAGGAGCTGTTGTCCATCAGAATTTGGAGGGTACCGCTGCTGTAAACACTCAAATGCACTTGCTAAGCAGAAACTGTCTTTTCCAGAAAACTACATGCATATTCATTTCTGTTTACACATGCAATTACTGGTAATTCATTAATAAGAGTTTAACGAACTTCCACCATGACACTTTGCAAAGTCTTTGTTCTTAAAGAGGCCCACCAAGAAGGCTTGCATCATTTAGCAGCATGTAGTTCAGGGTGTATATCTGTTGATGTGAATATAAGCCTGACATTTTGAACGTCCCAGGCAGGCCAGGCCAACTGCCAATCAAAGGCTCGAGTCCAAAGACATCTGTGCGGTCCGCAAAACATTGCTAGACATGGCAGGCCATGCAAATTGCACATGTGTCTCAGAAGTCCTCTGGCCACTTTAGCAAGGCAAACCTGAATCTCAGACATTAGAGGAAGCTCTAATGCATCTTTACCATGCAGAAGGTCTCAGGTTCACTTCCTGGCATCTCCAGGGAAGTCTGTATGAAATCCTGGAGAGACAGTATAAACAAATCTGAGTTAGATGAACCAATCATCTGACTCAGTAAAAGACAGCTTCCTGTTTTTCCGTGTATGGAGAAGGATGCCTCTACCAACAACAAAATGCAAGCTGGGAGGAGGAGGAGCAAGAGGGAATGCCACCATTGCCACCAAAGCAGGAGGGATAGCAGAGGGAGATGAAGGCAGTGGGATTCCCAAAGCAGTGATTTGCTCCACATCCCCAATGGAATGGTTTTTCCAAGGACTGTTCAATGTTCAATGGTTGTGGTTGCTGTAAGGGTGTGAACAGTCACCCTCCCTTTCAGAAATGCAATCGGTGTGTGCAATCAGAGATGCTCTTTTTACATCTAATCCCAGAAATCTCATTTATGTGTTGGGTGTTCCTCAGGTATATCATGTGTCCAGGAACATGTGGTTCCGAATGGAGACCAGAATGGTGAAGAACGTCTGCGCACCAGCAGTTGTGATTGGAGACCGGATTTTTATTGTTGGAGGTAATTTGTTTAAGTGCTCTTAGACAGTTTTCACAATGCAGGTGCTCTAGGATGAGAGTGGGTAACCTAAGGTCCTAAACGATGCTGATGACCACAACACCCTGGACATTGGCCCTGCTGGCTGAGGCTGATTGGATTTAGAGTCTGACTGTATCCCACCGCTGGCCCCAACACTGCTCTATTTCTTCCTTACTGCATGCCATTGCGGTGTGCAATTCCTTTCCACAACTTGTCACGCAGCCAAGTCTGTGTGTGGACATTGTGCAGTGCCTTGGAGCTTATTGCTTGAAACCTTCAAGGCAGAAAAGGGGCTATTTCAGTGGTTGATGCCAAAGTCCCTCTCCCTTGCCTTCTGCCATAGTAGAACTAAAGTCTATTCTCTCCTTATTTTTACAGTCTTCTGTGTCGGGATTATAAACATGCCAAGAAGGAATAAAGCAGAACACGTCATGGAAAAACCCACCCCACACTAGATTTTGCTGTATGCTTCCATAGACTTATAAACTTGATGTTTTTGTCCACGTACAAAAACTAGTTTTATATTCCACCCGTAATTCCATTCAGAGGTAGACCCTAGTTGTTATTAACTGCATGGATCTGAAGATAAGTGGATGGTAGGAAGTTTATGGAAGGAAAGTGTCTGTGTCCTCTTCTCTCTCCCCTGGCAATTGTTTTGCACAAATGCGCATATTAGGGCAAAACTGTATGTGCACATTAGGATAAATTTACACTGAAATGCTAAAGAATTCTAAAATAAAATTGAAAACTACAGTGGTACCTCAGGTTACAGACGCTTCAGGTTATAGACACCTCAGGTTAAAGACTCTGCTAACCCAGAAATAGTACCTCGGGTTAAGAACTTTGCTTCAGGATGAGAACAGAAATTGCGCAGCAGCGGGAGGCCCCATTAGCTAAAGTGGTACCTCAGGTTAAGAACAGTTTCAGGTTAAGAACAGACCTCCAGAACAAATTAAGTTCTTAACCCGAGGTACCATTGTAGTGTGGAAATGTGGAGAACAGAATTTAAGATTGAGAAACAGGGAGAAACAGGAATTGACAGATTCACCCATCCAAAACTCTGTGTGGTCATTTTGCAGGGGTCCTGTGGTCAGGGGTTGCGGAAGGAAGGGTGTGTGGTGGGGGCAGATCGACCAAGGTGTCACCACTGGGGGGTGACAAAATGGTGGGTGGCACTCACCACAGGGCCTGCAGCGCACCCAAGCCACACGTCTCTCCTGGGAGTGATGCGGTGGCTTGGGTTTCCACAGGCTCCGCACTGCCCCATACGGTCCACCCGCCACCTCCCTCTCAGCTGTAGGGTGGCTGAGTGAGGGGAGGCAGGCAGACCCTGTGGAGCGTCCTGTCCCGGCTGGCCCCACCCCTTGGTGTAGGGCACATGCGCCACCCCAGGTGCCCAACTGGCTTGCTCCACCGCCGCCTGTGGTGCGTAGCTTGGACTTTGGCCTTGAGATTTAACCCTAGCTACATAACCCCGAGGAGAATGCCTTTCCGGAGGATTGTGGGTCCCTTCTGAACAATATGGGAATGATAGAGGGGGCTGCTGAAAGAAGGGGAAACCACCCCCTAATCAGTTGTCAGCTGGTCTGATTTTGAACGAATGCCCTCTCCAACCTAGGCCTCCCACACCTTACTGCCTGAATAAGGCTTTTTTGTACATGTTTTTTCCTTTATGAAATTGATGTCTGTGTCAGAAAACAAAAACGTATGAAACAGCTTGGTATGAGAGAAAATGAGGAGCTCAAAATGTGAACGCAGCAGAGATGAGAAAAAGACGATTTTTCAAAAAAATAACGCCTTCAAATGTATTTATTCTGAATTTTTGTGCCAATAATTCAACTGACAAGCTTAAGCCGTAAGCTTGGGGGGGGGGGTTACTTAACAAAGCACACAAACATTTCGTCTAATTTCAAACATAATTCATTCTCTTTTAAAGTGGAGAGATTTACTACCGATAAGTTTTCATTTACCAAGTAAGTATGCCATAACATCATCTAGTTGTTCTTGGCTTATCAGCAGCTGGAACTGAGAAATCACAATGATAACAAACACATTCTTTAAAGGGGGGGGGAATCCAGTATATTTCAAGTCTTCATTGCACAATACACATCAAACAAAGCTGGGTTCATTGGCTCAAGTAATGGGATTCTTGCTTTTAATTAAATGGTGCTTTCTTTGTTGATGTTATCGCCTACTGCAGTTGTGTCTAAACCTACATTGGTTCTGAGTTGAACCACTAAGTGATAAAACATAGTTGTTTGAAAGGAGAACAATATAGCAAAAAGAGAGCTTTCTAAAGCTCATTTGCAAGTCCTCAGAACTGAGCTATCTAGCAACTCAGATTTACCAGCAACACCTCAATATTTATTAGATTTCTGTGATCTTCAGGGTAGGAAAGGGAAGTTCCTCCATACTTTTGCCTACTCCCAAAAAAGCCACAACCTTACAAGCTGTGACGATTTGCTATGCAGTAGGCAAAAACCAAATGGCAATCTGCCAAATGGACAAACTTTCTACCAGGCCCCTGCCCCAAAAGCAGGCCACCCCATGACAGGCATAGCAAACGCAACAGCCCTAAATTAGGGAGGGTGGGCGGGTGATCCGATGCACGCAGCAAAAGAGAGTGGGAAAAGCTGCGTGCCAAGAATATATAACCTTTGGGCCAACCCTCTAAATGGTAACATCAAAATCACCCCAACAACCCAAATTGACCCAATCACAGTCATGGCCATCCATGAAGGAGAACACGCTTTGCCATCTCATCTACCAAAGGAAGAATGGTAGATGAGATGGCAAAGTGTGTTCTCCTTCATGGCGTGTTGCCATGGGGTCTAACAGGACACCCCCTCTTGGTTACTGGGCGGGACCATTTCATAGAATCATAGAATCATAGAGTTGGAATAGACCACAAGGGCCATTGAGTCCAACCCCCTGCCAAGCAGGAAACACCATCAGAGCACTCCTGACATATGGTTGTCAAGCCTCTGCTTAAAGACCTCCAAAGAAGGAGACTCCACCACACTCCTTGGCAGCAAATTCCACTGTCGAACAGCTCTTACTGTCAGGAAGTTCCAACTCTGTGATTCTATGATTCTATGAAATGGTCCCGCCCAGTAACCAAGAGGGGGTGTCCTGTTAGACCCCATGGCAACACGTGCTCTCCATGAAGGAGAACACGCTTTGCCATCTCATCTACCATTCTTCCTTTGAGGGCGTTCTTTCCTCCTTCCGTTTCCGTGCATAGAGAATCCTTGCCACTCACAACATTTTAAATGTCTGGCGTGGATGTGACCGTAGTCAAAAGGGACAGAGCTATTCACACAAATGTTTTGCCACGTGGAGCAGCTCTGACAGCGCTGCAGTATCTGTGCTACAAGCGTGTTCCAGGCCCGTGTTTCAAATATTTTGGAATTAACAATCACCAGCACTTCTAACTCTGAAACTGCCTCTTTATGCATTCAATGCAAAGGATAATTGCAAAATTCATAATTGTCTGGTGTGTTTCTCTCTCTCCCCCCCCCCCAAACCCCCCAGGGTACACCAGACGAGTGATTGCTTATGATACCAAGGCTAATAAATTTGTGAAATGTGCAGACATGAAGGACAGGCGGATGCATCACGGCGCTGCGGCGATAAATGAGAAGCTGTATCTGACCGGAGGTCGCTGCCTTACCTTTGACAATGAAATCAAAGACTCCGATTCGCTCGAGTGCTACGACCCCAAGACAGACACCTGGGCTTCAAAGGGGCACCTGCCCCACAGACTCTTTGACCATGGGTGTCTGGCGCTCCAATGTGTGCCTTATGCCAATCTCTTGTGAGAGGAGGGCTGAGGGGAAATGGCCATTGTCCTCTTCAACTTGAAAGGCCCATGTTGCTCTCTGCGTAGAGAAGGCTGGTAGACTCTTGCCAGGAAAACCACCAAAACGGACAAACAAATAAGGTGGAGACCTTAGGGTTTCAGTTCCTGGTTCGGACTCCCATGCCCCACTATATCTTGAGGTAAAAGTGACATAGTGGCAGATTTTGAGTGTGATGAAATGTCTGTTGTGCGTAATGTTCGGTGGTTCTTGTGGGTGGGTGGGTGGTTTACCATGAGGGATATAATTTGGATTTTTTTGCCTAAAACACCAGAATGTCCCATCTCCTCTTTCCTGCCCTCTGAGGGACTTTCCTCACAACCTCAACGGGCCCTTGGGGGAAGTTGTGACGCAGATCAAGATCAAGCATTGGCTTCTAACAGGTCTTCCAAGCAAAAACAACAGCGACTGTTGGTTCTTTTTTATGGTTTTCATGTGTATATCTAAAGTGTTCACTGTTCCTGTTTTCTTAGAAGCTGTGTCTCTTGACAATTAAAGAATCTCTCCAATTCTATGGTGCTTCATAAAAGCAGCAATGGATTGTGGGAAGGCTTCGCACTGTTTGGCAGGGCTTAGTGGCGCCCAGAAGTCAGGCATTATGGTTGGACGATTGCGAACCATGGATGAACTCCAAAGCAGTAGAAGGTGCCAGTGGGCCATGGCATGAAACACAGGAAGAAGCTGCCTCAGGCCGAGTCAGGCCGTTAGCCTATATAGCTTAGCATTTCCTACACTGACTGGCAGCAGTTCTCCAGTGTTCCAGGCAGTCCTACCAGAAGATGCTGAGGATTGAACCAAAGCAGATGCTCTACTACTGAACTGCAGCCCTTTCCCAAAGTAGAAAGCAGGCCCCAGGTAGGAATGGGATGATAGCTTGAGATCAGCCTCCAAAAAATGGCGGAAGGTCGCCTAAGCTTAGAGAAATGAAGTTGGAGGGTGTCAGGAACCGGTTGGGCTATGCTGTCACATCAGGGCCTCATTAACCCCACGGAAGGCATTTTAGTCTTTTTCCCATTCTATCTCCTCATGCTTCTATCTCTTTCTGTCCTGTGAACCCTTTTGTGCGTTGTTCAAGATTTTCACTGTAATCCTCGCCAGGAGTTTTTGGCGGTGGGGTGTGTGTGTGTGTGTGTGTGTGTGTGTGTGTGTTACGCCTGTGTTCTTTTAACTTCAGGAGTGAGGATGGTTCCAAGGGCAGCGTTTCCCCCTTTGTATTATTTTAATGCATTTCTCATTTCCTTTTGATTAAACAGACCTGACAAGATTACGAAGGAAACCGGTGCAAAGATAAATAAGTGCCCCAGTTTTTTGCCTGTTCCCCTCTCTTCTTGTCTGGTTTCAAAACCCACCCGGTTCAACAGAAAGGGATCCGTGTGCCACACCATTTTTTAAAAAAATTTTTTAAAGGAAAATAAGCATGAATGGGACAGTCAGCTGATCTGTCACTTTTGCTTAGCATTTAGTTCCTAGAGTGCGAAGTTCTAGCCTGACAAGACATCACGGGTGGTTTCCACTCAACCCCTGGAGGTCTTTGGAAGTGCAGAGTGCACCATTGGCCCCTGCCCACATGAAGCCTCTGGGCGTAGCATGGTGGGGGGCATCCAGGGGGCATCTGGGGCAATTACCCTGGACAAAAAAAATATCAGGGTCTCGCCTCTTCAGTTGCCATCCCAACTGGAGGCACCTCCTATCCTGCCTGCCCAGCTCACCTGAGCAGCATGCCAAGCAGGAGTTGAGAGAGGGAGGGCACTTGCATCCATTGGCCATGGGGGAGGCAGGCAGACAGCGAGAGTCGTGGCAGTGCCCCAGCCTCAGGAGGCGGGCATACACGTCCAACCACTGCGCCACAGCTCTGTCTTGCAGCAGCAGCAGCGCCACATGGAGGTGCCAGTTAGGGGCGCAATACTTGCCTTGCCCTTCTTTAGTTAGTATACCTATCTATAGTAACAGTATAGTACCTTGCTGAAGTGTAGGTGGGTTCCCATGAGGCAAGACACAGTGATAACAGCAAGAACCTTTACTGAACTACAGTCATACCTCATGCTATGTCTGCTTCATGTTGCGTTCTTTCAGGTTACGTCCCGCGGCGACCCGGAAGTACCGGAAAGGGTTACTTCCGGGTTTCGCCGCTCGCGCATGTGCAGAAGCGCAAAATGACGTCACGCGCATGCACAGAAGCAGCGAATTGCAACCCACACATGTACAGACGTGCCACTGCGGGCTGTGCTCTTTTCATGTTGCAAACAGGCCTCTGGAATGGATCCTGTTCGCAACCAGAGGTACCACTGTACATAACTGGGAAACAGGGGCAAAGCAACTGCTTATATGCATTCCTGAAAGCCTGGGCCACTCCCACTGCCTGTGTGATTGGCTGTCTAAACTTCCAAGCTGCAAATCACAACTCAGCATTCAAGAGCCAATGGCAGAGGCCCAAATCCTGAAATGTTCTGTGATTGGATGTCATGTATCAAATCAGAACACAGGGGCTCAGAATCTTTAGTCCAGACTCAATCTCAGGCAAACACAGACCACTGAATACATAACAATTGCTATGCATAAAGCTCAGCCTTTGCCATGAAGAACATGCCCTCCAGGCCTGGATACAAGAGAGAGAGCGAGAGATGGGTTGAAATTAAATGGTTTACTGATACTTCTGAAAAGTTTAATTGTGAATGTTGTTGTTTGCTTTAAAACTTTTTATTGTACCTCACCTTGGGAAGGTATTTTTATTTCTATTTTAAAAGGCAACCAATAAGTTCCTTAAAATAATAATAATAATAATAATAATAATAATAATAATAATAATAATAATAATAATAATAGATTCTGCAGATGAAACAGGGGGCCTACTTTGCATTCTAGCATGCCTCTTCCCAAACCAAAGGCTGCATTTCTGAAAACACCACTTTGTCTGCCGTATTTATTTATTCTGCAATCATTTCTTCACTTATTGAAAAGCCAGGTTGTTCTTCGTAAAGATAGGCATGAGGGCAAGCAGGGAAAGAGACCAGTGACAGGTTGCAATTCTGTGCCCATTTAATTTCTGGGAATAAGTTCCACTGCCTCTCCCATGGACTAACATAGGCAGAAGAAGCTGTGCAAACTTTGTTCTGTGGGAAGGCAGTGCTTGGGAAACTGCCCAGTCAATGACAGGCTAGGAAACCTTGCCAGCAGTTTGAGGCTAACCGCCTCTGTCCTTTGATTCATATACAGGCCAAGGCCAGGGCCAGAACTTGTGGAAAGCCATTAAAGTTTCCTGCTTGGCAGGGGGTTGGACTCGATGGCCCTTGTGGTCTATTCCAACTCTATGATTCTATGAAAGGTAAAGCAAAAAAAGAAGGTTCTGGGGAAAGATGCTCAAAATATGAGAATAAGGCAGGCTAGAATCCTACACCAGAATAGGCCATGGGCATCACTGGCGAATAGGGACGCGGGTGGCGCTGTGGGTAAAACCTCAGTGCCTAGGACTTGCTGATTGCATGGTCGGCGGTTCGAATCCCCATGGCGGGGTGAGCTCCCGTCGTTCGGTCCCAGCTCCTGCCCACCTAGCAGTTCGAAAGCACCCTTAAGTGCAAGTAGATAAATAGGTACCGCTTTATAGCGGGAAGGTAAACGGCGTTTCCGTGTGCTGCGCTGGTGCTGGCTCGCCAGCTGCAGCTTCGTCACGCTGGCCACGTGACCCGGAAGTGTCTTCGGATGGCGCCGGCTCACGACCTCTTGAGCGAGATGAGCACGCAAACCAGAGTCGGACACGACTGGCCCATACAGGCAGGGGTACCTTTACCTATCACTGGTGAATGGGTGCTGTGAGGGATCTTGTCAATATCCAGTAACACTAGGGAAGGGGCAGAAAGGTAACTCTGTTCACATTTAAAAGCAAACCTCTGCACTTCCTGAAACTACGTGAACTGAAAAACAGCCATCCTTTGAAATTTGCCCCCTTTGAAATTTGCAATTTGAAATCTGAAAGTTTTGCAGCGCAGTTCTCCAACCCAGTAATGTGTACCAAAATACTAGGGTAAAACGTGCACCAAAATGCATATTTTGGTGAATGTTACATACCAAAATGCATTATATTGAAGGGAGAAATGCTTTGAAAAAATGTGCATTTTAGGCAAGAAATGCATACAAAACTGTACATATTGGGCACTAAAATGCTGTTTGTTTGTTTTAAATGCAAATTGATGTGGAGAACTGAACTTAAGTGCTGGACAAATGAGAAACTGAGAGAAAACAAAACTGGCAGATTCACCCATTACTAGTACCTACCTAGTGGGTGCTTGGGGGGGGCAGGGAAGCGGTGGACTTAATCAGGCCAGCTTGGGTGCTGAATTAGACCGACTCTCCCTTAGCCACCTCCACTGAGTGGGTAGAAACAGGGCGGGAGAGAGAAACACGGCTGCTTTGTGTTGTTATGACACATGTCTACAGGGCCCTGAAAACATTTTAAAGCACAGCGAGTGTTATGCTGTTGGGTATGGGAATATTTACCAGCCGAGGCTCAAGTTCCAAGAGGCTAAGTAACAAAACATCATGGGATATAGATGCTGCAATCCGAAGGAAATAAGAGCATCAGTCTTAACCCCACAAGCCAGGATGAGCCAAGTGTAGCCAAGGAATCAAGGGCAACATCCACGGTGAAGAAGAAGAAGAAGAAGAAGAAGAAGAAGAAGAAGAAGAAGAAGAAGAAGAGGAGGAGGAGGAGGAGGAGGAGGAGGAGGAGGAGGAGTTTGGATTTGATATCCCGCCTTTCACTCCCTTTAAGGAGTCTCAAAGCGGCTAACAGTCTCCTTTCCCTTCCTCCCCTACAACAAACACTCTGTGAGGTGAGTGGGGCTGAGAGACTTCAGAGAAGTGTGACTGGCCCAAGGTCACCCAGCAGCTGCGTGTGGAGGAGCGGGGAATCGAACCCAGTTCACCAGATTACAAGTCCACCACTCTTAACCACTACACCACGCTATGCCTGCTACTTGAATTTGTCCCTTTGTCACACTCTAGCACAGTGTTTCTCCAACTTGGGTCCCCAGCTGCTGTTGGTCATCTGGTCCGACCCTCTTCAATGCAGGAATCTCAACAAAAGCATCCATGACAGATGACCAGCCAACCTTTGCTTAAAAACCTCCAAGGAAGGAGAGTCCACAACCTCCTGAGGTTGAAGCCCTGACCAGGAGCACTTGTGTTAGGAGTAGGCTGCAACATTTTGTTGTTTGCTGTGTTCCAGTGGGACAGTAGCTAACAGCTGATATCAAAAAGTCTTGGCGCTTTGGCCAGGGGTCAGGCGGCAAAGCCTAGGTGGGTGCAAGTAGGCAAGCAAATGGGCAGTTCTTTGTTAGAACTTTGCTTTTCCTGAACTAAGCATTAATTTTATAGAATCATAGAATTGGAGGATCATCTAGTCCAACCCTCTGCGGTGCAGGAATATGTAGCTGTCCCTTACGAGGATTGAACCTGCAACCTTGGCACTATCAGCACCACGCTCTAGCCAACTGAGCTATATATCTGAAGGAGCATCTCCACCCCCATCGTTCTGCCCAGACACTGAGGGCCTTCTGGCGGTTCTCTCCCTGCAAGAAGTGAACCAGGCAGAGGGCCTTCTCAGTAGTGGCCCCTGCCCTGTGGAATGCCCTCCCATCAGATGTCAAAGAGAACAACAACTACCAGACTTTTAGAAGACATCTAAAGGCAGCCCTGTTTAGGGAAGCTTTTAATGTTTGATGCATTACTGTATTTCAATATTTTGTTGGAAGCTGCCCAGAGTGGCTGGGGAAGCCCAGCCAGATGGGCAGGGTATAAATAATTTTTTTTTTATTATTATTATTATTATTATTATTATTATTATTATTATTATTATATTTGCAGCAAAAGTCATGCCAAGGGATGGAATGTACTTTAATGACTGAAGTTTGATGGCTCAAATGCCCTTACCAAGAGCCAGATCATGTGCATGACAAAGTTATGGGGACAACCTATTACTACAGTGGTACCTTGGGTTACATCCGCTTCAGGTTACAGACTCCGCTAACCCAGAAATAGCACCTCGGGTTAAGAACTTTGCTTCAGGATGAGAACAGAAATTGCACAGCAGTGCCAGCGGGAGGCCCCATTACCTAAAGTGGTGCTTCAGGTTAAGAACGGTTTCAGGTTAAGAACGGATCTCAGGAACAAATTAAGTTCTTAACCTGAGGTACCACTTTATTATTAATTTTATTTATTGCATTTAAATCCCACCTTTCCCCCCAAAAAACAGCTCAGGGTGGCGTACGTGGTTCTCCCCATTCTCATTTAATCTCCACAACAACCCTGTGAGGTAGGTTAGGCTGAGAGGCAGGGACTAGCTCAAGGTCACCCATTGAGCTTCATGGCTGAGTGGGGACTTGAACCTGGTCTCCCAGGTCCTAGTCTGACACTTTAACCACTATGCAACACCACCGTGCCTAACATAGAAACAAAGGAAGCCCCCCATTGGTCCATCTAGTTCAGTGTTTCCCAAACTTGGGTCTCCAGCTGGTTTTGGACAACAGTTCCCATAATCCCTGACCACTGGTCCTGCTAGCTAGGGATGATGGGAGCTGTAGTCCAAAAACAGCTGGAGACCCAGGTTTGGGAAACACTGATCTAGTTCATTGTGAGCTACATTAATTGGCAGTGGCTCTCCAGGGTTCCAGAAAGGGGACCTTTCTCCTTTCTACTCCTACTTGGAGATGCTGAGAATGAAACCTGGAACTTTCCGCAGGCTCAAGAGTTGCTCTACCACTGATCTACAGCCCTTTGCCTCAAGTTCAAGGCTCCGGCTTGCTTTGTTAAAGTGGCCAAAGGACCGCTGAGACACAATTTGCAGCTCCCCCCATCCAGCAATGTTTTACAGACCACACAGATGTTTCAGGACTCAGCCTTTGATTGGCAGTTGGGCTGGCCTGACCAGGGCATTCAAAATGTCATGCTTATGTTCACAGCAATAAATATAAACCCTGCGAGATGATGCAAGCCATCTTGGCGGGCCTCTCCAAGAATAAAGACTTGGCAATGTGTCGCCGCGGGCAGTTGGTTAGGCTCTTAATAATAAATTAATTGCATGCGTAAACACGAACGAATATGCATGTGGTTTTCTGGCCAGCTTAGCAAGTGCATCTGGGTGTCTTCAAGCAAGAGTAGCCATCACTATAACCTCCAATTGTTGTTGAACTACAACTCCCATCAGTCCCAGTTAGCATGGGCGATTGTCGGGGCTTAGGGGAATTGTAGTCCAAAAACACCAGGCAAAACATTCAAAGAAACCTCCATTGTGATGTCTACATGGCCTGTGATTCATGAATGCTGCAACTTTTCCTAAAGCAAATGGCAGTTCTGAGTATCTCTTTAACTAACCCAGTGCTTCACAGACTATCTGACACGGTGGACCAGCAATTTTGCCAGGGACCATAACTTTGGTCCCTAAAGTGTCCCATCCAATCTGGGCTAAGGTGGAGTCACCACAGACCTGAAGTCGATGGCTCGCGGCAGTGGTGTAGCATGGGTTGCTAGCACCCGGAGATGCACGGGGGGGGGGGGGGGACGGACAGGCATACAACTGCCTAATGGCTTCACATCACCCAGGAGATCATAGCCAAAAAGATAAGAAAAGAAGAGTTGTTCTGTTGTCTGGTTCGCATGGAGAAGCCGTTTTCAATGCAGCTGTATTGAGGCAGCACCAAGTGTCGAAATTTTGCACCCCAGACAATTTTGCACCCGGGGCAACTGCTCCTGTGCCCCGCCAGCTACGCCACTGGCTCATGGTCCAGCACTAGTCTGCATACCAGCACTTTGCTTTAACCTGTTTTATGCTTCTGTTTATCGGACGGTTCTACTTGCTAGCTGTTGGCTGCCACAGTTTTTTAGGCCTCTGTCTGGGTGAAGCATAGCATCCTCAGTCAATAGTAATTAACGGGAACAGTTTCCTATGCAACCCACAGTTTCTGGAATTAAACCGATCTGTTTATATGTGCAGGATCAGAGCAGCGCAGGAAACATCACATGCCTCTCATGTGACTCTGAGAGATTGTGCAGGATGGAGGGGCCCAGTGGGGAGGGAAGGTGACAGATCCCTCGCATGTAGTTACAGCGATGAAGAAAGACATTGCACAGGGAGGAATGGAAAATGTTATGAAGCGCAGTTGGACTTACAGCAACAGGTGCCCTTGTTGCCCACGTCCCCGGTCAAACTCACAGGAGAGAATATCTGAGTCTCTTGAGCTGGGTGATCATGTCAGTTCATGGGAAGCGTGCTTCAATCCGGAATGTAAACAGCTTGGGAAACGATCTGCTCTTGGAAATAACTTTGACAGTAAATCACATTGTCAGCCTTTCTCTCTGGCACTCCTGGAAGGAGCTCAGTACTCGTAATTCCAGTGTAGAGGACACAATGGTGCACAGCTTCCAGCAAGCAGCAGCGGGACCAGGAATCTCATTCGCTTCCCTTTCCCTAAAGCAGTGAGGCATCAGGGACTAACTAGATGAATGCAATTAACTTGCATTTTTTTGGCTAGGTAAATAAGAAAATCTGGGGAGGGGGAAGGGCTTAGCGGGCTTGAGACCATGAAGGATGGGAAGTTTCACCCTTCCCTCCCTGCCCCCATAAAAAAAACAACTCCTCTCCAAAGCTTCTATTTGCATTTCAAGAAACTCCCCCAGTACCAATGGAGCCTTTTTTTATGCAAATAGCAGCTTCAGAGAGGTGATTATTTTTTTTTTGTATAGCAGGGAAAGAAAGAGTTAAACTTCCCTACCTCTCCAGCTTTCCCTCAGATGCTATTTGCATGACACAAAGAGTGCAACATAATTACATCAGTGTAATTAATGTCACATTTAGGGGTCCTCAGGGGTGGCCAGGAGCAGATCACTCAGTGGAGTAGAGCAACAGCCTCTCAGATCGGATCTGCCGGTGTGTTCATGTAGCCTCGACTGACCGCACAGCCGCTTTCCCCCCCCCCAATACTTTTTATTGCTTTTTTGTAACAACAAATAAAACAAATACTCTTACATTCAAAAATTTGTATGTCTTCTTATTTACCATGCGCCTTGTTGTGCCCGGACTTCCTTCCATCCCTTCAATGGTTTTCATGTCTCAAGTCTTTTCTTACAGTTTCTTATTTACACTCCATCCACATCACAAGATTTACATTAATCCTGCTACAGTTTTTAAATTCTTACAATTACTCCGTATATATTCAACAAGTTTACTCCAATCCTTTTCGAACTTTGCTTCTTTTTGTTTTTTGTTTTTTATAAATTTTTTTATTGATTTTACAATTTTTTATACACAATACAAACAAATAAAAAGACAAACAAACATGTATAATTTCATAACCTTTTTTTCGTAAACCTTACTTCTCGGACTCCCCCAAACCTCCCCTTTCTGCATCCAAAATTTAAAAATTATTTCAGCAAATCCTAACTTTAGACTTCTCAAATATATTCCTTCATTATTCTTTTCTTTAACTTAATCTTTTATCGCTGTAATCTCCTTATCTTTCTAAAGAACCTCAACATTTTAACATTCATCAATTTTGTAATATTTCTTAAGATAAATTTTAAATTTCTTCCATTCTTCTTCCGCCGTCTCTTTCCCCTGATCACGGATTCTGCCAGTCATTTCGGCCAATGACATATAGTCCATCACCTTCATCTGCCATTCTTCCAGAGTGGGTAAATCTTGTGTCTTCCAATACTTTGCAATAAGAATTCTTGCTGCTGTTGTGGCATACAAAAAGAATGTCCTATCTTTCTTTGACACCAATTGGCAGGCAATGCCCAAGAGAAAGGCCTCTGGTTTCTTAGGGAAGGTACATTTAAGTACCTTTTTCATCTCATTATATATCATTTCCCAGAAAGCCTTAATCTTCGGGCACGTCCACCAAAGGTGATAAAAGGTACCTTCAGTTTCTTTACATTTCCAACACTTATTATCAGGCAAATGGTAAATTTTTGCCAGCTTGACTGGGGTCATGTACCACCTGTAAATCATTTTCATAATATTTTCCTTTAAGGCATTACATGCCGTAAATTTTATACCGGTGTTCCACAACCATTCCCAGTCAGCAAACATAATATTGTGTCCAATGTCCTGTGCCCACTTAATCATAGCTGATTTAACTGTTTCATCTTGTGTATTCCATTTCAGCAGCAAATTATACATTCTTGACAAATTCTTAGTATTGGGTTCTAACAATTCAGTTTCTAACTTTGATTTCTCCACCTGGAAGCCAATTTTCCTGTCTTGTTTGTAAACCTCCATTATTTGATAATAATGGAGCCAATCTCGTACTTTAGGTTTTAATTTCTCATGACTCTGTAACTTCAGCTTATCTCCATCTTGTTCCAAAATTTCCCAGTACTTTGGCCATTCAGCTTCCATATTAAGTTTTTTTCAACGCTTTAGCCTCTAGGGGTGACAACCATCTAGGGGTTTTGTTTTCCAACAGATCTTTGTATCTTGTCCAAACATTATATAATGCTTTTCTAACAATATGATTTTTAAAGGCCTTATGCACCTTAATTTTGTCATACCATAAATATGCATGCCAACCAAATGTATTATTAAAACCTTCTAAATCCAAGATATCTGTATTCTCGAGGAGCATCCACTCTTTCAGCCAGCAAAACGCTGCTGATTCATAGTACAGTTTTAAGTCCGGCAGGGCAAATCCCCCTCTTTCTTTTGCATCTGTCAGTATTTTAAATTTTATTCTGGGCTTTTTGCCCTGCCAGACAAATTTCGAAATGTCCTTCTGCCACCTCTTGAAACAGTCCATCTTGTCAAGAATTTGAAATGTTTGAAACAAAAATAACATTCTAGGCAATACATTCATCTTAATAACTGCGATTCGGCCTAACATTGACAATTTCAAATTTGACCATATTTCTAGATCTTTTTTAATTTCTGACCAACATTTCTCATAGTTATCTTTATACAAGTTCAAATTCTTAGATGTCAAATGAACCCCTAGATATTTCACCTTCTTCACCACTGTCAAACCTGTTTCATTCTGGAACTTCTCCCTCTCCATGACTGTTAATTTTTTTTCCAAAACCTTAGTCTTTTGTTTATTCAATTTAAATCCGGCCACTTGACCAAATTCTTGAATTAATTCCAACACCCTTTTTGTACTAGTGTCTGGCTCTTGTAAAGTCAGTACTAGGTCATCTGCAAAGGCTCTTAACTTATAATGTTTCGCTCCGACCTGTACCCCTTTTACCTGCTGGTCATCTCTAATCATGTTTAGCAACACCTCCAGAACAGAGATAAAGAGTAATGGGGAGATTGGGCACCCCTGTCGTGTTCCTTTTTCTATTTTAAGTTCTTCCGTTATCACATTATTTACAATTAACTTTGCTTTTTGTTCAGAATATATAGCACCCATACCATTCTCAAATCCTTGACCTACCCCCATCCCATGAAGATTCTTTTTCATAAAACTCCAAGAAATATTGTCAAAGGCTTTCTCCGCGTCCACAAAAATCAAAACTGCTTTAGTATTTATATTCACCTCCAATAATTCCAAAATGTCTATTATATTCCTCACATTGTCTGATAAATGCCTTTTTGGGAGAAAGCCTGCTTGGTCCCTATGAATCTTCTCCATCAACACTCTTTTCAATCTTTTTGCCAAAATGTCTGCAAAAATTTTGTAATCCACATTAAGTAATGATATTGGGCGATAGTTCTTAAGTTGAGTCTTTTCAATCTCTGTTTTTGGTATGAGTGTAATATATGCTTCTTTCCACGATTCTGGTGCCCTTTTCCCCTCCAAAATCTCATTGCAGACTTCCTTTAATGGTTGTATCAACCACTCCTTCAATGCTTTATAATATCTGGAAGTCAATCCATCTGGTCCTGGAGATTTGCCCAGTTGCATGTTTTGAATGGCACCCTCTATCTCTTGTTCTGTTATTCTTTGATTTAGGTCCACTTTACTTTGATGAGAGATTTTTTGTAATCCATATTTTTTAAGGAATTTCTCTATGTCCTCCTCCTTCTGTGGTCCTTGTGCATATAATTTTTTTAAGTAACTCAAAAAACAATTTCTAATCTCATTGGGTTTATATATGTTCTTTCCATCCACTTCTAGGCTTGTAACTGTGTTTAGTTTCTGTCTTTTCTTCAATTGCCAAGCCAGAAGTTTACCGCATTTATCTGCAGATTCAAATGTCTTTTGTCTCATTTGCTTTATCTTCCATTCCATCTCTTGATTCATCAATTCCATGTATTGTGTCTGATATAACTTAATCTCTCTCAAAATCTCCTGGGACTTTGGTTTTGATCTCAATTTCTTTTCTCCTTCTTTTATCTTTTCCAAGATCTTGTCCTTCTTCTCATTTTGCTTTCTCTTTTTTACTGAGTTTTGTTGAATTAGAAATCCTCACATCACAGCTTTACTTGCGTCCCAGATCACTCTTTTTTCTACATCAGTTTTTAAATTTATTTCAAAGTAGTCCTTTAAAAATTTTTGGGCCTTTCTGTGGATCTCCTCATCTTGAAACAGGGTGTCATTCATCCTCCATCTAAATTGACCAGTGTTTGTAAATTTCATCTCCATCTTCACGGCGTTATGGTCGGAGCAAGTCTTTGGGCAGATTTCCACTTTCTTAATCTTTGGAGCCAACCCACTAGTAACCCAAATTTGGTCGATTCTGGTCCAGGTCATCATTGCTTCAGAGAAGAAGGTTCCCTCTCTCTCGAGAGGGTTCCTTGTTCTCCAAATATCAATCAAGTCCATATTTTCAGTCATTTCGAAAAATGTCTTTGGTAATCTCCCATCTCTGGAGATTACCTGTCTTTGTGCTTTGTCCATATTTGTAGATACCACTCCATTCATGTCTCCCATCATAATTAAATTGTAGTCCAAATAGTCCAATAAAGCCTCATGCAGCTTCTTAAAGAATTCTGACTTCCCTTCATTAGGTGCGTAAATCCCTAGTATCAAAAATTTTTCACCTTCAACTTGCACTTCAATTGCCAAATATCTTCCTTGTTCATCTTTAAAAATAAGCTTTGGAGAAAGTTTTTCCTTTGCATAGATTACCACTCCTCTTTTCTTGACTTTGTCCAAAGAAATAAATTCTTGGCCTAATCTCTTGTTGATGAGTAGTTTCCTATGCAATCTTGTTATGTGAGTTTCCTGTAAACAAATTATGTCCAACTGCTCTTTTTTCAACAAGTGAAATACATTTTTTCTCTTTCGCGGAAGGTTAAGTCCATTACAATTCCAACTTAGAAGTTGCAGGGCCATCTTGACACTACTTGCCTCCTGTCGCTCCGAGTGGTTGTTCTTCTTCTGTTGGTGATTTTAGTCCAAACGTCAAATTTAAAATGTCTGTTGCGTCTTTCGTTTCTGATGTTAGCTCCTCTCCAACTGTTCCTTTCAGAAGGTCTTCCCTGTAGTGATTCAGAAATTGATCTCGATCTCCTGCTGATCTTATCCTTATTTTCCTACCTTTAAATTTAAAAGATAGACCTTGCGGGAATTCCCACCTGAAAAGTACGTCGTTCTTTATAGTTCTTTATAGTTCTTTATAGAGTAGTCTTGCATCCAAGATTTCCTTTGGGATATCTTTGAAAATCTCCACAAAAGAATTTTCAATCTGAAGCGTTCTTTGGTAATGCAGGCTCAATATTTTATCTCTCTCCTCTCTTGATCCTAAGCGACCGCACAGCCGCTTTGCCCCTCCTTCTCCCAGTATGCAAGAGGCTCTTGCTGCAGCTCTGCCTCCCAGGGTGAGCCACTCCTGGGGCTGGCTGGCTGCTGCTTCCAGGATCAGAATCCAGATACTAGCCACTGGGAAACAACAGTGGGAGAGAGCTATTGTCCCTCAAGTTCTGCCTTCAAGTTTCCTATAGGCCTCTGGTTGGCCACTGCAGAAAAGAAAGTGCTAGACTGGAGAAGTTTTTAATCCAACAGGGTTGTTCTTCTGTTCTTCTGCTGTTCCAGCGAAACAGATAAGGCTGAGGCACTGTTAGTGGGTGATCTGCCAGAACCAGGCTCTTGGCAGGGTTACACACAGGTACACAGCTTACTTCTGGATCCATGACTGTTGCTTGAGGCTCAAGTGGTCTCAGTGGCATGGCGTATTTTCCATCTGCTTCAGCTTCTGACGCAACAGAGCCCCAATCTGGATAGCCTAACCACTGCTATCTATGCTCTGGTAACCTCTAGGTTAGATTAGGTAAAGGTAGATTAAGTAAAGGTAAAGGGGTCCCTGATGGTTAGGACTAGTCATGGCTGACACTGGGGTTGCGGTGCTCATCTCGCTTTATTGGCCGAGGGAGCCGGCGTACAGCTTCTGGGTCATGTGGCCAGCATGACTAAGCCACTTCTGGCAAACCAGAGCAGCGCACAGAAATGCTGTTTACCTTCCCGCCGGAGCAGTACCTATTTATCTACTTGCACTTTGACGTGCTTTCGAACTGCTAGGTTGGCAGGAGCAGGGACCGAGCAACGGGAGCTCACCCCATCACGGGGATTCGAACCGCCAACCTTCTGATCGGCAAGCCCTAGGTTCTGTGGTTTAACCCACAGCGCCACCCGTGTCCCTGTCCAGGTTAGATTACTTCAATGCATTAGACATTGGGCTGCCTCCAAAGATGGTTCAGAAACTTCAGCCGGTGCAGAATTCGGCAGCCGGGTTGCTCATCAGAGCAAGGCAGTTGGAACATAATTCCGGCCCAACTGCACTGGCTGCCAATTAGTATCCAGGCCCAATTCGAAGGGCTGGTTTTTACCTATAAAACCTTAAATGCCTCGAAGAGCGCCTCTCCTTATATGAACCAACTTGGACTCTTGTGATCATCATCTGAGACCCTTCTTCATGTTCCTCCTCTATGAGAGGTCCAGAGGATAGCAACACAAGAACAGTCCTTCACTGCAGCATCTCCCTAGGGAAGCTTACCTGGTGCCAACATTATATATTTGGGGGCCAGGCAAAAACATTCCTCTAAGACCATGACTTTGGACTTTAATTGTCTGTGGCCTTTTAGAAGTAGCTATTTAGGTATCAAAATACATAATGCTAATGTATTTTAAAAGCTCTACAACTTTGTCTGGATTTTTAGGTGTGGGAATATGGCAACCCTGGCAAATAGAAGGGGAAGAAATGGAGGCAGTGAGAGGTTTTACTTTCTTGGGCTCCATGATCACTGCAGATGGTGACAGCAGCCACGAAATTAAAAGGCGCCTGCTTCTTGGGAGAAAAGCAATGACAAACCTAAAGAAGCATCTCAAAAAGCAGAGACATCACCTTGCCAACAAAGGTCCGTATAGTTAAAGCCATGGTTTTCCCAATAGTGATGTATGGAAGTGAGAGCTGGACCATAAAGAAGACTGATCACCAAAGAATTGATGCTTTTGAATTATGGTGCTGGAGGAGACTCTTGAGAGTCCCTTGGACTGCAAGAAGATCAAACCTCTCCATTCTGAAGGAAATCAGCCCTGAGTGCTCACTGGAAGGACAGATCGTGAAGCTGAGGCTCCAATACTTTGGCCACCTCATGAGAAAAGAAGACTCCCTGGAAAAGTCCCTGATGTTGGGAAAGATGGAGGGCACAAGGAGAAGGGGACGACAGAGGACAAGATGGTTGGATAGTGTTCTCGAAGCTACCAGCATGAGTCTGACCAAACTGCGGGAGGCAGTGGAAGACCGGAGTGCCTGGCGTGCTCTGGTCCATGGGGTCACGAAGAGTCGGACACGACTAAACGACTAAACAACAACAACAAATGAATATATATATGTGGGTCATTTTCTTTGGTTGGTTGGTTGTAAGTCACTTTGGGTTGTCTTGGGTAAGATAAAGTGGTGTATTATTTATATAACAAATATATAACTAATGTTAACAACAACAACAACAACAATGCAGCTTCCTGTGTTGACTATGACATGTTAAATACCAACCACTGGAATCAGGCACAAAAGGGTAAATCTGAAATCAGCATCGCATCCACCCGGAAAGTATAGAAAGCCTTTTCATATCAGCAACAATGCCCTCCATCCTGCATCTGCAACCATCTGAAAACAAAGGGCATCAAGAGCAATCTGGTTGTACACAAACAGCGCTCAAGTACAGAACGTTACAGGACCACATGACTGTTGAGACATGAGCAAGCCGAGGCCAGCGAAGATCATGGAATTCATCCAACAGCTGCCTGCAAAAAGCTCAGCGGCTGGAGATGAAGAACCCACAAGAACTCACAAAGAAAGTTAATTTCACGTATAGATTAGAATTAAACACTCAGCCTCTCATCAGTCACAGAGATGAGAGGTTGCAGATCTGGGTTTCAAACAACTGCAAATCCAGGAACAAAGTCTGGAACACAATGTTTTCACCCAGCCCATTCTTATTAGACAAAGGAAGCTGCTCGTTGCAAATGACTTGCCTAACTTTGGATTTTCAGCCATGCGTTTTGTCAGTGTCAGTAGTGGGGTGATGGTGTTGAAATCGTGAATCTTCACAGTGCTGGGCTGGGACTGAGCCCTCAAAGCCACAGCTCCTCTAGGGGAGCCACAGCTTAGGGGCAGGGTGTCTGCCTTCCATGCAGAAAGTTGCAGGTTCAATCTCCCAACATCTCCACGTATGGAGGTCCCCTGCCCAGAACTCCAAAGAGCTGCTGCCAGTCCGTGTAGGCAGTATTGAGCTAGGTGGACCAATGGTCTGAGTTGATATGAGGCAGCTTTGGGTGCTCCTGCTTAATCAACAGGTTGTCTAAAGGGGCAACAAGTCATGATCTGCTATTGCAGCTTATGGCCCTTTGCAAAGGTGAAGACTCGGGCAACTGATTTATGACATCTTCCTGCAAGTTTTTCATTTACTTAATATAACTTCGAAAGTGTTTGAAAGAGCACTTCATCCAATATAATGTAGCGGTACGTATTTCTTCTATCTGAAAATAAGACAGCAATAGTATACTCCCACTGCCGAAAGACCTAGCAGAGCAGAGACATGTTGACCTGCCCCCAAAAATCAAGGAAAGGAGGAGAAGTTTGCCCTTAGAGACTGAAGGGTCATAAACCTGGAAGGTGGGGAGTGGAACATTTGTTGCCACACAACTTCTTGAGCAAAGCTTCAAGTTACCTTTGAGCCTCATCAGTGCTATGTATACTGCCCTCCGAAATGCAAACAGGCATTCAAGTCAACTTAGGTGCTGCATTCTGAATTACCAGCAAAAATCATCTGAACCAGAATTCAATACGGTACTTTGAGTTCTGCATCCGTTAAGGTAGCGTGTGCGAGTCGCACTCACTTGTGGAGCACAAGCAAATCCTGAGTGCAATTCTCCAAAACAAAGGCAAATCTATATATATTTGTATTTTGTTTTTTATGAAGCCACACCTGCAGAGATAGTACAATAGTCTGAAACCCAGTGTCCGGCTCTCACAGAGGGAAAATTGCTGTTGGATACAATCGTGCAGCTTCTGCTGGTGAAAGCAGAAATGAAAGGAGAGATTGTTTCAGAGTTAGCAGATAACATTTGCCGTGCAATGTGAAATATCTTTCCCTCCAGCAATAAGAATCGCAGGCATATGAAAGTGAAACGATTGCCAACAGGTCCTTTAAATCTGGATTGTCCACAATGCCAATGAATGGTCAAGTTTTTGGAACGTTTTGATGCTGAGCTGTTCCTGAATGTAAGAATATTTCCAAAGTCTCTATGGAATATGGCCTTTGCTTCAGCTTTTATTTATAATTTTACTTGGTGCTTATTTTTGCTGCTAGAAATATGTTCTTTCATTGAGGTTTTGAAACATGGAAGTTATTTAATTGACTCATAAAGGAATCTGATAGTCTATTGAAATGCAAGTCCTGTTGTGTTCACACACACACATAGGTATATAAACCATGTGTCTGAAATAGTACACTGGATTATGGAGAAAGCTAGAGAGTTCCAGAAAGACATCTACTTCTGCTTCATTGACTATGCAAAAGCCTTTGACTGTGTCGACCACAGCAAACTATGGCAAGTTCTTAAAGAAATGGGAGTGCCTGATCACCTCATCTGTCTCCTGAGAAATCTCTATGTGGGACAAGAAGCTACAGTTAGAACTGGATATGGAACAACTGACTGGTTCAAAATTGGGAAAGGAGTACGACAAGGCTGTATTTTGTCTCCCTGCTTATTTAATTTATATGCAGAATACATCATGCGAAAGGCTGGGCTGGATGAATCCCAAGCTGGAATTAAGATTGCTGGAAGAAATATCAACAACCTCAGATATGCAGATGATGGCAGAACCTTGATGGCAGAAAGTGAGGAGGAATTAAAGAACCTTTTAATGAGGGTGAAAGAGGAGAGCGCAAAATATGGTCTGAAGCTCAACATCAAAAAAACGAAGATCATGGCCACTGGTCCCATCACCTCCTGGCAAATAGAAGGGGAAGAAATGGAGGCAGTGACAGATTTTACTTTCTTGGGCTCCATGATCACTGCAGATGGTGACAGCAGCCACGAAATTAAAAGACGCCTGCTTCTTGGGAGAAGGGCAATGACAGGCCTAGACAGCATCTTGAGAAGTAGAGACGTCACCTTGCCAACAAAGGTCCGTATAGTTAAAGCCATGGTTTTCCCAGTAGTGATGTATGGAAGTGAGAGCTGGACCATAAAGAAGGCTGATCGCCGAAGAATTGATGCTTTTGAATTATGGTGCTGGAAAAGACTCTTGAGAGTCCCATGGACTGCAAGAAGATCAGACGCATCCATTCTGATGGAAATCAGCCCTGAGTGCTCACTGGAAGGACAGATCGTGAAGCTGAGGCTCCAGTACTTTGGCCACCTCATGAGAAGAGAAGACTCCCTGGAGAAGACACTGATGCTGGGAAAGATGGAGGGCACAAGGAGAAGGGGGCGACAGAGGACGAGATGGTTGGATAGTGTTTTCGAGGTTACCAGCTTGAGTTTGACCAAACTGCGGGAAGTAGTGGAGGACAGAAGTGCCTGGCGTGCTCTGGTCCATGGGGTCACGAAGAGTCGGACACAACTAAACGACTAAACAACAACAACAACAAAGGGAGGAAAATGAGGAAAGCCTTCCCATTGTCTTTTCACTTACAAATCCTATCTTAAGGGTGTATTTGTGGATGAACATGGTGAACCTGTGACCTGTATTCAGGAACTAAAGCATTAACCATCACAAAAGAATGGCCAGACTGCCCAGGTAATGAAAACAGTGACCATCATCAGGTATTCTGCCAGACAGGATTTCTGCTGTAGACCGCCTCCTTCTGTGATGTATGTATGGTGTTTTTTGGGGGGGGTGGTCTTGGGCTACAGGGTGGACAATTTCAGAAGTCTATATAAGGGCTTGTGCACCGTTGTTCAGGGTTCTCCTCCCTCCTGCGTGTGGTGAGTGGGGACTCTGTTGCAACAGTTAATAAAGATCAGGCTTACTTGTCTCTTTGCTTCTCAATATACTCTGGTTGGACTCTGTTTTTTTCTCTTACCAATAGGCTGTTAGAATTCCTGCTCCGTGATTGCAGTCATGGGATTTTTGTCTATCACATGACGGAGTATGTTTTGACTCCACAGAGTGGGAAGTGACGGAGACAGGATGTTTGTGTCACTGTGTTCCGTGAAGTGGGACTATTGTCCTTTGTTCTTTTTCTCTTTGCTGTCTGATGCGAGAGAGAGGGAGAGAGAGAGGGAGCCATGTTGCAGTGCTCCGTGTATGTTTATATGTAAATAAAGTAGATTAGCCAAAATGCTGAGTTGCTGAGGTCTGTCACGCAAGCTGCGAAGACTCTGCTGATCCCTAAGTGTGCCAATGTCTGTTGGCATCAGTCGCTGTGATGTTCGGGCAGAAGGAAGCTTTTGAAGCTCCCGAGCGATCGACCAGGAGGGAGGGAACATGCCAGTTGGGCATGTGTCTCTGTCAGGGTCCTACTCGAGAGTAGGACGAGCTCCTGACATAGGCAACCCACTTAGGGACTCTATGCGGGCTCTTGGATAGGGAAAAGGAGCAGTTGTTTCTCATAACAAGTTCAATGGGTCTTACTCCCAAGTAACTACATACACACCACACCTTTAAAGCCTATTTTCCCACCCCAAAGAATCCAGGGAGTTAATTAAGGAAGGTTGGAGCTGTAGCTCCATGAGAGATAAACTATAGTTCCCAGGATTCTGGGTTGGGGGTGCTTTAAAGGTACAAAGCCTAAGAAATTAAAAAGAGGATTGCTAGATCAGATGAAAAGCCCACCTAGTTCTGCATCTTTTTCTCACACTGGTGGCTCAGGTACCTGCAGAGGCCTTGTTTATCGAACGTTCATCCTGATTTGTTTGCAGGGAGATCAGAAGATGTTGCATTAAAACAAATATTATCCCAGACTTTCCAGCGCATTTCCTCATCCTTTCCTTAATTAATCTTTTGGAGAAGCGGGTTCGTAGCACAGGACCTCCCAGTCAGCTACAGCCTTGCAATCTGAATCTATCAGTATGTGATTGAATCCGACTCCAAAATTGCAACAGTCTGGAAGTGCCTGCAATCTGATGACCACATAAGCTTGGTGCAAGCAAATCGGGACAAAATGCTCAATGAAGAGGTCATCACACACAGAGAGAAGACAAACATACAGACACACACAGACCCTTGCTCCTCAGCTAAGCTGTGCAGTTGAGGGTGCAAAATCACCAACTCCCTGCTCATCAGACAACTGAATGTCCATCAAGCCACTGGGCTGGGCAGAGAGGTTTAAACTTCCCACCCACCTGACCACTGCCGCTCAAACTGTTGGGGTCTGTGAGGGGCAGAAAAGACCGTGTGGGGGTTGCATCAGGCTCCTGTGCCAGGGGTTGGGTACCCCTGCTCCAAGGAGAAGCAAGCAAAACAAGTCTCTGATTTCTCGTTTTGCTTTCTATTTTGGGAAATCACCTCTGGCATAAATTACAAAGCTTTGCTGTACTCAGAGGCAGGCTCTTCCGTGAGATCAGTAGAGCTGATCCTGGAAAATCACTTTAGCTGCTGCAGATTTTTGTTTTTCCTTGGCCGAGAAGCGCAATGGACAACCCTGGGGTTGGTGGGGGGGAAGGGGAGTCATTCCCTTTCTACATATGGGAAGCATTCTTTTCCACTAGATTCGCATCACTTGGTTTGGATGCTTGGGACAACATTGTGGCTTGGCCGAAAGAAAGCGGGATTTAGTACAGCACTCCCATTGCAAGGTACCGCTTGGGTGCAGAATTTAACCCCATGATACATCTGTGCAAAGGAGGGGGGGGGCATAGCTCAGTGGGGAAGTACGTGCTCTGCATGCAAAAGATCCCAAGCTCATTCCTGGCATCTCCAGTTAAAGAGTTTCAGAAATCAGAACTGGGAATGATCTCTGGCTGAGACCTTGGAGGCGAGCTGCCAGTCAGAGAAGCCATGGCAGCACAAGACAGTGCCTTAGTCTGAGTCACAAGATTGGTCCGTCTAGCTTGGCGGTTCTCAACCTGTGGGTCCCCAAAAGTTGTTGGACTACAACTCCCATCATCCCTGAGCTCTGGCCTTGCTAGCTAGGGGTGATGGGAGTTGTAGTTCAACAACATCTGGGGACCCACAGGTTGAGAAAGGCTGGTGTAGCTCAATATTGTCTACACTGACCGGCAGTGACTGTCCAAGGCTTCAGTGGCTTTTCCAGGGTCTCTCCTAGCCCTGTTTAGAGATGTCGGGTATTGAACCTTATGCCTCCTGCATGCAAAACAGATTCTCTACCACTGAGCTACAGCCCTTCCCCCAAAATCCAACACGAATCCAACAGAAATATAGTTGGATGAAGTATCGTCGCACTGGGGGGCACACCCATTTGTCTCCATATTTTGTTTAGATGTTAATCAAGCCTTTGCCTTCAGATTATTTCCCAGTTGTTTGGAACAGCACACATGGGACATGATAGGCAGGAGCAATCCATGGCATTTAGAATAACCACCCAAGATCCAAGTACCCTTGACATTTGGGGGCAGCTCGGCTCAGATGGGAGCTTTGATGTCTGGTCTTATTGCTAATTGTAATGGACTCCTCTTATCTTCCTCCAAGAAAGACATTGCCAGGTGTCTTTCTTGGTCTGGAACACAGCGTTCTTGCACAAATCTTGAGGACCACAAGAGGAACTGGACAGAGAGATCTGCAGCTGTACTTGGTATTTAGGTGTCAATGCTCTGAGCGTTTTATTGTCACCCGTGTTCTCAGCGGACCAGACAACCTTTCACTTTACATGGGCCGGGCAGACAAGCAGGGATGGGGGGCGAGGAGCTACATACCAGAATACCTGCCCTCTGCAAAAATCTATACCTTCCCATCTGTAGTTGCAGCAATGTGTTGCACCCACATTTAGATAATGTGCTGTATTCATCCCTAGCCAAAGAGCGAATGAAAATTGTATATTTTCCGTTGTGGGTAAGTGTCCTAAATGGAAAGCAGGTTTGCAGATCTTCTTGATAGATCAATGGAGAGCGGGGGAGTGGCTTGCTTGCACAAGCTATCAGTTACATCTTTGATTCACAAAAATGATTCAGATCTAACTTACAATGCTTTGGAACGGGGGAACAACTGTGCCCAGTTAAGTCTGTTGTGTGGATAATTGCATGCAGGCAAAGCTAGCGCCGGCCCACACTTGAGGCAAGGTTAAGAGACCACCTCAGGTGGCAGAATCCACATTGACAGCAGATCCGGACTCCAAGGAATGCATTATCCACTGCTGCGGTGGCAGTGATGAATGCGGTGAATGTGCAGCTAAAGCAGGCTTCCTCAAACTTGGCCCTCCAGATGTTTACAGACTACAGTTCCCATCATCCCTGACCACTGGTTCAGCTAGCTAGGGATCATGGGAGTTGTAGGCCAAAAACATCTGGAGGACTGAGTTTGAGGAAGCCTGAGCTAAAGCATCCATGACAGATGGCCATCCAACCTCTGCTTAAAAACCTCCAAGGAAGGAGAGTCCATGACCTCTCAAGGGAGACCGTTCCACTGTCTAACAGCTCTTACCATCAGAAAGTTCTTCCTGATGTTCAGTCAGAATCTCCTTTCTTGCAACTCGAAGCCGTTGGTTTGAGTCTTACCCTCCAGAGCAGGAGAAAACAATCATGTTCCCTCTTCCATGTGACAGCCCTTGAGATGTGATTCTGCACTGTGGAGATTAACTTTGCTAATCAGGTGTGTGTGTGTGTGTGTGTGTGTGTGTGTGTGTGAAAGAGAGACTATATTCCAAGCAAATGGACACAGGAAGCTCCCTTGTTGTTGTTTAGTCATTTAGTTGTGTCCGACTCTTTGTGACCCCATGGACCAGAGCACGCCAGGCACTCCTGTCTTCCACTGCCTCCCGCAGCTTGGTCAAACTCATGTTGGTAGCTTGAGGAACAATGTCCAACCATCTTGTCCTCTGTCGTCCCTTTCTTGTGCCCTCAATCTTTCCCAAAGCTCCCTTCCAGACAGTCAGAAATACCAATCCCTCTAGCTCCGTACTGTCTACACTGGGGATGAGGAACCTGAGATGGATGACAGCCTCCAGGAGGATTTAGCTTCAGCAAGGTGGCTGCAAAATGTGCCCTCGGACCATTATTATTACTTTCCCCCACCCATTCCCTTCCCTTGTGTGTCCGGTCATATTTGGACCATGCTTCGCATTGGGTTTATGAACAGTGCTTAGTTCTTGTTGGTGCGGAATAGGGCATCTGTGACCCGACAGATGTTTCATGCAACTCTCATCATCCCTGACCATCTAGTATGCCAGCTGAGGCTCATGGGATTTGGAGTCCAAGAGCATCAGGTCCAAACTGAATGTATATTTTTCCATTGTGGATAAGTGTCCTGAATGGAAAGCAGGTTTGTGGATCTTCTTGATAGATCAATAAAAAGCGGGGGAATGGCTTGCTTGCACAAGCTATCAGCCAGTTACATCTTTGATTCACAACAATGATTCAGATCTAACTTACAATGCTTTGGAATGGGGGAACAACCAGTTAAGTCTGTTGTGTGGATAATTGCATGCAGGCAAAGCTAGCACCGGCCCACCCTTGAGGCAAGCTGTCCAAGGTTTCAGGTAGAAGCATTTCCCAGTTCTCCTGGAGGATGATGGAGAAGACTGAACCTGGAACCTTTTACATGCAAAGGTTGGGCTCTACCCACTAAACCTCTTGCCTTGATTTTAAGGAGCATTCATTCTACAAATGTTCTCAACCATCCCGTGGAATGGCAGCTATCGAAACAGACTTTTAGGAGCCAACACCTCTGGGAATCAGAGCTTGGAGTTTCTTGAACCAGGACTGAACTGGAACTGTATGAACTAAATGGGCAACAAGCTGTTACACAAACTCAGAGACAAAATACACATGGCTTCCACAGTTGTAAGCCACACTGCTGTGTTGTGACACCTATCTGCTGTTACCATGAACTCGGGAGCTTAACAATTCAGCTGTTCGCTCAGCTGCGATCTATTTGTGGTTTCGTAATTCTCAAGTGTTACCTTGGTTGAGAGTTATTTTCCGCAAACATATGTGCCAGAGCTTCATTTAAGCCTCCTCTGATTGACACCATTCATCCCCCACCCTACCAAAGCTTTGGGTTGAATTTCCTGGAACAGGATCCCACCCACCGCTCCCGACTTTCCAGTGCACAAAAGATGGGCTCTGTTTATCTGGGACTAATTATCTTGTGCAGCAATTCACAAAATTTGCAGATGCCCTTAAGTAAGGGGAGGGTTTGCATTTAGCATGGGGATGGGGGAGTCAAATTCAATTCAGTTTGCATTTAAAGGCAAAGCTCCCTAATTTGTGCTTTGCAAAAATGAGGACCAACACACAGCCATCCTTCAAAATGTGCACTTTTCTGAACTTTGCAGTTCAGTTCTCTAAGTAATGTGTACCCTCTCCCCAAAAAAATGCATATACTAGATGAAGTGTGCATTAAATGAATATATTTGCGAAAAGAACATACAAAAATGTTTTGTACAGTGGTATCTCAGGTTACTGACACTTCAGGTTACAGACGCTTCAGGTTACAGACTCCACTATTACAGACTCCACTAACCCAGAAATAGTACCTTGGGTTACCTTTGCTTCAGGATGAGAACAGAAATTGCGCAGCGGCAGCAGGAGGCCCCATTAGCTAAAATGGTGCTTCAGGTTAAGAACAGTTTCAGGTTAAGAATGGACCTCCAGAACGAATTAAGTTCTTAACCCGAGGTACCACTGTATTAGGGAGCACTGCATTTTAAAAACATGTTTGTATTAGAATAAATTTGCACAAAATCCTGGTGAATGTTCATTACTTTGAAAAGATTGGCAAACTTGTGTTGAAATGTAGAGAATTGAACTTTGGATTCTTATAACACCCGATAAAACATTTGCTAGAGATTCACTGTGCCTAATTCACCCCAAATTCAGTTTCTTCTAAACAGCAGCCTGTCTTGTATCGGCTGTCAAAGCAGGTGTGTTAATAAACCAACGTCACAGTGTACTTCACTCAAAAAAACAAATAAGGTTTAGTAGATGTTTAGGACACAATTCTATTCTGCCATTATGCCATCTGATCAGTGTTAGGGGGCGGCATAGACTAGCAGCAGATATGAAGTTAGTGTATGTGAGGTCCCACATACTTTGCCCATCTCACAATGAATCTGGCTGCACTATAAAATAGCTGCCATGGAGTCTTTAGCTGAGAGGGGGTTGGGCTAGATGACCCTTGGGGTCCCTTCCAACTCAATGATTCTTTGATTCTATGAAAGCGTGTTCTCCTTCGCAGAGAGCACATGTTGTGGTGGGGTCTTACAAGACATCCCACTGTTGCTGGGCAGGTAAAGGTAGTTGGCCACCATTGCAATTGGGCTCCCCTTGTCGTTGGGGAGAATTTGATGTTGCCATTTTTTGATTGACAGCCAAGAAGTTTTATATTCCCTGCGCGCAGCGTTGAGCTTCCTCTTTTCGCTGCATGCATCGGATTACCAGCCCACCCTCCCTATATTTACGGTTGTTCGCATTGACCTTGCTATGCCTGTCATGGGGTCATCTGCTTTTGGGCAGGGGCCTGGTAGGAATTTTGTCCATTTGGCTGGTTGGCTGGTGCCATTTCTTTTTGCCTACTGCGTAGCAAATCGTCACAACTTGTAAGGTTGCGGTTAGGCATTGGTTTTATGAATCGGTTGGTGGAGGGGCATGGATTGGCTGTGGCTGCCTCTCCAATGCTGCTGCTGCAATGGTATTCCATTAAAGAAATCCAGGGACTTGCCATCCTTTTGTCCAAACCCCTGTCAAGGGGCTAGGGCCACGCAAGAGCCCCTGGGAGCATTTGGGGAGAGGTGGGGGCATGGTTCCCAGCTCCATCTTTCTCCCCAAAATGTTTTCCCTTTCTGACTTTCACGAGTGTGTGAATGTCAGTGTTTCCCCGGGTGGGGACAGATAGTTGCAACCAATGCCTAAGCAACCACTCACATTTTTTGTATTTTAATAGAATTGTGGCCAAAATTATGCCAAAAACCTGAAACAAAAATTCTGTGTGAATTGTGATTTATTGGGTGGCTTGGGGACCTCGACACACAAATGCATTAATCAATGTTTACTCTCGGGATAGGCAATGGGTTAGTACATCTAATAGACATTGCACAAACACTGACAGCATTTAAAATTTCTAAAAGTTTCCCCGAAATGAGATAGGAAATGATCAGAGGCAACTTGTGGGCCTTGTAAAGCAGAACGAATCCATGCTCCAACCTACTTCTATGGCTAGTTTTCAGATATGGAGCCAAGTGGAGAGAGATGGGAAAGCACCGTAGCTTAAGGTCAGGGCTATAGCTCAGTGGCAGAACATCTGCCTTGCATGCAGAAGGTCACAAGTTCAATCCTTGGCATCTCCATGTAAGGCTGGAAACATTCTCCTGCCTGAAACCCTCAAGGTATTAAGCCGGCCAATGTTGACAGCACTCAGTGATGCTCTGGCTAATCATAAGCCACTTCCCCATGTTCCAGAGCAGGTGGTCCAACACACATGAATGCGGCCCTCAATGTCTTTTTGGTGGCCCTCAGCAACATTTCAAGCCACTACCCCACCAGCCCTCGTGCTGCCTTCCCAAAGACGGTAAGCAAGGCGCTGGGCTTTGGAAAGGAGGCAGGAGGGCTCTGACAGGGTCCTAGAGTCTTCCTCCCTTCTTCCTAAAGCCTAGTTAGCACTTTCCCGGCTTTGGGAAGGAGGTAAGGATGGATCTAGGGCCTGGCCAGAGCCTTACATCTCCTTTCCAATGCCCAATGCCTTGCTTAGCCAGCTTTGGGAAGGCAGCATGAGAGCTGGAGGGGCGTCAAATTTTGGCCTCCCCGCCCCTGCCCCTCCGTGAGACAAGGTGGTATGCAGCTTACGGCTTCCGCATCAAAGTATTCTTGCGGTCCACTCGGTATGGAAAGTTCGGCCGCCCTGTTCCAGACAGAGGAGAGGATGGCGAAAGAAGCCTTCTAGAATCCTCAGGGAAGATTCCTCACTTTGCTTTACAAAACGGAGACTTAGCAAGGCTTAGCAAAGGAACATGAAGATTGCTTCGAAACAACCACAAGCATTCCAACACAAAACAAGCTCGTGGCAAGAACATAATAAGGGGCTGTGGAACTTCCTCCTTTAATGATCTCTGAATGAAGAAGGGTGGATTTCCTCGCTTGCAAAATTGAAACCTCCCCACCCGGCATTTATATACGTGCTTGTTTGTCTCCATAATATGCATATTACAAAGTTATGCAGTAATAACCCACTGCATTGTTTTGCAGTTCCTCTACATATATATTTGTGCATGTGTTCATTGTGCTTTGGAATTTAAAGCATACGAATTGTGAAATTGGCAGCAGATGAGTAATATTTAAAGCGACAGATTGGGGCTGGGGGCGAAATCAAGAATGGATAAAATCTTAAAAATGTCACCACTGTCAACCCCTGACTAGAGTTTCCCTTTCTTTTACTTGAAGGCAAACTTTGCAAGCTGTGCTGTGGTTGGTTAGCAAAAAGCCTCATAAACTCCACTTTGATGTCACATTCCTGGCCCAGCTTTTTGTCAGCTATGCAAGCAAAGAATGTATATTTTGGGAATGCAGACTGGCTGGAAAATATTTGCAAAAGCCAAAACATTCTGACCGCATCGAGAATCGGAACCCGCTAATACTAATTAGCTGATAATTGTGGAATGTTTTAGATTCAGCAGTGTCAAACACGCTCTGAAAACTTTTCAAACTGGGTATATACCTAATACTGTATATTGCAAAGTTAAACCAGTTTCAAAACGCGGGGACTCCATTCACCACTCTTGGTGGACTTTGTGAGTTGTAGTTTTGATAGTTCTGTCTTGCCTTTGAGGTCCCTTCAGAACTACATTTCCCAGGGTGTCTTGGTTGGAAAACCAGGACTGTTTGCAAGCTTGAAACTGGCAGATGCTCTACCACAGAGTTATGGTGCTTCCCATAATGTCCTCCTGTAATTTTGCATTGGTTCATGAGCTAAGCCACATGGTGAGTCAATGTGGAGATCTGTATGTCCTGCATTCCATTTATTTTGAGGGCACTGAATCATAGTTTGGGCAGGTATTAATTCTCATTCATTCTCTCTCTGTGGAATGAAGAGGGTGACTCTCCCTTACCTTCCTAAAGAGAGTTTGGAGCTGATTAATGCGTGCCCAAATTATTTGTAAGCCTCAAAGTTACACAAAAAGTGCAGGGACCTCTGTGATTAAGCAGTCTGTGTTCACCTGTGAGTAGGCACAGCTAACACAGAGAGTTACACTCCCAGATGTTACTGGAGTATTTTTCACTTGTATAGCATCAAAAGGATCAAAAGAAAGAAGATTCCACCTAAACATTAGGAAGAACTTCCTGACAGTAAGAGCTGTTCGACAGTGGAATTTGCTGCCAAGGAGTGTGGTGGAGTCTCCTTCTTTGGGGGTCTTTAAGCAGAGGCTTGACAACCATATGTCAGGAGTGCTCTGATGGTGTTTCCTGCTTGGCAGGGGGTTGGACTTGATGGCCCTTGTGGTCTCTTCCAACTCTATGATTCTATGATTCTATGATTCTATGGATGCTCTGATGTTGGCAGGACTACACAGGGTCTGGAGGAAGTCGATTACCTGAGGCTGGACAAAGTACAGGTAACCCTGACAAGCTCTGGCTCCTGAAATATTGATTCTAGGCTCTTCAACAAAGACTGAAAGGGATGGATTCCTTTTAAAGGGACAGTAGCCTCTTTTTGATAAGGTTCCAGAAAAAAAAGGCCTTGTCTAGAAGAGCTGAGTGACTGTGTTGTCAGCAGCTGCTCTATTACAAGTGGAACCTGCAGCAAAATGTTGCAGCATATTTCCCCTCCCAACAGCACTATACAGGTTCCAGCTTGTCGGCCATGCATTCTTGGTGATTGCTTCTTTAGAAGTCTTATACCCTGATTTATGTCATGCAGACCTCAAAAACTTCAATTACAGCGATGTCAAGGACATACAGTGGTACCTCGCAAGACGAATGCCTCGCAAGACAAAAAACTCGCAAGACGAAAGGGTTTTTTGTTTTTTGAGCTGCTTCGCAAGATGATTTTCCCTATGGGCTTGCTTCGCAAGACGGAAACGTCTTGCAAGTTTGTTTCCTTTTTCTTAACACCGTTAATACAGTTGCGACTTGACTTCGAGGAGCAACTCATAGAACGCGGTGTGGTAGCCTTTTTTGAGGTTTTTAAAGACTTTGGTGGTTTTTGAAGCTTTTCCAAAGCTTTCCCGACACCGTGCTTCACAAGATGAAAAAAATCGCAAGGCGACAAAACTCGCGGAACAAATTAATTTCGTCTTGCGAGGCACCACTGTATAACAAAATACAAAACTGAAAATGCTCATGCATGTGTAGTATACCTATTCTTTTCCATTTTGGGGAGAGTGCCCTCTTTTAGGTTTGTTCGATTTGAAGGGCCGGCAGTTTTGTACTTCTGCTACAAAGTAGGGATTGATAATGATACCCTCTTTCCTACTTGTTGGTGGCCCCAGTTTGGCTCCAGCCATGTTGGCACAGCAGGCACCGAGTTCACTATTAGAGGGTGTGATAGCGCCACCCATGAACATGGTGCATCAAAGTGAACATGTGGACAGTAACCTGACCTCAAGTTCTGGTCCGATGCTGGATCCCATGGAAGCAAGGCAAAGGCTGGCTAGAAGTTGCAGGACCACGGACAGCTCCAAGTGAGCCACTTGCTCTAGCAGAGGCCAAGAGCAGCCTGCAGCCTTTTAAGCTGCTGTCTCCAGACTTCCCCCTCCAGGCTCCGCCCTCTTGTGATGAACTTCAGAGTCTTAAAGGGCCAACCCCCCCCCCCAACCTTCCTCCATTCCATAGATTCCTTCCTGGTGTACTCTCTATGCTGCTGGATAGGTGGTGTGTGACTGAAAGCACCTGGTTCCTCGGGGGAAGGTGTCTGTGGGGGTCCATGAGGTCCTGGTGGCCTGGCGTGATTTTGGGAGGGTTCCAGTCTGCCAGCCTCGGGAACACTGACTTCCTGGTCTCCAGCAATCAGTTCCGAGCCCTAAACTTGATCTGGGTTCTTAGCTGGTTCCTGTGCAGCTTCCCAATCTGTGCCTGGATTGTGGCTTGATGGCACCTGCCCACAAAGGTCTTATAATTTATAAACTGACCAGCATTAGCTCCCAGATCTAAGCAGCCCACCTCCTTGCTACCGTCACCACTGTCTTTCCATTGCCCTCTATGCCCAATCTCACCACTGCCAAGGAGGAATAAGCAAGGTAAGTGGACAATACTTCTCACCACTCAAACACTTGAAGGTGATAGAAGAACAGGCAGCAACAGGAAGGAGAAACTGGCCCAGGGATCAGCAACAGAACCCCTGTTGGGGTGTGGGACTTGGCAGGTGCCTAAGCAATACCGACCTCAAGACTCCAGCTCCAAAGTTGACAGAGGAGAGACAGACAACAGGAATGGGATTCCACCCCTATAATACACAGGGGCTGCCTTCCTGGAGTGAAAACAATGAAAGGTCAAGCCATAGCCTCACTTTTCTTGGCTTGCAATAATCTGCATGTGTGTATTCCACTGCACCACAAAGGTCACAGAATGATGGAAGGATGATATGAGATGACTTCATCTACCCTCCGGGCTGCAGTGTTTCAACAGCCCATGTGTATAACCTGTACGGACAGGTTCACCTGCACACTTCCAAGAACTGTGACTATAATGACATCACCTTGCAAGCACCTGGAAGTGATGCCGACGGTAAGCTCACCGTATTGTTGAGGAAGAAAGACGTTCTGAGTGAGGCACATTGTTGGAACGTGCTTGTTCTTGGCAGGGAGCTCTTTCTGTCACAGATAACTCATATCTCAGTGCACATATAGCTCTAGAACAGTGCTTCCCAAACTTGGGCCTCCAGCTGTTTTTCAGGCTACAGTTCCCATCATCCCTGACCACTGGTCTTGCTAGGTGGGGATGATGGGAGTTGTAGTCCAAAAACAGCTGGAGACCCAAGTCTGGGAAACACTGCTCTAGAACATCCTATGTCTACATGGTGCCCTCTAGACATTGTTGGACTGAAAGATCCATCACCACTTGACTATTGGTCATGCTTAAGACCCATGGGCCATTTTAAAGACCTGCTGATTTCAGCTGGAGAGAGCGAGCATTGGGAATGGGCTTACCTCTGGGGAGATCAAATGCTCAACAGAGGCTGGATTGTCCCCAGATTCAATTACGGTATGTTTTCTGCTTCCATCACAGCCGGGCAGATTTATGATTCAAGTAATGCTGAATTATGATTACTGGGAAGTATCCAGGGTGTGTACCTGTGATATGGTTTACCCAGCTTTGATTACCCGGAAAGATAAGGCAGGAATCAGGCAGCAGCGCTCACCTGACTAGCATTGCTGCATCTTACCAGAAGGAGGGGGCAAGGCAGCAGGGAAGGTATGCGGATGATACCCAGCTCTTCCTCTCTTTCAAATCAGAACCAGTGAAGGCAGTGAAGGTCCTGTGTGAGTGTCTGGAGGCAATTGGAGGATGGATGGCAGCTAACAGATTGAGGTTGAAGCCTGACAAGACAGAAGTACTGTTTTTTGGGGGGACAGGAGGCGGGCAGTTGTGGAGGATTCCCTGGTCCTGAATGGGGTAACTGTGCCCCTGAAGGACCAGGTGCGCAGCCTGGGAGTCATTTTGGACTCACAGCTGTTCATGGAGGCGCAGGTCAAATCTGTGTCCAGGGCAGCTGTTTATCAGCTCCACCTGGTACGCAGGCTGAGACCCTATCTGCCCACAGACTGCCTCGCCAGAGTGGTACATGCTCTAGTTATCTCCCGCTTGGACTACTGCAATGCGCTCTACGTGGGGCTACCTTTGAAGTTGACCTGGAAACTACAACTAATCCAGAACGCGGCAGCTAGACTGGGACTGGGAGTGGCCACCGAGACCACATAACACTGGTCTTGAAAGACCTACATTGGCTCCCAATACGTTTCCGAGCACAATTCAAAGTGTTGGTGCGGACCTTTAAAGCCCTAAACGGCCTCAGTCCAGTATATCTGAAGGAGCGTCTCCACCCCCATCATTCTACCCGGACACTGAGGTCCAGCACCGAGGGTCTTCTGGCAGTTCCCTCACTGCGAGAAGCCAAGTTACAGGGAACCAGGCAGAGGGCCTTCTTGGTAGTGGTGCCCTCCCTGTGGAACGCCCTCCCACCAGATGTCAAAGAGAACAACAACTACCAGACTTTTAGAAGACATCTGAAGGCAGCTCTCTTTAGGGAAGCTTTTAATGTTTGATGTATTACAGTATTTTAATATTTTTTTGGAAGCCACCCAGAGTGGCTGGGGAAGCCCAGCCAGATGGGCGGGGTATAAATAATAAATTATTATTATTATGTGTGGTGCAAACCCACTGGCAGGAATACAAGAAGGGCCTGCTGGATCAAGTCAACGGCCCACCTAGTCCATTCATCTGGTCACTAACCAGATGCCTGTGAGGTGCTCTTCTGGCACACAGTTTTTTCCTGCTGTACTCATGGTGGAAACAGAAGCAATGCTGTCCAACGTTGATGCTCATTGCTGGGTTACAGCACGCCCACTGCCGTGACTGACATTTATTGTGGTGTGCCCGTATATCGGACAAAAAGCCACAGGTCCATAACAGAGCGAAAATAACATGGTAAAAATGCACTATGTGAGGGGAAATTGCTTGCAGAAATGTGAATGTCGGGGGAAATTGTACAGACAAATGTGTGCCTCAGAAGAAATTCACACTAAAATGCTGGTGAATTTTCATGAAGACTTTTTTATTTAAATAATAATAATCACAACCTTGATGCAGAAATGTGGAGATTGGAAAAATGAGGATATTCTTGTTATTATTCTTGTTATTGTTATTACAGTGGTACCTCTGGTTACATACGCTTCAGGTTACAGACTCCGCTAACCCAGAAATAGTACCTCAGGTTAAGAACTTTGCTTCAGGATGAGAACAGAAATCGTGCTCCGGCGGCGCGGCAGCAGGAGGAGGCCCCATTAGCTAAAGTGGTGCTACAGGTTAAGAACAGTTTCAGGTTAGGAATGGACCTCCGGAACGAATTAAGTACTTAACCCGAGGTACCACTGTATTATATTTGTAAGCTGTCCATCTGACTGGGTTGCCCCAGACACTCTGGGCAGCTCCCAACAGAATATTAAAAACACATTAAAACATCAAACATTAAAAACTCCCCCAAGCAGGGAAACAGAAAGAAACCAAAACTGACAGATTCTGCTGTCTCTATTTCAACCTTAGATTGTTTCAGGTGCAGATATTTCCCATGGTTTGTACCTATCGTACAGGGGAATAGCTTTGATGAAGATTGACTTTGACTGCAGGGGAATAGCTCTGATGAGGATTTAGTCAGCAACCTTTCGGAAAGAACCAAGTGGTTTATGTGTCAACGAACCACATGGCAGAAGAGGTGGCAAGCGAGACAGTGACTCAGCAGCTAACAGGTGTGGGCAATAGCATGATCCAAACGCATGCTTGCCGTGTTTATATATAGCAGGGTTAGGGTTACCTTCTGAATGAAAATTGGTCTGCCTCTCCTGTGTTGCCACAAACCACTACTTCGTGAATCAGAATGGGAGAGGATGAGTTGGTTGCAGAAATCAGGCCTGTCATGTGCCTTCTTAACATGGCCCAACTCTTCATATGTGTGTGTTTAAATGGCAGGTAGTTCATCGAATGATGGCTGTGGTATCTATAAGGACATCTCATGATGATGATGATGATGATGATGATGATGATTCCAGAGGACTAGGAAATTTTCAAGTATACTACAATGATACCTCGGGTTACAGATGCTTCGGGTTACAGACGCTTCAGGTTACAGACTCCGCTAACCCAGAAATAGTACCTCAGGATGAGAACAGAAATCGCGTGGCGGCAGCAGGAGGCCCCATTAGCTGAAGTGGTACCTCAGGTTAAGAACAGTTTCAGGTTAAGAACAGACCTCCAGAACGAATTAAGTTCTTAACCCAAGGTACCACTGTAACCTGTGGAAGCCCATAGTGGCACAAATGTTTCCAAGTGTGGAATTGGGGTGAAGGGTGCCTGTCACAAACTATCCACTCAACTACTGGAACAAAGTAACCCAAACATTTTATCTTCACTGGTAATGCAGGCAATACTAGTACAGTGGTACCTCAGGGTACAAACACCTCGGGTTACTAACACTTTGGGTTACAAACTCTACTAACCCAGAAATAGTACCTTGGGTTAAGAACTTTGCTTCAGGATGAGAACAGAAATTACACGGCGGCGGCGGGAGGCCCCATTAGCTAAAGTGGTACCTCAGGTTAAGAACAGTTTCAGGTTAAGAAAGGACCTCCAGAACGAATTAAGTTCTTAACCAGAGGTACCACTGTATGGGCCAGTTCAGAGCTTCTCCCTTGCATAGACTCTCTTTCTAAGCAGAGGTTGGACGGCCATCTGTCATGGATGCTTTAGCTGAGATTCCTGCATTTCAGGGGGCTGGACTAGATGACCCTCAAGGTCCCTTCCAATTCTACAGTTCTATGATTCTATGTTTGCTGGAAGCATGAATGCACTTCTAAACTTGCCCCTTGATGTTGACACACCTGTTGGTCCAGTTTCCATTCCAGATTAGCTGCATATTTTACTTTGGTCTGAAAAGTGACTTATACGTAAATAGCAGGTGTATGAGTGTGTGTCTCCTCCACATTAATGGGAATGATTCCTCAGACCCTCTTTTATAATAAGTAATGCTTGTCAATAATACTATATCCCATACATTTTTGTACCATTGCAAAGTGTCAACTGTTTAATCCGATTTCTTCCTCTGACTGCCCTTGCGACAGTGATCACAGCAACTACGAGTTGCAAATCAACCTCACTTACTGTGTCTTTGGGATGTCCCACAAAGAATGCCGTTTTTTAAAAAGTCTTGGAAGTAGTTTGTTTCCCATCAAGTATACACATAGTTCTTCTGGTTAAAACAGTATTTGAAACACTACAGAAATCTGAACATAATTTGAACATATTTACTATTATTATTATTATTATTATTATTATTATTATTATTATTACCACCCCACCTATACGGTAGGGTTTCCCCAGCCACTCTGGGCAGCTTCCAACACCTATAAAAACATACCGTATTGTCCTGAATATGATCCGTACCCGAATACCCAAATATAAGCCGCTCCCTTAAAATTCTGCAAGCACTCACACCTATTCTGTTTCACCATATGTCTGTTTCAGCAGCGATATTGTAAAAAAGCAAATTTTTGTAAGGTCGCAAATTTAAGCCGTACTTTAACTTTTCACAGTCAGAATTGGGGGGGGGGGGGGGAATGCGGCTTATATTCAGGCCAATACGGTAATAAAACACCAGCCATTCAGAACTTCCTGATACAGGGCTGCCTTCAGATGTCTGAACACAATGCAACAAAAGCAACGATCCTTCTTTCAAATCATCTTCAACTCTCTGAAAAGTCACAATTCTGTTCCCAGTCTATTCCAACAGGCCTGAAGGACTTAAACAGTCCGTTCTAGTCAACTACAAGATGTTGCTCTCCCATTCTCAATTACTTGGCGCTGGTGCCCACGAGGCCATTGCCCACCCCCACCCCGAGGGAGAGATAAAACTTGAGAGATTTATGTTTACAACCTTGAGCTCTTGGCTTTCGAGACGTTGTTTTGAAAGAGCACATATCACCTTGTACATCAAATGCCAGCTGTTGTTGTAACTCTGCAAGTCAGCAGATCTATCAACCCCCAGGAGAAGAGGTGACAGCGTGACTGGGATTAGGGCAGCGAGACTTCTGTGGGGGTGTTTATCTCTCAAGCACTCTTACATAAGCAAACTCAGGCCACCTTCCCTCCTCTTCCTCCATTAGTAGCAAAGGGAGGGCTTGTCTATTTAGACCAGTTGTGTAAAACCAGCATCCTCAGGAGAAAGACGGAAGGCAAAGACGACAACAAGAATTGCAGATACCTCACAGCAGGTCCTCTATAACTGTGGTGTGGGCCCAGCATTCCAACTAAAAATGACGGACATAAATAACAGCAAATCGATGCCTGGGAATCAGCCTTGTTCCGTTCATTTTATACCTTGCTTTTCTTCAGTTAAGCACCCAAGGCAGCTGACAACATGAACATTGTGTGATTCCAAAACACACACACACCAGAATATCAGAAAATGAAAGTCCTATGCTTCATGTAAGCTGTCAGCTCTTCATTTTTTAATTTTAAAAAGGCACATACCTGTTTCTTTGCTGCCTTGCTGTTTTTAAAAGGGTAACCATGGGACTTTTTTAAAAAAAGAAGAAGAGCAAAATTGTTCTCACAATTGAAAGAGGGAGGTTTCATAAAGGATAAAGAGTTTCAATGGCCAGTGGTGTAGCGTGGGTTGCAAGCAGCCGGGGCTACACAGAATAAAGGAAACCAACAGAGTACGTATGTGCATTCAACTGCCTAATGGCATCTGCATTACCCAGGAGATTTGCAACCACAGAAATAAGAAAAGAAGAGTCATTCCATTGTCTGGAGAGATCACGTCCTGTTTCACACGGAGAAGTCATTTCCCACAGAGCCCAGCAACAGAAGCATGCAGTTATATTGAGGCAGCACCAGGTGTTGAAATTTTGCTCCGCTAACAATTTTGCACCCCGTGCAACCGCCCATGCTATGCCACTGTCAATGGCTAGTAGCCACAATGGCTATGTCTTGCCTCTGCTGTTGAAGGCAGAATGCCTCTGTTGCTGGTAAGGGCCGGTAGAGCTTCCCATAGGCATCTGATTGGCCACTATGAGAATAGATAGCTGGGCATGAGGTGTCTGTGGTCTGCTACAGAAGAGCCTTACATTCCTCTAAGGCCAACCAACACCATGTGCAGCCAACTTCAGGCTTACCAGAGAGCCAGTGTGGTGTAGTGGTTAAGAGTGGTAGACTTGTAATCTGGTGAACCGGGTTCGCATCCCCGCTCCTCCACATGCAGCTGCTAGGTGACCTTGGGCTAGTCACACTTTTCTGAAGCCTCTCAGCCGCACTCACCTCACAGAGTGTTTGTTGTGGGGGAGGAAGGAAAAGGAGATTGTTAGCCGCTTTGAGAGTCCTTCGGGTAGTGATAAAGTGGGATATCAAATCCAAACTCCTCCTTACCAAATTGTGCTTTGCCTTTTGTTCTTGGGATTCTTTAATTGCATGATTAGTATTTTAATCGCATGATTGGCAACCATGCTTGGGTTTAAAAGGAACTGTTTAATAATAGGTTTTCCCCTCCTCCTCCCATCATCAGGACCTCTGCATGTGGGAATCTGTAACCCCTTCCCTCCTCACCTGGGATCCTGTCCCTCACATTGCAGTTAAGCTTAAGGGGGAAAGCTCCCATTGGTTTCTCTTTGCTAATAAGCAGGAGGCACATTTGTGCTGGGATCATGGCTGAAGAAGGAAGGGTTAACCACCACCACCCATCTGCTATGTCTCTAGTGTTGACTTCTTTAAAAAAGCAGGTGTAGCTGATAATCACATAATCAAAATTACATTTGCTTAGATTCTCATGCAGGCAATCTTCCCAAACCCACCCACAGGGCTTGTGAATGATGCTAAAGAGCTAACTATACATGCATATTCAGGTCGCAATAGCCCAGCACCTGCTTCTTCTAGGGGAAAGGCAGGTTTGGGAGGAGACAAAATGCAGTTGAAAGCCATGTAGGAGTGTTGTTGTTAAAGGTAAAGGGACCCCTGACCGTTAGGTCCAGTCACAGACGACTCTTGGGTTGCGCGCTCATCTCACTCTACAGGCCGAGGGAACCAGCGTTTGTCCGCAGACAGCTTCCGGGTCATGTGGCCAGCATGACTAGGCCGCTTCTGGCGAGCCAGAGCAGCGCACAGGAAACGCCGTTTACCTTCCTGCCAGAGTGGTACCTATTTATCTACTTGCACTTTGATGTGCTTTTGAACTGCTATGTGGGCAGGAGCTGCCTAAACGAGAGCTAACCCCATTGCGGGGATTCGAACCGCCGACCCTCTGATGGGCAAGCCCTAGGCTCTGTGGTTTAGACCACAGCGCCACCCTCGTCCATCGTGTTGTTGTTAGGGGTTGCTTAACCCTTTCCACTGCCCAATTACTCAAGGGAATAGAGCCTTGGTTGTCAACCAGGATGCTGTGGCACCTTGGGAAGACTTGAGAAACGTTCATGGGAACCCCAAGGAGCCATCTTTCAATAACTTGCAGCCCAAATCTTTCTACATTATCTCTCTCTCTCTTTCTCTCCTCATTAAGGGGAGCCTGTGGCTTTAACCTACAGTCCAATATCTTCCTGCATCTCTCTCTTTCTCTCTCCCTGGCAGCCTTCCTTCCTTGAGCCCACTCAAAAAAGGGGCAGGGTGGAATGGGACAGGGGCAGAACAGGGGGGGCCACTGAAAGAATGTGCTTAGTCAAGGGAGCAATGGACTCAAAAAGGTTGAAGGTTGAAAACCGCTGGAATAGAGCAACATCCCTATGAGGAATACATTTGGGGTTTTTTCATTTAGAGCAGGCATAGACAAACTCAGCCCTCCAGATGCTTTGGGACTACAGCTCCCATCATCCCTGACCACTGGTCCTGTTAGCTAGGGGTGATGGGAGTTGTAGTCCCAAAACATCTGGTGGGCCGAGTTTGCCTATGCCTGATTTAGAGGATGGGCGAGCAAGAGAAGACACGATAGAATAAAACTATGCATGGGTTGGAGAAAGTGGAAAGAGGAAATTTTTCTCCTTCTCTTAACACTGGAACTTAAGGACATCTGATGAGCCTGAATGTTGGAAGATTCAGGATGGCCAGGACAAGGCATAACTAAATTATGGAACAGGCTCCCACAGGAGGCAGTGATGGCCACCAGCTTGAATGGCTTAAGAAGAGGATTAGACAAATTCATAGAAGGCTACCCATGGCTACTAACCCTGTCACAGGCAGCGTGCCTCTGAATGTCAATCACTGAGAATCACAGCTGGAGAGAGTGGTGGTGTGCCCAGTTCCTGCTTGCAAGCTTCCCATGGGCATATTGATTGGCCACCATGAGAGTAGATGGACCTTTCAGAGGAGTGGCGCTATGGTCTAAACCACTGAGCCTCTTGTGCTTGCTGATCGGAAGGTCGGCGGTTCGAATCCATGCGACGGGGTGTGTGCCCATTGCTCTGTCTCAGCTTCTGCCAACCTAGCAGTTCGAAAGCATGCCAGTGCAAGTAGATAATTAGGTGCCACTGCAGCGGGAAGATAAGTGGTGTTTCTGTACGCTGTTGCACTCGTCACAGTGTCCCGTTGCACCAGAAGTGGTTTAGTCATGCTGGCCACATGACCCAGAAAGCTGTCTGTGGACAAACGCCAGCTCCCTTGGCCTGAAAGTGAGATGAGCGCCGCAACCCCATAGTTGTCTTTGACTGGACTTAATTGTCCAGGGGTTCTTTACCTTAGATGGACCTTTGGACTGATCCAGCAGGCCTCTTCCTATGTTCTTATGCCCAGCCACTTTTCCACCAAGGGATTCCAAATGCCCGATGGGATTTTGTTGCACACATATGCCTATAACGCATAGTTCAACTCTGTGGCAAGTAAAGGTTTGCTCCAGGAATGCTCTGAGCAGGCGCTTGAGGACTTTGTAGCTGATTTATGCTTTGCTGCACAGCGTGTACAAAACCAAGCTCTCATTTTGACAGCTAGCTCAAACAAAAAGCAAGACGCTTGATTGACAGAAATAAATATAAGCGGTTGGTGACGGCTTAGGGGAGAGAACCCAAAAGTGTGTGATCTTTGAAAGTTTTGAGAAATACAGACTGGGTTCCTTCTTGCATACCTAAAGCGTTAAGAAACAGAAAGGACAAAGGGAAATTATAAACATTAGATGCACTTACATTGTTAGGTATTTCAAAAGTTAAGGTGGTGTTATTGTTAGATGTTTTTCAGGGTGCAGTGTGACTGATTAACCTTACCTCAGCTAACCTTCTCAGCAGCCCTGTGAAGCAAGTTGGGAGAGGAGGAGAAGATCTGTTGTTACACGATCACTCGCCCTAAGACAGTGATTTGCAGACTTTCTACCTTCAGGAAATTCTTTCCACGTTGGTTGCCTGCCAAAGAATTTGAGCGCCTGCTGCATATTCCCTATGCATAGCAGGGGATCATGAGGGATGTTCTAGACTCTAGAACGACTGTGTGCTGGAGCGCTGCCTTGCCCCTGCAACAGAGGGTGCCCAGGGCATGCCAACATCACTCGCGCATGTCGAGGGGGTGTCCTGTTGTGCCATGCAGACACCCCATGGCCTGCGTGTAGAACTGTTTTTATGTTTGCTTTCTATTTGTAAGTTGCTTTGAGCAAGCCCTTTGTGGAAGAGAAGAACACGGGTATACATTTTAATTATTTGGGGGGGGGAGAGAAGGGTGGCATTCAACTAAGCTTTACTCAGACCCAGTGAAATGAATGAACTTGACTAAACTAGGCTCAGCAGGTCTACTCTGAGTATAACTTAGTTTCATACCATCCTTGGTAAATAATCAATGGAAAGCAAATTAAAGGAACAGGGGCTAATTTGTCCTTTTAGTTTACGAGGGTAATGTGCAGGTGCTTAAGTGCAAAATTCATGCGCAGAGCATGAAACTCAGGGTTGTGAGTTTGAGACCCATGTTGGGCAAAAAAATCCCTGGACTAGATGACCCTCATGGTCCCAAATCTACAAGTTTATGATTGGAACACCTGTATTTCCTAGGCAGGGTTTTCTCTTAGTATGTTTAGGACAGGCATAGGCAAACTTGGCCCTCCAGAAGTTTTGGGGCTACAAATTTCATTATTCCTAACTAACAGAACCAGTGGTCAGGGGTGATGGAAATTGTAGTCCCAAAACATCTGGAGGGCCGAGTTTGCCTATGCCTGGCTTAGGAGTAGTTTTCAGGTCCCTCCATCTGTGGGGAAATCTCAATAGCTACTTTCACAGATGTGCTGCTGATAGCTCAGTCGGTAGAGCAGGCGTAGGCAAACACGGCCCTCCAGATGTTTTGGGACTACAACTCCCATCATCCCTAGTTAACAGGACCAGTGGTCAGGGATGATGGGAGTTGTAGTCCCAAAACATCTGGAGGGCTGCGTTTGCCTATGCCTGCGGTAGAGCATGAGACTCTTAATCTCAGGTTTAAGGGTTCGCGCCCCATACTGGGCAGAAGATCCCTGAACTGCAGAGGGTTGGACTAGATGGCCCTTGCGGTCCCTTACAATTCTATGATTCTATGTACATAACTGTTCTTGAGTACAGGAAGCTATTGTTGGTGGAGGGAGTCCACAGTTCCATGGAGAATCAGGGATGGGGAACCTCAGGCATTGGGAGCAAAAGGTGTCCACCCCGCAGGTATTTCAGTGTTTCCTCAGAAGCCTCAACATGCTTTTGCCTGTCTGGAGTGTGTTCCTCGCTATTGCTTGCTACAATGGAAAGTAGAGAGGAGTCTATGAGCACATGCATAAATTATCCCACAAAGGCAAATTTTAAATTTGCTGCTCTGCGTGCACTCCCTCCCATGCACCCACCCAAATCTCCTTTCAGGGAAGCAAGAGTTGAAGGACACACTCCAGAGAGTCAAAAACACTCCAGGCGGCAGAAAAGCAAGGTCAGTAGCAGGTGTGGCCTGGGAAGACTTACAAGGGCCAGACAGAAAGGCTTTGAGGGCCGCATTTGGCTCCCAGGTTACTCATCCCTTAGTTACAGCTGAGTAACAGCTGCACCAACAACTCAGCCTGTGCCGGAGTGTCTTACTGGATACCTGGGAGCTCTGGGTTCAAATCCCCCCTGAGCCATGAAGCTCACTGGGTGGCCTTGGGCCAGCCTCTCGGCCTACATCACAGGGTTGTTGTGGAGGACCAAAAACGAGGTGGGACAGAGCCCCTGCCTTGCCCTCCTTGAAGGAAAAAGGTAAAACACAACAAGCACAATTAATGCATATTCCCACCCTTTACTTCTGCTGGGGGCATTTGCTGTTGTTCTGTGGGGTTTTTTTTTTTAACTTGGCTCGGGGACCCTATAAATAAACCGAAGCCGAGCAGCTGAGAGAGGGGACCCCGACGCCAGAGCACAAGTTTCCATTTCCAGGGATTGCGCAACAGGCAAGGAGCAGCCCCAGCAACAACCGCCGCTCCTCCCGAGGAAAGAGCGCAGCAATAAACAAAGCCACGTGTCTCTCCTCCCTCCCCGGGCGAGAGGCGGAGCTTGCAGGCGCTCTTCCGGCAACAAAGAGCCCCTGCAGCCCGCAGATAAATACGGAGGCGGCCGGAGCGAGGGCAGAGACAAGGATCGGAGTGGTGGAGCAAGGGCGAAGGAGATCCTAGTAGAGGAGGGGGAGAGCAAAGAATAATAGTAATAATTTCTGTGTAGCCCTTTGGCTAAGGACATTGCGCTTCCTAGGCATCTTCGCTTGGGAGAAGGCGGCGAAAGGGAGCGCAAGGACAACTTTGGTTGCTGGATTTCTTTGGCTGGCGAGGATGCCTTTTCTGGGCCAGGACTGGCGCTCCCCGGGGCAAAACTGGGTGAAGACGGCGGATGGGTGGACGAGGTTTCTGGCCGAGAGGGAGAACAGCAGCGGCAGCTTCGCCAGCGAGCGGAACAGGTGAGAGCGGCGCGGAGAGAGCCGGGTGCCTTGCGCGCTGCGTGCGCCTTTGGAGAGGTTTGCCCCACTTGCAGGTGGGGGTGTCGTCTCCCCAACCCCGGACATAGTTGCTAGCAAATGCTGTTGTTGTAGCTGTTGTTGGGGCTGCCGAGTGGTAGCAGGCAGAGAGATACGTGGCGTACCACACACACACACACACACACACACACATACACCCCGGTTTGCATCTTTGCAACAAAAAAAAAAAAAATGGCAAGCCTTGCTTTTTGCAAAGAACGCGCAGACATGGCGGTTGTTTTCTTAAGGAGGCCGTTGTTTCCCCGAGTGCATCTCTGCCCGTGCGAGGCTGCAACGCCTCGGTTTGTGTTGTTCTTGGGGTTGTGGCGTCATTGCGGGAAGGAGGATCATCTGGCGAGCTAAACCCTCTCCAGGAACCCGGAGGCGGAGGCAGGAGCGAGAGCGCAGCAGCGCCCACCTCCTGCAGCGCTACCAGGAACGTGCCGCTTCCAGCTCTCCAGATGTGACTCTCGGCCCGTTAAATGCGTTCGCGCATTTGCTCCAGATTTCTTAACAGCGAAATGTCCGTCTTGCCCACCCGTCTATTGTATTTGGGGTTGGTTGGAGTGTGGAAGCAAATCTGTGGGATTGTGGATCGGAGAACCACCATTTTATTATCGCGATATGGAGGGAGTGGAGGGCTGTATCTTAAGGTTGGTCCTACGCGGAGCAGACCTATTAAAAATAATGAGCATTACTAACTTGGGTCCATTAACTTCATTGGGCTTCTCTGAGTATAGTTGGATGGAACTGTGTGTGTGTGTGTGTGTGTGTGTTCATATATGTCCCCAAGAACAATTTGATATTAAGTGATCAGGAGTAGGACTGGGTGTTTCCAGAAATCCCGAGCTCTAAAAAAAAAGTCACCGGAAATCTTCAGTTGTCCTAGAGGCATATTCTGGCAAAAGCAACAACGGCTCTTTAAAAAGCAGGCGCTGTTTGGGCGCTCTTCTCTCATCTTCTCCCATTCTTTCCATGAGGTTGCCACCCACCCAGAATTTTTATTGGGCCAGTTTGAATTTGATCATTGGAAATGTGAGACTCAAAGCTGGACAATAAGCCCTTGCCGGACAGTTATTGTTGTTAGTCATCTTAGGTGTCACCTGTTCTGGTTGTATCTTTGGCACCATGTCACAACCTTTGTGCCTTCCAAAGCAGGTGTGTTGTGAACATAAATGCATGCATATGTCCTCTGTTGCTGTTTCGAACTCTGCCCCTTGATAAGAGGATGATGGAGGTGGTTGACTGCAGTTGGTTTGCATGCTGTGGCTCTGTCATTGTGTGTGTGTGTTTTTCTCCTAGCTGCTGTGCAAGCACACCAGCCACCCCAGAACCTTGGCCTCTCTCCCCCATGGCCTTCTGCCAACCCTCATCTGCCTACCTTCTTACTCTACGGCTTATCAGTTTCCTCCTCCTCAGCCTCAGGTTGTCCTTGCAGAACTCAGCAGGGAGGGGGAGGGGGACAGAAGAACTGGAGTGAACTACATCTGCCGCTCATTGGCTCTGGCGCCACCTAATGTTGGTCTCCTTGCCCTCCACCCTATCAGTCGCAGTGGGCATCAGACAACACCTGCTTGCCCTTATGCTCTAGGTCAGGCACCCCCAAACTCGGCCCTCTAGATGTTTTGGGACTACAATTCCCATCATCCCTGACCACTGGTCCTGTTAGCTAGGGATGATGGGAGTTGTAGTCCCGAAACATCTGGAGGGCCGAGTTTGAGATGACCTAGAGCAGGCATCCCCAATCTTCTGGTCTCTGGATGTTGCTGGACTACAACTCACATCATGCCTGACCATTGGCAAGGCTGGCTGGGGCTGATGGGAGTTGGTGTCCAATGATACCTGGAGGTTTCCAGGCTGCTTTGCAACAGGGATCTCATGGGACCACTAGCAGCAGATTGTGCAACACCAGATTCCAAAGCACAGCAGGACAGACTGTTTCTGAACAGGCAAGGAAGTATTCCCTTTGGGAAAATAATTCTGTGCATGTTCAGAGACACTCAGCCATAAAGTACCTTTTTAAAATAAGTACCAGTTCTGTCCAACCTTCACCCATTTCTCCACCTCTCATTACTCTATCCAACCTTTGTCTTCTCCCCCAGGTTTTGTCCAGGATGCTGCTAAGTCCCTCCATGTCCCTGGAGACTGTTTGGTCTGATGCAACACACACACACACACACACACACACACAGAGAGAGAGAGAGAGAGAGAGAGAGAGAGAGAGAGAGAGAGAGTTTGTGTTGCTCTGCCTCCATCCCTACCCAGGTTCCCTCAGTCACAGCGTACAGCTGGGCAAAAGTGCTTGAAAATCTAATATTCTCAAAATGTTGTTGCTTTGGTTCAGGGAAGCGAACAATCCTGCAAATTGCTTTCCTCGGAAACCAACTCCTCCTAGAACTTAATGAGAAACTTAAATAATAAATTGGCACACCAAAGAACAGAGGAGTTGGAACAGCAGCAGATAGTATGTCAGTTACTGAGGAAGCAGGTTATCTGCTAAGCATGAATGCTGGATAGCTCAGTTGGTAAAGCATTAGACTCTCAGGAATCTCAAGTTCCCGGGTTCGAGCCCCACATTGGGCAGAAGATTCCTGCAATGTAGGGGGTTGGACTAGATGACCCTCGTGGTCCCTTCAAACTCTAAAATTTTACGATTTGTATGAAGTTTATTCATGAATTAAAACACCCACCAGCCCCCTTAGTGAGGATTATTTTGATGGAAGCATGTGCATGTTACATTATGCAGTTCACGGTGAGAATTTTGCTTGGCGCACAGATATTTCCCCTCTGCTTCTGCCTAAAATGTGCAGCAAACCAGGATTTTAGATGGATGGTTTCTGTATGAGAGCCAGATTTTTTGTTATTAGGGTTTTGGAGCTTCTTGGATGAGTTCGCTGAGCAAGCAAGAAAATGAAGAGAAAACAGATACAACCCAGTCTGCAGCCTAGTTAGGCCACAATGTTTGGATTTAAACTGACACAAATCCCCTTCCATTTAATGGGGCTGCAATCCTTTGCACGCCAACCTGCCTGTAGATCCCAGTGAACACAGTGGAGTTTACTTCTGAGTAAGGTATAGAATTGGACTGCCAAAGCTGCTCACTTGGGTAGCTAGGCTTGCTGAATTTATTTTGGAATACCTGCTTTTTGGAAATAGAGTTGCAAAACTAAATGCAAGCACTGAATTTAGTGGGACTTTTAATTTAGCATTACGTTATCTGGGAAGGAAGTATGTCAGATCTAACTAGGCAATATAGATTGAGACTCCTGTCTGATAATTTTGGAAGGCTTGTTTCCTGTAACTTCTGTTTATGCTTTCCAGGAAAACATCAGTTTGAGTAATGTATGGGTTAGTTTTGCAAAATCCTCGGTGGGTGGTTCTTTAGTTGAAACATAAATTTGTGGCAGCGGGAACACTGCCTCCCCATTAGCGGAGTTGTGCTTCAAAACTTTCGCTCAGACGGGTATCTGTTTAATTACAAGAAATCAATACTGACAGTTCAAGTGGCTTCAGAGCATGCAGTAGTTGAGATGTGGAACTTAACAAAATGGGTTGAGTCTATTTTTAAACTCGGAGCTCTCTTGGTTTACTGTGTTTAGTTAACAAAAGCCTTGGCTATGGCAGGGCATTCTGGTTTATTTTGTTTGGCATCTAACAGAATGTTGGCCACTTAAGCAGAGGCCTGTATTCGTTGCATATTAAAGGCTTCTTCCACCCCCACCCCCCAAAATGAAATGTTGTTAAGCAATGGGCCATCAAGTTCCGCTATCCTGTCTTCAGCAGGGACCGATACTGAAATGCCACAGAGCAGGCTGTTTACATTCTCCCACGAAACTAGTGGCAACTGTGAACAAGTTACATGATAGATTTGGTTGGACCAACTATTGGTTTCAGGTGTCATAAGAGAATCAGGATCAGAGAGGGGAATAAAGGAAAGTCTTTCAATTTGCTTGTGCAGCATGCAGGGGATTTCACAACCAAATTAAAAACAATTCTACTGCTAGTAAGCTGAAGCCCAAACTTTTTTGTCTAGGCTGCTCATTTTGCTAAAAGTTTGCATTGCTAAATATTACTAGCTCTACTGAGAAAGTGAACCCAGGTTTTTTTGTTTTTAATTCCTGGCTTTTGAAACTGCAAAGGCAAAACTAAAAGCAGCCACTTTTGGATTAGACGTGAGTGGCAACAGTATGACATAGCACATGGGAACGGTGCCCTGATCATTTCTTTGTCATTCGCTTGGCATCTCTCACTGCTTAAACATGCCATCTGTCAAAGCATGCCTTGACACACCAGTCTTTGAGCCCTTGTGTGATGCTCCACCGACTCCTTGTGCAACAGTAGCTCATCCATATGAAATAGACTGGAAGGAAAAGCCTTGCCTTGGGGCTGTGCTGATTTTCACAGTTTGAAAAAGAAAACTGGCTAGATGTGGGCTCTTGCACAACAAGAGAAGTTAGGTGCACAGCTGCCAAAGTATTAAATCTCTATATCAAAGTTAGAGTACATTGCGGTGGCATTGCTAGGGATGAGGAAGGAATTATGGCTGGCTGTTTGGAGAGACCACTGCTTGGCCCTGGTTCTAACCCTCCTGTAGGAAGAGGCAGAAGAACCGTAGCTAGGTGATCTTGCGCCCCTGGCAGAACCATCCAGATTGCGCCCCCTAGGTAATGTGGCACAGGAAAAAAAATAGGGAAAAACAGGGCCCCTGCATAACATATACTGTAAGGTAAAGGGACCCCTGATGATTAGGTCCAGTCGTGGACAACTCTGGGGTTGCGGCGCTCATCTCGGTTTACCGGCCGAGGGAGCCGGTGTACAGCTTCCAGGTCATGTGGCCAGCATGACTAAGCCGCTTCTGGTGAACCAGAGCAGCACACAGAAACACTGTTTACCTTCCTGCCAGAGCGATACCTATTTATCTACTTGCACTGTGACGTGCTTTCGAACTGCTAGGTTGGCAGGAGCAGGGACCGAGCAATGGGAGCTCACCCCTTCGCGGGGATTCGAACCGCTGACCTTCTGATTGGCAAGTCCTAGGCTTGGTGGTTTAACCCACAGCGCCACCAACGTCCCAACATATACTGTGAAGACCCTCTGTTTAAAACCTTTTTCTTATGAGGCAATAATTGATATTTTTATTTATAGACATATTTAGGGAAATATTTTCAGCAGATATTGCGCCCCCTCCTTGTCTGTGCCCCTGGAGGGGGGGTCTTCCTCGCCCGCCCGTCCTTCCCTGAGAGGCAGGATTTCCTCTTTGGAAATATAGGGGAAGGAACTGTAGCTTGTGGCGTGGGTAGAGCACATACTGCATGCAGAAAACCACAGTTTCAAAGCCTGGCATCTGCAGCTCAAGGAATCAGGTGACCTTTATTGGGAAAGAGCTCTGCGGAGTTGCTGCAGACCCAAGTAAGCAACCCTGGGGTAATTGATAGACCCTGCTCAGTCTGCTTCTCATGATTGCTTCTCTACGCGTTGAAATCTCGGTAAAAGCCTTCACCGTAACCTCTGGGGCATAAATTTGCCCCTGGCACCTCAAGCTGGGACTGTTAACAAGTTCCAGGTCACATCACATGACATTGGGCAATAAAGCGCTGTTGAATCATCTGATCCAGTGACATTTCTATGTCCTAGTAACGTAGCCCAGTAAACAGAGATACAGTTTCTACTGAAGATAAGGAGTGGGTGACGTTTGCTTTGGGGAAAACACAAAGAGATGAGAAGGGGATGGGGGAAGGGTGAGGGTTCCTTGGACAACACAGCAGAACTGTAGCTCCTTCGGGTTTCAAATAGCACCTGTTCTCTTCAATTGTTCTCTATTGCTGCACCATCAGTTTATAAGCCAAGCCAAACAGTATATTACTGGACACTTCCATAAATACCTCTGCTTTCTGGGCATTTTCTGAGGAGCTGTCTGAAAACAGTGCCTTTCTGGATTAGCCAGAATCAATTCTTCACACCTGTGGCGTTGGGAATTTCCCTGTGCATACGCATAGACCTGGTCACTTCCCCAGGGCGTTAAGTATTTTCTGTTCTGTATTTGATCAGATAATTTGATTCCTCCTGCGATTGCCTAAATGAAGGGCTGGAAATAACCCTAAACACTTTATACAGTGGTACCTTGGTTTATGAACTTAGTCCATTCCGGAAGTCCATTCTTAAACCAAGGCTGGCTTTCCCATAGCAGCAGGGGACTCAATTTACAAATGGAACAATACTCAACTGGAAGCGAAACATGTTCTGTTTCCAAGGCAAATTTCACAAACCAAAACGCCTAATTCCGGGTTTGCAGTGTTCTTAATCCAAGTTGTTCATAAACTAAGCTGTTCTTAAACCAAGGTACCACTGTACTGTGATTTGCAGATCAGGTTCTTTCTAGTAAGGAAGCCATCTTAAGTCTGTTACTACAAGAATAACAGAGTCTTGATTTGAAAGACCAGTGGGTTTATTGTGACATAAACTTTTGTGGAATTAGAGCCCATGAAAATATATTGGACTCTGGCACCTAAGAACAGAGGTGCACATCTAGTTGGGTCCAAGGGTCAGGGATCTCTGCTATAAACCCACAGTTCCGCCTTCCAGCAGAACAGTTGAGCTACAACCAAATCATATAAAGTCGTACCTTGGAAGTCGAACGGAATCCGTTCAACTTCCAAAATGTCTGGAAACCAAAGCGCAGCTTCTGATTGGCTGCAGGAAGCTCCTGCCGCCAATCGGAAGCCACGGAAGCCCCATCGCACGTTCGGCTTCCAAAAATAGTTCACAAACCAGAACAGTCACTTCTGGGTTTGCAGCGTTTGGGAGCCAAAACGTTTTTCCTGACCACTAGAAATCCAGCTCAGCCCTCCTTCCCAACCAGGAATGTCTTCTGAGATTTACATTCCATGCCTTTTTTCTTCTTATTCAGCCTTAAGGGACTAGAAGCAACTGAGCAGGGTGGGGGTGAGGAGCTGGATTTTACAGAGTATACCTGCTTCTGAATTTACACCTTGCAGTTACAGAGCTTCAAGGCACCCTGCTGACCACATTGTGTCCCACAGTGTCATTTTAATATGCACATGGCTGCATCAACACAAGTTTGAATCCCATGCTTCACTGGAAGCCAGTACCAAAAGTGCTGATCCCATGAAGTTCAGAGCTTCACTAGTTTAATGCAGAAGTGGACAACCTGTGGCCTTCTCGAAACTGTTGGACCCCAACTCCGGTCAGCCCCAGCCAGAATGGCCAGTACTCCGGAATGATGGGAGTTGAAGTCCACAAAATCTGCACAGCCACACGTTGCGCACCTCTGCCTTAAAGAGCGTGGCCAAAAATCTAGTTGTGCCATAGATTTGTATAACGGCATTATGAAATTGGTAGCTTTATTTACAGTTCCCTACCTATTGTTCCCTAGCAGAGCATTCGCCTTTTTCACAGCTGCCACACACTGGGTCAATATATTCACTACTACGACCCCGAGGTCATGTTCCTGGTGAGTCACTGTACACTTCAGACCCCATGAGCGCATATGTGAAGTTAAGATTATTCAGTTGTTGCCCAAACAAGCAAGATCTTAAGTATTAGGTGACTGATCTCTGCTATGCTGTACGTTAGTAAAGGACCAAGTCATTTTCTTTGGGTATTTGTTTGTATTACTTTGAGGCAGTCAAGAATGAAATTGAATATAAAACTCCAGCTCTGGCCAGGAGATTCTGCAATAGAGGCAGCTGTCTAAAGATGACTCTGAACAGGATCTTGTTACAAATACAAGAAGGAATGTGATATCTTTCTGTAGCAGAGCATTATTTTGTTGTACTGCCCGCCCGCCCCCCTCTCCGTTTAGACAAGTTTTTAAAATAGTTTACGACCCAAGCATTAAGCATGGGGTAATGAAACAGATCGCTATGTAAATAAGTACAACTTGTGCATGAAGCTGTAAAATTGTAGATAGAACTGCAATGTGGTTACCCTGATGCAATTATTCCACTCCGTTGGAAAGAAAAGCCATTGTGGGGGTGCTGTGTATGTGTACATGGACACACATTTTGCAGGTGGTTTTGCTGAAATCCTTGGGAGCAATGCTGCAGTCAAGGCTGTGTTGAAACTTTCAGTTCTGTCACTTTATTGGCTGAACCCAATTTCCATTTCAGGGATGCGGGTGGCACTGTGGGTTAAACCACAGAGCCTAGGACTTGCCGATCAGAAGGTCGGCAGTTCGAATCCCCGCAACAGGGTGAGCTCCCATTGCTCGGTCCCTGCTCCTGCCAACCTAGCAGTTCGAAAGCATGTCAAAGTGCAAGTAGATAAATAGGTAACGCTCCGGTGGGAAGGTAAACAGCGTTTCTGTGCGCTGCTCTGGTGCGCCAGAAACGGCTTAGTAATGCTGGCCACATGACCCGGAAGCTGTACGCCGGCTCCCTCGGCCAATAAAGTGAGATGAGCGCCGCAACCCCAGAATCGGCCACGAGTGGACCTAATGGTCAGGGGTCCCTTTACCTTTACTTTAACTTCCATTTCAGAGCAATTCTTCACTGGCTTTGTAGTATAAAGTAATAAAGTCTAATGAAAAAGCGATGCAAACTATGGGTGACTCTCTGCCCCCTTGTAACGTTAATCTATGGCAGGCATAGGCAAACTCAGCCCTCCAGATGTTTTGGGACTACAACTCCTATCATCCCTAGCTAACAGGACCCAGTGGTCAGGGATGATGGGAGCTGTAGTGCTAAAACATCTGGAGGGCTGAGTTTGCCTATGCCTGATCTACGGGGACTCCGAAGGGTGTGGAGGTCTAAGAAAAGGACATTAGATTGAGATCTACTAATCAAAAATCCCACCCCCCACCCCGATAGATGATCAGCCACAGATTGGGAAAGATTTCAGACTCCCAACGTTTCAGTTCTCCCAGACTCCCAGTTCTCCCAGACTCCCAGACTTCAGTTCAACGTTTTGCAGCAACGAACAAAATCTTCCTGCCCCACTACCCTCTGGGAAACAACCTCTGGAAATCCTTATCTGTAGTCTCCAAGATGTAGATTTGTACTGTGAACCTCCATTTTGCATTTGGCTCACCTGTCTACAACCTTGCTTTTGCTCCTGACTCTCATTGACTGACTCGCATGGGTGTGAGCTTGGCAGGATGTTTAAGACAACCATGCTAGGCTAGATTCAGAGAGGCAATTCAACCCCACAACAGACTTGTGAATGGTGAGGACCATTCTTAAATTGCCTGGTGGCCAAGTGAAACAGACCTCTACAGAAAAATGGTTTGGAAACTGCAGCCTTAAAATGGTTCTACAAGTGCAGTTCAGCTTGTAGTACAGAGATCTCTGTCAGAATCAGTTTAGGCTGAAAATGGAAACAGTATGCTTTTAGTGTTTCCCATAGGGAGTAAACTCCCTGCGATTAGAAAAAAAGTAGCACAGCGGGTGGTGTGATGGAGGCAGTGAGAGATTTTATTTTCTTGGGCTCCATGATCACTGCAGATGGTGACAGCAGTCACGAAATTAAAAGACGCCTGCTTCTTGGGAGAAAGGCGATGGCAAATCTAGACAACATCTTAAAAAGTAGAGACATCACCTTACCAACAAAGGTCCTTATAGTTAAAGCCATGGTTTTCCCAGTAGTGATGTATGGAAGTGAGAGCTGGACCATAAAGAAGGCTGGTCACCGAAGAATTGATGCTTTTGAATTATGGTGCTGGAGGAGACTCTTGAGAGTCCCATGGACTGCAAGAAGATCAAACACATCCATTCTTAAGGAAATCAGACCTGAGTGCTCACTGGAAGGACAGATCGTGAAGTTGAGGCTCCAATACTTTGGCCACCTCATGAGAAGAGAAGACTTCCTGGAAAAGACCCTGATGTTGGGAAAGATGGAGGGCACAAGGAGAAGGGGACGACAGAGGATGAGATGGTTGGATAGTGTTCTTGAAGCTACAAACATGAGCCTGACCAAACTGCGGGAGGCGGTGGAACATAGGAGTGCCTGGCGTGCTCTGGTCCATGGGGTCACGAAGAGTCAGACACGACTAAATGACTAAACAACAACAACAACAGCACAGCGGGTAGAAGACTACACCAGAACATTTCCTCCTTGCATCCAAGTTCCGTTTGGGCGTTGAGCATTTTTTATCTTCAGTGTATAGAACTTTTCATATTCCCACATTGCTCTCCTTAGCCATCCTTGACCTGCTGAAGCTCCTCTCCCGACACAGTATTATTTGCAGGCCTTGCAAAATATGTCTGACAATAGACAGATGCCTGCAACCTGCGTGTGTCTCTGCCTGAGGACATCTCATGGCACAAGCAGGAAGCGATGACATCAGGTGAGCAGGAGGGAGGTTAAAGAAAGGGCACTGATGTTGCACCCAGGTCACGAGGTTCGTTATGCAACTGCTACTTAATTATGGGTGTAATTGCCTCCTCGTTCCATTTTTCATCAGGACAGTCTATAAAAGTGTCACTGGAGCTTGTCCTGAAAGTGACAATTCCTGGTACATTTCCTGAACGTGCAAGGGTGTGTACAGGAAAGGAAGTTTGCTCTACGGTTCATCTTGTTTATATAAAAGAGCATTTAAATAAAATTCTTTCAGATGTGTAGGACACGGTTGGTGCCAACACCTAGTAGATTGAATCAGATTTGGAGCAGACTTAATTTCCTATAGAAATCTATTTGGTCCCTTGAGGTCCAATGTACCAACTTAAAAACTGTGTACAGTCATACCTCATGTTGCGTCCGCTTCAGGTTATGTGTTTTCGTGTTGTGTCCCATGGCAAGTACCGGAATGGGTTACTTCTGGGTTTCACTGCTCACACATGTGAGAAGCGATAAATCATGTCGCGCATGTGTGCAGATGCAGCTATTCAGCTTGCGTCAGTTCCTTGTTACGGACGGGCCTCTGGAACGGATCCCGTCTGTAACATGAGGTTCTACTGTATGTTGCAGTAGCTGCCCAGAAGCTATTTCTCTTCTTCCAATTTGACCCCAATAACATTTACTTACCAACTAAGTGTCAGGAGCTCATCCTACACTCGAGTAGGACCCTGGCAGAGACACATGCCTGGCATGTTCTCTCCCTCCTGATCAATTGTTCGGGAGCTTCACAAGCTTTCTTCTGCCCGAACATCACAGCGACCGATGCCAACAGACATCGGCACACTCAGGGACCCGCAGTTCATGTAACTGAACTCAGCAACTCAGCATTTTGGCTAATCTACTTTATTTACATATAAACACACACGGAGCACTGCAACATGGCTCCCTCTCTCTCTAGCATCAGACAGCAAAGAGCGAGAACAAAGGACAATAGTCCCACTTCACGGAACACAGTGACACAAACATCCAGCCTCTGTCACTTCCCACTCTGTGGAGTTAAAACATACACCATCCGTCATGTGATAGACAACAATCCCATGACTGCAATCATGGAGCAGGAATTCTAAGACTAAGTTTTTGAGATAATCTATAGGAGCATCTTTGGGTGTCTTCCTGGATTGGTGAGACTTGCCTAATGGCAGTACAAAATTGACCCTTGTGGCCCTGTCTTGTGGAAAGCTCTTCCAACAGATGCAGCCAATATCTTAAGTACTTTACCCAGTAATTTACCCAGACCCTCTTTTCTGTCCCTCAATGTGTATATATTAGGACCCACCTTATTTCTATGATTGTAAGTTTTAAACTGCTTTTAGTACTGTGTTTTAATGCTATGGGCGTAGGGTGAGGGATGGATAAATATCAACAACAGCAGCAACAACAACTTCTAAATATTTGGTGGGAAGCTTCCTTGAATTGGAGGGTGATCTTCTGAAGTGGGGAGCCTCTTGCACTCAATGGAGGTCCTGTTGGTGTGAACCCTGGAAGGACCTAGTCCTAAATCACGCAGAGAGACTGAACCTTTTGGAGGGAGGGAGCGGAGAGCAGCGCAGAGGGTCCTTCTTGCCCTTCTCCCTATTTGCATGTTGCTTTAACACAGGAGTAGAACTCCTTAAGACGTTAGTGGCCTAAGTTGTGGTTAACTCAGCCTACTGCTTTCCGAAGGACAGAAGTTCATTTAACTTGGACAGGATAATGGCTCAGGACTGCAATACCTCAAGGACCGCCTCTTTCCATATGAACCTTCCCAGACCTTGAGATCGTCTTCTGAGGCCCTCCTTCATGTGCCTCCTCCTTGAGAGGTGCGGAGGGTGGCAACACGAAAATGGGCCTTCTCTGCAGTGGCTCCCCGCCTGTGGAATGCTCTCCCCAGGGAAGTTCGCCTGGTGCCTTCATTATACCCATTTAGGCGCCAGGCAAAAACATTCCTTTTTAACAAGGCCTTTGGTTGATCTGTTTGGAATCCTATACCCTTTTAAAATGTGTCTCTTTTCTGGGGTGTGGGTGTGTTATTGGGTGGTTGTTGTTGTTGTTGTTGTTGTTGTTGTTGTTGTTGTTCTGTTTATATATATTGTGATATTTTCTGTGAGCTGCCCTGAGACCTCTGGGTATAGGGTGGTATATAAACTCAATTAATAATAATAATAATAATAATAATATCAAACTGGCAGAGGGAAGCATAGGGGAAGGTAGCCTCTCTGGGTGCTCTAGGTGGGGAATTCCCAGAGAGCAGTTGACGTCGGTGATTACAAGGCTGCTGCTGCTGCTGCTCGCTGCCTTTGATGATCTCACCCACATAAGTGACTGGACCACAAACCAGAGCCTCACATGATATTCTTAAGGTGTGGGAGTGTTCATGAAGGAGGAGCTGTTTCCTTGAGTATTCAAAACCCAAGTTTTAGGGAAAGGATCTGTTCTTCCTGGTGTTGCTGGACTGCAACTCGCACCAGCAATATAGGAGCAGTGGTCCAGAAATTTCTGGACGGCTACCTGGAGAAATGGTCGAATCTGCCCATTTTGGTTTCTCTGGGTTTCCTCATTTTTCCCCAGTCTTAAATTCAGTTCTTCACATTTCCGCATCAACTTGCACTTTTTTTCAAAAAAGAAACCTGTTTGAAAATTCACCAGCGTTTTAGGGTGACTCTCTCCTTCACATAGGCAGGTTTGTGTGCAATTTTGCCTACTAGACACATTTTGGCAAAAGCCATTTCCCCGAACGTAATACATTTTTGTATGTTAAATTGCACTTATGTGTGCATTTTGATGTACACCCCCCCCCCCAGCATATGCATTATTGCACACGTTACTTTGCTGGAAAACCACGCTGCAAAATTCAGAGAACTGTGAATCTTAGAAACTGGTTCTGCTGTGCTTCTCGTATTGTTTCAGAAAATGTGAATTAGGTAGAGCCAGCTTTCAATGTGAACTGGATCGAATTTCTCCTCCATCCCTAGTGCAGGTTCCCCAACTCTGCTTTTAGAAACTAGATCTCTTTGAAACGGACCCAAAAGTTAATAAGCTGCTGAGGCAATCTTGTCTCATATATTGACTTAACTGTTGGTGTTTGTATTCCAGACTCCTCTTAATGGAGCTGGGGAAGAGATTAGTCCGATTGCAGAAGAGATTAAACCTTTCTCCTTCATTTTCCCCAGTTACTGCCGAAAAGAGGACTACAATAAGGAGAATATTTTGAATAGCATGAACTGTGATGTTGCTGTGAAGAAGAGAAAGAAGGACCAGCTGAACAACAAGACAAAGATTCAGTGTAAGGCTGGGGAGATACTTTTATTTTAATAACAATAAACAGCTGTGTTTGGAGAGGGGGCGGGAGAAAACCCAAACTTCTCGCTCCGTGAATTGACCTCTGACCCTGGAGAGGCTTTGCACTTATGCTTTGACCCTTAGTCGGAGAACTTGGATCCGTTGCAATGTAGAATCTTATGCCTGGGATCTTTGCTCTGTGTTTATCACTTGTATTTGGGGGGGGAGCAATCTGTTTCCAACTTCTTCTCCCCCCAGCCCACTTGGCAGGTACATAACCCCACAGCTTGAACCAGTCCCCTTCCCCAATGTTCTTTAAACATGCAACCCTGAAACCACAAGATGGTGTCTAAAACCAGATGGGGGAGAGGGAATAAAACCATTCACTTGAACCCTTTCAAAGTGGGGGACTCCCTTTCTAATCAGACTGCCCAGAGCAGCCTTTCTCAACCTGTGGGTCCCCAGATGTTGTTGAACTACAACTCCCATCACCCCTAGCTAGCAAGGCCAGAGCTCAGGGATGATGGGAGTTGTAGTCCAACAACATCTGGGGACCCACAGGTTGCGAACCGCTGGCCTAGAGTCTTATTTAATGGCTCGTATCCAGTTGCAGTGCTGTGCAAGGATCCCCACTTGCACAGTGGGACTTTCCTCCCACTCTCCTTGCCCCCACATCCTCCCCAAATCTCCCAGGCGTTGGGGGAATTCCAGAAAATATGATGGGGGGTGTATTTGAGGAGAAGAGACGAGATGGCCTCTTGTGGAAGCGGGAATCCTTGTGCTGGCGGTATGATTATTTAGTGCTGTGTTGGATATGCGCCAGAGTGTCTCTGCAATTCCTGAGAGAGCTAAATATCTTCCAGCTTTGAGCTTGGCTTAGGGAGGGTTGACTCACCATAGAGGTCAAAGCTTTTGCGCCTACAACCCAGAGTGGGTTCCCAACACACCATGCCCAAAGAAAAAGTGCTTCCAGAGGCTCATGGTCTGCCCTTGAGGAATCCCAAAGCCCCGCCACCTCTCCTGTTCATTATTATTATTATTTTGTTCTTGTTAAAATGTAAGCACCGATGGGAATTCTGCAGCTAAGGTGTTGCCACAGGGAATGCCGTCTTCCAGGCCACTGCTCCTCTCCAAATTTTGAGGGCAGGGGAACTATCAAGAAGGCCCTCTCTGCCAATCTAAACACCCGAGAGGGTCTGTGTGGAAGTATGTGGTGGTGTATTAAACTCATTCGTCCATGAGGCCTGATGCAAACCAGGATGGTGGTGGCTGTTGGCAAACAATGACAGACTGAAGCAAATTGGGGCGAGGATCATAATTTGCATGGCTTTAAATCAAGAAAATGCGGTTTCATTTCCACAGATTTTCACCAAGAAAAGTGGATTTATGTGCACAAAGGAAGCACGAAAGAGGTGAGTATCCCTTATTACGTGAAACGTAGTAGCTTTGCTCAAAATTGTTATTTAAAACTGCCTAAAATAGCCCACTTTGCTTCCATTTACCATAACCAAAATGGCTTAGGGCTGAGTCAACAATCATTCTTGGCATGTTCTGGGTCATTTCTCAACAAACCTAAGTATGAGTAAAGGTAGAAGCGAATGTGGCCTGTTGCATCGTATTTCGACTTTTGACTTGGCATATCTAGAGAACTGCCCGATGCAGAGAGATCACAACTTTACCAGTTCAGCCCAGAAACACATTATTCTCTTGGTGCCTCTGGATTGCCTTTTTTTATCTTATTTGCTAAAATTATAGATCATCTGTTTAAGGGTTCATCTGCACTCCTGCTTGACCCGTGCAAAGGGTTTCCTCCTTGTCCTGCTCCTTTCCCAGCGAAAACCCGCTCTTGAGCTCTATATCGGAGCAATCGTCAATCCAGAGAAACCCCAAATTGCTGTTTGTTCCAATTGAGCACTAAAGAGTGGTTTCCCCCAGGAAGGGAGCAGAGGAACAAGAGGAAGTGTGGATATGCCTTAAGTTCATGGACGCTAGAGGCTGATGCGATGGCACCGTAGCTCAGTTGAAGAGCCACGTGATCTGCTTGCAGAAGGCCATGGGTTCAAATCCTGCAGTCTCCAATTAAATGAATGTGTAGAAGGTTATGCAAAAGATCATTCAGTATCTGAGATCCTGGAGGGTCGTTTTCAGTCAGAATGAAAGATACTGGGCTAAGAGGACAAATGTCACCCATTATAAGGTAGCTTCTATTTGTGGTTTGACTCAGAGAAGATAAGCCCGCTGGTTTATATCCAATTGCTCCAGATGTGGAGCTTGAAAGAATAATTCTGCCCTAGGAATTCTTGGACCATTTTAAGGTGTTGGGAGGCGGGAAAGGGAATTGCAAGCGCTTGGTCAATCTCTGGTGAGGCCAAGCAAGGAATCCAGTTCCTTTGGAATCCAAACTCGGCCTGTAGTGTTATTTTTAAGAGCATGCCGCTACTGCCTCTGTTCCAGATCCTGAGTACAAATGAATCACTTGTGGTATTCCTCTCTTTCCCCACCCACCCTCCTCTCAGCGACATGGCTATTGCACTCTTGGAGAAGCGTTCAATAGGCTGGATTTCTCAAGCGCCATCTTAGACTCAAGGAGATTCAACTACGTCGTACGGGTGAGTGTTCACCAACGACTTGCACCGCTGAATTGTTAAATCTAGCTGCGGCTTTCAGGTAATCCAGGGGCGAGACAGAAAACAACCTGTGTCTGCATAGCATAGCCTTTTAAATTGTGTTTTTCCATTTAAGAGAAGTCTCTTTGATTTTTGTGGACATCATCCTCTATTTAAGATCACCAGTGTGAGCTTCAGACAAACTTCGCATGTGTTGAGTCTTAACTGAATTGCCACAGGCTACAATTAAAAAAAAAATCCATTGCCACTTAACTCCATCCTTTTTCACCCTGTGGGTTAAACCACAGAGCCTAGGACTTGCCGATCAGAAGGTCGGCAGTTCTAATCCCCGTGACGGGGTGAGCTCCCATTGATCGGTGCCTGCTCCTGCCAACCTAGCAGTTCAAAAGCATATCAAAGTGCAAGTAGATAAATAGGTACCACTCCAGCGGGAAGGTAAACGGCGGTTCCATGCGCTGCTCTGGTTCGCCAGAAGTGGCTTAGTCATGCTGGCCACATGACCCGGAAGCTGTACGTCGGCTCCCTCGGCCAATAAAGCAAGATGGACGCCGCAACCCCAGAGTCGGTCACGACTGGACCTAATGGTCAGGGGTCCCTTTACCTTTACCTTAGTATGTACCTAACTCCATGCATCTCATGAAGTGGGTTCTAGTTAACAAAAGCTTTTGCCCATAAGAAACTGTGTTAGTCCTTAAGGTCCACAAGACTCTCTCTTGCCTTTTGCTGCAACAAACGTAACTACGTTCCAGGCTACCACCTGGAATTTTAAAAAAATATTCCTTTCTTTTTGTGTGTTGCGTGAACGCAACAAAGTTGCTTACAGTGGAGAACTGCACAATATATACCAAGCAGGCAATTTGCTCCCCCCTTGTCTGACTCACTGCCTGGAAACTTGCCATGATCCATCTTGGTGTCACTCTGACTCTTAACTCTTCAGTTCAACTACTGCCCTTTTTCACTGACATGTGATCTTTTTAAAAATGGAGTTGGCAGAACAACAGGAAGGGCATGGCGTTTTAGGAAACAGCTTCCCCTCCACCTGCTTTTCACATCAGAATTGAGCAGAGAAGATTGGCTTTGTTGTAATAAGGGAACACACCAGCCTTTCCCAACCTGGTGCCCTCTGGATGTGTTGGACTGCAACTCCTATCAGCCAGCAAAGCAATAATCCTGCCTTACATGTCTGTTTGTCTCTGTCTCTGCAATAATAATAATAATAATTAATAATTATTTATACCCCGCCCATCTGGCTGGATTTCCCCCAGCCACTCTGGGTGGCTTCCAACCGAATATTAAAAACAATACAGCGTCAGACAGGGCTGCCTTCAGTTGTCTTTTAAAAGTAAAATAGTTGTTTATTTCCTTGACATCTGGTGGGAGGGCATTCCACAGGGCAGGCACCACTTCAGAGAAGGCCCTCTGCCTGGTTCCCTGTAACCTCACTTCTCACAGCGAGGGAAACACCAGAAAGCCCTCGGAGCTGGACCTCAGTATCCGGGCTGGATGATGGGGGTCGAGACGCTCCTTCAGGTATACAAGACCAAGGTCGTTTAGGGCTTTAAAGGTCAACACCAACACTGTGTCTGTCTGTCTGTCTGTCTGTCTGTCTGTCTGTCTGTCTCTCTCTCTCTCTCTCTCTCTTTCTCACAGACACTCTCTCTCTCTCTCTCTCTCTCTCTCTCTCTCTCTCTCTCTCTCTCTCTCTCTCTCTAAAACACTACTTCCACTGTGGTTTGAAAAGGTACCGTCCAGAAATCCAGTTTCTTAATTCTCCAGAAAATTAATTTCTCTGTACAGTGGTACCTTTGTTCTTGAACTTAATCTGTTCTGGGAGTCCATTTGACTCCTGAAACCGTTCGAAAACCAAGGCATGGCTTCCGATTGGCTGCAGGAGCTTCCTGCACACAAGCGGAAACTGCGCCCGAAGTTCGGCTTCCGAAAAACGTTCACAAACTGGAACACTTACTTCTTGGTCTGCGGTGTTCGGGAGTCAAGCTGTTCGAGTACCAAGGTACCGCTGTATTCAAATGTATAGGCTGCCCCAAAGAGCCTTCAAAATGGCTTAGAAAACAATTTTTTAAAAATATTAAATCAGCAGCAGTCATACAAAAACAGAATAATATAGCAATAGATAAAAATTAAGCTGCAGGAAAAAGTTCAAACAACATTAAAAAATAAAATTGCGGAGAATATTAGCGGCATGTAACGTGTGGAATGGATCTTCATTTAGGCCATTTCCGAAGTCCTTTATTTTTCTCCACACTAAGATTAATACATGTAGAAGTTGCAGCATTTAAGAATTGTCAAAAGCCTGTGTTTCTCCAGCCAATCCTCTAACTTCCTGGAGCCTCGGATACTGAGTGGTACCTAGAAGTTGAAAACTCTTTAATTCAAACTGGCTGTCGGTTTGGCAGAGAGAAAACGAAACCTTCCAGCCAAGCACCGCAACTCAAACAAGAACACTGTGTTAAAAATGAATTGATCCTATCAGCCAAGTCCCTGGTGAATAATAGCTCACGTCACAGATACCACATAAATGGCTGAGCAGGGTGTGTGTGTGTGTGTGTGTGTGTGTGTCTGGAAAACCTCTGCTATGCCTGGAGTCATTCACTTGCAATGCAGAAGAAGAAGAAGCAAATGACTGCTGTTTTGTGACTAACCCTCCTATGGCTCAAGCCGTGTCTATGGGACTGGCAGGCTGGCTTTAGCTGTTGGGCCAGAGGGGGTTTTTTGGGCCGGGGGGGGGGGAGGGGAGGCAAAGTTTAAAAAAGAGCAAAGTTCTGGCACTTTTCCAGTGCTTCTGGTGCAATTTGGATAAGGAGTATGATTTGGAGGAATGCAAATGGTTGCAAATGGTTGATGCTTTTATCTTTTTGCGAACTACTTTGAAGTTTTTCTCTCTCTTTTTAAACAATCAAGTAATGTATAAATTTTATGAAATGAAATAAAAACCCACCCCACAACTAGAAGCTGCTTCTATATATCTATAGCTATATCTGCATACTTAAGAGTTCATGTTTGTTGAGCAGGGCAATAGAGAACAGTCCATGCAAGATTTTACCACTTCAAACATGTGTCCGTCAAGTTGCATGCTTAAAAGCATTCTTACACAATTTCCCTGTGCGTTAATAGCAAACGTGTAGCTTAAAAGGCTATATTGCAGGTGTTAATATTGTGCAGCTTGAAGCAGCTGGGTGTATGAAAACTGACTCCTTTTGGAATAAAACTTTGTCCAGACCCATTAGATATTACTCAAAGCTTTACTTGCAGAACTTTCTTCAAAAGAGAACAAAAGCAATCAAAGATATTTGCAAATAATTCCATTGGACATGTGCCTTCCAAGGCACAGGTTCAGCATCTTCCTAGGAATAAAATAACGTATAATCAGAGCTGAGAAGCATAGCTCTCTTTCACACAGGTGCCATTAGCCTGCATTCCAGCCCCATGGCTGTTGAGCTCCTGGAGTGATTCATTTGCACCTCCTTCTCCCACGGAGCCCGGGAACAAAAGACAAAGACCAGCTCCCCAAGGTGGTGATTTGCAATTCAATGCCTCTCATGTGATCTAAGGTTAAACACTCACGTGTTAGCTAGCAGAGAACAACAGTAGTTAATTATCAAACTATCTAGGAGCTCAGAGAGCTTAATGGAAAATCCACATGTTGAAGCCTTCAGTAATACACACAGTCATTCTCCATTTCAGTATGAATTGAGCAATTATACTTAACAGGCCGGACTATAAGATGAAAGCCTGTTTGGCGAGGTAATAACACCTCCATAGGTGCCTCTCCTGTTTTGAGTCCTAGAAATAAAGCCAGTTAGTTAGAATGGAGGCCACTTTATTTGAACCTGAGCCTGAGTGTATCCTTTTCTTTCCTTCCTCCCCCTGGCCTGCAAAACTGTCCCGTTTCAGACAGCTTGGCTCACTGTCAGGGGTGTTATGTACGGGCAGATGACAGTGACAGATTCCTTACTCCAGAAGAATTTTCCGTGTGATGCGCTTTTAAGCAATGTTCTGCAAGCGCTCACTCGCCTGCACTGCAAAAGCAGGAGAAAGAATGTGTGTCTTAATTTACAAGGGGAAATCCAAAGGAACTTATTCCAGAGGTGTTGTGTTACGGGGAGAAGGTCCTGGCTCACTTTTTGTTTACACGCAGGCTAACACCATTCGCTGGAGGCTCCAGCCACATATCCCGGGATCCTGTGGGCCAAACTGGCTTCTACAGTTTTAGGACAACAGGGGCAGAGAGCCTTTTCCATAACAAGGCTCACATTCCCATTTGGACAATTTTCTGGGCACCATGTACCAGTGGGGCCAGAGGCAAAAGAAGACAATGTCTGGGGTCTTTATCTAGCAGAACACAATATTTGCTGCAATGATCATACAGGATATAAAAAGGTAAAGGGACCCCTGACCATTAGGTCCAGTCATGGCCGACTCTGGGGTTGCAGCACTCATCTCGCTTTATTGGCCAAGGGAGCCGGCGTACAGCTTCCGGGTCATGTGGCCAGCATGACTAAGCCGCTTCTGGCGAACCAGAGCAGCGCTCGGAAACTCCGTTTACCTTCCCGCCAGAGTGGTACCTATTTATCTACTTGCACTTTGACGTGCTTTCGAACTGCTAGGTGGGCAGGAGCAGGGACCGAGCAACGGGAGCTCACCTGTCGCAGGGATTCGAACCGCCCACCTTCTGATCGGCAAGTCCTAGGCTCTGTGGTTTAACCCACAGCACAACCTGCGTCCCCATACAGGATATAAGATGGAATAAAAATGTTGTTTTCATAGAATCAAAGAATTATAGTTGGGAGGGACCACGAAGGTCATCTAGTACAACCCCCCTGCAATGCAGGAATCATTTGCCCAGTGTGGAACTCGAACTCACAACCCTGTGATTAAGAGACTCATGCTCTACTGACTTTTGTTTAAGGTACCCCTTTATCCTCTCTTGGGATTCGGTGAACTTGGAAGTCTTAGTGTCTTAAGAAAGTAAACAATATTTTTTTTAAAAAAATAAACCTATAAAATTTACTAGTAAAATATCAGCGAGTAGCAGCAGAAAGTACATGAAAAGGTCTGAGCAAATTTAGAGATCTTTGTGTGATATGCAAAAGTAATTGGGGAGGCTCCCCTTGAAAGGCAGGCTGCCATGGTTAAAAAAGCTCACTCTTGTTTTACTGCTCATTTAACTTCTGATAGCTGTGTACCTGGAGAAGGACCTCAGGTGATGATCTTGGGCCTTATCTACACCTACCTTTTGTACTAATGTTTCTAGGCACAGGTCTGTGCTTTAAATCTCCTTGTCTGAGCACCCCCCCCCCTTTTTGCTCCGGAGCTTTCCCCACAAAAAACTGCTCTTTAAAGCTGAATCGGAGCAAACAGCAATTAGTTTTTTTCTACAACTTGCCATTTCCTCCCGATTCAGCTGTAAAGAGGGGATTTTCACAGGGGAAGCTCTGGAGCAAAAACAAAAAAAAGAGTGAGCACTTGGGACGAGGAGCGTGGACAAGGCCTGGAAAGAGCCGAGAAAATGTAAGTGTGAATAAGCTCTTAGAAACCCAGGCAAGTTTGTGTGGGGTCAGGATATCCTGGTACCAAGCCATATAGGACATTTTCCCACCCCACAATCTTAAGGTCTAAAAGCTGAATTAAAAAACACCACCACAACACCACCATGCTTGGAGCAGCTTCAGATGCCAAGCAGGTCATGTAGCACAGTTCCCCAGGACTTTTGTTTATTTCCATAAAATGTATACACTGCCAGATTGTCAAAAATCCTCAGTTTACAAAAAAAAGGCCAAGCAACAAAATTAGCAGCTAAGCAAAATTAACAGCAATTTAAACGTTTGAAAAGTAAAAATGGCAATAGACTTAAGAAGCAGATTAAGACTCTCATCAGCTTTCTAAACATCCAGGTAGTCTTGTGTTTTCAAAAATGTTTTTAGGCAGTGCATACAAATGAAGGCAATACAAATGATATCAATAGGTCCTTACAGATGCAGAACAGGTGTCGTGTGGCACCTGTAATAGTGCTGATTCCTCTGATCAAGGAAGTTGATTGGGCATGCATGGTGTAAGGCAGTCTCACAGGTAAACAGGCCCCAAGTTGTGAAGGGCTGTACCACACAGAAATGTGATTTCGCGTTTGAAAGCATCTCAAAGTCATGCACCTGTGTATCACTCCGCTTGTCGTGTCTCTGTGCGCGATTAGTTGGCACATCAGGAGCTATTTGAAAAATGCACACCTGTGTGCGTATTCATGTTTTGTTTTTTTTAAACTTCCCCTGAAATGGTGAGTCATAGAAATGAAGGCGATTAGCCGGGGTTAGACGGCTTAGCAAATTAGCCAGGGCTCCTTCCCCACCCACCCCGGTCTCCCTTGGTTTTTCTACCAGTCATGTGGCCACACGCAAGGTATTAATAGAACGCTCACGTAGGAGAGCCATCTGTTGGCGTTCAAAGTTGGCCAGGGAGATAAACAGACGGGTGGATCAGTCACCCTCGGCCACTTCCCCGCCTTGAGCTGATAGTCACACGGTGGTGACAGCGCTGTGTAAGAGGAGAGAGCAGCTGAAGCAATCTCTTTCTCCTGTTCTTCCCCTCACCCCTCTTTTCCTCCTTGTCCCATGTGTTCTGGCTTTATAGAAAGGCGTTGATAAGTGCAAACAAATTCTTATCATTCTTCCCACTGGGCAAAGCACTTTTCAACCCATGACTTGATGTGTTTTAGCGTTTTAACATGGTCAGAATTTCCTGGCCGGGTTCATGACAAGTCCAAACTGCCTGATGTTGTTGTTCTTGTTCCAACAACGGACAGCAAGGTGACAATTCATGAAAAGGATGTGGGGTTTTGGGGGGCGTGAAGGTATATTGTATCTGTACATGCAGGTTCCTTTTAGCTCTTGCAGCAGAGATCTAGCCTTTTTGACACGGGCTCAAATCCTGAGATACGTTAACATGGGGAGGTTCAAGGAAGGAAACTTGTTGTTGTTTAGTCGTTTAGTCATGTCCGACTCTTTGTGACCCTATGGACCAGAACACGCCAGGCACTCGTTCTCTGTCCCCTTCTCCTTGTGCCCTCCATCTTTCCCAACATCAGGGTCTTTTCCAAGGAGTCTTCTCTTCTCATGAGGTGGCCAAAGTCTTGGAGCCTCAGCTTCAGGATCTGTCCTTCCAGTGAGCACTCAGGGCTGATTTCCTTCAGAATGGAGAGGTTTGATCATCTTGCAGTCCATGGGACTCTCAAGAGTCTCCTCCAGCACCAGAATTCAAAAGCATCAATTCTTCGGCGATCAGCCTTCTTTATGGTCCAGCTCTCACTTCCATACATCACTACTGGGAAAACCATAGCTTTAACCATATGGACCTTTGTCGGCAAGGTGATGTCTCTGCTTTTTAAGATGCTATCTTGGTTTGTCATTGCTTTTCTCCCAAGAAGCAGGCATCTTTTAATTTCATGACTGCTGTCACCATCTGCACTGATCATGGAGTCCAAGAAAGTAAAATCTCTCACTGCCTCCATTTCTACGCCTTCTATTTGCCAGGAGGTGATGGGGCCAGTGGCCATGATCTTAGTTTTTTTGATGTTGAGCTTCAGACCATATTTTGCGCTCTCCTCTTTCACCCTCATTAAAAGGTTCTTTAATTCCTCCTCACTTTCTGCCATTAAGGTTGTGTCATCTGCATATCTGAGGTGAAGGAAACTTATCTGTTCTCTGTTTTCCACTGCAACTACCTGTGCCTGCAATAGCATCTCTAGAGGGTTAGAAGAGAGGGGAAATCCCTTCTCACTAGGGATAAGTGAATTGGGCAAGTACATTTTCTCATTTTTCTAATCGCAGGTTCGTATCTCCACACTTCCAAACCAGTTTGCGAGTTTTGTTTTGTTTTTCCTTTAAAAGGTCCTTGTGGAAATTCACCAGCATTTTTAGTGCCTTACACAGCTCAGGATCTCAATACCTTAAGGACTGCCCCTCTCTATACAAACTGACCCAGACCCTGCTCTTCTCATCCGCGGCCCCTCCCTGAGGGGTTCAAAGGGTGGCAACATGAGAATGGGCCTTTTCTGTGGTGGCTCCCCATCAGTGGAATGCTCTCCCAAGAGAGGCTCACCTGGTGCCATCGTTACATGTATTTAGGTGCCAGGCAAAAACATTTCTCTCTACCTAGGCCTTTAGCCATTGAATAACCTATGGTCAGGTTGAAGGTGTTGGGAGGGGCTGTTATTTTGATTATTCAAAGTGTTGGTGCTGACCTTTAAAGCCCAAAACTGGCCTCAGCCCAGTATACGTGAAGGAGCATTTCCACCTCCATCGTTCTGCCTGGAAACTGAGGTCCAGCGCCGAGGGCCTTCTGGTGGTTCCCTCACTACAAGAAGCCAAGTTACAGGGAACCAGGCAGAGGGCCTTCTCGGTAGTGGCACCTGCCCTGTGGAACACCCTCCCGCCAGATGTCAAAGAGAACAACAACTACCAAACTTTTAGAAGACATCTGAAGGCAGCCCTGTTTAGGGAAGCTTTTAATGTTTAATAGGTTATTGTATTTTAGTGTTCTGTTGGAAACCACCCAGAGTGGCGAGGTATAAATAATAATAATAATAATTATTATTATTATTATTATTATTATTATTATTATTATTATTATTATTATTTTATTATTATATCAAATTGCTGTCCATTACTATGCTTTGTTTTATGTTTTTGTTATTATGTTCCATAAAATATGTTTTTCATGTTTCACACCACCCTGAGATATTTTATTAAAAGGTGTTGTATAGTTGTTGTTAATGATGTGGATTTCTCCCAATGGGCACACTTCTTAATGCAGTTTGGGCCAATACACACATTATTGCACCCTCCCTGTGTCACAAGACAAATGAGAGGACCTATCACCATCTATGTTGTGCAGACCTGAATGGGGACAGCAGACACCAGCAACGTATCTGCATCTGATCCGTGCTGGCAATGTGTGCATGCCCTACTGAATCAGGACCAATATCTTCCATTGCCTTGGAAGCCTGACCCTTGGTCCTCCAACTGAGTTTACATATTATCTCACCGCATTTGCTCATAACAATCCATTGCTACACTTGTCACTCCCTCCCCATCCTGTTGCATTTCCTGCTATGAAATTCAGATTGCAAGCTCCCAGGGGGCAGGGACCCTGGTCCGCATGAAGTTATGCTTGGTGCTATAGCAAATATGAAAGGATGTTTCGGAAACGAGTGTGTCCCCCAATTTTTTTTTTAATGTAGCTGCCCTTGGAGGCTGCAGCTGAACCTCAAAATATTGTTGCTTGCTGTAGCAAAAGCACCGAATTGCCCACATCGCTCTTTGTGGTTAAGTTGCTCCCATGTTCAGCAAAGCAGCTTAGATGAGCACAATCTATTTTTCTCCTCTACTGTCAGTTTTAATGACTTGGCTTAGTAATTAAGCCAACGAGAAGAGGCAGAAAGATTGCTATCGCTTAAGCTGCTGCATCTGTCTTTCCTTTCTGGCTCTCTTGTCTATCCATTCCCACCCTCCCTCCTCCAAAAAGAGAGAGAGAGAGAGAGAGAGAGTGTCAAGCAACAAACAAGCTTCTGAACTGTTTTACTGTGCATCACATGACCAGGAAGCTAAGATTAGAAAACTGCCTTTGTGCTCTTTAAGGCTGAATGTCTTTATTTTTATCCACAGCTGTTGGAGCTGATAGCAAAGTCTCAGCTAACGTCACTGAGCGGAATTGCCCAGAAAAACTTTATGAACATCTTGGAAAAAGTAGTGCAGAAAGGTAAAGGCAACAGGGGGGTGCAAACCTAAGGTTACCAACTTCGCAAGCAATAGGCTGCGGGTTCCTCCAGATAAGCTGTTTGTTGAACATTTGATTTGTTCAAATAGAGGTCATTCAATGATGAACATTCGTCCTGGTTTCTTCGTGCGATGGCTATGTCTTCCCTTATTCATCCCACACTTCTCAGTGCATCTCCGCAGAGCCAGAGTGTTGGATGATGACCTGAGACACCACGGTTCAAATCCCCATTGGCAGTGTTAGAAATTAGCCGGGAGCCAGACGTGTTTTGCACCTGGCGCAGGTCCAGTTTGCGACCATGTGGAGATCTCGGGGTGCCTGGTTGGCGACTGGGGAAAGCAAAATGTCAGAGAGGGATCTGAAATATTTTCCTAGAAGCTTGAGTTTGTTTTGTCTGGATGGTTTTGTTTGACGTTTCAATGTGTTGTAAACTGCTTTGAGATAAAACGGGGTAGAAATTAGATGGATAATGGTCATCATCATGGTGGTGACTCAACCTAGGTTTAAAATGCCATTTGGCAATTAGATTATATATCTGAGTTTCAAATGCTGCCATTCAGCCATGAAGCTCCTTGGGTGTCCTTGGGCCATTTGCCATCTCGTAGCCTAACCTACTTCACAGGGTTGTTGTGAGGGTGAACTGGGGAGGGGGAGAAGAGCCCTGTACACCACATTGAGCTCCTTCGAAGAAAAGATGGCATATGATTATAATAAATAAAAATAAAATGAATTTCCTAACTCTGGAAAAGTCCAGTACAGTGGACACTCGGGTTGTAACGTGATTCGTGCGGGAGGCACATTCGCAACCTGCAGCGCCACATCTGTGCATGCACGGGTCGCGATTCAGCACTTCTGCGCATGCACAAAGCGCCAAAACCTGGAATTAACCCATTCTGGTATTTCTGGGTTCAGTGCGGTGCACAACCTGAAGTGTCCATAACCCGAGGTATGACTGTATTTGTTGAGCTAGGGCAGGGGTCTGCAACCTTTAAGACAAAAAGAGCCACTTGGACCCGTTTCCGAAGGAAAAAAACCCTGGAAGCCGCAAAACCATTGCATGCGGGCTGCTGCCCTCCGATCTGACAGCGGGCGGGAAGGTGACGTCGGGACGGTGCGTGACTAACGCACGCACCGCCCCCATGCGACGTCAAAGCCAGTACAGCGCCCGCCACAGTGGGGAGTGTCGGGGCGCACAATGCGCCTCCTCCCCTCGCTAGTATCCGCCCCGGAGCCGCGGCAAAGGTGTAAAAGAGCCACATGCGGCTCCAGAGTCGCGGGTTGCGGACCCCTGAGCTAGGGCAACAGAACACTTTTGTCCACTTCAGATGGGGTCCTTACTTAGTGCTGGTACCTACACTACAGGCTCGCTTTGGATATTCAAGGCCATAAGTGTGGGATGCACAACTTGTGTTTTTCATGGACAAGGGAGTTTAGGAGGAATGGCTTTGGAATAGCCATCCCCTGCTGTCTGAGGTGGAGCCACATCTTGCTGGAGTCAAAGGACAATAAGCCAAGGGTCGGCAAGGCTTACTGAGCATGGGCCGGATCACTCCCACAGAGATCCTCTGTGGGCCGGACCAGCGCAGCGCGACGCCGGAAATCACGTCTGCGCATGTCCGCAGTGCCTGAAATTGCTTCTGCGCATGCTCAGATGCCGAAAATCGCGCCTGCACAGAAGCAATTTCTGGCACCGCGGACATGCACAGACATGATTTCCGGCGTCTTGGCATGCACAGAAACAACTTCCAGAGCCGTGGAAGAGAGTCCCCGTGCCGTGCTGCACCGGTTTAGCGCACTGCGCGGGGACTTGCCAAGCGGGCGTCTCGGTTCAGGGGCTGGTTAAACGGCCTTTGGGGGCAGCTTCCGGCCCATGGGCCTTAGGTTGCTGACCCCTGCAATAAGCAAACATGGTCTCACTGCTAAGAATATAATGCGTGCTTCTTTAGCATTTTTCGTCTTCTTTGTGTCTCATTTCATTCCTTCTCTTTTCCTATTCAAAAAGTCTTGGAGGACCAGCAGAATATCCGTCTAATCAGGGAATTGCTGCAGACTCTGTATCTGTCTCTGTGCACTTTGGTCCAAAGCGTTGGCAAGTCTGTCCTGGTTGGCAACATCAACATGTGGGTCCATAGGATGGAGACAATTCTTCACTGGCAGCAGCAGCTGAACAATATCCAAATCACCAGGGTGAGTGGAGTATTCTGCCTTGTTTGTTTTCTTGTTGAAAACATTGCTTCTTTGCTCTTCCACGAAGCTCTTTTCACACCTTATTTTTTTGCATGCTCTGTCTTTCCCTTCCCAGCCTGCCTTTAAGGGCTTGACTTTCACAGACCTGCCCTTGTGTTTGCAACTGAACATCATGCAACGCCTGACAGATGGGAGAGACCTGGTGAGCCTTGGGCAAGTAGCTCCAAGTCTTCAGGTGCTGAGTGAGGACCGGCTGCTGTGGAAAAAGCTTTGTCACTACCATTTCACAGACAGACAGGTAATAATAATAATAGGCTGCTGTAATCTTGAAACTGTGGGGAGAGTGATGATCACAGAAGCAGCAGAAATGCTGAAAATAAGACCAGGGTTTTGTTTAGTTTTATTGCCCAGTCGTGAAGCAGGATAAATTAGGCGTTTAAAGGCGAACCTGTGTAACTCAGTTTCTGAAACAATACATGAACCATCTTTCAAAAATCACACTGTTCTGAAGTTTGCTGTTCAGCTCTTCAACCAAACAAATGTTCGCAGAAATGAATGTGTTAGTGATGGTAACATGCAGAGTTGCATTGCATTAGTAAAAAACTGCTTTGCAAAAAAAAAGTGTCAATGAGTCAAAATTGCAGATAAAAGTGTGTGTGTTAGGCGAAATTAGCACTTACATGCTGATGGATTTTCAGGAGGACTTTAAAACACACACACACACACACATGAGTAAACTTTAATGTGAATAAGTAAAATTAAGACAGGAAATATGAGCAACCTAACTTGACAGATTAGTCCATCCATACTGCCCAGACCAGTCTTGGGTCTTGAAGGTACTTGCCAGTTTTCTGCAAAATTCCTGAGAGCATGCCTGTACCATTCTTAAGTCCTACGGTGGGGATCCAAAGAAACAAGATATCTGCATTTTCTGCCACCAGAAAGACAAGACCCCACTCATTTGAAAAAGCGGCTTGCTCCAGAACTCACCATGAAAAACGCCTGAATTTCTTATAACCTATGCTGAACAACTCTCAGTATTTAGCAGGCAGCAATCCTGGTTTTATTGATCTGAATTTATGTAAATTTACTACTATTCCTGTCTCCTACTTATGCCACACTTGGGTGTTTAATTTGTTTGGTTGTGGCGTATATTCTCTCTGGGGTGGTCTTGGATTTGCCTGATCCTCGTTTCACTCTTGTGTGGCTCATAGGAGAATAGGAAGCTGCCATATACAGAGTCAGATCATTGGGATCCACCCAGTTCCGTATTGCCTACAGCTCTTCGTGGGGCTTCATTCAGGGTCTCCCCCTAGCCAAATCTGGAGATGCCAAGGATTTGAACCTAGGACTTTCCGCATGCAGAACAGAGGCTCTCTCACTGAGCTGTGGCAGCTGCCTTAAACTAGCCAGTCCTTGGACAAATTTCCCAGGCCTGTGATTCCATTGTGGGACTCTCTTACATTTCAGATTCGTAAACGGCTAATCATGTCGGAGAAGGGGCATTTGGATTGGAAGAAGATGTATTTCAAGCTTGTGAGGTGCTACCCAAGGAAGGAGCAGTATGGTGATTCTTTGCAGCTCTGTAGACACTGCCATATCTTGTCTTGGAAGGTAGGTGGCCAGTCCCAAGTCCTCTTGATGGCTGGAGGTTTAAGCTTGGGGCAGAGGATATGTTGCATGGACTGCAATTGTAGCATCTCACTTGAAGAGTCTTAAAGCTTGAGCTCTTGGACTCTGGGTGGAATTCAGTGCTGCACTCTCCCAGCTGTTCTGCTTGCTAGATGACACGATCTCCCCTCTTCTCCTCCTCCATGCATTGTTCTGAAGGTTCTCTTGACTTCCACCAGAGCCAGTTTCTTGGAGGTGCAAGAGCCCCATTGCCTGAGCATAAATCCTTGCACAGGGGCTGGTTAGGTGACTCCTGTCCTCTGGTTTCTTTGCCTAGTCCGCAAGATGTCGATCACTTTCACGGTGTTACAATGGTGGAAGCGTTTCTGTTGGGTGGAGATCTCAGCCATGGGATAAACTGAAAGCTAGACAGATCAGTGTGAGCTGGCAAACCCTGCTGTGAAATTCTACTCCATATTGATCCAGAGTAGATTCCAATGTATAGTTAGCAGAGTAAAAACTTAAACACGTTGCAGGATTCCCAAAAAATAGACAATTAATATTTCATCCAGCAGAGCCTTATTGTTACTGAAGGCAAATGAGCAGCACAAATCCAATACATTCAGGATTGCCACTGCCCATAAGAAATCCACTTGAAGCAGAATTAAGTTAAACTTACAATAACTTATAGTACGTCTAAACCTTAGCACTAAGCATACTATGTACAGAACACCACACCAGAAGGAAAAGAGATAGAAAGAGAAAGTAAAACCCAGGCTCCTTCTGGCCTTACTTTGATAGTCAGCATGACCTTGACAGAAAGAGATAAGAGAACTACAGTGGTACCTCATGTTACGGACAGGATCCGTTCCAGAGGCAAGCCCATAACATGAAAAGCCCACAACTCGAAGCGCTGCGTCTGTGCAGGTGCAAAGCACGATTTAGCGCTTCTGCGCATGCGCGAGCGGCAAACCAGGAAGTAACCCGTTCCGGTACTTCTGGGTTGCCGTGGGATGCAAGATGAAAACACGCAACCTGAAGCGGACGTAACATGAGGTATAACTGTAGTTTAAGGCAGCTGTACTCAGCTTCTCTGAAGGAATAACCCAAACATCATGAACCTTCTGGAAGTTTCTCTCACACAGAGAAGCTTCCAGAACCCTCTTGAGTGAAGCAGAATAGGAAAGATTGCTACACATCAAATCAATACTTTCTGCGCTAGGAGTCCCCCACCATACATTTAAGCAGTCTTATACCACTTTAACAGTCATGACATCCTCCAAAGAATCCTGAGAACTGTAGTTTATTAGAGGTGCTGGGAATTGTAGCTCTGCGAGGGGTTTCCTGACTCCTCTCAGCATCCTTAAACCTATGTTTGTTGCTGTGATGTGGGCGGAATAGCCCACAATGACAGGTTTTGGTGTACTTCCTAAAACTTAAAGACCATGGTGGGGAAAAGGGAAGCTGTGGGCATGCAGCTGTTCTTGGACTCCAAGTCCCATCAGCCCCGGCCAACATGGCCAATGGCCTGGGATGATGATAATAATTAATTAATTGATTGATTAATTAATTTTTATTTATACCCCGCCCTCCCTGGCCAGGGCTGAGCTCAGGACGGCTAACACCAAATATAAATTATAATAAAACGTAATAGAAAAACAACAACCAGTTAATTAAAATACGACTTAAAATACAGCTTAAAATGCAGCCTCATTTTAGTAAGGTAAAGGTAAAGGGACCCCTGACCATTAGGTCCAGTCGTGGCCGACTCTGGGGTGCGGCGTTCATCTCTCTTTATTGGCCAAGGAAGCCGGCATACAGCTTGCGGGTCATGTGGCCAGCATGACTAAGCCGCTTCTGGTGAACCAGAGTAGCACATGGAAACGCCGTTTACCTTCCCGCCGGAGTGGTACCTATTTATCTACTTGCACTTTGATGTGCTTTCGAACTGCTAGGTTGGCAGGAGCAGGGACCGAGCAATGGGAGCTCACCCCGTCACAGGGATTCGAACCGCCGACCTTCTGATCGGCAAGTCCTAGGCTCTGTGGTTTAACCCACAGCGCCACCCGCGTCCCCCCTCATTTTAGTAGTAGCCCATAAATCAGGAAAATAAAGGGAAGAAACATCAGATATTCACCCAAGCCAGCTATCCATGCTGGTCCTACATGGGCCAGCAAAAAAGCCAAGGGAAAATTTATATACCAAATCCCATACAATGGGTCAGACTGAGTCTAAGCCGAAGGCCAGGCGGAACAGCTCCACCTTGCAGGCCCTGCAGAAAGATGTCAAATCCTGCAGGGCCCTAGTCTCTTGTGACAGAGCGTTCCACCATGTTGGGGCCAGGGCTGAAAAGGCCCTGGCCCTAGTTGAAACCAATTGAACCTCCTTGAGGCTCGGGACCTCCAAAGTGGTGTTGTTTATGGACCTTAAGGTCCTCCACAGGGCATACCAGGAGAGGTGGTCCCATAGGTACGAGGGTCCTAATTGTAGCCCCGAGGTTCCAAGTTCCCCATATCTGATGCATGTGGACCAACAGCCACTTGTACTACGTTGACGTCATGAGTGACTTTGCTGAGTTTGCAGCTTGTGCCTCCAGCAGCAGCAGCAGCAAAACTCCCCTTGCTGCAAGTAAGCTGTTTCATTGTCGCTAAGCTACGGTACCTACAGATATGCCATCTACTTTGCTACTATCTCTATACATCCAGATTTTCTTCCTTTTCAGGGCACCGATCATCCATGCACAGCTAACAACCCAGAGGGCTGCTTGACTTCTCTTTCACCCCAGGACTTCATCAACTTGTTCAGATTTTGAATCCCCAAGTAATTTTCACTGTGTAAATATTTTGCTATTCTGATGGGACACTTTATACTGCCGAACAACCTGTATATTGTGTGTAAATATTACGGCTTTGGAGTTCCTGAGTCAAGAGGACAAGAGGATTTTAGGAGGCGAAGGGAGTCATTATTCAGTGGCATTGAACTCTTTTTGAGAATATGGCCTTCCAACTGAACTGATAAATGTGTAAACACTGTAAATATATGATGCTTTGTAAGAATCTGAGTGCAAGCAACTGGGGAATCCTTATTCTGCTTAGGAAATTCAAATTTGTTTTGTTTGTTTTTTTGCATCCGTTTGAAATGTCTCTTTGGTTTCAAAGCCTAGAGAAATTAAAACACCATGATTAGGCTAAAGCTGTTCAACTACTTCCCACTCTGGGTTTTGTTTACAATAGATATTTATACCGAAGACATTTTTAGAATCGGTAGCTTACAAGGGCATAGCCCTTTATCCTTTAAGATGAAATGAAAATCAATGTAAAATGTACACACCGCACCGTTTTCTACCTCTGAAAAGCTTTGCAGCCAACCCGATATGCAATGTGAAGTGTTTGTACTTTGTAGAGATTTAAAGGGGGGAAGTTGATGGCAAAAGTAGACTTAACCCCTTTTTTGTTACTACTTAAGAGTCTGCTTGCTCTTTTGTTCGAAAAGCCTGGTTCTCAGAAATTAGGAAAGGCTCCAGCAGAACAGTGGGCCTGTTGTGATTGCTGGTAAAACAACAAACACGAAGAAGAGCTAATGATGGATATTCTGGTTGGTGTGCCACATTACATCAGCTCTGTGTATTTTCTGGAGGCCTGCTGTTGCTCTCAATCTCTCTCCAATACATTGCCCAAGTTCAGATGTCACACTGAGCCCAAGCTGGCTTAGCATGAAGGCATGGGCATGGGAGCGGAGATCGCAGCTGCATTGCTCCTCTGGAGTTGTTCAGCTGCTGTGCTGAACTAAACCATAGTTTGGATTAGCATGTCTTCCAGACCTAGTCTTATGGCTAAGCTCTGTCCAGACCAGGCATAGGCAAACTCGACCCTCCAGATGTTTTGGGACTACAATTCCCGTCATCCCTAGCTAACAGGACCAGTGGTCAGGGATGATGGGAGTTGTAGTCCCAAAACATCTGGAGCGCTGAGTTTGCCTATGGATGGTCCAGACTAACCACAAGCTGTACCCTAAGGTCTGCCCTGTGGTTTACAGCTTACGGGTTGTGTGGAAGAGCTATACCACAAGCCCGGGTTCAAGCAACATGCGCAAGCAAGCCATGGCTTAGCTCTCAGCATGATGGAGCAGCAGAATGACCAGGGAGGAGCGAAGGAGCAGCAATGTCGCCTTCAGCACTGGTTGACTTTGCGTACGTACAAATACATTGTGCTGTGAAAGTGGTGTAGCCAGCATTGCTTTTTGCAAAGAGATGTGGCTTGTCTGTTCTTGGGAAAGCTCTAATGTGCAATACATTCTGCTATGTAGGCTTTAAGCTCTGTGGAGCTTGAATGTGGAAGATCCACTCTTTGGCTGGTGCCTGTGACATGAACCCACCTCCTCCTTCCCACACACCCCCAGAATAATTTTGCAACTTCCACATCACCTGCTCTCAAACTGTAGAACCCGCTGGGATGGGATTAAACCTGAGGCTTTCTGTTTGCAAAGTGGATGCCCCTATCACTGCCCTTCTCCTTCCTTGCAGAACCGGCCCAGTATTAAATTAATTGCAGGGGAAACACTAAAACTCCACCAAAGGTGGAGGACTCGCCTCTGTCCCCCTAATAAGTGTTGATGTTGGATTCTGAGAAGTGTGTGGCCTAGAGAACTGTAGAAGAGCTATTACCTTTTGCTTGAATAAGACCACAGGCAGGTGTCTGCATTAAGAATGTCTAAACCCCCATAGGCACATGTATCTGTGCTTAGCCTATGTTGGTACAACACATGGTTTAATAAAGGGTACAGCTGCGCTCAAACAAGCTACATTATCCAAAGAACCAACAGGATGAAAGTTGCCCCGTGTCGTGTGAAAACGTTTCTCCTTTGGAGCTGCTTCTCCTATATACTGTATCGGGTTTGGTGCTGAAACATAGGATAAATTCCTCGCACAGGGATGTAAAAGATTTCAAATAATCATGATCATTTTATTGGTATTATTCAAAGCAGTAAACCAAAACAAAGGTACAGTCTGACAGCAGGGTACGTGCATAAAATACCTTTGGGGGGGGGCTAAGATTTAATATAGAAGCACAGGTTTTTAACTACGCTAAGGGTTGTTGAGGGGCATTGCTGGAGCCAGGAAGTTGCGGAAATGAAGTGAGGTTGGAACAGGGAACTGAGAGCAGAGGCGTTGGTGGTGGTTGACGCGAGGAGTTGGTGTAAGTTGTTATGGAACTGATATGTTGGCCATGTGGTTGGGTCTTTCAGGAAATGAATTTAGCAGCCTATATAGTTTAGGAGAGTAGAAGCAGAAAGTGGCTTTTGGTGTTTAGACGATGCATGAATGAAAGAGGGAGAAGATTCAGTGGTCCCTTAGATTGAATGGGATGTTGTCCCACCAACATCCTGTCTTCCCTCAGCCAATGCCAACTCCTTTCTTACTTGCATCCACTGGCTATTGGCTTCCTCCTCCATGGTCTCAGCATTGGCATGATAGAACCTTCTATTGGGAAGCATGGGGGCAAACCTAGAATGAGTTGGCTGTGCCTGTCTTGGGCTCTGGCGCCACCTACTGTTAGCCTCCCTGCCTTCTGCCTTACCAGTACCAATGGGCGCCAGCGACCACTAAAGGGATTGCTTACATCTGTGTGCCGATCTGTTTTTATTATGAAGCCCATTCAAATAAAAATGGTAGGGTAACATTTCTGGACCTATCGAGCATTTCCTACATCCAAACTAGCCTCTGGCAAACAAATTCCCCTGGTTTATATTAGGATAGGACTTTTTTTTTATTTTTACGAAATGTTTTATTTTTACTAGAGCACTTATTCCACCTGTTGTTTGGGGGAGTTTTGTACGCACCTTGTATATATTATTGTTTAGCTATTGGATGAATCAGAATCTCTTTTCATGTGTCGAAAAACATGCATGCAGGTGACCAAAAACCCTCAATGGCACCTCAGGTCATTTTGGGAGTTTGGTTGGCAAGTATGGACTCTTTGTATGACATAAAATCAGATGCTGGGGCACCTGTAGGATGGATACCTGTGGATATGTAGTACTGTACAACTTCAGACACCAAACTCCTCCTTGAGTACATCCCAACAGTTAACTAACTTTGCCTCCAGATTTATCTGACCCTGGATGGCTTAAGCTGAAACAAACCAGGATCCTTCCAAGTGCAGTTAAGTCTCTCGTAAAACTGACGAGATGTTCCTGGGCTTGAAACCATCCACTTGTTGTACGGGCGGGCGAAGGGGGAGATGTTGGCACAGATTTCCGTGCAACCTGTCGCAAGGCTCATTTTAATGACCCTTCTTGCATCTTGCCATAAACCCATCTTTTTAATTGAAACCACTCCTCTTGCTAGCTGACTCGCTGGCGAAAACAATGAGTTGCTGTCAATGTGATGCCTTTAGGACTTAAAGTCACGCTCCCTTTTAATTTTTGCAGATGAGATTAGCTCTTTCCCCCTCCACCCCTATTTTAGAAAAATTGTTAAGCATTCTGGAGTTCTGCCTATGACATACGTGAGGCAAAATACCGACCAGGTTGTTTTTTGAACCCTTTTTTTAAATGTAACTGCAGTCATAAAGACGTTTTCCAACTGGAAGTGACAAAGAGCTCCTTTAGCTTTCAGATGCTGATGTGTCTGGAAAATGCACCCTTCTCATTCCATCGTCAGAACCGAGTCTTATGTCTTTTCTACAGGTTTTATGTCCAACGAACATACAATTGCTAGAGTTTCACCCATTGAACAATCTCTATCTATAACGTCTTAACTCTGGGAATGTGCACTTGGAGGAGTACTGCTGCAAAATGTGATGTGAAGGCAATGGGCTTGATCCTGATGAACTTAAGGCCCATTGATTTCAGGGTTAACGAACTTGGGTGCACAATCCTATGGTTCCTCAGTGTGTCCCAAGGGCCATACAATATGGCGGATCGCGTATTCTATGGGCAGAGAGGGAAATCATCTCTCAATAGAGGGGGTTCCTCTCAGCCGCCTTGGAAAGAACTGGTGCTATTGCAGGCATAGGCAAACTCGGCCCTCCATATGTTTTGGGACTACAACTCCCATCATCCCTAGCTAACAGGACCAGTGGTCAGGGATGATGGGAGTTGTAGTCTCAGAACATCTGGAGGGCCGAGTTTGCCTATGCCTGTGCTATTGCTTCCCCTCCCCCCAAATTGGAGCTCCGATGGTGAAGAGGACGAAAAGGCAGAGGCGAATTAGAGGAGGGGTGCCATGGGTCATTTTCCTGACATGACCTTGGGACAGTGAGGAGTTTTCACTGGCCCTTAACTGGCTTTTCTTCTTATTGGAATCAATGGATAGGGTTTGTTCTCTTTGAGAGGATAAAACCATAGGCTTCCCTTCTGTAGAACATCCAGCAAATAGAATGACAATCTCAGTACACTTCCACAAATCGCTCCCAAAAGAATTATCTCCCTGTTCCAGACATATTTTCCAGGCATTTCTCCCCCCCCCCTTTAACCACAGCCAGGAATTGGGGAGCAATTCGATCCAGTTAGCATTTAAAGGCAAATTTGCCCCATATCTTGAAGCAATACGTGAACCGGAACAAAGCCATCTTTTGAAATTTGCACCTTTCCGAAATTTTGCAGTGAGATTCTCCGGCCAAGTGATGTGTGCGAAAATACATTCTGTAAGAGGAAATTGAAATTTTTGGGGGGGGGGGTATGCATCTATTAGGAGAAATTAGCATGGAAATGCTGGTGCGTTTTCATGAGGTTTTTTCTTAAAAAAAGAATTGCAAAATGTTGTGGAAGGGCGGAGAACTGAATCTGAGGTTTTTTTAGAAAAGAAAGAAAACTTGGGAGAACCAAAATGGATAGATTTCTCCATCCCTGAATGGATGGAGGACAGCAACCTGAAGATACAGCCATAAGACCCTTGTAGCATTCCTACATCCAGGGGCCTCCATCCTCATGTTCAATGGATCTCTGCTTTTGGGTGTTTGGGATTAGTAGCATGTACCAGTTTGAAGAAAGCCCTCAGAACCCTTTACTCCAGAATGACCCTGTTGGTTACCATCAGATCTTCTCCAGAGTACTTTGGCTGGGACTTGTGGCCGTACACCAGAGATGAGGAACCTGTTGACTTTCAGCATGTCATGGATGATCCAAAATCTCCTGAAGGACGACAGGTTGCCCATGCATCAGCGGAGTTCAGCTGCAGCCTCTGTAAAGCAGGGCTCGTAAAAGCTCTCCGTCATTGCCTTATAGAAATGAGAATCGTTCCATTCATTCAGAATCGTGCATTGTTTGGAAACTGGGGAAAAGGGAGAGGCATCCGTTTGGCCCTCCGGCTCCTTCTGCCCTTTTCCCTCTCACGTACTGTCTTGACAGGAAAAAAGTTATATTTCACTCTACATCATGCCAATAGGCCAGCTCAAGAATGAATTATTTTCTTTTTTAAAAAAAAAAGAAAATCAAGTTTTTTTTAAGAACTCCATTGCCATTAATAATATATAGCTGCCTATATTTGTCTAAAAGTGGAAACTTTACTTGTTTAAAGGAGGTTTACTTTGATGTAGCTCAATAGGGTGGTTCAGAGGTTGAAAAGCATACCTTGTTGTGTAATTGAAACCCTTTTTGTGTATAATGGGGTGCTTGAAAATCTTTTCATATAAATGTTGCACATTCTTTTCTTGCATGTTCAGCCGTTTTTGATTTTTACAACTGTTTGGAACAAGCAGCGATGTAAAAAGATTTTTTTGTAAACTTTTTTGACACTGAATTATAAATAAAATGTTCAGAAATTATGAATGTTGTATTTTCCCCCTGTCTTTGTTTGACTCAAACTTGCCCTTTTGCTTCAGTCCCTTTTATCTCTCTCTGTTCTCCCCCCTCCCATGCTCACCCAGCTATGAGGACAACTTAAATGCATTGTGCGTCTCCATTCTTCCTAATTTTATTTAAGTCATTCTTCCCCAATCACAATAGCCATGGGAATCTGGTTGGCCACTGTGAGAACAGGATGCTGGACTAGATAGGCCTTTGACATGATCCGCCAAGGGTCTTCTCATGTTCTTACATAACAGTCCAAACATTTTACAGTTAATAATAATAATAATAATAATAATAATAATAATAATAATAATAATAATTTATTTGTACTCCGCCCATCTGGCTGGGTTTCCCCAGCCACTCTGGGCGGCTTCCATAGAAACCAAAGATACAGTAAAATATCACAGATTAAAAGCTTCCCTGAACAGGGCTGCCTTAAGATGTCTTCTGAATGTCAGGTAGTTATTTTATTGCTTTGACATCTGATGGGAGGGCGTTCCACAGGGCGGGTGCCACTACCGAGAAGGCCCTCTGCCTGGTTCCCTGTAGCTTTGCTTCTCGCAATGAGGGAACCACCAGAAGGCCCTCAGCGCTGGACCTCAGCGTCCGGGTTGGATGATGGGGGTGGAGATGCTCCTTCAGGTATACTGGGCCAAGGCCGTTTAGGGCTTTAAAGGTCAGCACCAACACTTTGAATTGTGCTCGGAAATGTACTGGGAACAGTTTTAGATAAGATGAAAATCTCTTAATGTTGCTCTTCTGCATTTTTTTAAAAAAAACAAAACCCTTTTTGCTGTTAAGCTACTTGCTTTCATGCTTATAAATAAATGTTTGAAGAGCTAGATCTGTCCCCAAATGTGTGAAACACTAAAAACATGCATTATTATTATTCTTTATTTAATTGGTTACAGTGGTACCTTGGGCTACAGACGCTTCAGGTTACAGATTCTGCTAACCCAGAAATAGTACCTCCGGTTAAGAACTTTGCTTCAGGATGAGAACAGAAATCGTGTGGCGGCAGCAGGAAGCCCCATTAGCTGTAGTGGTGCCTCAGGTTAAGAACAGTTTCAGGTTAAGAACGGACCTCCAGAACGAATTAAGTTCTTAACCTGAGGTACCACTGTATTTTTAAACATCTAACAACTCTCTCTGGGATTTCCTCCCTAAAATAACTTGTTTTCAATACAAGTTTTACCAGCTCTTTTATTCATGCAAGAGGGGAGGGATTTCTGTCAATTTCCCCATCCTTCAGCAGTCCGCAACTCCTATGAATTTGTGGGGGCTACAGAGTGAAAAGCAGAGATTGGAAGCCCTAATTCCTGTCCTGTTCACAGAAGAGAAATTAGGATAGAAGCTCTGTAGCTTCAAAGGTAACCTATCGGCATTTGCCAACTGCACTTCACATTCTGCAACCCTTAAGTCGGAGTTGGGGCTGTGTTATATGCGATATTTCTGCACTTGTACAAAACACATATGCATTGTGTCAGATGTGAAGTGCACTCTTGGGAGTTAGAGAGAGAGAGAGAGAGAGAGAGAGAGTGTTTTAATTGTTGTCCAAACCAATGCCTAAGATGCATTGCCCAACCCTGAAAAGTGTCAACTGAATCAAGACTTTTGGTGCAGATGTGATTTAATCCAGAGTAACTATATTGGACCATAAAGAAGGCTGATAGCCAAAGAATTGATGCTTTTGAATTGTGGTGCTGGAGGAGATTCTTGAGAGTCCCATGGACTGCAAGAAGATCAAACCTATCCATTCTTAAGGAAATTAGCCCTAAGTGCTGACTGGAAGGACAGATCCTGAAGCTGAGGCTCCAATACTTTGGCCACCTCATAAGAAGAGAAGGCTCCCTGGAAAAGACCTTGATGTTGGGAAAGATGGAGGGCACAAGGAGAAGGGGACAACAGAGGACGCGATGGTTGGACAGTGTTCTCAATGCAACCAGCATGAGTTTGACCAAACTGCGGGAGGCAGTGGAAGACAGGAGTGCTTGGCGTGCTCTGGTCCCTGGGGTCACGAAGAGTCGCACACGACTAAACAACTTTATTCCACAATTCTAATCGCTCTCCTGCTGAAATATCTCATTTTGCAACCTCAGTGTCAACGAGGCATGTTTTGCTGCACTCATTTCAGAATTTCCTCAAGTCCCTTTTTTTTTTTCAAATTAAATGTTTCTTTCCTCAAAATAGCTGGCTTGTGGGGTACTGAAGCGCAACCTACCATTTTCCCGTCACCGCAAGCTTCATGCTTATACATCCGCTATTTTTAACACAACAACGGGACTCAGGGTTAATGGTAGTTTGGAGATGCGTCTAGACAGTTGTGATGGTGTGGGGGAGATCGAGGGAAGGACAGGAAATACCCAGCATTGTAGAATGAGTGGAGATATAAACCCTCTCTTTCTGCTGAGTCCACAGCCTACTTGAGCAGTGTTTGGTTTTTGAGTTGTATTTGCAAGTTGCAGGAAATATCAAACACACACACACACACCAAAGGAATGCAGTCTGCAACATGTTTACTTAAGAAAGGGCTCACTAAAGGGAAGAGTAAGTGGGTTGCTGCTGCCAAAATAATGACATTTCTGCAATGGACAGAGGGATTTCACATACGAACACACATTTCTGTTTTCTGTTGCTGCTCCCACATGATAATTCCGGTATTCTAGTCCCTGTGGGAAAGCTCCACTTCACTTTATTTTATTCAATTTTTAGTAACCGAAACATCCAAACGCATTAAATGGTATTGTCAAACGGGAGTTCCAGGCACCCACTAAGCAGATTCCAGTAAAACAATAAAAAAGGGAAGATGATGGTTCATTGCTGGTATTACTTATTGTTAATAAACAAATTGAATATTCTGTTTAATTTGCATACAATTTTCTTTGTAGATTGAACGTACACCACTCATTTATTTTTCTGCATGTAATGATTCATGGGTTTTATCCACTGCCATGACAGTGCTCAAATCATGTACGTGAGGAATGGACAGCTTTATGCTTAGAGTCCCAGTGGTGTCCAAACCTTTTTCAAAGAGGGCCAGATTTGATGAAGTGAATGGCCATGGGGGCTGACCAAAGTTGTTGAGGTTTTTTTTAGGATTCAAAAGTTGTTGAGGTTTTTTTAGGATCCCCCCCCCCAGGAAATAAACTACCACAGGGGCCGGATTATGCCCCCGAAACGGACTTTAGACGTGCCTGGCTTAGACCTTTGTTATTTCAATAGGAGACAAATTGCAAACAGTGACACCTAGTCACAGAACACAGTATTAGTCTTCCCATCGAGAAGTTACAGGAGACCTTCAAAAACAGCCACTTCCCAGAATTATCTATGGCTGGGAGTCTGTTTTGTTTTTTTGTTTTGAGGCTTGCATTCACCCGAAACCAACCCTCTGGGGACCACAGGCCAATGAATTGCCCCTGGAAGCCTTTAAGCAGGAGGAGCATTGGATATTATTATTATTATTTTATTATTTGTACCCCGCCCTTCTGGCTGGGTTTCCCCAGCCACTCTGGGCGGCTTCCAACAAAGATTAAAAATACATTAAAATGTCACACATTTTAATGAACAGGGCTGCCTTCAGATGTCTTCTAAATGTCAGGTGGTTGTTTATTTCTTTGACATCTGGTGGGAGGGCGTTGCACAGGGCGGGTGCCACTACTGAGAAGGCCCTCTGCCTGGTTCCCTGTAGCTTTGCTTCTCGCAGTGAGAGAACCACCAGAAGGCCCTCAGCGCTGGACCTCAGCGTCCAGGCAGAACGATGGGGGTGGACGCTCCTTCAGGTATACTGTGCTGAGGCCTTTTGGATAGCTCAGTTGGTTAGCGCCTTGTTGTTGTTTAGTCCGACTCTTCGTTGGTTAGCGCCTAGTGCAGATAATGCCAAGGTTGCAGGTTCGATCCCTGTATGGGACAGCTACGTATTCTTGTATTGGACTAGATGATCCTCAGGGTCCTTTCCAACAATAAAATTCTACGAATCCAACACCTCTAGTACTCAGAGGTGTACTGCAACTCCGCTTAACCGGAGTGTCCAAACTTTTTAAAAAGAGGGCCAGATTTGATGAAGTGAACATGCATGAGGGCCGACCAAAGCTTTTTCTTACAAGTTTACCCCAAAGTTGACCTTTTTGGAGATTTAACCCAAAAGTTGCAGGATTGGAGTTGTTGAGCTTAAGTTTTTGAGCTTTTTTAAGGATTTTACCCCAGGATATATACTGCCATGGGGCCCGGATTAAATCAAACGGCGGGCCAGATTAGGCCCCCTGAAACGGACTTTGGACATACCTGGTTTAAGCCTGATCAACATAACATGCCTTCCAAAAATGCACCTATTCCTTTTTACAGCTGTCTGAGCTACTGGTCATCTTGTGGCAATTCAGTTAATTGAATGAATAAGTTTTGTGATGTGTGGATCAAAGCTCGCCAAAGGGAGGATGAGAGAGGTTTCCTTGCCTGTGGTGTACATAATTTCTTTTCCCTGCTGTCACTTCAAGTCACACAAACTTTACTAGCTTTTGAAACACTTCAGAAATCCGCAAGCCCTAAGCATCCAAGCCTCTGAAAATCTGCGCTGCCCTTTGTCCAATGCTAAAAGCACACTCTGCTGGCTAAAGGTAGATCTGCACCCAGAGAAAATTCCGAGTTTCATTCAAAACGTTAATTGCATGCAATAATAATAAAACAATTATTACCTCTACAGACAATCCAATTCATGGTGCAGCTCAATATGCAACACATTTTTCGTATGTATGAAAATAAACAGCCTCTTTTCCAGCCTTGGGGTGTAAACAGTAATAAAAGAGCTCCCGGGTTCTGGTTGAGAACATTCAGAGCTAAATGAGAATATCATTTGGCTATTGTCAATTTGTGCTGGCTTAGGTGAGATCATTTATCCCACTAAACAAGGCAGCCGGTGCGTGCACAGTTTGATACAATCAGCTGGGAATTACTGGCATCGTTTTTCTACCAATATCTGACCCATTTTTTTTGCAATTTGCTAAATTCTTTGCCACAGCATTTGCCTTCATAGAAAGGAGCTTCATAGCTCAGCTTTCCACATACAGTGGTACCTCTGGTTACAGACGCTTCAGGTAACAGACTCCACTAACCTAGAAATAGTACACTGGGTTAAGAACTTTGCTTCAGGATGAGAACAGAAATCGCGCAGCGGCAGGCCCCATTAGCTAAAGTGGTGCTTCAGGTTAAGCACAGTTTCAGGTTAAGAATGGACCTCCAGAACGAATTAAGTTCTTAACCCGAGGTACCACTGTACCTCGGTACAGATACGAACTAGATACGAACGGGATCCGTTCTGGAGCCCCGTTCGGATCTAGAGGTAAACGTATCTAGCGACGGCATGTCTGCTCAGGCATGCACTGCTATTCGCCGCTTCTGCACATGATGTCATTTTGAGTGTCTGCGCATGCGGGAAACCCCGGAAGTAATGCGCTCCGTTACTTCTGGGTTGCTGTGGAGCGCAACTTGAACGCGCTCAACTTGAAGCAAATTTAACCCGAGGTATGACTGTACTTGCTTTGGAGATACTGCGACTGAGCCTCCCAGTTTTAGGCAGAATCTGCTGATCTGGGTGTTCTAAGCAGTTGTTTTATATTTTCCCCTTCTCACACGCCTCTCAAAGCATCCTTACCCATCTACCTATTGCCCACCCCTGAGTGGCTTCATTTATGTCCTGCAGGGGGCTCCTCTGCCGATAGAAGATAGAACAATCTAGAACATGAGGGATTTCACAAGAAAAATGACATAACGTACCGGTAGAGTATGCAGAGGTTCCCGGAGTCAAACACTGGCATGTCTGAGAGCTCCTAGTCTGAAACCCTGGAGAGTTGTTGCCAGTCAGCGTTGACAATACTGAGCTAAATGGACCAACGATCTAGTCTTCCTATGTTATTTTGGCTCCTCTCAATATATATAAATATACATTTTATTTTTTATTTTTTAAAAAAGGTTTTATTCCGTTCAGTACATTTTCTTTTATTTCCCCCCGCCCAAATGCAACCAGTACGATTAGTCCAACTTTAAACACCTGAATGCAATAAATAGGAATGGCGCTCGTCAAAAGGATTTCTTCGCCGTGAGTCAAAAATCAGTTCTGGCTGCCGAACCCTTGCACAAATTCAGGGAGAGACAGCACAGATCCCCATCCAACATCTGGATTCATACTGATGAAGTCATCCAGGTTCATCTTGAAGTCTTTTTTTTCAAAAGAGAGAGAAAAATAATAAATTATTATTATTATTATTATTATTATTATTAGTACCCTGCCCATCTGGCTGGGTTTCCCCAGCCACTCTGGGCGGCTTCCAACAAAGATTAAAAACTTCCATGAAGAGGGCTGCCTTCAGATGTCTTCTAAATGTCAGGTAGTTGTTTATCTCTTTGACATCTGATGGGAGGGTGTTCCACAGGGCGGGCGCCACTACCAAGAAGGCCCTCTGCCTGGTTCCCTGTAACTTGGCTTTTTGCAGTGAGGGAACCGCCTTCAGAGAAGGCCTTCAGAGCTGGACCTTAGTGTCTGGGCAGAACGATGGGGGTGGAGACGCTCCTTCAGGTATACTGGACCGAGGCCATTTAGGGCTTCAAAGGTCAACACCAATGAGGTCAAGAGTACATTTGAGTGTCCCAGAAAGCTGTCTGGGAGATGATACATAATGAAATGGGGGGGGGGGGAATGTTGAAAATAACTTTTGTTAAGAAACCAGAAGCTTTTTTATTAGTAATTACAGGTTCCGATCTACCAAAGGAGCAGAAAAGACTTTTTTATGTCTGGAACAACAGCCGCCCAGGTGTTATTAGCCCGGAGTTGGAAAGAAGATAAAGTCCCTATCAGAGAAGAATGGCAAACCAAGCTGATGGAATATGCCGAGATGGCAAAGCTGACAGGAAAACTCAGGAACCAAGAGGGTAAAAACTTAATAAAAGAATGGGAAAAACTGATAAGCTATCTAGGAGACCATCTGAAAAGCAGATGGAAACAAGAGCAGGATTTTGACTCACTTGGAGTGTAAAAAAAATACTATGGACATTATGGTTTGATGGAGTTATGTATGAATATGCAGTTGCAGATTCTTAAAATGAGACCCCATGGAGGGGAATGGGGGGGGGGGGAGTCCCGAGATTCAGAGAATTTCTTTATACAGATTATCTTTACTAGTTTGTGTTTATTTGTACTTTGTGTTTGTAAAACCAATAAAAATTATTTATAAAAAAAATTAGCATATTTGAATGGTGGAGGTTCCTAAACAGACCCTAAAACACCTCTAGGCAATTTGGCTGCTGGTAGGAAGGTTTTGGCATCTGACAAGAGCATCTGTCCCATGCTCAAGACCATTGTCTGCAAACCTGGAGAGGCACTGCCATTCATTGTAGAAAATGCTGAGCTAGGTATGACCAATGGTCTACAGGTAGACATGGACAGGTGCGCCGGTAGGCATGGGGTCTATGTTCTGGACAGGCTCAAACCAGCAAATCTGGAGGCAAAGAGGGTGGGCTGTTAAAAAGAAAGGAAGACTTAAGAGGGGAATTTCAGCAATAACTGACTCAAAAAAAAGGTTGTACATGTTGAAGCCACAGGGAAACTCAATCATCTCTACGTGCGGCAGGGAACCGAAGAGCTTTTGAAGATTTTGCGGGGGTATTTGGTGCAACTTTACGGCATATCTTAATAATCACCCCTATCTCAATATAAAACCCCCCTCAAAGTATGGCTCCATCTGGAAGCAGCTTTAAGTAGCATTGTCCATTTGTTTTCTGGTCCATGGGGTCACGAAGAGCTGGACACGAGTAAACAACTAAACAACAACAACAAAGGGGACTGAGAGTGTCCTAACAGTGTCTAAGACTACGGTTCTCAGGATACTTTGGTGGGAGCCAGGACTGTTTAAACTGGTGTGATACTGCTTTGGATGTGTAATGCAGATGTGCCCATGCTGTCAAACAAATGACATGCTTTGAGCCTGCAAAGGGAATGTTAAGACAGTAGATGTAAGTGGAGTCTAAAACAACTTCTTACCTGCGGTCTCGATGCACGGGTATAACGGAGGCGGCTTTTGCCAGTTCCCGCTGGCATCTTTCATGTGGGATCGGTCAGAGGCAAACGTCTTCAGGTACACGTCAGCTCGAACCAACCGGACTTTTCTAAACAAGCCAAACACTTATGTGACGGGGATTGCATAGTCTGCAATGGAAACATCAGGGCTGACTCTGCTCCTAGTATTTTCAGCTACAGCTGGACCAAACATGGATCATTAGGCATCAAACTCCTCAAATGTAGTTAACCATGAACTGTTTTAAAGGAAATCCACTTTAAACACGCAAATTACATTTTTGAAGTCTGGTTTAAATCGCAATGCAATGGGGCTTAACTTTCAGGTTAAGGGAGTGCACCCTAGGGCCGCAGAGCCCTATATGAGAATAAAGCCCCACTGATCACAGTTGGGCTTACGTCCAAGTAGAAATCATAGAATTGACCTGGAAGCAAAAGCAACCATGTGACTCTCTCTCTGTGACACTTTAAAAGACTAACAAGTGCACTGCTGCAAATGTTTTTGTAGGCAAAAGCCTGCTTTATCATTGTGTAGTTCCTGAAGGAGCATCTCCACCCCCATTGTTCAGCCTGAGGTCCAGCTCCAAGGGCCTTCTGGAGGTTCCCTCCCTGTGAGAAGTGAGGTTACAGGGAACCAGGCAGAGGGCCTTCTCAGTGGTGGCACCTGCCCTGTGGAATGCCCTCACATCAGATGTCAAGGAAATAAACAACTACCTGACTTTTAGAAGACATTGGAAGGCAGACCTGTTTAGGGAAGTTTTTAATGTTTGATGTTTTATCGTGCTTTTAATATCCTGTTCAAAGCTGCCCACAGTGGTGGGTGGGGTATAAATATATTATTATTATTATTATTATTATTATTATTATTACTACTCACAAAACAGGAGCATCTAAATCTGTTGGTGCCATAGGATGCTTTATGGTAGGCATAGGCAAACTCTGGCCCTCCAGAAGTTTGGGACTACAATTCCCATCATCCCTAGCAAACAGGACCAGTTGTCAGGGATGATGGGAATTGTAGTCCCAAACATCTGGAGGGCCGGAGTTTGCCTATGCCTGCTTTATGGTTATGGAAGGTATCCCATCCTCCCTTTGCCCCCAAATCGTTTACATCCACGATCTACAAAAATGATGATGAGCAGAATTGAAATATAAAAAGAGGAAAAACAAAAACACTTTATGACAAATCCACTTACCTGTATAGCATTTATGCAAACTGTAGTTTGCTAAGGGTGCTGAGAGTTGTTAGGAGACCCCCTGTTCTCTTCACAGAGCTATAATTCCCAGAGTTCCCTGAGAAGAGGGACTGGCTGTTAAAAACCTGGGAACTGTAGGATCGGGAGGCGAATAGGAGAATAACAACCATGGCAAAGGACGCAGGTGGCGCTGTGAGTTAAACCACAGAGCCTAGGACTTGCTGATCAGAAGGTCAGCAGTTCGAATCCCCGCGATGGGGTGAGCTCCCGTTGCTTGGTCCCTGCTCCTGCCCACCTAGCAGTTCAAAAGCACCTCAAAGTGCGAGTAGATAAATAGGTACCACTCCAGTGGGAAGGTAAACGGCATTTCCATGCGCTGCTCTGGTTCACCAGAAGCGGCTTAGTCATGCTGACCACATGACCCAGAAGCTGTACGCCGGCTCCCTCGGCCAATAAAGCAAGATGAGCGCCGCAACCCCAGAGTCGGTCACGACTGGACCTAATGGTCAGGGGTCCCTTTACTACCTTTTTTAACAACCATGGGCACGACTTCCGGCGAGGCAGCATGGCGGCAGCAGCAGAAGAAAAGAGCTCCTGAAGCCAGCCAGAGTAAAAGGCTCTGGTGACCGATTCCCGGACCCCCCAGAACTGCTGCTGCCAGCACTGCCAACGGAGAGGAATTGGGGGTGCCCGGGCATCTATCAAAGGAGCCAAAACACCCCCCCACGACCTTGATTGAGCCGGAAAGGCACCCGACCCCCCCCCCCCCAACAGCCGAGAGGAGCTCCAAAACCCGGAGGACAGTGGAACTAACGCAAAGAGGGAGAAAGAAAGGGAGAGAGAGGAAGAAGAAGAAAGAAAGAAAAAGGAGCCCCAAATTTACCGTTGCTGCCCCCATCTCTGCCGACGGGAAAGCAGAGGAGAGGTAGGTGAGCACGGTGAAGGCAAAATAGGCTTCGGGGAGGAAGGAAAAAAAAAACAAAAACGCACGTGGCTGAGCCCTACCGGGAGCTCCAGCGGCAAGGAGAACACAGAGAAGCTGCATAACAAAGGAGACCACAGAAAAGAAAAAACAACCTCCCCCCCCCCTTTTTTTTTAACACCCCCTTTTTTTAACCCTTTCCTCCCCCTCCCTCCCTCCCTTTAAAGAAAATATATATATACATCTTTCTTATCCCTCCCCCCCCATATACCTACTTTTACCACTTTTCTTTTTAAAAGAGGGGCCACTGCTGCTGCAGCCACCCTTTATTTGAATCTTTACTTTTATTTCTATCTTTTCTACTCACTATTTAAAGACACACTTTTCCACACACACATCCTCAATTTAAACCTCATTTTATTTCCACCTCAAACCCCCCTCTTAAGATTTAAAATGGCAGTACCCAGAAAACAGCCCTGAACCATCACAGGCCATTTCCTGGGACTGCCACTCCGCCCCAGACTTTCCACTCTCTTTTACCTACCCTCTTTTACCTATACTTTACTCATTTAAAAAAAAATAAAAATAAAAAGCTTTATTTAAAGACACCCCCCCCTTTTTTTTTTACCTTTAATTCTCATTTTTATCTTTTACCCGTACATTTTTGGTTGCTTTTCTGCAGACGGAGAGTGGTGGCGGTGGTTGGGGGGACATATTATTATTATTTTTTAAAAGACAGAGCAGAGCCATACAATTATTCTTCTTTTCTTTCTCTTTTTAAAGCTCTTGTTCGCCTGCTCCTGAGGGGGGAATCTTTCGCCCCCAGCTACGACCACCACTCTCTTTTAAAACAAAAATTTCCTCCATATACCCATTTGGAGAACAAAAAATAACTGCATGGTTTTGTTTGATTTGTTTTTCTTAAGAATAATATTTCCCCCTGGTTATTGTTGTTATTTTTTGCTTGTGGGAAAGTAATTAAAAATGGAGGAAAATTAAACATATACCCTCTAATCTCTTGCATCTCTACCTGCTAACCCCCTTCCCTTTATATGAACTGTCTGTCCGTTAGTATACCCATCTCTACTTACCTGCCCCCCCCCGCCTCGGCGGCACCGCTGAGGCATCTACAGAAGCCCTAGAGAAGTTCTTAAAACACAGGCTAGAAGTGACACAAATGACCACCTAATCGAAACGCTCTGTAAAAGCCACCAGCCAACAAAGCCTGATCAGCTCAGCAACCCAACAATACCCAGGAATCACCACTGCCACAACTCCTAACCACCACACGCCCAACCCCAAGAGGACGCCAAGCCAACCTCAAACCAAAACCATCAGGGAGACCGAGATGACACCAACCAGGGAGATGGCAAACAATGCTAAGATGGTAGCTCCCCTTCAAGATGATGACCACCCAATAACGAAACGAGATCTGAGGGAAATGGAAGCACGATTAGAAGAAGCACTGAAGGCCACAATGGCTCCCATGCAGGTACTAATCAACAATCTAACCTCCAAAGTGGAAGCTCTAGAGAACAAGAACCAAATGCAAGAAAGAATAATAGAACAATACCGGGAGGAGAACGCACGTGTGAACAAGAAACTGGACGAACTGGTAAACCAAATGGAAGCAGAACACAACGAGATGAAAATTAAGCAAGCCGACCTTGAAGACCGCAATAGACGTTGTAACATCCGCTTCCGCAACTTTCCTGAAAAAACAGAGGAGAAAAGCCCAGCAGACCTAATTATACGCTGGCTGAAAAACACAATCCCAAGCCTGAAACTTGAGGCAGAGGACTTGGAGAGGGCTCACAGAGCCCTAAAACCTATGCCAAAACCCAGCGCCCCCCCGAGAGACATCATTGTATGTTTCACACGCTACCGAAAGAAGGAAGAAATATGGCACCAACTCAGAAACTCAAGCAACCTTCGATATGGAGAAACCCCCATTCTGGCCTTACAGGACCTATCTCAGGATACCCTAAACTGGAGGAAAAGCCTGCGCCCATGCACCCAGCGTCTCCAACAAGCAGGGATCAAATACCGATGGGGCTTCCCCTTCCGCCTCATTGTAACAACGAACACAACACAACACATGGCTACCAACATACCTGAGGCCCTGCAACTACTAAAGAACCTTGAACTCGACCTCCCGCCGGAATGGAAACCGACAAACCCACCAAGCGACAGCCCCAACCACGAGGAAACAACAGCAAACAACTGGACAATGGTACAGAAGAAAAAGATACAACAGAAGCGGCGCAACAACGCAAACCAATACAGGCAAGCATCATGCTCAGAACCGTCCCGCCGGCCATACGACACAAGAAACCAGACCAAGATCAACCAAACCAACTCATCGCAGATGGACAACCCTACAACAACAACAACCCCGGCTGAAAGAAGCAACCAGGAAAAAACCACAAACTGAAGGACTGGTGATTCCCCCCCCCCTTTTTTCCCCTCCCCCCCCAAAACATAGATTTAGTTAACACCATCAACACCCCCCCAGCCCCGCACCCCCACAGAAATCCCCACCCCAACACCAGTCCAGACGACCTCAACCACATTCCCCATCACCCACACCTTCAACATCCTCATACTCCATACTAAGGAAAAACAACTCCAACCTTAATAACACAACCCACAATCAGGCTAAAATCTGATACCCAACCAGCACTATGGTGGCACCAGAGCGTACCAGCACCCACATCCCCACCCCAACACACCAACAATGTTGCTCATAATACTGGCAACACTGCTTACAAACCTTATACCTGACAGCGACGTTACAAAGTCACTTCACACTGTCTCGCTGATCACCCCCTATCGCAGACAACAGGGGGGTCGGCCTGTCCTTGAACACGGCCTTCCACACCAGCTGAGACCTAGGACCAACTGGCTAAATGCCAGATGGCCCAAAATACCCCAAACAAACACCTATATGACTACATATAGGAAACTCCCTACAACTTACCCCCTACTCTTTAACCCAAATCTCACTCTAATCCTACTAGCCCCCCACCCACCACACCCTAGGTCAGCGCAACCCCACTGGTTCTTTAAACAACACGAAGAGAGAGACACAAGACAACCCGAACGGGTTGGCATGGAATCGCCCCACATAATAGATAAACAAAATGGCTAACCTAAAAGCAATTACATTAAACGTGAGGGGGCTGGGAAACCCCATCAAAAGAAAACGCATCACCTCATACATAAACACCATGAAACCACACATCACCTTCCTACAAGAAATACACAATCCACCCAAAGGCAGCAAACTCCTGAGCGACCCCCGCTTTAGTCAACAGTGGGTCGCACGAGGCTCAGGGAAAGCCCGTGGTGTAGCCATAATACTCAGTAGGGACCTGAACTTCACTGCCACAACAGTCCTCAAGGACAAAAAAGGCAGATTCATTTTCGCTAAAGGGACACTAGATGGCAAAATCAAACTGACAATCGGCTCCATATATGCCCCAAACACGAAACAACTAGAATTCTTCCAGAAAACACTAAACAAATTCCTCTCCTTCTCTGAAGGGGAAGCAATCCTAGGAGGGGACCTCAATCTAAATATGAAAGGTATATCCCTGAAAGATATCCACCCCACAACCCCATGGGCAACCTTCCTCCGAAGGAAACCCCCAACAACCAGGAACTCTTACAAGTTACTAAAAATGCTAAAAAACAGGGGTCTCTATGACATTTGGGGTGAGCAAAACCCGGGAGACATCAGCCATACATTCCAATCGGGACGCCATGATACAGTGTCCAGACTGGACAGCATTCTACTCACACAGGGTCTGATTCCCTCAGTAGAATCAACAAACATAGGTAACATTAAAATCACAGATCACGCCCCAGTAGAAGTCACTGTTAAAATAGGAGAAGGAACACAAACCACCCCATCCTGGTCCTTCAGTCCCATCCTAACTACAAACAAACAAATTAGAGAGAGTCTCACAAAAACCCTCCAAAACTACTTCAAAGAAAACGATGTAAACAATACAACAACCCCCCTCCTATGGGACGCAATGAAAGCGGTCACCAGAGGAGCTTGCATAAAAGAGAAAACATTCCTTAAAAAACAAACCTCCTCAAAAATTAGCAAAATAGAACAAGACATCACAGCCCTCTCATCACGCTACAAACAAACAGGATCTAAAAAACTCCTCAAACTTATAGAACAGAAAAGGAGAGAACTAGACTCCTTAGAAATCAACAAAACAATGATCAACATTCTATACTCTAAACCAGTGTTTCCCAAACGTTTTTGGGCAACGGCACACCTGTTTACCGGAAAAAAATCTCGCGGCACACCACCATTAAAGCCCCGCCCCCGTGACGTCATTCGGGGAGCCGGCGGCCCGGGCCTGAGCTGGAAGGAGAGGCGGTGCTTTTCGGCACAAGGCAATCGGCCTGGAATTGTTTCCCGCGCGCTGCGAAAGGGAACAGCTGCGGTCGCGCGAACCCTCCGGCGCTGGGAGGGGAAAGGGCGGAGTCGCAGAGCACCAGCTGGCCGAGCGGTTGCGCGCAGCGTTGCGCTTTTGGAGAGCGTGCGGCTGCTGCTAGGGGATCCGGGGACGTGAGCAGGCCTGGCCCGACCCGGGTTGAAGGAGGACAAGCCGGCAGCGCGCCAAGTGAGTTCGGTTGCGCACGACGGCCCCCGCTCCCCCCACCCCCGCCGGATCCTCGCCGCCGCCGCCTCTCGCCCGCCTCCCTCCCACGGCACACCACCCGATGTCTCACGGCACAGTAGTGTGCCGCGGAACACCGGTTGGGAAACACTGCTCTAAACAACGTTTCTATGAATATGGAGGGAAAAACTCCAGATTACTAGCAAATAGATGTAGGAAAAAAGCACTCAAAACAAGAATACACTGCATCACCAAAAAAGACGGCAACATAACATTCTCCCCCAAAGAAATAATTTCAGAATTTGCAGAATTTTACTCCAACCTATACACCTCCCATAACCCACCAGAGAGGGAAATCAAAAAATTTCTAGCAGGACTGACCATGCCTACCCTAACTGATGAGGAACAGGAATTCATGGATAGCCCTATCACCCCAGAGGAAATAGATGCGGTCCTCAAAAACTTGAAACCACACAAAGCCCCAGGCCCAGACGGCTTCACAGCAGAATTCTATAAGAAATTCAAAGAACCCTTGATGCCCTACATGACCCGCCTATTCAACGACATCATAAAAGGAGGCCCCATCCCCAAAACCTGGACCCACTCCAAAATAGTCTCCATCCCAAAACCACTAAAAGACAGCCTCAAAGTAGAATCATACCGCCCAATCTCATTAATAAACCAAGACTACAAGATATTCACATCAATCTTGGCCAACCGCCTAAAAATCTTCCTACACAAGTTAATAGCCCCAGACCAGACTGGCTTTGTCCCTGGCCGCAATATAACAGACCCCATCAGGAAACTACTGAACCTGATCGAACACAGCAAGGCAACCAAACTCCCATTGACAATTATGTCCCTAGACATACTCAAAGCCTTTGATTGCTTGGAGTGGAAATACATATTAGCAGTACTAACTAACATGAAATTTGGCCCCAACTTCCTACAAATCCTCAAACAAATATACTCCCAAGCCTCAGCAAAATGCAGAACTAACAATATGGATTCTAACACTATAGCTATCCAAAGAGGCACGAAACAAGGATGCCCACTGTCTCCCTTCTTATTTATCCTGGCTCTGGAACCCCTAGCAATCCGCATCCGAGCAGCCGCAGACATCAAGGGAGTGGAAATAAAAGGCAGGACCTATAAATTAGGGCTCTTTGCAGATGACCTAATGGTCACAACACCAGACCCCATAAGCACAGCAACCTCCCTAATCAGAGAACTCAACGCATTTGCAATGGTGTCGGGCCTACAGGTAAATTTCACAAAGTCAGAAGCTATGTGCTTCAACACCCCTCCTCACACCCAAAAAGAACTCACGAAGGTCACCAAAATAAAACTTTGCCACACCAAGTTCAGATACCTAGGGGTACAAATAACCAGAAACCTCAATAAATTATACCTCCACAACTACAAGCCCCTGTGGCGACAAATTAACAAAGACCTAAAGAGATGGAATAACATGAATTTCACTCTCTCAGACAAAATAGCCATGATCAAAATGATCACACTCCCAAAACTAACCTACCTATTCCAAACCCTCCCAATCTGGATCCCCTCAACCCAACTTCACAGTTGGCAGAGAAAACTACACTCTTTCATCTTCTCACATAAAAAACCAAGAATAAGCCCCAAATACCTGCACCTCCCCACCTCAGAAGGAGGATGGGGAATCCCCAACATAGAAGCATATTACAACGCCAACCAAATACGCCATATAATCCCATATATACTAGAAGATGAGACAAAACAATGGGTACACCTAGAGAGGGACACAATTGAAAACACCTGCACCACAACATACCCACTCCTCCCAAACAAACTAAAGAAAATTCCCACAACACTTAACAGGTACACACAGACCATGCTCAAAGCATGGAAAACACAAATAGGCAAACTATCCCCAACCCCATCCCCACTAATCCCCCTGGCATACCACCCATTATTCCACCATGCAGCACAAAACCTCAAGATAAAAACCTGGCGAACCAAAGGCTTGTATCGCCTAATAGACTTTTATAAAAATAACAAACCCTTGTCAACACAAGAAATACAAGACAAACTAGAAGACACCCAAATGCCCTGGTTAACACAACACCAACTACATGCCCTCTTAAACAACCCAACAGTAAAATCAGCAGCAACTAGGCCCCTGACAACCTTCGAAAACCTCCTCCTAACAACAAAGGGAAACGGTAAAGGGATGGTATCCGCAATATACAAAATACTACTCCAAAATCTCGCAAATCCCCTAGACGCAATCAAAAATCAATGGGAGAATGACATAGGCTATGAGATAAACCCCACTCAATGGACCAGAATGTGGTCTAAACCCCCCTTTAAATCCATATCAACGAAAAGAAAAGAACTCACACTGAAACTCACCTACAGGTGGTACCTAACACCAAGGAAACTAGCGCTAATACACCCAGGAACCTCACCAAAATGCTGGAGAGGGTGCACCTCCACAGGCACATACTTCCACATGTGGTGGGAGTGTCCCAAAATCCAACTATTCTGGACAACAGCCATACAAGAAATTTGTAAAATAACTAAGCAAGTAATAGACACCACCCCAGAATTGGCCCTACTAAACATCTTCCAAGACAACAATGCCCATTTACACCACAAAGAACTCATAACCCACCTGCTCTCAGCAGCCAGAAACACCATAACCAGACACTGGAGAGACCTGTCAGGAGTAAGCATGGACCAATGGTATCAAATAGTATGGGAAACAGCCCTACTAGAAAAATTAACTAATAAACTGAAACTGACACGGGGACAAACAGAAGAAGATGCCTTCACCCCGGTATGGCTCCCCTTTATCACACACACAGCCCAACAGGACAATGACAATAATCCACCAACAGCATACAAATCAATATGGCTAACCTGATCCAAAACACCCACCCACCTCACTCACACACGAAAACAAAGATCACCACAGCCAATCACAAGCAAACAATCACACCCTAGGCCAACCCCAACCTCTCTCACCACCAAAGGAACACAAGTGAACAACACAAACAACGCTGACACCAAACTCTACATACATTAAACATAATAGAAACACCGCCACCCAATCCCACCCTTATCCATCTTCCCTCTCTCCACCCCCTTTCTCTTTTCTCTCCTTTTTTTATTTTTATTTTTATTTTCTTCTCCCCCTAATGCCTCAACAAATGAAACGGATTTGTAAAAATGTTACATGGGGAAAAATATATATGAGGCACTACACTTCTGTAAAACAAGAAAATCCTTAATAAAATATTTAAAAAAAAAAAAAAAAAAAAAAAAACAACCATGGGCACCCTTAATAGACTAGTTCCCAGGGTTCTTTGGGGGGGGGAGCCATGATGATTTAGAGTGGTATGATACTGCCCGAAATGTAAAGTGCAGAAGTTCAGCAGAGGTCAGCTAAACCTGTAATGTGCCATACCAGTTTTGGGTAGGCCCAAATCTTGGTTGTTACTACAGTGGTACCTCTGGATACGAATGGAATCCGTTCGGAGCCCCGTTCGCATCCAGAAGCAAATGCAACCCGCGTCTGGCGATTTGCCGCTTCCGCGCATGTGCGTGACGTCATTTTGACCGTCTGCGCATGCGTGTTCCGTTACTACCGGGTCGCCGCAGAGTGCAACCCGAAAGCACTCAATCTGAAGCACATTTAACCCGAGGTATGACTGTATAGTTGCACAGGCAATGTCTGCCCTCACCTTTGAAATTCTGGATGAATAACGCTGTCTGATTTAAAAGCCTTTTCAATATAGGTGTCGATGGGGCAAGGGAAGGGCAGCAAAGTATCGAGGTCGTAAATGAAATTCTGGTCTCCGCTGACCACATGAAGCAAAACAACATGGTAGTCCTGTAAGTAGACAGTATTACAACTTCTTAAGTGTAAGAATCTGTGACAAATGGCTGAGAGAAGTCTCCATCTAGGAATAAAACAATTCAAAAACATATACAATCAAATTTTTTAAAATATTTTTTTTTAAAAAAAAATGCATTTTCTCCCTCCAAGAAATCGAGTTGGTGTAATACACACTTTGAGCCCTGTGGTCTAAATCACCGAGCCACTTGGGCTTGCCAATTGGAAGGTCGGCGGTTCGAATCCACAACACGGGGTGAGCTGCCAACCTAGCTGTTTGAAAGCATACCAGCGCAAGTAGATAAATAGGTACCACTGCGGCAGGAAGGTAAACGGCATTTCCATGTGCTCCAGCCCTCGTCATGGTCAGCAGTTTTTAGTCATGCTGGCCACATGACCCAGAAAGCTGGCTGCGGACAAACGCAGGCCTCCCTCAGCCTGAAAAGCGAGATGAGCGCCGCAACCCCATAGTCACCTTTGACTGGACTTAGCCGTCCAGGAGTCCTTTACCTTCTCCCCCTCTTCATTTTATCCTCACAACAACCCTGACAGGTAGGTTAGGATGAAAGGCAGTAGTCAGAAGGGACTCCAAGGGTCATCCATTCCAACCCCCTGCAATGCAGGAATCTCAGCTATTGAATACCACCCAGTGGTGTCAGAATATACATTTACCTGGAAACATCACCGGACGCTGTTGAACTCCAGCTCCCATCAGTCCCAGCTATGGCCAGGCATGATGGGAGTCGTAGTCTTAGCAACATCTGAAGGTCCACAAGTTTCCCACTTCTGGCTCAAGGAGCACATATCATACTGCATTGGCTAGTGTGTTGGACATGGATACACAACACATATATTTAAATTCCTGGCAAGGCCATATTTCATTGACTGGCCTAGCGCATCTCACATATTTGAATGAGGTGCAGCCATCTTTAGACTGGGCGAATTGCATTAGAATTAAGTGCTTTAAAACAGGCCTCTAGCCTAATATTGGGTAAAATCTAGACATATCTACAGCTTTTTAACTGTGGGTTATGCAGGGAGGTTGAAATGGGGTCACAGAATTCCCTTTCTCTAGAGCGACACCTTTTTTTAACGCAATGGGTGCATTTAAAAAGAAAATAAAAGTAGCAGTAACAGTTGTTAGCAGAGGGACCAGGATAAAGCAGACGGAGTCCAGGGAGAGAGAAGAAACAGGTAATACTTTACCGAGGTAAACGGTACAAAAACAGCATATGAGAAGAAAGGAAGAGAGACATTTGTCTTTCTTAGGTTAGGCTTACACAGGGGGGAAACTCCTTCAAAACTCCATTTCCAGCAACAGTGGAAGGGGCAATTGTAATATTAAACATAGAAAGGAAGCTCTGAATTTCCTCACCCAAATCACAGGTTGACCAACCATGCCTGCTTGCTGTTCCCAAAGGGGCACCTGTGGATTACAGAGAACAGGTGACTGCATTTCAGTACTGTAAACCAACATAAAAGAGTTCAGATTACCATTGAGTTAGCCTTTAAAAAAATATTATCCGATGCAGCTAAGATTTTTTTCATTGGAATGCAGGATGAGACCCAAATATCCCCATGCCCAGTGCCTGAAAAGCTCTTGAAGACCCAGGGAAGATTTGCTCCTAACATGAACGTTGTTCAGCCATTTCAAGTTTAGCATTTCGCAGCGAACCTCAGACTCACGCCCTCCCCTCTCCACCTTCCAGGGTGGCTGTGATGAGCCGATCGAAAACTTCTGTTCCCACTTAGATTGAGCTCATCCTTAGCATGTTGTCCAAACCCTAAACTGCGGTTCGTACGTTCATCATCCGTGCTCTGAAACTTGCTGACCTGAACAAATCATAGTCAATATCAACTAAAACACTGAATTGGTTTGAACAGAACACACACAGCGCATAGGTGAACTATTGCTCCCACAAGATGGGAGCAATTGACACCAACATGGGTGGCTTTAAAAAGAGAACTGGACAAATTCATGAAGGATAAGGCTATCCATGACTACTAATCCTGATGGATACATTCTGTTTCCATGGCTGGAGGCATAAATGCTCCTGAATACCAATTGCTGGGACACCCACAGGTCTGGAGAATGCTATTCCGTTCAGATCCTGTTTGAATCTGTCATAGGTGCTTTAGCTGAGATACGTGCATTCCAGGGGGTTGGACTAAATAATAATAATAATAATAATAATAATAATAATAATAATAATAATAATAATTAAAAGATGATGCTGTTAAGGTGCTACACTCAATATGCCAGCAAATTTGGAAAACTCAGCAGTGGCCAGAAGATTGGAGAAGATCAGTCTACATCCCAATCCCAAAGAAGGGAAGTGCCAAAGAATGCTCCAACTACCGCACAATTGCACTTATTTCACACGCTAGCAAGGTTATGCTTAAAATTCTACAAGGCAGGCTTAAGCAGTATGTGGACCGAGAACTCCCAGAAGTGCAAGCTGGATTTAGAAGAGGCAGAGGAACCAGAGACCAAATTGCAAACATGCGCTGGATTATGGAGAAAGCTAGAGAGTTCCAGAAAGACATCTACTTCTGCTTCATTGACTATGCAAAAGCCTTTGACTGTGTTGACCACAGCAAACTATGGCAAGTTCTTAAAGAAATGGGAGTGCCTGATCACCTCATCTGTCTCCTGAGAAATCTCTATGTGGGACAAGAAGCTACAGTTAGAACTGGATATGGAACAACTGATTGGTTCAAAATTGGGAAAGGAGTACGACAAGGCTGTATATTGTCCCCCTGCTTATTTAACTTATATGCAGAATTCATCATGCGAAAGGCTGGGCTGGATGAATCCCAAGCCGGAATTAAGATCGCCGGAAGAAATATCAACAACCTCAGATATGCAGATGACACAACCTTGATGGCAGAAAGTGAGGAGGAATTAAAGAACCTTTTAATGAGGGTGAAAGAGGAGAGCGCAAAATATGGTCTGAAGCTCAACATCAAAAAAACGAAGATCATGGCCACTGGGCCCATCACCTCCTGGCAAATAGAAGGGGAAGAAATGGAGGCAGTGAGAGATTTTATTTTCTTGGGCTCCATGATCACTGCAGATGGTGACAGCAGTCACGAAATTAAAAGACGCCTGCTCCTTGGGAGAAAGGCGATGGCAAATCTAGACAACATCTTAAAAAGTAGAGACATCACCTTATCAACAAAGGTCCGTATAGTTAAAGCCATGGTTTTCCCAGTAGTGATGTATGGAAGTGAGAGCTGGACCATAAAGAAGGCTGATCGCCGAAGAATTGATGCTTTTGAATTATGGTGCTGGAGGAGACTCTTGAGAGTCCCATGGACTGCAAGAAGATCAAACGCATCCATTCTTAAGGAAATCAGACCTGAGTGCTCACTGGAAGGACAGATCGTGAAGTTGAGGCTCCAGTACTTTGGCCACCTCATGAGAAGAGAAGACTCCCTGGAAAAGACCCTGATGTTGGGAAAGATGGAGGGCACAAGGAGAAGGGGACGACAGAGGATGAGATGGTTGGATAGTGTTCTCGAAGCTACAAACATGAGCCTGACCAAACTGCGGGAGGCGGTGGAAGACAGGAGTGCCTGGCGTGCTCTGGTCCATGGGGTCACGAAGAGTCGGACACGACTAAACGACTAAACAACAACAACAACAACAACAACAATAATAATAATAATAATAATAATAATATTTATACCCCGCCCTCCCCGGCCAGAGCCGGGCTCAGGGCAGCTAACACCAATAAAATTTCAGTAAAAACCTAATAAGAGGGGGAAAAGAAAAAGAAAAAAACCAATTTAAAATACAGGTTAAAATGCAATTTAAAATGCAGCCTCATTTTAAAAATCAAAACCGTAAGGGGAGGGAAACATAAGCGTCAGACTGAGTCCAAACCAAAGGCCAGGCGGAACAACTCTGTCTTGCAGGCCCTGTCAAGTCCCGCAGGGCCCTAGTCTCTTGTGACAGAATGTTCCATCAAGTTGGGGCCAGTACTGAAAAGGCCCTGGCCCTAGTTGACACCAACCTAACCACCTTGTGACTTGGGACCTCCAAAATGTTGTCATTTGTGGACCTTAAGGTCCTCCGCGGGGCATACCAGGAGAGGCAGTCCCGTAGGTACGTGGGTCCAAGGCCGCATAGAGCTTGGAGTCCCATTCAAGTCTACAATTCTATGATTCTATCTGGTTGGCCACTAAGAAAACAGGAGGCAGGAGTAATGGTTATGGGCCTGATCTTCGTTGTCTTTCAAACCCTATTTCCATTTGGCCTGTTTACTCAGAAGAAAGTCCCCTTGATTTCAGGAAGGCTTACCCCCAAGAGAAGTGGGTATAGGATTGCAACCTAAAACAACCACCAAGATCCTATTCTGCATGCAATAGCAAATAAGCCACTTAAGCTATGACATATATTCCATAGAACCCAGCTTCTGATGCTGCTGTGGCAAATGTCATTTTGCATTTCAGAATCGGTTCCAAATGCCGCAACTCACCATCCTCCTGTCATTGGAAATGAAAACCGCATAAAATTCTTCTAAAGGGTATAGATTCTGGTTTCGGATGTATTCACAAAGCTTCCACACATTTTCCTCACTGTAACAGAGAAAACAGAAACACAACCTACTACTACATTTCCATTCCATGTTCTCCCCAGTAATAAAATTTCAGCATTGCATGCATTCAGTGATATTGATTATTAGGACTTTATGTTGTTTTTTAAATAGGGAACCTTTCACAGCCTGAGAGACCCACACTCGCTTCCGGACAAGATTCTGAGGTCCACTTGCTAGTGGGTGTTTGGGTTCAGAGACAAAATTGGTCTAAGCAATGAATATAAGATTTTATTTTATACAGTAGGCTAGTTTCCACATAGGGAAGCGGATGGCGCTGTGGTCTAAACCACAGAGGCTAGGGCTTGCCGATCAGAAGGTCGGCGGTTCAAATACCTGCGACGGGGTGAGCTCCCGTTGCTTGGTCCCTGCTCCTGCCAACCTAGCAGTTTGAAAGCACGTCAAAGTGCAAGTAGATAATTAGGTACCGCTCCAGCGGGAAGGTAAACGGCGTTTCCATGCTTCTCTGGTTCGCCAGAAGCGGCTTAGCTATGCTGGCCACATGACCCGGAAGCTGTTTGCCGGCTCCCTCAGCCAATAAAGCGAGATGAGCACCGCAACCCCAGAGTCGGTCACGACTGGACCTAATGGTCAGGGGTCCCTTTACCTTTACCTAGTTTCCACATACAAACGCCCACCTCTATCCTCCATTCAGGCAAGCAGGATGCACTATCAGGGTTCAAAGAAACATTCTGACCAGGCCAAAATATTTGGGATGAGAAGCATGGGCAGTGAGGGAGAGTTTCAAGGATCAGACTGAGGACAGCAATTGTCCCCTCAGGCCAATCGAGAGCCACAATTGCCCCAGGGTTCCCCAACCCATTCTTTACAGGGTTTATCCCTCATTCCACTTTCATGTCCCACTCTGAAAAGCTTGATCCAATCACTTTTAAAAGCACGTGTTTAATGTAATCAGATTTTCCTGGAGCCCTTCTTATTTCTCCCAGTATCTATGCCCACTCCAAACACACACTTTTGATCCCAGGTATGCTGATGGACGCCTGCTTCTTGGGAGAAAAGCAATGACAAACCTAGACAGCAACTTAAAAAGCAGAGACATCACCTTGCCAACAAAGGTCCATATAGTAAAACCTATGGTTTTCCCAGTAGTGATGTATGGAAGTGAGAGCTGGACCATAAAGAAGGCTGATCACCGAAGAATTGATGCTTTTGAATTATGGTGCTGGAGGAGACTCTTGAGAGTCCCATGGACTGCAAGAAGTTCAAACGTATCCATTCTGAAGGAAATTAGCCCTGAGTGCTCACTGGAAGGACAGATCGTGAGGCTGAGGCTCCAATATTTTGGCCACCTCATGAGAAGATAAGACTCTCTGGAAAAGACCCTGATGTTGGGAAAGATGGAGGGCACAAGGAGAAGGGGACGACAGAGGACGAGATGGTTGGACAGTGTTCTCGAAGCTACCAGCATGAGTTTGACCAAACTGCGGGAGGCAGTGGAAGACAGGAGTGCCTGGCGTGCTCTGGTCCATGGGGTCACGAAGAGTCGGAACACGACTAAATGACTAAACAACAATAACAATGCTGATGGAAGTTCATAACTTCCCAATGAAATGTGGGGTGTTTGCATGCAGTGATCAGGTAACCTCAAGGAGAGTGAACCTATGTCAGCAAGGCAGGTCTTGTCATCTGGGGAGGTCATTTCCGTGCTATTAATGCAGCAGTTTGACTTCACCCCCAGAGGCGTGCTCCTTTGTCTTTCAAGACAGACAGATGCCAGCATCAATCAACTACAATTTCCACAACCTCCGGCCACTAGCTGTCTCAACTTCCTGCACTGGCGTTAAGGGGAAGATTTCTGCGGAAGAAGCTGGCTTCTATGGAATATATGTGACAGCTTAAGTGGCTTATTTGCTATTGCATGCAGAATAGGATCCTGGTGGTTGTTTTAGGCTGCAATGCTATACCCACTTCTCTTGGGGGTAAGCTTACCTGAAATCACCTTAGGAGGGGCTTCTAATATTTTGGAGAGCTCCCGATATTCTGGAAAAGGTTGCAGCAGCTGCTGCGATCCTCTCCTGAGCTGCGATGCTCTAGAATTAAGTGGTCCTTATGTCCTATTCTATTAGGAGCATTGCAGCAATCGCCTCCTCTCCCCCCCGTGTTGCACGATTTCTTACCAGTAGCAGCCAGTGTAGACGCAACCGGGCCGAGGAGGCACCGCAGGCTCATAGCCAGCCGGCGCTGCAGCTGCCGCATCTGCAAGACCCGGCTCTGCCTGATCCATTCGGACCCTCACTCAGCTAGCAAAGGGGAAGGTTGTGCGGGGCTCATTTCCCGGAGAAAGGCTTGGAGCATTTCGCCGCCGCTGCAGCTGCTTAGACAGACCCGGGAAGCACCGCGCGGCTTGTGTTGCAAGCAAGTCCTTCCCCGGGAAACGCGGCAGCGTTGCAAAGATTGGAAATCCCAGGGAAGCGAAGCTGTGCACGGAAGGGGGAAGCCTCAAGCAAAAGCTGGTGGGAGGTTTCAGCAAAACCACCTTGGCCTTGCTAACCCCGAGCCTTGCTTTGCATACATGCTGTTGCTTGCGGGCCCGCCCCAAAGAAATTCGTCACCAAAACTACCGTAATCTGTATGAAACTGCCTCTCAAAGATACAGTACTGCGCCCCAGGCTGCTGCCCAGCCAGTCTAGTGATAACACCGGCCCTACGCAAGGCTGCAATCCTGCACAATTGCACACAGCGGGTCTCGCTTCCGATGCAATGTTTTTTTTAAAAAATGTATTTATTTATTTATACATACATACATACGGTACATACCCTGCCCTCCCCTGCCAGAGCTGGGCTCAGGGTGGCTAGCACCAATAAAATTTCAGTAAAAACTTAACAAGGGGGGGGAAACACAATTTAAAATACAGATTAAAATGCAATTTAAAATGCAGCCTCATTTTAAAAGTCAAAACCGTAAGGGGAGGGAAACATAAGGGTCAGACTGAGTCCAAACCAAAGGCCAGGCGGAACAGCTCTGTCTTGCAGGCCCTGCAAAAAGATGGTCAAGTCCTGCGGGGCCCTAGTCTCTTGTGACAGAGCGTTCTACCAAGTCGGGGCCAGTACTGAAAAGGCCCTGGCCCTAGTTGAGACCAACCTAACCACCTTGTGACTTGGGGCCTCCAAAATGTTGTCATTTGTGGACCTTAAGGTCCTCCGCGGACCTGTTGAGAAGCGCAACAACGTACCATGGGAACTCAAGGCTGTGTGTGGGTCAGCGGCTGCAGAAACAACAGGAAAGCCTTATGTGGGCCTTGCCTCTACATCAGTGTTTCCCAACCACTGTTCCGCGGCACACTAGTGTGCCGCGAGATGTTGCCTGGTGTGCCGCGGGAAAAATTAAAAAATTGAAAGTTGTTTTTTTTTAAAGTCAAATTTTCGATTGGGGCGCCGTCACTAGATGACCCCTGGGGTTCCCTCCCTCCCTCCCGCTCTGCGCCTCCCTCCTCCTCCTCCTCCTCCTCCGGGGAGGCCCTTCCTGGCTCTCGGCCAAGGCTTGGCGGCTGCCACTCACTCACTCGCTCGCCCACCCGTCCCTCCATCCCTGCACCCGGCCTCTCCCCCTCTGTCCCCGGTGCGGGGGCTGCCGGGATCCGTAGTCCCCTCGCCCTTGGGCTCCGCGCCCGCGCGGGGTGCGCGAACTACGTTTCCCAGCGTGGCCTGGCGGGCCGGGCGTTTTGTTTGAAGCGCTCTTCTCCCGGCCATGGAATGAGCGCAGCGGCGGCGGCCGGGCGGGCAGGGGCTCTTCCGCGCAGACCCCGCACAGCCTGCCTGCGCCCCCCAGAGATCGGGCGGCAGGATGGAGCCCGGGGATCCCCGCGGAGGCGGAGGGGCGGAGGGGCGGAGGCGGAGGCTGCCCCCCAGGTAGGGCTGCGTCGGGGGTTTTTTATTTTTGCAATGCTGCATCCGCACCGGAGGGGACGCATCGGACCGCGGGGAGACCCCTTGGCGGGCGTGCAAGGCAATGCATGTGTGCAGGCGTTGCATGGAGTGCAGTGCAATGCAATGGCAATGCGGCGCCCTGCATGCATGCATGCAACTTCCACCGGCGCTCCGGACTTGGCAGGTGAGGGGGGTCCCCAGTGGGCGGCAGAGAGAGCCGGGAGGGCGAAGGGGAGCCGTGGGGGAGCAGCGCTGCTCCCCGAGCCGAGCCCGGGGGGAAACTTCGGCGTCGTTGCGCCGGGTGTTGGAAGCGGAGGCTGGCGGGGGCCCCTCACCTGCAAAACCTGGTCACCTCTCATATATTTCGTGCATTGCATTCATCGCCCGCTTTCTCCTCCAAGGAGCTCCCGGGGGGGGCGCGTGGTTCTCCCCGTGTTATCCTCGCAACAACAGCCCTGCGAGGTGGGTCAGGCGATTGGCCCAAGGGAGCACCCAGGGATTGTCCTGGCCAGGTGGGGTGATTTGAACCCTGCTTTCTGCCCGGTCTTCGTCCTCATTTAGCCCCCACATGTGCATGACTGTGCATGACTGAGGTTTTCCCCCCTCGTCTTGGCTATGGTGTGAGTCTGTGCTGTTAATTAATGGGGTTCTGCCTTCGGAGAAGATGAGCCAGCCCTCAAGGAGGTGATTATGTAATTTGCTAGCAATTCATGTCCCTCCCGGCGTGACGCTGCGCGCTGTCATGGGGCTGTAATGGTGGTGTGCCTCGAGATTTTTTTCATGAAACAAGTGTGCCTTTGTCCAAAAAAGGTTGGGAAACACTGCTCTACATTGCAGGGGGTTGGACCCAAGGGATTCCTTCCTCCTCTACAATGCTGTGATTCTGAATGTACTGTACTGTAGTCCAATACAGGAAACCCGATTCCGTCGTGAATTTGCCAGCTTTTAAGATTCAACTGGGCTGTTCTCATTTTTGCCATTTTCAGATGTGCACCCAATGTTTATTCACAATGCATGATCCTTCGTTTAAGTACGCCTGGCTAAAAGGGCGTTCAGTACGCTTGCATTTCCACCTTCTCATTAATCAATGAGTTTTATTGGTGCTTTTACTGCTAATTGTAGAGGGATGGAGTTGTACATATTCAACTGAGGATATGATTTCCTACTGCTGTTTTGTACGCTGCCTTATGAGAAAACCTGTGCTGCAATATTTCAATAAATAACAACACATAGATTTGTATTGTGGAGCCCAGTTTCATGGGGCAGGGGTTAAAGACCTACTTTATCAAATAGGCACGAGACTATTAACGGAGAGCAAACTTTTTATCATGAGTAAAGGGAGGTGTGTTGTGTGCTAGTATTTTTAGGAAGCGGGGCCAAAACTGCAGGAATGAACAGCACAAATTAATCCAGTTAAATGCATAAGATCCAATCAGGGCGGATGTGGCCCATTCTGGAAGGGAGGAATATGCAGAGCATGTCAGTACCCTTAAGTGCTTTAATAGATAAGAGGTCAAATTCTTAGTCGATAAAGAGGTGAGGAAAACCCCGCCCTCTTCCTTAAGGGAGCGAAAATCTTGCAGGTCTTGTCTGGGGACGTGACCTGAGACCTGACTCGGGGCTGGAGAGAAGAGGCTGGTTTTCCATCCAGGAGAGGCGAGCATCTCCATTTGGGATCTGCTCCGAAAGTTACCTGGGATCTTACCGGTGAGAAAAGTCTTTTAATACGCTTTTGGGCAGGGCGTCCTTCGTGTTAAAGTCTAGGGCAACAGGGATGAAGGAAATGCAAGATTCCTGGGAAGAGCCACGTTTGGAAGAGCCTGCAGGATCAGGCCAATGGCCCATCACAATCCGATGCCCAGGAGAAACGCCAAAACAAGGTCTGAGCCCAGGAGCCTCTCCTGCGGTTTCCAGCCACTGGTAATGAGCGTTAGGGCAACTTGTTCTCCAAGAATTTGTCTCAGCCCCTCTTATAGGCCTGCATGTTTTATGACGGCGAGCATGGATTGCACATGCTTTTTTCCTATGTGCGTGCATGTTGTTGGCTTGGAAGCAAGTCCCGCTTTGCTCCAAGGAGCTTACTCGCGGGTAAGCGGAATAGGGGGGGAAAGGGCGCTAGTTGTGCTGCTAGGCAGGGTTTTCTCTGCAGAAAAGCAACCGCCTCTTATTTACAGAAAAGCCTTTGTTTTCTTGCACTCCCTCGTTTGCCAGCAGCTTACTTCGTAGCAGTTGGCGGCGGATCGCTCCCACACTGACGGGATCTTTTAAAAAGGAGCCTGCTGGCTGTGAAAAAATACCACCCGTCTTTGCTCTGCTGTCTCTCCAGTGTGCGGTTCCTGCCCACCGAGGTGACCGCTTTAAGGCTTTACGTCGCAATGCATTTAATTAGGATATGCAATGCTTTGGGCCGGTGTTTGCGTTGCTGCAGGATAGATACCCTTCCAGCAAAAACTGTTTAGTGGCGAGTACAGATATAACATGCAATATAAAAAAAATAAAAATAAAAAATCGGGCAATGCGTTGCATTTGCAACAAGGGCTGCGCGCCCTCCTAGTTATTGCACAATGTTTATTTTGTTAATATTTTTTCAATTTTGGCCCCTCCAAAGCCACACACTGCGCCGCCTCTGCAAACTGGCCTCGGGAAGGCGCGGGATTTGAAGCGGGGGGTGGGGGTGGGAGGAGCCTGTGAGGCAGAGCCGCGCGCGCCGGGCCCCGCCAGCCAATCGCTGCGCAGAAGCAGCAGCAGGACAAGCGGGCCCTCAAAACAACTTCGCGCGCGCCAAAACTGCGGAGGAAAAACACAGCGCTGTGTCCCTCCGCCGGTTTGGGACTACTTGTCCAGCGGCGAACTCACTAACCCTTAGGCTTTTTCTTAAAAAGTGTTCTGTAGTAAAAATAGGGAAGGAAGGGGAAGTAGTTCAGAGCCTATGAGATTTGGCAGGGGTCTTGTCTTTTCCTTTCCTGCCGTGTGGTTGAGAAGCAAGCGCTGAGGTGCGGAGGGTTTCGAATGGCGGTTGGGTGAAGCGGCTCCTCCCGGTTTGTGGCGCCAGAATTCGTCGGCGGCGAAGGAGCCTCGTCTGTGGCGGCCAAGGCCTCGTCCAGCTGTCAGGGCGACGCGACGGGAGGGCCATGGTGATGCTCCGAAGCGGCTCGGGCGGCCCTAGCCGTCCAGGCCCGGGCGGCGCTCCCGCCGGCAGCAGCAACTCAGGCGGCGGCCGACGGGGCGCAACGCCGGCGTCGCCTTACGACGCGATGGAGACGAGCTCCGAGTTTCTCTCATTGGAGCTCCCGTCGGCTTCCTCGGCAGTGGCCGGCGGAGACAAGGCCCGGAGAGCCGTCGCGGTGAGGAGAAAACCGGCGGCGGTGGGGGGGTCACCTTTTACTTTTATTAAGTCCCTTAGGGAGATTCAGGCTCCTCCCCCAAGCGGCAGAGACTGTTTTATGTGTAATGAATTCATTATTATTACTATTTTTTAAAGTTGCTGGCAGCTGCTCCTTGCCACTAGAGGCTTTGGAAGCAGCTGCCCAGAAAAACCGGAGCGCGCGATAAAACCAACTCCAAAACAACGCAGCTGGGCAGCAAATGTTTCATAACAAGCGGCGAAACGCTGCATGAAAAGTTTCGGCCAAAAAACAAAACAACCATTTTGTATGTGGGGTTTTTTTTTGGGGGGGCGATCCCGTAGGGTGACCCAGAAGCTGGAAATTCGTTGTTTTGTAAATACTATTTATTGCTTTTTCCACACACCAGAAGCTACGAAGTCTTAAAAGTTGGGAGAACGGCTCTGGATTAGAAACCGAAGTTGCCCATCTAAGTCCATCGTCCTTTTCCCCACTCAGCCTGCTGTTGATAAGCCCAGGGAACCCAAAGCGCAAAGCCATTAGTTAGACGGGGTTTGTGGGGGGCAAGCTTAATAATTCCCCTTTTGCCCGCCTCAGTCACCCATATTGCATGGTAGCGAGTGCCATGAGTTCCCGAAACTCCCCTTACGATTCAGCTCCGTTGCATGACAATACCTTCCAGCAAATTGAGCAATCCGCCCCTTCGAGCTTGTGTTGGAAGCAGTTTCTGTAACAGCAGGCTGTGGGCTTGACTTGCCCAGAGGGTATATCATTGCCTTGTTCGTTTCCTATGTCATGGAGAGATGTTTAGAAAGGCACTCTGCAAGTTGGGCAGTGGCCCTGTCCCTCCCTTTCTCTGATTCTAGCTATCTTTCATTGCCTGTACTCACCTTGGCACTCAGTTGCTCCTTTAGAGTCTTTCAAACATGCAACCCCCCACCCAAATCCAGCACTGTTGCTCACATTGATCAGACTACAGAGGGGGGAGTGGGGGAAGATGACAATAGCTTTTTTTCTTGGTGATACTAATTGGTTGGGAGTGTAGCCAAGTCAGTTCCACTGTGAGCAGACCTACCTGAAATCAATGAATGTAAGTTGGTAATGCCTATTACTTTTAGTAGGTCTATTGTGAGTTAAGGTTACCAGATGTCCCCGTTTCCAGGATTTACAAATCAGTCCCCTGACAAAATCCTATAATTCCTACTGAAGTTGAAAAGTGTCCCCGGATTCATTGAAAAAAATCTGGTAACCTTATTCTGAGTAGAAATTAATACAGCCCATGACCTAGCATTCAGGAGGGGTCTTGAGTACCAGTGAATACCTATCTACCAACAACCTGCCTTGTCTGAATTGAATCTGTTTATTTGACTTCATCCTGCCTTGTGGTTTTGCATTTTCTGGGTGTCTTGGCTCAGATGTAATAGAGAAATAGTTATTGACTTTAAACCTCCAAACTATCACACACTTGTATTTTAATGTAGATATCGTAGGGGACAGAATAGAACTGTGTGGGTCACGCCATGACTATAGTGGAGAACAGACCCAATTTTTCACTGGAACTTCAGGGTCTATGTGTGTATCTAACCATATATCTATCTACTTGTAAATACAGTGGTACCCCGCAAGACGAACGCCTCGCAAGACGGAAAACCCGCTAGACGAAAGGGTTTTCCATTTTGGAGGCGCTTCGCAAAACGAATTTCCCTATGGGCTTCGTTCGCAAGACGAAAGCCCATAGGGAAATCTCCGGGACAGCGGGGAAGCGCAGCGCGTCTTCCCCACTGTCCTCGGACCTCCTCCCGTCGCCAGGCTTCGGAAGGCTGCTCCGAAGCCTGGCGGGGGGCGGAGAGGTTTTTTAAAAACCCCGGGACAGCGGGGGACTTCTCCGCTGTCCGGGGCGATTTTAAAATGCTGCCGGGTGGCAGCGCTGCCGCCCAGCAGCATTTAAAAAAACCCGGGACAGCGGGTTTAAAATCGCCCCGGGCAACGCGATTCTCCGCTGTCCCGGACGGCTTTTGAAGGCAGGCGGGGGGAGCAAAGACTTTCACCCCCCTCCCGCCTTCAGAAGAGGTCCTGGAGGTCTCCTGAAGGCAGGCGGGGGGGGGGCGAAAGTCTTTGTTCCCCCCTGCCTGCCTTCCTGTTCTCTGCTGTCCCGGAGGGCTTTTGAAGGCAGGCGGGGGGGGGGGGGAGCAAAGACTTTCGCCCCCCGCCTGCCTTCAGAAGAGGTCCTGGACCTATGGAGAGGTTTTTGGCAGTTGTTAATTTATATACCACTTACATGTCAAATTGGCTTTTAAATGGTTTACAACTATTCAAACATCCATAATTATTTAAAATACACAATAATATTAAAGCATCCTTAATTAAAATATACAATAACACAAAAAATTAAAAGCAAATAGTACAATGTGCATGTTCCTAATTGGTTTTTACTTCTTCAGGAGTTGTCTTCAGATAAAGAATGTGAACATTTACGTTCCTTAAGATCTATGAGGAAAAATAATCAACATTATTCAGACTCTAGTTTTGACAAAAGCGTGACAATGCTGAGTGAGAATGGTATTAACAGAAAACATTTTACAAGGTAATAACTTTTTCTACTTCTTGCAGATAAGTTTGTAAGATCATTTTATGTTCTACCTGTATTACTTGTAGCCTAGTTTATTAAGTCCTACACTCTAAGTACCAGAGTTTTATACACATGCTGTGCTCCTTGCAGAGTAAATTAGTGCTTCCAAATCTGACTGCATGTAGAGCACCTCACATTGCCAGAACTTACGTGGGCCCAGTTATGCTATTTGTATGCCATGCCTTGGAAATTGTCTGCTTGAGTGAATTTGTCCTTTGGTCATTGTTAGAGAAAATTGTGGTGTAGAAACTACAGCTTTTCTGAGGTGGATTTCAACTTAAGTTCTTTGCTGGATTGCTTGAGGATGATGGCACTGGCTTGTATACTTTAAGATTTAAAAATTCACATCTTATACTTTTTGAATGATCATACGTTTCTACTACCATCATGTGAAAAGATTATCTTTTGTAGGGTTTCTTGTTAACTAAGTATTGTGTATATGACATACATATCTGGACAGGCAGCTATAGTGGGCCTTGGCTTACGATGCACCAGTGAATTGTGCCCCTTTTTGTTCCTCCCAGCTAACACTGAAAAGTAACCACAATCCATGGTCAAGTCTGAATTAGGATTGCAGTTTGTTTCACTGCAACAAACCACATTCAGTAAGCTACAGAATATGTTCCAATTTAGCTTCAGGTTATCAACTGTTTAGCTTCAGGTTATCACCTGTTTGCCACTCACTTCCTGTTTGCCACTCATCTTGCTTCCAGTGATGAGGGTATCTGGAGAAAGGTCTCAGGTCTAGTTCTTGACACACAGGCAGATAGATCCAGGAATAGACTGCTTAGTAGATACTGGTTTGTTAGTTGGGTAGAGCTTTTAAATAAGTACCTTGCACTTTGAACTGAAGTTGTATGTGATAGGGAGCAAATTCAAACTTTGATTATTATCCTGCCTCCTGGTTCCTTTTAGCAGTCTTAACAGCTGTGTCCTCAACTAACTGGAACTTTTAGATGTCTTCAAAGGCAGCCCAATAAAAGAGCATGTTGCAGTAAATCGTATCTGGAATTTACTGGAGAATTAATAACTGAGGCCAAGATGTATCTACTCTGGAGAGTCTGTAACTGGTGCAGTCCAAAATACTGTACGTACTTTACATGCTACTGAGATCACTGGAGCACTGGATGGCAATAATGGATTTATAATCATCCTCAAACTACACACCTGATTCTTGTGGAATAGGGCAACCCACTCTAGAACTGAATGAACACAGTCTCTCCGAACATATGAACCACCTGCCAATAGTCCCTACAGCTTGGCAGAATAGAACTTCATTGAAAATATATTGCAGTGTAGCTAGTATATCAGTGAAAACTATTAAAATGTTTTACATTTAAAATGTATTATTTATGGACTAAATACCCCAGAATTATACTGTAGCATTGGAGGGCAATCTCCACAGTTAACACAGAAATGTAGTAAGACTGGGGAAATACAAATAATTTGGGTACTAGCGTGCAAAGCCCTAAACCGCTTAGGACCAGGGTATCTTAAAGAGCACCTCACTCCCTTTAGGCTGCCTAGGTCATAGGGCTTCAGGGCTCACCTTTTGGTGGTGGATCAGATTTATTTTTACTCAGAAGATAGCATTTAGCTTGGCATTTAGCATAGTAGCCCCTGCATTATGCTACCCTTCTAGCAGAGGCAAGAACCATTGGTGGAGGTGAGAAGATTCTGACACTGGGTTTTGGCATACCATAAAAACATTTTTATTTGAAGCATTTCTGGGGTGTTAATTTTATCTGATTAATTTTAATATTGTGTGTTTTGTTTTTAATGTTTGCTTTTCTACTAATCATGTAGAGATCTATGGTTATAAGCAATTTTAAAAAACCCTTTTTTAAAAGAAAGAAAGGCTTAGTGTCCAAGCAACATTACATTTTAAAATGATTTTGGCACTACCTTTTGTTAATTTGAGCTTTTAGAATTGAAAATTGAACAAATAAACAGGATTTCATAAACTATTCGTATTCTCAAGAGCGCCAGTCCTTATGAAGCTAAAGCATTCCCTCAAGCTTTGCATAAGTACAAATCTTCCTTTTGGGTGGTGGGAGAGAACCAAAATAGCCTAGTGAGAACTGAGCATGCTCATTGGGAAAAGCATATTGGCCGGTGGATGGGTGAAAATGGGAGTATTCTGGAAAAGAACACGTTTGGTACCCTAAAGAAGAGTTGCAGGTCCCAGAGTTCAACTCAGTTCCAGTACTGAGCCAAATAAAAATTGGTGAAGTCTTAACTTTGAATCTATTTGTTTCTGTGCAGGCAGCTGGCTAGACAACAAGCAGATAAAAAGAATGAAGATTGTGAATATGGTAAATCTAGTAAAATACAAATCTTGTGATTTATAGAAATGTAGAGTTGTAAAATGATCCAGTGCACCACTGATACCATTCAACCTCCTAGCCTGGGGAAGGTTGACATTTGTGTACCTTTGCAGTGGAAGGACATTCCATAGCTTTCATAGGCACTATCTTCTGCTGCAGCAAGAATGATCTGACCTAAAACTATGCCACTTATCAATACCTATTGCTCATTTTGTATTTTTAGAGATAGGGTAAATGAATGTGTCCCATCAGGCACTATTTCAGAGGGCCCCTCTACCCTTGGTGGCTTGCAGAGGTGACAGGGCAGCGGTAACAGAAGGTGAATGGGTCAGAATAGCACTTTTGAACAAGGGGAGTTTCAGATTTTTTTTAGGGTTGATAATAAATTTAAATGTTTTCTTTTAGTAATGAGAGCCAATTGCTCCTGGATTTGATTTTACTTTGCTCCCAGAAATACTGCATCCAAACATCAGTTTTGAAAAACCTCACAGAAATACATGATTGACATCATAAGAAGTACCTAGGACTACTGCATAAATACTAAACTTATTTGTGAAACAATTCTCAACGCCAAAGAATAATGCGTAAAAATCTGTTCTTTATGTAAGCCAACAGACTAATGAAAATAATGTTTGTTTGTTTTAAAACATAGGAACTGTAGTTCGTGTCACTAGGTCTTTGAAAACAGGAATAAATTCAAAGTCTGGTGAACATGTTGCAGAAGAAAATGGGGATGTTGAAGTCCGCCGCAGTTGCAGAATTAGGCGAAGCCGCTTTAGTACTATGAACCAGTCCGTTTTGTTTGACAAGCTTATTACAAAGTAAGGACTTTTTATAGTGTCAAAATGCCTTGAAAAAGCATTCTCTTGAACAACTGTGGTGGGAATGAAAATTTTGTGAAACACATGGTATTTCCCCACTTTTAATTTCTGATTGCAGCTTCTTGTATTATATTGGATAGCTCTATAACTACAGGAGTAACTTCAGGGATTAAAATGTTCTGTAGTGGAAAGAGGGGACTTAATAGTTATGTTGAGTGTACATGTGGCTCTGCATAGTAGCCTGTTTATGTTGTTTATTGGAGTGTTTATATTGTTACTGTAGTCATAAAACTTGTTGCTAAAATTCAGTTTAAAAGATCCTGCCCTCTGTCAACCAACCAGGTTTATATTGTAAGTTCAATATTACTATTGTTATCATTAAGCTTACAATATAAACATGGCGGACGAAACAGGGTGGGAATTTTTATTGAATTTTACTATTTTGATGTTGTCGTGTTCTATTATTACCATATATTTTTATTGATATGAAATGTCCAGATGCCAAATATGATGAAAAATAGTATAGAAGCACTCAAAATATGAGTAAATCTTTTAGTTCAACCTTAATGCTAAATAAAAATAAGCATTCATTAACACCTATGGATTCATGCTCTGATTTCCCACTCAACCAGCAACTGCTTTAATGGTTTCTTAGTTTTGTTGTAAGATAGAGTGTTATCTTTGTGATTTGTGGTTGAATAATAGAAAGTTCTGCTATTTCACTTTCAGGTGGGACTGTAGTAAAATTCTTCCATCCTGCTGCCATTCATTTCAAACCGTGTGTGTGTGTGTGTGTGTGTGTGTGTGTGGCTAGTTTCATATTTCCATAACCTGTTAGTGCAGCACTGCAGCTTGCTCTGTTTAACTGATTTGTATTTTAAAATATTTTTCATGTTCTGTTTGATTACATCTTGCACTTTGTCAAGCACTGCAGAAGCTGTACTACAAAAAATGGATGATATGAAGAAGATGCGTCGGCGACGAATGCTGGATTTGGAAGATCTTGGAGTGTTTAATGATGGAGAAGAGGTACGTGTATATACAGATTGTGTAAAAGAATAATTTCTTGCTATTATTCTTTCTTTGTTAAATATGTATTTTGCAATTTTAACTTCAGCTTTGCTTACACCCTGAGCAAGAGGGATGGAGATAGAAAGCTTAAACATTTATTCCATAGTGTTTTGCTACTTTTATTGAGCTGGCCTTAAAGTTGATAGTTTCATTGCATGTATGACACGTGTCATGGGATGACTTGAATTACATGTTTTCACTTGTTATTATTAGGAAAACCTTAATGTGTACTCAAGAGGAAAACCAAAAAGAGCAATCCAAAGGATTGATGAAGAAACCACTGATAACCAAGATGGAAGTGCAGGTTATTGTGCTACTTTCAACTTTTTAGAGCTATATTCTGTTTTATTATTTTAATACAGTGTAGTACAATTTCAGCATACTTTTAGGTTTTGAGTGGGTGAATTAGTATACTCCAATAGGATAAAAAATTATGCTTCATTTTGGAACCTTTCTTCCCCCCAAATGTTTTTTTTTGTTTGTTTTTCAGTAAAACAAAATACAAATTAGACCAACGTAACTTGTATACACAATGGGGAACCTTTTTGTTTATAGAAACATCCTTCACCTTAGACATTTAGAAAATGACATGTGGAGATGGTAGTTAATTACTCCAAAAATCCATTTAGTTTGTAGTCCTAAACTCACAAAATTTATTGGGATTTCTGAGGAGATGCTATTACAGCAGGCATCCCCAACCTTTGGCACTTCAGATGTTTTGGACTACAATTCCCATCATTCCTGACCACTGGTCCTGTTAGCAAGGGATTGTGGGAGTTGTAGGCCAAAACATCTGGAGAGCCGAAGGTTGGGGATGCCTGTCTCTTAAAATAACAAATTGTAATAGCTTTTACTGTAGTGAAGCTGTTATTCCTAATCCAAGACTGGCAGTGTCTAACTGCACTTACAGCCCTAGAATCTGTTGTAAGTCAAGTAAGTTTCTTTCTTTAAGCTAAAGAGAATTCTGTTATTTAGAATCTTCAGAAGAAGGTGAAGACCATGAAGATGGAGAAGATAATCAAAAGCGTTACGACCTTAGACAGCGGAAAACAGTTGTGCATTATCAGGCCTCACCAGAAAGTAGGTGTCCACTATACCATCTTTCCCTGGAGTTTATTTACCCTTGCATATTATATTTGGAAAGCTTCATTATTTTGGTATATCAACCCCTGTTTTGTTTTTGCTTTGTTTTGGCTGTCTTTACGTTTTGCCACACAATTATACATGTTTTCACTAGGTGACTACCAGAAAATCTTCCAGTTTGAATGACTGAGAGGTCTTGTCCCAGAAATGAAAACACAAACTTAGTTCATGTTAGAACATGTTCATGTTAGAACTAAACATAACATATAAGTGCGTGATACTCCAAAATGTTGACATTTTATATTCTCATCAATTAATATGTAAGGGAAAACATGTAACTGTTCTTACTTTGATGTTTGTTAATAGAACCAAGGCACCAGAGGAAGCCCAAATTGTTTTATCCTGATGCTGCTTCTCCAGTGAGACGAAGATTTTCCTTCAGCCCTGCGGGATCAAGGAGTCCTTATTGTAAGAAGATTAACAGGTTTGTTGATTTGTTGTGTATTAGTGCTCCAGTATTATCAGTCCATGAATGTTTTCTCTCCTCCTGATTTACTCAACAACTAGGCTATATGGTTTCAAATCAGCTGCACTTTCCTTCAGTTGTACTTGCTGTTATGACTTCATCATCTGTAGCAAATTGTGTACAGCAAGGGTGGCCAACTCCCAAGAGACTGTGATCTACTCACAGAGTTAAAAACTGGCAGTGATCTACCCCCTTTTGGGGGGTTCAGGTCAAAGTTGTTGAGCTTCTTTGGGGGGGGGGGGAGTCTGTGATCTACCACCAAACACATCTGCATGCAGCTTACCCACTTTGCTGATACATGGAATAATTTGGATGCCTTAACTGGCCGTGTAAATTAATTGTGAAATTTTTCACAGTGACTACTTAACAGGTTTTGTCTTCCAATTAAAACAGACGAAAACATGCAATTCACAATAGTGATTCTACATCTTCATCCTCTTCTGATGACGAGCAACGCTTTGAAAGGCGTAGGAAACGAAGTCGGAGCAAAGCATTAAGCAGGTATCCTCCAACTTTTGGACTCAGAATAACAATGTACATATTACACATTCTTATCTAGCACAGTGGTTCCCAAACATTTTCCCAATAGACCACCTAAAAATTGCTGAGGGTCTTGGCAGACTACTTTTTCTGCCTATTGTGGCAGTTATAATGTGTTGTGCTAGATCAGGGTTTCCCAAACTTTGACCTTCAGCTGTTTTTTTTGTACTACAACTCCCATCATTCCTAGCTAGCAGGACAAGTGGTCAGAGATGATAGGAATTGTAATAATAATAATAATTATTTTTTTTTTCATATCCCGCCCTTCCCAGCCAAGGCCAGGCTCAGGGCAGCTAACAAGCAATAATAAAAACAAGTTGAATGAATACAACTTAAAAGCAAGAGTAAAATACAATATTAAAATGCAGCCTCATCACAGGAGGAGAAAGGAAAAAGAAAGAGGGGGAGGGGAGGGAATCAAATTGGCTCCAAGCCAAAGGCCAGGCGGAACAACTCTGTCTTACAGGCCCTGCGGAAAGAAATCAGATCCTGCAGGGCCCTGGTCTCATGAGGCAGAGCGTTCCACCAGGCCGGAGCCAGGGTTGAAAAGGCCCAGGTTCTGGTTGAAGCTAATCTAACTTCCTTAGGGCCCAGGACCATTAGGGTGTTGCTATTTATGGACCTTGAGGCTCTCCGTGGGGCATACTGGAGATGTAAATTTGGGAACCCATGTAATAGATGCTGCATGATTTTTAATGTTACTTTTACAGGCACACCACAAACCACCTGAATTTAACTTAAAATCACAGTTTGGGAATCCCTGATCTGGATGATTAAAACATTCTTAATGAGAAGCCTAGAGAATTCTGGTTCCTCAGGTTAAATAATTTGTTCAGAGGAGACACAGGACCGAATTTGACTTAATAATTGCACTAGCATGAGGCAGGACAATGAGTCATGCTAGTGCAGCTGCCCCCCCTTCCCCTGCACCCTTTGAAATCAGTGTTGGGGGGGGCAGAATAAAGTGTGGGGGAAGGAGAGGAGAGATTGTTCCGTCTGGCAAGCAGAAATGCTTCCACAGACAGAATGATTGTACAGCATTGAATTTCACCCACAATATTCATAACAACTGTTTTATGTTTAGCTAATGTAGATTCTACAGTATTTTACAGATAGTATGGAGTAGATTTCTAATTTGAAATTACATCTCGTGGTACTCTTGCTAAATTAAAGGCAACCCCATTTCCATGTTTCAATATGAACTTGTTCTTTCTCTATTACTTAAAACAACTCTTCATTCTCAAATTAGGTGCCTTCCACTAAACTTTAGGAAAGATGAGTTGAAGGGAGTCCACAAGGATCGAATGAAAATTGGAGCAAGCCTAGCTGATGTTGATCCAATGCAAATAGATTCTTCAGTGAGTGTTTAATTTCCTAGTTTCTTAAGTACATTTTGTTATTGACCACTCTCTTAAAATAAGCACAGCTTTTCAAGTTTTGCTGATTAACCTGAATGAGAGCTGTGTAGCTGTTTTGTTCATTTAAGTACCCATTATTTTTTTTAAAGACTTAAGTAATAAGGTTTAATTATTCACTTCTGTGTTTTGTTGACCTTCATTTGTTAATTCTGCTTCTCCTTCTTAGATCCAGTTTGATAGTGTGGGTGGACTATCTAGCCATATTTCAGCTTTAAAGGAGATGGTGGTTTTCCCACTACTTTATCCAGAAGTGTTTGAGAGATTCAAAATTCAGCCTCCAAGGTAGGAAGCAAACATTTTGTTTGCAGGATGACAGTGAACTTACCCCAATTGCAAACTTTCATCTTCTCTTCATGATTGCTAGGGGTTTTTTTAGCCTGCCCTCCACACAAGATTACTTTTTGCATAATTAATGCCTTTTGCATAGATGCAGCATGTTCATACATTTTTTTCAACACAATGCCAGCAGAATGCAAGTTGCTTTTTTAAATGGGGAGAGAGGAATATTGAAATGAATTGTTGGTGGGACCCAGAAGAGGGGAGGGGATGAAATCTCTCTTAGGCAGACAGAAACTCATAAGCATATTTAATGAGGTTAGCTTAAATTATATTATGATTAGGTAAAGTATGATATACTTTTGAAAATTATGAAACAGTCTACTAACCAAAATACTGCAATTTCATACTTTTAATAGGGGCTGCCTCTTCTATGGTCCGCCGGGTACTGGAAAAACTCTTGTTGCCAGGGCACTTGCTAATGAGTGTAGTAAAGGTGATAGAAGAGTAGCATTTTTCATGAGAAAAGGTGCTGACTGCCTCAGTAAATGGGTGGGAGAATCTGAACGACAGCTTCGTTTATTATTTGATCAGGTAATTATACTTTTATCTTATTCTATGGTGTGTTCTGTATAGAGCCTTCAGAATTTCTACATTTGAGCTTTTGTTTTAGGCCTTTCAGATGCGTCCTTCAATTATATTCTTCGATGAAATAGATGGTCTTGCTCCTGTACGATCCAGTAGGCAAGATCAAATTCACAGGTACAACTTTGTTTGTTTTCTATGTTTGTCTTCAAATCTCCTAAACCTTTTTCCTAAATACATTACTTGTACAAATACTCTTATGACAAGTCACTGTTTCCATTGTAGATTTGTAAGCTTTAAATTTGTGATGTGCTTAAAGCACCTTTGTATTTAACCAATTGCCTAAAGTTAGTAACAGTTCTTCCTGGCAAATGATACGTAAGCCTCCAGGCATGCAGGCAAACTTTTGGGTGTGTACTGCAACATTGGTTTAGTACACACATACACACTCTGTGAGTTGTGTTAGAGCACAAATTTGAGGTTCAGCAACACTATCCTGTTTCTCATACCAGTTCTCAGAACTGGTTTATGTGTTACCTATGTGGCATCATGACAGGAATATAAGATCTGCTAATGTGGAACATTTTGACAGTGTTGCCAGGTCTTGAGAACGTGCAGCTCTGACATGATTTTGTCGTGCTTGAAATATTTGTCCCATGTAACTAATTGACTCTCACGTAAGATATTTTATCTTTGATGAGTCAAAACTTCATTTGAAATTTCAGTGAGTATTTGTAGGTTGGGAACAGCTTTCTATTACAAAGTAAAGTTGTGTTTCCTTTTAATTGGATCTCTTCAGTGAGTAGAAAATGATACAGGCTTGGACCCGAAGTTACTGCTGCACAAGCCGAAATGCCTTCCACTTTCAGATTAAATATGAGGGTTGCTTATTTCTCACAAACACTCAGTCCTCATCTGCATGCTGCCCCATAGACATGAAAAAGTTGAGTGTCCCCTGGCCCAAGAGTCAGTTTTCTAGAGCAACAGGGATTACAGGTGGGGCTAAGGACCATGGTTTCTTCCTTCTGGTTGTGCCAGCAGAATCTTGCCCAAGCCACAGTGGATAAAATGTTTTTGTTTTGTTTTTGAAAGTTCAATCGTGTCTACATTGCTTGCACTGATGGATGGCTTAGACAACAGAGGTGAGATTGTGGTGATTGGAGCTACCAATAGACTGGATTCTATAGATCCTGCTTTGCGAAGGCCTGGACGTTTCGATAGAGAGTTCCTTTTCACCTTGCCAGACAAAGATGTAAGGCTCACTTTTTTTCATGCATATTTGGCTTTAACCTACCCAGAGTCTATGGCAGGGGGTGGAAGTTGATTTCTACTGAAAATTGTTCTGGTAGGCTAACGTGAGAGGAGTGGAGAACACTAACATGTGAAAAGTGTGGGCATAGACAGCTGATGCCACTTCACAAATTCCAAATGCATCCAGATACAGATTCTGCTGTAGCAATTGGGAATTTGGTTTTCTATAACAAAAATGAATGAATGGATCTTATGGTAGTCAAAATGAATCCAACAACATCTGGAGGGCCACAGGTTCGCTGTCTCTGCTCCATCCACTATTTACACCATGCATGGTTTTATAAACCTCGTGTCAGGTACTTCCCCTTAATAACTTTCTCAAACCTGAAAAGCTTGAACACTTACCCTTTTTTTCTTGAATTATATATGGGAGCATGCAGTAAATAGTGGGATAACATCCCACTGCTTAGGACAGGCAAGTTGGGGTCAGAGGATGCAAAATGATTGCATCAGCCAGCTCTTCAGTCTGCCTCTAGTTCCCTCCTTGCTTTGTCTTGCAACTGAGCATTTCTGAATCCTCCTTACTCCTTCATAGTTGTTCATTTTTTCCTTGCCATCTCTAAATTCCTTACTACTATTAATTTTGTTTTGCTTGTTTTCTGTGTTTTCCTTTTTAAACCAAATTTAAAAACTCCCCACCCCAGAACATTTGTAAATAGTGTAATATTGAAAATGTTGGTTACTGTAACTAGAAAGGAAGATACAGTATTTGAAAGGGGAATATATGGGTAGTCTTTTGAAACTAGATGTGTTTGAAATACATGTTTGTGTTTCTAGGCAAGGAGAGAGATCCTTAAGATTCACACCCGAGAATGGTCGCCTAAGCCATCAGAGATGTTCCTTGAAGAGTTAGCTGAAAAAAGTGTTGGTAAGATGATGATGATAAAACTTTTGACAGTTTGAAAATAGACATCTGCCATCTCTGCAGAACCCTAACAATATTTTTTATTTACATGCTTATTAGCCAAAACACTGGTTTGAGCATTTTTTAAAAAAAAAAAACACCTTGAAATTTGCAATTTATGCCATCGTTCCCTCTATTTCTGATGACGTATAACAGCGTTTTACTCCCACTGCACAACATAGGTCTCAATAGAGTACAGTCAGTCTTTAGGACACACACACACACACACACACACACACCCCGGAACAACAACAACGTGGAAACAGTCCAGTGAGGACTGAGCGTGCTCAGTGGCCATGGAATAAGTTGTGTACAGAATGCTGTTGAATACTATTTAATCAAAGAATACAGCTGTTACATATAACAATGTCTGCCATGCAAAGTAACACATCCATTATTTGGGGATTGCTTTTATATTGTAGCACACCTACTAGGCTAATGTTACAAATGCATGGTAGGCATCAGCTGTTCATTCTTTACATCAGCACTATATGAAACGTATATAAGGTATAGCTAATAATAATATAATAAAAACATTTTTTTATTTATGCCCTGCCCTCCCCGGCCAGGGCTGGGCTCAGGGCAGCTAACACCGAATATAACTTACAATAAAACATAATAGAAAAAAAAACAAAAACAGTTAATTAAAATACGGCTTAAAATAGTCAACTTGTTATCTGTGTTTCTTATATTGCATGGAATTGGCCTAAATAACCTCTAGTTTTGAGACAGGAAGGATTATTTAATCTTTTGTATAAATCATGATTAGATCTTTGTGTGGCTTATAAGACTATTTGTAGGCCCTATAATTTCATACAGATGTGCTTTTCCTTTTGTAGGGTACTGTGGAGCTGACATTAAGTCCATATGTGCTGAAGCAGCTTTGTGTGCCTTGCGCCGACGTTATCCTCAGATTTACACCAGCAGTGTCAAGTTGCAGTTGGATATCTCTTCTATTAACATAACAGCTAAGGATTTTGTGGTGGCTATGCAAAAGACCATACCTGCTTATCAGAGGGCAGTGACCTCACCTGGCCAAGCGCTCTCCAACATTTCCAAACCACTCCTTGAAAATACACTTCAAAGAATCCTGGAAGTCTTGCAGAATGTCTTTCCACATGCAGAACTGGCACAGAAAGGGAAGTCAGGTATGTGCGCATTTATTTACATTGGTGGGGGGGATGAGTGAATATCATATCTAATTAATCTGATGTGGTATACAGTACAGTACAGAACTGAAACTTGAAATTATCCTCTCCTTTAAGAATTACTCTATTTTGCAAGCCAAAAACAGAAAACTACTAAAACCTGTGAGGAACTGAAGCTTCAGATTGATTATTTAGCAAATAAATTCACCCATACATAAATTTGTTTTCTGTGCCAAATACATTTTCTCTAATATGCTACCTTTTGAGAAAATGATCTCTTAGAAAGGGAACTGCAGTCTAAGACTCCTGCTTATGTAACCTATCCTAATAATATCCATATAAGCGCCAACTGATAACAAGTGAAGATTCATGCTAACTGGCCCAAATGTGGAGACTGGAAGAAATATGCCCAGGTCAGAGGCCCAAAACTCCTACCCTGCAAGAAATTTTCTGATTCTGGGCCAGAAGAGCAGTTGTGTACCTCAGAACACACAGAGGTGGCTTTGGAAGGTACAGAACAATTTCTGCCACTCCCCAGAAGACAGAAAATATATTATCTCTGTCCAGATAGGGGCACAGCTGGGCCAACAACCAAAGCTGGTGGAAGGCACTCTGTTCCAGCAGGGCCAGTGAACCTCAAACAACAGTAAAGGATCCAGGAGTACCACCTGCGCCTTCAGAGGCAGTGTAACCTCATCAAGAGCAGGCAGTCTCTCATCCATCCAGTTTAGGGAACCACCCACTAACAGTGCCTCAGTCTTATCTGGATTGAGCTTCATTTTGTCATGAATCATAGCATACTTTTATTTAAAACATTTCTTCATCAATAATAGGTTCAATAGTATGAAAAAAACTTGTTCATACAATATACAACTACAAAATAAGACTAAACAATTCAGTGCAACAATATACAGCAAAATAAAAATAGATAAAACCCCATAAACTTAAAAAGCACAGTAAACCAAAATTCCAACTAAAATATAATCCAAAATTCCTGGGCAAATGGGAAGGTGCTGAAATAGTTGTTGTATTGGTGTTGTGGTTCCTCATTGGGGAGGGCATTCCAGAATTTGGGCATTGCCAGCGTTTCATAGAATCAGAATAATGCATGATTTATTATTATTATTTTGCACAACATGGGGCTCGAACCCTTGACCCTAAGATTAAGAGTCTAATTGTCTACTGACTGAGCTATCAGTCAGGAAGTTCCTTTGTATTTGCTCTTCATTCACAGAGTTATTCTGTTTGTTTAGTATCACTTGGCTTCTTGACATTATTAAAGTTTCCTTAAGCATTTTAGGTTACTGCATTTATGCAGAGTTGAATCACTTGGCTTCAGCGCACATAAAATGTTATAATAATAATAATAATAATAATTTATTATTTATACCCCGCCCATCTGGCTGGGTTTCCCCAGCCACTCTGGGCGGCTTCCAAAAGAATATTAAAATACTGTGATACATCAAACATTAAAAGCTTCCCTAAACAGGGCTGCCTTCAGATGTCTTCTAAAAGTCTGGTAGTTGTTGTTCTCTTTGACATCTGGTGGGAGGGCGTTCCACAGGGAGGGCGCCACTACCGAGAAGGCCCTCTGCCTGGTTCCCTGTAACTTGGCTTCTCGCAGTGAGGGAACCGCCAGAAGGCCCTCGGTGCTGGACCTCAGTGTCCGGGTAGAACGATGGAGGTGGAGACGCTCCTTCAGGTATACTGGACCGAGGCCGTTTAGGGCTTTAAAGGTCAGCACCAACACTTTGAATTGTGCTCGGAAACGTACTGGGAGCCAATGTAGATCTTTCAAGACCGGTGTTATATGGTCTCGGCAGCCGTTCCCAGTCACCAGTCTGGCTGCTGCATTCTGGATTAGTTGTAGTTTCCGGGTCACCTTCAAAGGTAGCCCCACGTAGAGCGCATTGCAGTAGTCCAAGCGGGAGATAACCAGAGCATGCACCACTCTGGCGAGGCAGTCCGCGGGCAGATAGGGTCTCAGCCTACGCACCAGATGGAGCTGGTACACAGCTGCCCTGGACACGGATTTAACCTGTGCCTCCATGGACAGCTGTGAGTCCAAAATGACTCCCAGGCTGCGCACCTGGTCCTTCAGGGGCACGGTTACCCCATTCAGGACCAGGGAATCCTCCACACCTGCCCGCCTCCTGTCCCCCAGAAACAGTACTTCTGTCTTGTCAGGATTCAATCTCAATCTGTTTGCCGCCATCCATCCTCCAACCGCCTCCAGACACTCACACAGGACCGTCACCGCCTTCACTGGTTCTGATTTGAAAGAAAGGTAGAGCTGGGTATCATCTGCATACTGATGAACACCCAGCCCAAACCCCCTGATGATCTCTCCCAGCGGCTGCATGTAGATGTTGAAAAGCATAGGGGAGAGGACAGAACCCTGAGGCACCCCACAAGTGAGAGCCCAGGGGTCTGAACACTCATCCCCCACCACCACTTTCTGAACACGGCCCAGGAGGAAGGAGCGGAACCACTGTATGACAGTACCCCCAGCTCCCAGCCCCTCAAGACGGTCCAGAAGGATGTTATGGTCGATGGTATCAAATGCCGCTGAGAGATCCAGCAGAACTAGGAAACAGCTCTCACCTTTGTCCCTAGCCCGCCGGAGATCATCAACCAGTGCGACCAAGGCAGTTTCAGTCCCGTGATGAGGCCTGAATCCCGATTGGAAGGGATCCAAATGGTCCGCTTCTTCCAGGCAAGAACAGGAATGTTTAAATTAGTACCAGGCCTTAGAAATCAGACACAATATTCCAAAGGAAATAATGCAGAGTTTTGTTTTATTTTTAAGATTTTGCTGGTCAGGTATTTGACAGTGACTTGCTGTACAGTGATGAAGAGGAACTACCAGTTTCTGAAACTGGACCTTCTCAGAAAATATATGATAAACGAAAAGAAATGTTCCTGATTTTTAGCAGGTAAGTGATAAAAGGTTGCAGTTGTTGGTTGGTTGGTCTTTAAAGGAAGCTTCATTATTTTCACATTGCTCCCTCATTCTCCCTGATGAGCAGTACTGAGGCTTGTAAGGTGAGCCATAATTCAGTAATGACCTCCCTTCAGTGCCTACCTTAAAGTGGGGTGTCTCGCCTTCTGCCTGCCATGGGGGGGGGGCTTGGCAGGTGCCAAGGGGAATGTTGAATGCCCTCCTGAAAGTTCTGGAGAAAAGGGAAGTTCCTTACTATGAATTTCTGTTACACAAGTCATTCCATGTGCCCTTTCTGGCGTCAGCTCTGGTGATTCTGTTTTGCCATAGCTTTGTAGCTTCTGCCAGTGGCATAAGTGTGGGAAGGTAGCCCCCTAAATCCCTGCCTATTTCCTTCCATGCTGTATATCACTTGATTTATTTTACTTGTGCTAATTTATATTAAGCTGTGGCTTAGTGTGTTTTTGTATTGTAGTTGGGGGTTGTTGGTTCAGGGGATTTGGAGCAGCTCCCCCGCCCCCAAAATCTAGGGAAATAAAAATTTGTTGGCTCTGGCTGTGGGTTCCAATATAGGCTGTTTCCTACTGAGGAAGTGAGGTGCCTTCCAGGAAACCCAAAGGAAGAAAATCTCATGATAGGAAAATTTCTCACTTCTTATAGAAATGCTTATCACCAGCCAACCTCTTGCCGACCAAGACTTTTAATAGCAGGAGAACCAGGATTTGGACAAGCCTCTCACTTGGCTCCGGCAGTGATACATGCTTTGGAAAAGTTCACTGTGTATACACTAGACCTTTCCATTCTCTTTGGAATCAGTGCCAAAACACCTGAAGAAACATGTGCGCAGGTATTTCAGCTTTGTAGTAGTGCTACTTAAGTGAGGGTAACAGAACAGAATTTTTCAGCAAATGCTGAAAACTTTACCACTTTCTGGTGGAAGACAATTCTAGAGAACTGGAATGTCAGATCATCTTCCACGTGTGGGTGGGAGGCTTTTTTGCCCCAGAGGATTTTTTTTTTTTAAGTTTGGCTAAGGTTTGAGAATTATAATTATGGTTGACAATATGAATGCTGCTTTTCTTCAGTCATGCTTCATTGGGGTTTTTTTTAGCTCATTCATATCATGCTTCTAACATGATGGAATTCAAGGCAGTATTTCCATCCCAGCAGACCCAGAAAAACTTACAGTACTTCAGGGTTGCTACATATTCCTTCAGACAATGCCTCATATCTTTTAGTGTTGTACTGTTTGCATCTGAATTGTTTATAATTAATCTGGTTAACAGATGACTAGTATATTTGATTTCAAGTGCCTTCCAGAAAATAGTGATGAATTAAAATAAAGATTAATGAGAGAGGCAAGAAAAGGGGTATGGACAAGTGACTATTCCTCACTTTCAGAAAATACCCCTGAGAAAATGTGTATTGCTAAAGCAAATTTGTTAACATTTGGCATTATGCTGATTGTTCCTGCCTGTTTTTATAGATTTTTGTTTTAGCTTGTACTTTTTTTTTGTTTTTTGTCCTATCAGCCATTTTTGGGTCTTAGTGCAGATAGGCAGGCAGTAACTACACAAACCTAAAAGTACCTTTTTGATTTTGGGAATCTGAGAAAATCTGGTGGGGGCTGGTCCCAAAATTAACAAATTTAGGGAATGGGAGTGGTTAATGATTTTGATTTTGGTGTCTTTCAGGCAAAAAAGTCATGATTAAAGGACAAATGTGCTAATGACCTGTCAGCTGATCATTTTTCTTGTATTTTACTAGTTAATATGTGAAGCCAAGAGAACAGCTCCAAGTATAATATACATTCCAAATATTCATTTGTGGTGGGAGACAATTGGGCAAACACTGCAAGCTACATTTACTGCGCTGCTACAGAACATTCCATCTTTTGCTCCAATTTTGCTCCTTGCAACATCAGATGTACATCATGCATCTTTGCCAGATGAGGTACTTTATGTCATTGAATTCATAGGGTATCTCTTTGATTCAGAGTTTTCTTTTTCTAACTTAAGCATTTGATTTCTTTTATAAATAATAAATAAAGATGAATGAGTATTTAATGTTTGCCAAATATTTCTAAACATGAAAGCAATTATGGAAAACTTAGTCTATCAAGAAAATTGCAGTGCTCCATTACTGCTTACAGAACAGAAGCATTCCAACACAACTCTAGTAAATTTCCAGGTAAAATAAATTGAAATTAGATTTATTTATATCTGCGAAGTTTTGAGCTAAAGTTTTTTTGTTCAGATCCTCAGTAATTAAGTATTAGTAGTTTAATAGCCCTGAAACTCAGATCTTTTCTGTCACTTTCGACACTCTTATTTCCTTCTCACAAGAACTTGTGCATTTCAATATTATTCATTTATTTAAGGTACAAGAATTGTTTGACAAAGCGTATGGAGAAATTTTTGATGTCTGCTTGCCTAGTGCTGACGAGAGAAGAAAGTTTTTTGAGAATTTAATTCTTCACCAAGCTGCTAAACAACCTGCATCTAAAAAGAAAGCAGGTTAGTATGTGCAACAGATAAAACTAGAAAGCCCTGTAAAGGTGATGGGATGTTGAAAATAACTGCAGTCAAAATATCTGCGCTTTAACTCATCAAAATGGTTTCTTTCGCCCCGCCCCGTCCCCGTCGTCCGTCCCCCACAGTTTTGCAGGCTCTAGAAGTGCTACCAGTAGCAGCAGCACCTGAACCACGACAACTAACAGAAGAGGAGGTCAAACAACTTGAGGGGCAAGAAGAAGATACTTTACGTGAACTCAGAATTTTCTTAAGAAACGTTACTCACAGGCTTGCTGTTGACAAACGTTTCAGAGCCTTTACAAAACCAGTTGACTTACATGAGGTAATGCTTAGGATTTTATCTCTGCTCATCAAATAAATAAACAATGACGTGGCCCAAAGTAATTATCTGTGTATGTTCCTGCCACTTTATTTGGAACATACATGTTTTATGCTGCAATAATTAACATGTTCTGTGATGTAGTAAGGTAGTTATCATTTTGTCTAATGTGGATGTAACAGGCTGTACAAGTGCAATCAAAAACAGACACAAAATGGCATCCTAAATGCTATCCGAAGCTGATACTGCCTTTTCTAGGAATTAAATAAAATTGCAATGGAAGGCAAAGCCTGTTTGAAAAACTTCAAATTTAGAAATCTCTTATATTCAGTGACAGGAAGGTGCCATAAATAACTTACAAATGCTGTCCAAGCTCTTATTTACCTGCATTGTGAATTTCCTTTGTACCCCTCCTTCATTGTCCCATCTAGCTCCTCCATTTACCCTCCTTTGCGTGCCTACTTCTCTCTGTCGCTGGCCCCTGAGGACTTGGTTTAACACTTCCAGTATAAAAATAACATTTAGCCCATGGTTCACTCCTATTGCGTTTAAAGTGCCTCTTGACTTTTAAAGTGTATGTGTGAGTGAAAATGAGTTATTTGTATGCACAGCTTATAATACTGGTTGTGTGTCTCTATGTGTGTATCTCTTCAAAATATAAAGAGTATTTTCAATGCTCAAAAGGGAAAGGAGCACAGGGAAAGCATTTTCCTTGAGTGGCATGTAGGAGGCACCCAAGTTCCTAAAGCTGGCAATAACAGGAACTAAACCTCATCTGATCTTATTGAGAGAATTTTAACATGTCACAGGCAGTCCAGTTGATTGACAAATTATTTGCTGCTGCTTCCTGCCAGTATCCTGATACCTAAGTTACAATTTAGTAACATTAAGACCAACATAATGAGATGTCAAACATTCTTAAAAACATCAAGATTTCTGTTTTCTAGCTTAAGTGAGACATTTCTAAGTTTTTTATGTTACATTTTTAGGTACCAGACTATGTTACTGTTATCAAACAACCAATGGATCTTTCAACAGTTATTTCAAAAATTGACCTTCACCAATATCTCTCTGCCAAAGACTATCTAAAAGATATTGATTTGATCTGTAGCAATGCATTAGAGTATAATCCAGACAGAGACCCTGGAGGTGAGTACAAAAATACTACTGTATTTGTTACAGAAAAAAATGTTATAAACTTACTGTGATATCCAAATCAGAAATGTTAAATGACAGTTAATGTTTTAGAAGCTGTATTTTCTTTTTACAGAACTCTTTCGTTGTAACATACTTTTATTTCGATAAATCACAGTAGTTCAGCAAGGAGTATAAATGTTACAGTATAATGGAAATTACTGATGAAGCTGCTACAAAGTATTTTTCTTGTGTGTGCATTGTTAGATCGCCTTATCAGACACAGAGCCTGTTCTCTCAGAGATACAGCATATGCAATAATTAAGGACGAAATGGATGAAGACTTTGAACAACTTTGTGAAGAAATTCAAGAATCTCGCAAAAAAAGAGGTGTGTTATAATATTTACTCAAAAAGCAACTACATTATAGTTTATCTAAGAAGAATATGCCAAATTTCCTTTTCCTGCTGCAGCCCCTTAGACTGTTTCAAATTCCCCTTTCCAGGATCCCATATTCTTTAAGAGCCAGTGCTGTGTGTGCAATGTACACACAAAGGGCTGGGGGAGATCTAAGAAGTCTAAATGCACCCCTTTGGATTACACATTCTCCATCCCCCCCTGTGATGGCTTGTGTATGCTCTTCGCAATAAGCACCTCTGCTGACTCAGAGATATTTACAGTTCTTTATTTTACATACGTACAGGCAGCACATTACAATCATGTGTCTGAATCCTCCGGTTCAGATTCTGGGAGTGGCCTTTGCAGACTTTTCCTCCAACAGAAAAGCGGGGAAGTTTCATGTGACGCCTCTCCCCCCTCCTCTTTAACTCTCTCCTCTCCTTGGCAGACAGAACAGGCACCGCCTCACCATCGGTGCCGGAACTTCCTGTGCGGCGCTGGGGCTCTGCTTCACCATTGGAGAGCCTTTGCGCCTCCTGGCTCTTTCCCCCCCTCCCTTTCCCCATCCGTCACTTCCTGTCCACCTCCCTCTGACTGTTCCTGCTCCCCCCCCCCCCGGCATTCTCTGGAAGTCCCATGACACCCCCTCATCTTCGAACATAAAATATCATTATAGTTCAGTAACGTTTAATAAAAGATGCCTACAAAAATTCATTTCTTTTTAAAGGTTGCAGCTCCTCAAAATATGCTCCTTCTTACTATTATGTAATGCCAAAGCAGAATACCTCCTTGGAATACAAGAAACTGGATTCTGAATTTGGTGAGAAACTGAAAATCCAACCAGTGCCTCTGGATTCTAGCTCTCCTTGTCCTTCTAATGGTAAGTGTTACTTACATTATTTCTTACTTAATGAACAATTTGTGAACTGATTTCAAGTTGTCAGTCTTGTCTTTAAACGAGAGATAATGGGGTGTATCCAATGTGAATCGGAGTAGACCCATTGGGATTAATAGACATGACTTAGATCCATAAATTTCAGTGGATTTACTCTGAGTAGAATTTAACTGGATAGTAGCCCAATGCAAGGACAGCACACATAATCTGGAATTTTAATTGTGTAAAGCAATGCTGGTATCAGAATATATTTACTTTATGCCACTGTATCAAGTGCCATCTCCTGTTATTCCACCCATCTGACTAGGTTGCTCCAGCCACTCTGAGCAGCTCCCAACAAAGTATTAAATGCACAATAAAACATCAACCATTAAAAACTTCCCTGAACAAGGCTGCTTTCAGATGTCTTCTAAAAGTCAAATAGTTGTTTATCTGTCTGACATCTGATGGGAGGGCATTCCACAGGGCGGATGTCACTGCTGAGAAGGCCCTCTGCCTGGTTCCCTGTATCTTCATGTCTCACAATGAGGAAACTGCCAGAAGGCTCTTGAAGCTGGACCTCAGTGTCCAGGCTGGTCCGTGGAAATGCTCCTTCAGGTATACAAGGCCGAGGCTGTTTGTGGCTTTGGAGGTCAACACCAACACTTTCAATTGTGCTCAGAAACATTCTGGAAGCCAGATCCTTTAGGACTGGTGTTACGTAGTCTCGGCATCTGCTGCCATTCACGAGTCTAGCTGCTGCATTCTAGATTATTTTAGTTTCCAAGTCACCTTCAATGGTAGCCCCATGTAGAACGCATTGCAGTAGTCCAAGCAGAAGATAACCAGAGCATGTACCACTATGGCGAGACACTGCGCAGGCAGGTCTCAGCCAGCGTACCAGAGCTGGTAGACAGCCACCCTGGACACAGAATTAATCTGTGCCTCCATGGACAGCTGTGAGCCCCAAATGACTCCCAGGCTGCGCAACTGGTCCTTTAGGGGCACAGTTACCCCATTCAGGACACAGGGTATACCCCATACTTGCCCACCTCCTGTCCCTCTCTCCCACTTCTCAACAGGAAGACTTTGGTCCTCATAAACAGCATTGTTGTGTTTATTTAGGAAACATGAAACTACTTTTAATATCTTGAATATGTTTTTAAATTTTGATTTATACTTTTGCTGTAGCCTTATCAAAGAGAAAACTCAGAAGAAAGAGCCGGTGGTGCCAGGGTAACCTAGCAAAGCGGAAGAAGACTTCTCATTTCAATAAAGAGAACAAAGCTCCGGGAGAAGAGCAAGATGAAGTAGAGAGTGAAGGAGAAGAATGCATTGGAAATCATGACTCCAGCATGGAACAAACTGAAGTGGAAGAATCTGAAGCTGTGCTTCCAGACCAGCACACAAATAGCTCTGAAAACAAATCTGATACAGAGAATGGGAGTGACCAGTCTGCCAGTAATGGTGCTAAGTGTAGATCTGAGGAGAACAACAAGGATACTAACTGTTCAGAGCAAAACAGAGGATGTAATGGAGATCTAACAGAGAATTCTTTAAATAAGGATATCAATGGTAAGCGGAGAGTCATCTGTTGGCATCATCTGAATACATAATATCCTTTAGTTATTTAATTATTTTCCCATCCCCACATACATGCAATTCTGTGAGATGACCACACCAACAACTCTGGAAATATTTGCAAAACAGTTAAGCAAGGTGAAATTTTCAGTGAAATTTTGATCATGCCAGGCTAATTGGAGCAGACATTTCAAATGTATCAAATTTGACTTTTGTTCAAAACCTTATGTTTGAATTCTTGTGTTTTTTAAGTTACCTTTCTTGCGATTTTGCAGATACAGACTCCCTAGACTTAGACCCTGTTATAGAACTAATGGGTTTCATAAATAGCTGGCAAAATATTAGCTATTGTGACCTAATAGACAACTTAGAGCAAGGCCAACATATTATATAGATAGATCAAATTACAAAATGAAACAGTTGTATTTAAAAAAGCTTCTGGTTTGAATCTGTTTCTGCTACTCCATGGAAATGATATTCTTTAGCGAGAAAGAACTTGGGCTCGGTTTTGAGTGTCTCGGAAGCCGAACATTTCAGTTTTTGAACGCCAAAAACCCGGAAGTAATTGCTTCCCTTGTCCAACAGCTTCCGCTGCATGTTTTTCATTTTCCTTAGATTATTTAGTTGTTCTTATTCTAGCTTCATCTTTGTTATTCTAGATGTATGTATGCTTCGCATGACTCGTGCAAGGCGTTCTCAAGTGGAACAGCAACATCTCATTAGTGTTGAGAAAGCTATGGAGATTCTTTCAGAGCAGACACCACCACTCATTGTTGACCATGGAAAACTTAATGTATGTACACATTCTCTTCCTACTGAATACTAAATAAGAGATTAAATGCATCTAAAAATTAGGTTAATGTGTGGCTTCTGATGTCATGGGTGCATGCTTTGGGACAGGTAATATGGCAAAAACTGGCAGAAAATTCTTTTCTATGAGTTGAGCAATTAACTTATTTTAAATTATCTTCAAGTAGTATTTTGTTGCTAATGAGCTCCAATTCCCAGCTGGAAAATAAATGCTGTAACTCATTTGTTAAGACGTTGTTAGTCTAGTGAACTGAAATTCATGCATGCTTAGTATTTCTTGGACCCAAGTTGGAATTTAAATTTTAAAGAGCTTGTAGCCATGTGGATGGGAATAGAGAAATTCAGATACATCATGCTTATACACACCAGCCACTTTGACTTCTGCATTGTACCTCATGTCTCAATGTGTTCTTTACAACACTGTACAATCAGTGGTTAAGAGAATAAAGAAAAAGGATTGTTGTTGTTTTAAACTCATCTTTTCCAGGAATTGCTGAAAACTGTTACTGAGAAAAGTAGGAACTACACTATACTTCAGTTGGAAAAACTTTATGCCTTGCTTAGCCAGTGTATTTATCGACATCGCAAGGACTATGACAAAACCAAATTGTTGCAGGTATGATATGTTAACGGGTGTTTTCTTGTGATCCAATTGCATTGCTTTATAGATACCAAGACACTTCAATTTGTTGTGTTTTACATTAAGTTTGTGACTATTCTATTAGTCTGTTTTAATGTCCTTTTTGTATGCAGACTGAGATTAAGTCAAACTTCACAAATATACTGAAGCATTTGACTCCATGTTGCAATTTTCAATTGACGTCATAGTCATTCATGCCAGTTTTTTCTTAAGATGTTTGTGTTACTTACAATCTACGTATGTCAAACTGTTGGCTTCTATAGTACCTTTCAGATTAGCATATATCGTGTCCTTATGTGATGGGTTATTCCATGGCAGTTGGGTTTTCCCTGCGGATGCTTTTCCATTACCACAGATTCTCCTCAGTTTTAAAGCATCACTGAGAACTGGAGATAGGACTGCTTTTTAAATAAGCATTTTGTATTTCATATGCACAGACACACCACTCTGCCCCTGTTAAATATCCTGTTCTCGACAATATGGACCAAAGATTTTGAATGCGGGGGTGTAAAATTGGCATTGGCATTCATCTGTGTCTTGTGAGAGTGAAGGAGTGTGCCTTTGGGGGTGAGGTCAAGGTGTTGGAAGGTTGAAGCACCTGTTGTGGCTGTAGAGACCAATATGAGAGAGACATCTTTTGTCATAGGTGGGGCAGGTGAAGGCGTCCAGTTGTGCTGCTACAGATGCACCATGGCGTTTCTTTTCTTGGTGAAAAGTGTTAGGCCTTAATGTATTATAAAAGAGCAATTAGTTCAAACATAATGTAAAGCACAACATAACTACTAAAGTCCAGTGATCTAGCCTACTTTGCTCCTGCCTGCTAGCTTATGTGATAAAGAAACAGGGTTCCTGGTATTTGTTGCTCCCCCCACCCCTAGCATGTGGGGGGAAAGTGACTCAAATCTGTGCATTCACAGTAAGCTATTAACAATGTTTTATTTTGATACGTGTATGAAGCCTAAAATACACTTTCCCAACGATTATTGTTCCTCACCTTAAATTGAAATACGATAGATGAGACTGCTCTTTCCATTGAAAGCTTACAATGTAAATCTGCAAACATCACATCTGGAGAATACAATTAGGTTACAAATTCATTTTGGAGAAAAGTACCTAATAAAATTCTGTTCGGTTTTGTCACTGATGCTATTATTCATTTTCAGGAAATGACAAGAGAAATTGCAGCCTTTACCTAAATCTGCTAATGAAATCTTCTTGTTTGAAATGTTATCCCCTATTAATTTGGGATCAAATACCTGCATATAACAAGCCTAAATGTTCTTGATTCAACTCAATATGGATGTAAAAGCCATAGACATTGAACAAGCTGGATGAAAGAACTAAAGAATGCAAGTGATCTGTCCACCCTAACAGTCTTCATACAATATGCTTGGGTTTTTTTTTCTTCTCTTTGAAAATAAGTTTGTAACTTTGTGGTGCTAATGTGTGTTCTTTAAAGAAAGAAGTTTGGTGGAAGTTTTCATTAAAGTTTTGAAAATATCTACACACATTACACCACTTTTCTCTGTAAAATGAATGCTAATTTATGTCAAAATGTTTTTCAATTAAATCATGTACATATGTTGAACCGCTATTAAAAAAATATATAGTTGGTGTTCTAAAATCTCACATGGGTTTTAAACGAGTGATGGGACATTCTAGTATTATTTCCTCAAGTTTTTAACACAATCTATATTTCTATCACTGCACTAATTCTCGTGTTAATACAATCTGTAATCTCTTTGTTGTATAATATATGAATATGTTAAATCTTAATGGACAAAATAAATTTCTGTACTCTTTAAAAGAAGTTGGCTGGAATACCTTTTTAAAGTCACTATTACAGCTTAAGACATGGATTAATCCCTTCTTTGTTTTCTCCTGTTTGTAGCTTCTCTTTTTTCATAAATCCCAGCTCTTATTAGCTTCCCCCCTTCCCTCCCCCACCTTGCTTTTACTGTTGTGAATTGCCTTAGTCAGGATCGATTAAGTCTTTTTCTTCTGGGAAAGACCTCAAGTCCCACGTGCTTTAAAGCTCCTGCTTCTAGGCAAGCTAGTTGCCTCAGTGACAGGCAGCACCCAGTCACTTGCTCTTCTCTCCGTGGCTATGTTACGACAGAAGTACCTTTGAATTTGGGTGGGGGACATTGTCCCAACAACATCTGCTTGGCAGGCTAGATGAGACAATTCTCTCCAGAGCACCTGTTTGAGGGAGCTTTGGGTTTTGGCAGGGACAGCTCAAGCAGCAGTGATGGAGCTTAGTAGTAGCCACACACACAAAAAAAACCCCCTGCTAGACAGATGCTTGTTATCCCCGCCCCGCCCCCCCAGCTTTCCCCATGAGTCTGGTGGAAGCTGGAGTTTGTTTTTGAATGAAGAAGACTTTTTGGAGGAGTGGCATGAAATTTAAACTCATCCCACTTGCGTATGTGTCCTTGCCTGATCAGTTTACGGTAACACATTAGCCAAAGGGATAAATGGCAGTTGTGTGCCACTCATATAATACGCTCTCTGTATATGCTGTACTTGTGCTGTGTCTGAGCACCACGTGAAAAATCAGTCCTAGTTTGAGAAAATGTGTAGAAAGCATAGGAAGACAGGTGTATCTTAAGGCATTTCCTGTCTTACAAGTTCAGATCTTACACTTCCTTGAAAAAGAAATCAGATGTAGGCCCAACAGTTAAGCTTTAAACTTTAGATGTGATGCCTATGAGCTGATAGAAAACAATCCTATCAGTGGAATGGGGAGAGGTGATTTTTAGCAAATCATCCTGTGGGGGCCCTATACCTTCTTGAGATTGGGGGGACTCCACAGATTTAGAAGGGGTGTGGTGTGGGGCACAGCAGGGAGGGATCTCCAATTATTGCCTCCCCTGTTCTGCAGCCAAATTCCTTTGTGTCAGCTGATAATTGCCAATGGATACTATTAGTATTTCTGCCTGGGTTTTTATTTACTTTGGGGATGCAATAGAAAAAAAGCAGCTGGAGAAAGGCTACACTGGGGACTTTTTAGTAGAGAAAAAAGGAGCCATGAAAGGTATATAACATGCATGGTGTGGGGAAAGCCAGTAGTGTTTTCCTCTTGAGCAACAATACTAGAACCTGGAAGAAAACCCGACCTGATTTTTGCTGCGGCTGACAACCAACAGAGTCCTGCATTCTGCAATTCTATGGAATATAGAAAAAGCAGGGCGCTCATCGCCAGCCAGCGGGAGCAGAGCGCTTTCCCACCACCAGTTTTTTGTTTTTTAACCACCCTAGACAGCAGCTCGCGAATTCCCAGAAAAGCCTGAACCGCTGCACTCCTCCTTTTCAGAAACTTAAAATGCAGATCCTCGTGCATGTGCGTAAGAGGGTGGCGCAAAGAACGCAGGTGCGTTAAGTAAAAAATAATAAATGTCATGTGCTGTTCCGCTTTTCACCCTCCCCTGCCCTCGCGGCGCGATTCCCTATGGCCAGCGCCTAGTCTCTCCGGGGCCAATCAGAGGGTTGCTTTCTGTTGGGTCCGCAGCTTGCAACTTGGGGCTCTGACCCCACCCACTCCCTCGTTTCCCACAGTCCGGGGGGGAGGAGTTGAAGGCGTGGGGGGAGAGTTTCTTGCAGGGTTTCCATTGGCTCCGCCCTTTCTCCGCCGTTCCTTCCGGCTCCTTTATCTGGGTTGCCTATATGGGCGAATGTGAGACTTTTTGCACGCATTCGCAGTTTGCTGCGGCGCTTCCCTCCCCCCCTCCACTTTTATTGCTTTTTTAAATAGAAAATCTTTATTGATGTCATCGGGTGTAGAGGGAGGGGGAGGAACGAACCTCTAGTTTTCATGCTGCATGGGGGGAAAGTGAACGAGGGCGGTGGGCTGCTCTCTCGCTTTATTTTTATTTTATTTTTAAAGTCTTATTCTTTAAAGTGCTGGCTTCCAGTTCAAAGTTCACAAAACATCGCTTACCCCTCCTCCCCCTAAAAAGTGCAGTAGGTTTTTCTCTTTTTTTTTAAATGCAAGATGGCGGACTTGCACTGAAGAAGCAGAAATGCAGAGGTCTCTAAAAGCTGCTTGCAAAATATTGCAAGGTAGGGATTTGTTCGTTCTTTAATAATCTTCCGGGTGAGTGTTGCGGGATGGCGAGAGGGGTGAGGGTGGCTGTTCCTACAGGCGTGAAATGGCCAGCAGACTTTAAAAAGAAATAAATGATGGGCTAAGTTACAAAAGCGTTTTCTTCTTCCATCCAGCAGTCCCACAGTCATCGCCTTCGAAGCTAGCATTTAGGAGATGCAAGCTGGCCTCTCCTGTCCCTCAGATCTTAAAAAAACACTCTTTTGGAGTCGTGGGGCGAGGAAATGAGAAACCCTGTTTTCTGCTTGGTGTCCCCCTATTTTATTTTTATTTTTGTGTGGGGCACTGTGTGAGAAAACGAGGGTTGCTCTAATCAGGAGGATAAATCATTTGGGGAAATGTAACTAGAAATAATAATAAAACCACATTGAAGTGATGGCTCTCATCGCAAATGGAAAATAAATATTATTGTTGGGAAAGAAAGGTGGCAATCTTTCTATATTTGTTGTGGCTTTCTGGTCAATACTCCTGGCCTCTATTGTTTGAGGGGTGCATGTGGTGTTTGGGCTGTATGGTGCTTCTGAAGGAGTTAGGAAACTGGGTAGTGGAGAGGTGAAGGTGGTAGTCAAAATTTGGGCCCTGTGGTGAAAAAGAGAGAGCTTCTTAACTTAAAAAACAAAACAAAACCCCCAAATCCTGTAATGATCTTTAACAGTTCCATTTCTCTCTGCATTTGCCCTGAAAAAAACACAGTGTGCAATTATTTTATCTAGCACAGATTGTACAGATAACCGTGTGCGTGTGTATATTTTAGGTTGGGAGTAAGGGAGCTTTTTGTGTATTTTACTTGCCCCTTACAACATACATTGAGGAGGGAGTGGCTCAAGGAGGGGGGAGCATAGCTGTATGTGTGTGTTGACCAACAGGCTACCGGGAATTTAAACGAGCCAAATTAAATGTGTCACATTTGTGCTGCACCATTCCTCCGGGGTGGAATCTTGCAACAACTCTCTTGAGGGTGAGGTAAGCCCGGCTTGCTCAAGCGTATTCAGCCTTATGGGTAAGCAAGGATTTGAACCTCTAAATCTGACCTCCCAGCATCTAGCCACTGTACGAAAGCGTACAGGAATCGTAGGATTTAGAGGCCCAATTTGCGTGAACAAGTTACCCTCTTCGGTTAACTACTTGGAGGTTTGTGGAATTGCGCGTGAGCGTGCAGAGTTCTCTTTCCTTTTGACTAGAATTAAATCTACGCTACAGCACCATTTGTACGGCGAGCACATGAAAATTTTTATTTTTCAGGCTGCCTAATATCTCTGCCCTTGTCTGGATGACGCTCCTCCTCCTGCCCCCAAGAACAGATGGATGTAGCGCTGGAGTCTCTAAGGAGACTTAAAATAAGTTTATAATTGCAGACAATTCCCTAGGCTTCCGTAAGAACACCTGAACTCAGCAATAAGCGCTTTGCTGCTAGGGCTGGTTTAGCTTTGGGGGTTCCTTAGCCGCCTACCCAGTCAGCTAAAACCTTTTATCATCTCTTGCCTTGATATTTTTTCTTTTCCCTTGTTGTGCATCTGCCACTTCTTCCCAGAACTCTGCTGTCAGATTCACTTCCCTAACCCTCTCCTGACACCCCATTCTGCCTTCCCTTCTTCAATCAACACAGGAACCCCCTTAAAAAAACACAACAACATAGGAGTCAGACCCATTGGTCCATCTGACTATTGTTTACTCCAAGGCTACATTGACGCCATACAATTCAAAGCACTATGGTATCATTTTAAATAGTCAGGACTTCCCCCCCAAGAATTCTGGGAGCTGTAGTTATGGGTGCTGAGAATTGTTAGGAGACCCCTGTTCCCCCACCACCACAAAGCTACAGGTCCCAGAGTGTAAGAGTCTCCACAGGGAATCTTAGGAATTGTGGATGCTTCTAAAGGGAGGTGTTAAAAATGAGTGCATTCAGTGAACCCAGTAGCCTCAAATCACTGCGCATCTTAATCACTGTTTGAATGAAATGCTCTTCTTTGCTTTGATATAAGTGGGGAGGCTCTAGATCAGGGATGGAGAACCTTTGGCCCTGCAGATGTTGGTGGACTCCCTCTCCCAGCATCCCTGACCATTGGCCATGCTGGCTGGAGCAGCTGCGTGTTGTGGTTCAATGACATCTGAAGGACCACAGGTTTCCCCTGTATAGAGGAGGGAACACAGATTGAATATTGGGCTTTGCTTGACCTCTGGGTCTACGCTGGACATTTGCCCCGGAACTTGATGGGGAAAACACCCACCCACCCCACCTCCCATTGAGGCCCACCTACATTTCCTACTGGGTCTCTCACATTTCAACCAACCATTGTGTTGTCAGATGCATCCAGTGAAATAAAACAAGAGTCAGGTAGGTAGCTGTGTTGGTCTGACGCAGTTGAAATATATATTTTTTTAAAAAAATTGTCCAGTAGCACCTTAGAGACCAACTAAGTTTGTTCTTAGGGACGCGGGTGGCGCTGTGGGTTAAACCACAGAGCATAGTTCAAATCCCCACGACGGGGTGAGCTCCCGTTGCTCGGTCCCTGCTCCTGCCAACCTAGCAGTTTGAAGCATGTCAAAGTGCAAGTAGATAAATAGGTACCGCTCTGGCGGGAAGGTAAACGACATTTCCGTGCACTGCTCTGGTTCACCAGAAGCAGCTTAGTCATGCTGTACGCTGGCTCCCTCGGCCAGTAAAGCGAGATGAGTGCCGCAACCCCAGAGTTGGTCACGACTCTGGACCTAATGTTCAGGGGTCCCTTTACCTTTACTAGGTTTGTTCTTGGTATAAGCTTCCGTGTGCATGCAAGAAGTGTGTATCTGAAGAAGTGTGCATGCACGCAAAAGCTTATACCAAGAACAAACTTAGTTGGTTTTTTACATATAAAACTGAGTGCGAGCTTTGCAGTTTGGTATTTCTAAAGTGGTACAGTGAAATTATCTAACCTGCAGGTCCTGATTAGATGAACTTATGACAATGGTTCCCAATTGATGGTGCGGACCCTAAGGATTTAATTTTTTTAGATTTTAGTCTTTAAAATATCAAGTGGCATAGAAATGAAATTATTAAAAATAATAAGAAACACTTTGGTGGGCGGAGGGCAGGAATGGCACCTAGTCATACCATTGTGTGTGGCAACCACAACCTAGGTTTCAGCTGCCATTTGGTGATGAGCCTATATATTTGAGTTTCTGACACGGCATGTAACCCACCCAGGGGAACCACATGGCACATACCTGTCAACTGTCTGGGACATCCTTTGGGGGGGGCAAGCACAGTGCCCCCAAATGTGCAAAATCGCATTCAGACATGCATCTTGTGCGAGATTGCGGTGCCCCAAAACCACGTGTTATGTGACTAACGCAGGCATGTGGTCTGGAAAACACACAGCCCAGTATTGCGCTGGGACAGGTTGGCAGGGATGGTGGCACCATTCACATAACAAAAACTAGCAACATTTTCAAAAGTGGGGGATCCGTGGCTCGGCTTTTGGAAAACAGGGCTCGCAGTACGAAACTCATTGGGAACCACTGTTCTGTGCCATCTGTCTGCTGTCCCACAACAGAAATCTAATGAGAATGCTTTGCTCATCTGTTTGTGGAATTATCCTGAACCACTTCTCTTGGCAGAAGGTTGGAAGAGAGTTCTGGATGGTGGGTTTGGAGCCATCACCAGTTGCCCAAATTTATGCCCTTCCTCCTTGTAGGGAAGGAACAATAACTTGGCGTTAGAGCACTCATTTTGCATCTGTTTGTCGGCCACTTGGACCAAGTAAAGATTCCTGGGTGTCAGGATGGGCCTGACATCTCCACCATCTGGAGGTGATCCTTGGATCTTTACTGTTTTTACACACCAATACCTCATCCTGTGGCAGGGACGCGGGTGGCGCTGTGGGTTAAACCACAGAGCCTAGGACTTGCTGATCAGAAGGTCGGTGGTTCAAATCCCCACGACGGGGTGAGCTCCCGTTGCTCGGTCCCTGCTCCTGCCAACCTAGCAGTTCGAAAGCACGTCAAAGTGCAAGTAGATAAATAGGTACCACTCCGGCGGGAAGGTAAACGGCGTTTCCGTGCGCTGCTCTGGTTCGCCAGAAGCGGCTTAGTCATGCTGGCCACATTACTCGGAAGCTGTACTCCGGCTCCCTCGGCCAATAAAGCGAGATGAGCGCCACAACCCCAGTGTCGGTCACAACTCGACCTAGTGGTCTGTGGTTCCTTTACCTTTACCTGACATCATCCTGTAGAAGTTATGTTTTATCTGCACAGTCAGAATGAATTTCAGGAACCAAGAAGCTTTTCCTGTGCAGCCTAAGCAAGAGCAGTGAACAACGTTATAGTTAATTGTTGTCGCTTGTCTTCACTTACCCCATCCTACTGCCCTGCTCACAGTTGTGAAGAATATTCTTAGGTTATGAATGATCTGTGTCACCATTAAGAAAAAGAGGTCGGAATAGGCCAATATCTATGTTTATGTGGATTGTCCCTGGATCAAGTGACTTTTCTTCCTTAAGTTCTCAAAGTTCTTAACTTAGCTCAAGGTTGTCTGAACTAGCCAGATGTTTAGCTGAGAATCCATCACAGTCAGTCCACCATTTGAAAAATAAGACTTTAGAGCCATCTAGCCCCAAAATGGCAACTAGACAACCAGTTTTGGTGACTGTAACCTTAGTTTAAGGAGCCATTTGGCTCCTAGCTTATATAGTGAGTTTCTTGAAACCGTTTCCCCTCTTCCTCCTCCTCCCACCCCCAACTTCCAAATTTCTTACAGTAGCATCTTAGAGACCAGCTAAGTTTGTTGTTGGTATGAGCTTTTGTGTGCATGCACACTTCTTCAGATACACAGATTCCAAATGTCTAAAATCAGAGTCTTGGTTTCATGCATAGGTAAAGGTAAAGGGACCCCTGACCATTAGGTCCAGTCATGACCGACTCTGGGCGCTCATCTCACTTTATTGGCCGAGGGAGCCGGTGTACAGCTTCCGGGTCATGTGGTCAGCAAGACTAAGCCGCTTCTGGCAAACCAGAGAAGCACGGAAACGCCGTTTACCTTCCCGCTGGAGCAGTACCTATTTATCTACTTGCACTTTGACGTGCTTTCGAACTGCTAGGTTGGCAGGAGCAGGAACCAAGCAACAGGAGCTCACCCCATTGTGGGATTCGAACCGCCGACCTTCTGATCGGCAAGACCTAGGCTCTGTGGTTTAACCCACAGCACCACCCGCATCCCCGGTTTCATGCATACATCGGTCCAAAAACTGACCTGCAAACAGCATCTAGTCGATACAGATTCATATTGAAAGTACTAAGCATCACTTTCTGTATAAGTAGAAATTGTGACAATTAGGAGTTTGGTCACTTTATCTTGCATATTAACCATTTTGTGGCAGTAGAGGAGTAAGGCTTTAGATGAAAAATTGGTGACTGGTTCTTGCAAACAAGCCTGCAAAAGTTATGAACCCACAGGGTATTTTTTTTACTTTACTGTTCTGATTCCTATACATACATGACATGGAGCATATGTGAAGAAGAAGGAGTTTGCAAGATGTTGAGCGGTACAACAGTGTGGTTTGGGGGAAATGCCCTAAATCAGTGTTTCTCAAATTTGGGTCTCCAGCGGTTTTTGGACTACAACTCCCATCACCCCTAGCTAGCAAGAGCAGTGGTCAGGGATGATGGGAATTGTAGTCCAAAAGGAGAAAGAGACCCAGGTTTGGGAAACATGGCCCTAAATTATTTATTTAGTCCAAGGACTGAGTTACTCTCTAGGCAAACTTGCCAGCAGGGGCTTAAAGGTAAGGGACCCCTGACCATTAGGTCCAGTCACGGACGACTCTGGGGTTGTGGCGCTCATCTTGCTTTATTGACCGAGGGAGCCGGTGTACAGCTTCCGGGCCATGTGGCCAGCATGACTAAGCCGCTTCTGACGAACCAGAGCAGTGCACGGAAACGCCGTTTACCTTCCTGCCAGAGCGGTACCTATTGATCTACTCGCACTTTGACGTGCTTTCGAACTGCTAGGTTGGCAGGAAGCAGGGGCTTGGGCCAGAGCAAAAGTGGGGGGAAGTAATTAATGTAAGATTTATCCTTGTGCACAAGGCTGGTTGCTACACCCACTCGCACACTGCTCACTATCTGCTGTCTTGGCAACCCAAGAGGTCTTATCATTGTGTCAAGGACAGATTCCAGCCAGACAAAGCATTCAAGGAGGATGCAGAGCATAACAGAGCCGTTGCTTACTGGTAGAACACATCATTTGCACTGGGTTCAATCTGCAGCATCTCCAGGTAGGGCCGGGAAGGACTATGTGTCTGAAATCTTGCAGGGCTGCTGCCAGTCAGTGCAGACAATACTAGCCTAAAAGGCTCATTGATCTGACTCTGCATAAGGCAGCTTACTGTGCTGCTAATAGTAATAAAACAGTAGCTAAAGAGTTGGATCTGGACTTATGAGTACTGATGAGAGAGAAATAATCTAGCTGAAAATTATGCTAAACAAATGGTCGAAAGGGGTAGGGTGGTATCTGAAGCATAATCTATGCCTGGATTTTTATTTCAGTGAGTTCACACTCTATGTCCTTTTAAATGTGTTTGTGTGAGGTTCGTTATTGGTTTGGTTGGTTTTTGTTTGTGTTTTGTATTTTTATGCTGCAAACCGCCCGGAGATCTTCGGACTAAGTTCGGTATACAGTTGTACCTTGGATCTCGAATGTCTCAGCTCCCGAATGATCAAAACCCAGAAGTGAGTGTTCCGGTTTCCATACGTTTTTCTGGAAGCTAAACATGCAACAGAGCTTCTAATTGGCTGCAGGAGCTTCCTGCAGCCAATCAGAAGCCGCGCTTTGGTTTCCAAACATTTTGGAAGTCAAATGGGCTTCTGGAACGGATTCCATTGGACTTCCGAGGTACAACTGTACAACTGTAATAAATAAATAAAATAAAATAAAATAAAAATACATTACGCATACTTGGAGGTAGGTCCGTTGAAATCAATGGGGCGTTAGTCTATGGTTACCAGATTCTTTTCAATGAATCCGAGAACACTTTTCAACTTCCAATAGATTTTGCATGGGGACAGATCTGTAAATCCAGGGACTGTCCCTGGGAAATGGGGACATCTGGTAACCTTACGTTAGTCCTGTTGAGTCATCCCTGAAGCCCCATTCATTTCAGTGGGTCTGCTCTAAGTATGGCCACGTTGGGCTCCAATGCAAAACCCATAAAACAAATTCAACAAATTGTAATGTTAGGGCTGAACCGAAATGGATTGAAAGGGTCAGCAGGAAGATATAATTCCAGAGCTACAAGGGCATTTGGTTTCACACAACGGAAGCAATGCATTTTAAAATTTTCTTTCTTTCGTTTTTTCTTTTTAAATGCAGGTGGTAGACGCCGAAGTTAAGAAGCTGCTGCTTGTCCTTTTATCCTTTGCACTGCAAGTCGCCGTCTTGCCTTGTTGCACTACAGAGATGCTGCTAACGGGCTGAATAATGCTGAGAACCTGCCATGCGATGACGGAGAACCAAAAGCCATTACCGTAACACAATCCTCCAGGAAGCTTGACTCGGAGTGGGAGCCGTGTCAACTCAAACCTGCCAAATCTCTTTGCCGCAGCAGAATGGCAAGTAAACGGAAATCCACTACGCCCTGCATGGTCTTAGCAAGTGAGCCAGACCCAGATTTGGAGGTGGTCTCTGACGTGGAGGAAGGACCGGCTGCGATCACGCCAGCGGGGAGCGTCTTGAGTGACGAAGACTCTCAAGAATATGCAGACTCGGACAATCAGCAAAAAAAAAAAGTCGAAGGGGGTTATGAATGCAAGTACTGTACGTTCCAGACTCCAGATCTCAATATGTTTACTTTCCACGTGGATTCTGAGCACCCGACCATCGTGCTGAGCTCCTCCTACGTCTGCCTTGAGTGCAAATTCGTCACCAAGAGGTATGACGCCCTTTCGGAACACAATATGAAATACCACCCCGGAGAGGAGAACTTTAAGCTCACCATGGTGAAGCGTAACAACCAGACCATCTTTGAGCAGACAGTGAACGACCTCACTTTCGATGGGAGTTTCGTCCAGGAGGAGAAAGCGGAGGAGTCGGAAGCTTCCGAGGGCCATTTGTCGGGGATCTCAATCAGCAAAACCCCGATTATGAAAAGGATGAAGAACAAGAACGAATCGAAGCGGATTGCCGTGTTCCACAACGCGGCAGAGGATGGTGCCGCAGAGGAGAAGGACGCCGACTCGGACCCAGAGTGTGAGGAGATCGTAGAGAAACCGGCTCCTACCGCTTTGGACCCCAACCCAAGTAATTCACTGGCGGCGGAAACCATTAGCACGGTTGTGAACCCCACGACAGTGATCCAGCCTGCGCAAGTGATTACGACCATCACGTCTCCGCAGAACTCAAACTTGATTTCTAAAGTCTTGATCCCTATCAATAGCATTCCGACCTATAACACGGCTTTGGATAACAACCCCCTCTTGCTCAACACCTACAACAAGTTCCCGTACCCAACCGTGTCTGAAATCGCACTTCTAGCCACACAAGCAAAATACACCGAGGAGCAGATCAAAATCTGGTTCTCTGCCCAGCGCCTGAAGCACGGCGTCAGCTGGACGCCGGAGGAGGTGGAGGAAGCAAGGAGGAAGCAGTTCAATGGCACCGTGCACACTGTCCCTCAGACCATTACGGTCATCCCGGCACACATTTCGGCAGCCAGCAACGGCCTGCCTTCCATTCTGCAGACCTGCCAAATAGTCGGCCAGCCGGGCCTGGTGCTTACGCAAGTCACGGGCGCCGGCACGCTTCCGGTGACTGCCCCGATCGCGTTGACGGTGGCCGGAGTCCCGAACCCGGCCCAGTTGCAGAAAGCGCAGGTGCAAGCGACTCAGCCCGTTACCGAAACCAAGCAGGTGGCTGCCGTCCCGGCCCCTCAGCTTACCAAATCGGAGGTGGTGGCGGCGGCAAACGTGGACGTGGTCGGGGGCCGTACGAAGAAGACCAAGGAGCAGCTGACGGCGCTGAAGATCAGCTACCTGAAAAGCCACTTCCCTCTCGATTCCGAGATCATTCGGCTCATGAAAGCGACGGGCCTGACCAAAGGGGAGATCAAGAAGTGGTTCAGTGACACCCGGTATAACCAGAGGAACTCGAAGCACAACCACTATAACCATCTCAACAACGACTCCTGCACCATTGTGATTGACTCGAGCGACGAGACGAACGAGCCCTCAGCGCAGGTGCAGCCGCAGCAGAAACAGTCGTGGAATGCCTCTGACCTCAGCCCCCAGAAATTTAAGGAGAAGACTGCCGAGCAACTGCAGGTCCTCCAAGACAGTTTCCACAACAACCCTGCTCTTACAGACGATGAACTGAACAGGATACGGTCGGAGACCAAGCTGACCAGGCGGGAGATTGACGCTTGGTTTTCGGAACAGAAGAAACCGAACGTTCCGCAGGACGAAAGCGAGGAATTGGCCGAAAGTAATTCAGGAAGCTTGAAGGAAGCATCTGCTGAGGCCTGTGGTGGGGAAGGAACTGGAGCCCAGAAGTCAGGGAAGCTGTCTAAGAAGTCGCCGGAACAACTGCACATGCTCAAAATGTCCTTCGTCCGGACGCAGTGGCCGTCCGCGGAAGAATACGACAAGTTGGCAGAAGAGACCAAGCTCCCCCGGCCGGAAATCGTTAGCTGGTTTGGAGACACGCGTTACGCCTGGAAAAATGGCGGCTTGAAATGGTACTACTACTACCAAGGGGCCGACGCGAGCGGTATGAATGGCCAAGGCTATTCGAGGCGGAGGGGGAGAGGACGGCCGAAAGGCCGAGGGAGGGGAAGGCCCCGTGGGCGGCCGAGGGCCAACAAACGGATCAGGCCTTGGGACAGGACGCCGATCATCAAATTTAAAACTGGAAAAGCCATCCTGAAGGATTATTACCTGAAACACAAATTCCTTAACGAGCAGGACCTTGACGAGCTGGTGGCCAAATCGCACATGGGATACGAGCAGGTCAGGGAGTGGTTTGCGGAGAAGCAGAGGAGAGCCGACTTAGGCCTTGAGTTGTTTGAGGAGGAAGACGACGAGGAGGAGACATTGGAAGAGCAGGACGACGAAGACGAAGGTGAGGCTGAGGAGGACGAAGAAACAGACGACAGCGACAACTGGGAGCCTCCTCGACACGTTCGACGTAAGCTCTCGAAATCGGACTGAGGTTCCAGTTCTTTGGTCGTGGGGCGTGGCTGTGCGGTGCCAAATGATTGACGCTGTCCCTCCAGTCCTGGTGGCCCCTATAGAATCCCTCCACTTTTGGAAGGGGGGAAATGAGTCATTGACTCCTGTAGCAATCGCATATTTGCTCCTTGGTTGGCCGAAGTGAACAAGCAGTCCCGGGATTTGGAATTTACAAATCTGGCTCTCCTCCACATCTCTGCTGGCTAGGCTGCACCACATAAGGGACTGTTGGTTTAATGGCCTTATGTTTGATTCCAAAAATCCTTTAAGGGTGCAGATGTTTTTTAAAAAAAATAAAATAAAGAATCCTCTTAACCACAGTAGGAAAATTAACTGCAAAACGATGTTTGAAAAACGTGCTTCGTGTTGCAAAACTGCATGTCTATTTTCCTTCCTCTGAGCAGAAGGACAATTTTATTTTATTTTTCCAGAGAAAAACAAGATGGGTTTGGGGGTAAAGGATACCAAAGGGCAAATAGCAGCAAAAGCGTGTGAGGATGGCTTGCGGTTTTTGTGTGTTTTCCTAGGACAATAGAGGAAAAGGAGTACCTTTGTTACATCCGAAGCCTGTGTGCTAGGTTTACAGAAGTCCTACTGAATGTGTCTCTCTAGCTGTGTTCAGGGAGCTTGGGTTGGAAGTATGCTTTTATATTAAAACTAATCAGTGTATATCATATTTAAATACTAGATACGATTAATGCAGCCAATACCAAAACTTGTCTTTGACCGTGCAGTTCTTTTGAAATCGCTAACAATAATGGCTTGCCTCCTTACAGAAAGGTTCCCCAAAAATATGTATAGCAGGCTTCTTTAAGGAAAAAAGCAAAGCTTAAAAAAAACAACAACACAACAGCCGTCTTGGTTTTTAAAGAGCAATGGCCAAATACTTTAGCCTGGGGGAGCCTGGCAGTTCCCAACCTAGACATCATCTCCTCTTCTCCATTGTGACTCTTCCCACCCATCACACCATCAAGCAACTTGGACTGGGGAGAATCTGCCTGCACAACCTGTAGAACACATATTGTTGGGACTCCAACTCCCATCAGCCCCAGGCAGCATGGCCAATGGTCAGGGATGATGGGAGTTGTAGTTCAGCAACATCTGGAAAGCCGCAGCTGGCATCCCGTCTATCCGCCAAAAAGCATCCTGTGAGTCATGGTAGCTCAGTGGTTAGAACGTGGTGCTGATAACGTCAAGTTTGCAGGTCTGATCCTTGTAAGGAATGCCTGCATATTCCTGCATTGCAGGGGATTCAGTCTTTCTCAACCTGCGGGTCCCCAGATGTTGTTGGACTACAGCTCCCATCATCTCTGAGCTCTGGCCTTGCTAGCTAGGGGGTGATGGGAGTTGTAGTTCAACAACATCTGGGGACCCACAGGTTGAGAAAGGCTGAACTAGATGGTTCCCCAGGTTCCTTCCAACTCCATATGCCACCATTTTCAGGTTAACCTCCCTGGCGGAAGGCCATTTGCCAGCTTAGAAGGGGCACCATTTGCTTTCTGCCAGGCACAAAACGGGTGTAAGGAGTTGAATGGGAATAATGACAAGAGCTGGATGGGAACTGCCAGTTCTTGGTTGAGAAGAACAGTGGTTCCCAAATTCCCTCTATCAAGGAACTCGTGGATTTGAAGTCCCCCACCCAGTATAATATAAGACCAAGCAAAGCAGCTCAGCTAGCGGAACTTGCTCTGGGTCTGTAATCCTGCAACCGGGCAAACTGAGCAGACAAGGTCAGGCAGAACTCAAGGTGTGTTGTGTGCTGTGCTGTGCTTTAAGCGGCATAGAGCAAAAAGAACACAACAAAGGAACCAGCGGCCTGTCTCCTTGACCCTTCTTGTGGTCCAGCAACATTGCCCTGCAAATTCTGTGGAGATGAGTTAACAGGGGAGCTTACAGTTTCCCGGGACATTTAGGGACTTTGAAACAGGTTTGCAAGCTGGAGAGAGAGCTCAGCCTGAGATCCAGACAAGAACACTTCGGGTTTATTTTTACACCCCTTTTGCTTTGCCAGTGTTTGAATTCATACACGGTTTAAAATTGTGACATTTCCTGGCTTTCCAGCACTGGGTGTGTGGCTAAATCTCCTGTGTGGTTCCGCGTTGCCTCATTTGTCTTCCTTTGCAGTTGTAGCTCGAGCAGACGAATTTGCACAGCTAGTTGAACCCGACTTCATGGTAACTAATTCAGGCAGCCAATTACTTCTGCAGCTTTGCAGCGCAGCCAAGCATTCTTCTTTCCAGTTCAGTTCTTTACCTTATTTATTTCCTTTAACTTGCCGGGGGGGAATCCTTTGTGGCGTTCAGTATTAGCCTCCAGAAAGCTGCCTTTTCCCAAACGTTTGACAGGCCAGCTTAAAAACCATGCACTGGAATTTGTCAAAATTAGCCAGCTTTCAAATGGGCATGGTCCAATGCAGAGGCAGTGCTAACATCCTGCAAACCATGGTTTACAACTTCAAAACCAGCCTCGAATATATGTGTTCCTCCCCGCACCTTCCATGTGCACTGACCATAGTTAAACACAGTTAACCAGGTTTCCTTAGGACAGACTCATTCCAAACTATCGTTTCAAACTGTGGTTTATGAGAGGACTGTTGTTTTCTATCTGCACATATGAAATGCTAAGTCATGGTTAAAGCCAGTCAGGGAAGGGACATGGAGAGTTGCTTCAGAAAGACTGACTGCTGGTGTGTAAACCATGGTTTACAGGGAGCCAGTGTTTCATTTTCACTTGTTTCCAACATCCAATCCCTTCTCTCAATGCTTTATGCGCAGGGGCTGGTGGTTGTGGTTTTGACACCGTTCAGGGTGCTAACTTAGGCAGTTTTTGTGGAGAGGGCACAAGAGGGCATGATTCCTGTGTTTTGTGCTTTTAATGTGGGAAAGTAATCACAAAACTATTTTCCCCCTTAGTCTTTCATGTGACAAACATTTCCCTTCCTCACAGCAGAAGCAGGTGGTTTGATCTTCGGTCTCTCCCCCCCAGCATGGTTAAAAAAAACCCTGCTGTCTCCACGTTAGGACACATCTGCAAAAAGAGCATTGTGAAAATGATGCAGTTAAAACCAAACCATCACAAGGATTTTGCCATCTTTTAAGGGGGTGGGACTTAAGAGACTTTGGGTACCTTCCAACTCTATGATTCCAGTTCAGTTGAAGCGAACATCGATACTGGCACTTGTTTTTGAAGCTATTTTGGTTCTGGCAGCATGCCATAGGAAATAAATTCTCTCGAGGGTGGCATTTCTTTATGAGCGGCAATTTTTGTTTGTTAAATTGTAGGCTGTTTCACACTTCGCCATCTCGAGAGAGAGGGAGGGACCTGTGTTGAGCTGTTGGGAATAGGCCTATGTATTTAAAATGTAGTCAGTTGGTTCCGAAAGCAGGTTGAGTCCAAATCTCTCTCTTGGTTGGCAAGACAGACTACAGGCCACCTATTAAGACATTTTGGGGGCTTTTGAAAATTAGGAGACAATGTATGTCCGTCCCTCAAGCATCACCACCAATTTAAGAGCAAGTTTAACAGAGGGGCACATGGATTAAAAAATGCCACGTAGAGAGGTCCATGTCTTCGCTTCTTTCATCAACCAAAACTGGAGAGGGTTTGGAAGTCAACGGGGAACTCGCAAAGAACTGTCCACTCTGCACTAGAGAGATCAACTCCATATTTGAGATCTCTTGCCTGGGGCTGCTCATACTAGATCTCTTTTGTTTGCTATTTTTGTTCAAGTGTGTTGTGGGACCCAAGCAACTTCCCTTTCCAGCAGCAAAAGCATTTTAGCACTGATTAAATAAGCCCTCCAATGTAGTGATGCCGTTTCTGTTTGCATTCCTGTTTTTTAAATGGGGGTGACGTCTTGTTTTGTTTTGCAAAGCTGCTTTGGCCTGACGATACCCGTAGGATGTTGTTTCAGCTTGCATTTGTTTACAGCACAGCTTTCCCCAACTCCGCTTAAAAAGGAAAATATTGAAAAATGATAGCGTCGCAAGCACAAGGTTGTGAGGTGACGACCAGCACTGTGACGAGATGAAGCGTGGGGCTGCCTGTTATGTTGCTCTTTTTCAAAGTGGCTTCCTTCCTAATTTCTGGGAAAACTCTGCTCAGCAATTTGCTATTTTTCCTAGGAAGTGTTTTGGGGTGTAATACAGGGTGAGAGAATTGCACTGAGCCCCTCAAGGGTCCCCAGATTTTCCTTCCGTGAAACTGCTGCCGCTTTTCCTGTACGTACACTAAGCATATTATTTATCCTGATTTGCAGTTTGCAATTACTGTCTTGCGATTTATTCGGAATACGAGAATGGTGCTTTGGTAATTGCCAGTAAAGATTTGAGCAAGTTGCTAAATCTGTTTTTCCTGGTTTATCGTAATAGCAGGTGACCCACTGCTGTTACAAAAGTTTTGGGATTTTTACTTGACTGGTGCAGTTTCCACCCTTCCTTGCTTCCCAAAGTGATGAAGGGGGAAACAAGTTTTTTGGGGGCGGGCGGGCGGGCGGGAGGTGGGAGAGGCAGGCTTGCTCATCTATGGTTTACTGTGACTGATGGTGGTCCTTTTGTGAAAGCAAGAAAAGAACTGGACAGACCTAACCCCAGGACTGGAATACGCCACAAGGATTGGATTGTCCACGATGTGCCAAAGTTTTTAAAAAATAAACACTTCTTCAGCCGGCAAAAGTTCTGCACTGTAATATGACTGGTTCAATGACAACTTGTACACAGGAGGGTGGGGAAAATCTGGTTTTAATACAGACCGTTTTTATTCTGCTACGCGGAGGGGAAGTTTAATGTTTTGAAGACATTTAATTGAGAGGAGAATTGGGTGACCCATTTTTCATCTGGCTTGTACCGATAACTATGTTCTTGGTATATAAAGATGGGCTTTAACTGCCTGTGTTCTTTGATAATGTGATTTAAGCTTATAGCTTTGAGTGACCAAACATTTTACAGAGTAAAAGTTCTTAGAAACAAGTAAACTTAACGGCTATTTTCTGTGTCTTATTTATCAGGATTTGCACAGAGGTACATACATACAGGTTTTTCTTTTAAAAAAATCGTGGAAGTTGCAGTGGACTTCCATACACAAGCATGTGCAGTACGATGAGTTATGTAGGTGCGGTTTGTCTTCTAGAGCGGATGTCTGTCGCTTTAAGAGATTTGTATTATTTCGGAAAAGGCCTGGGCCCTCTCCTTATCCACACAGCTGAAGAAAACTCTACAGGGCTGGCAGCTGTAGGAAGAAGTGCCCAGAGGCAGCTTCAGGAATAATAAAAAGTCTGCGCCAAATATGTCGACAAAGAGAAATAATATCTGCTAGCTGGTGGTGTGTCCCCCTCCAAGATGGAAGCAGGATGGAGCCAGAAAGCATGTTCATACAAACAGATAGCCTTACGTTCCTTCCAGCATGTTCTTGGGGTGTACAAACTCGTACATGCCTTGCAGCCAACTGATTTTTAACTGGGGGTATGTGTTTCTTAATGGAGCCCTTTCCTAAGGGCTGGTGAAGTTGACCGCCCATTGAATGGTCTTCCTAGCAAGGCACACTGAATACAGTGGTACCTCGGGTTACAGACGCTTCAGGTTACATACGCTTCAGGTTACAGACTCCGCTAACCCAGAAATAGTGCTTCAGGTTAAGAACTTTGCTTCAGGATGTGAACAGAAATTGTGCTCCGGCGGCGTGGCAGCAGCAGGAGGCCCCATTAGCTAAAGTGGTGCTTCAGGTTAAGAACAGTTTCAGGTTAAGCACGGACCTCCAGAACGAATTAAGTACTTAACTCGAGGTACCACTGTACCTTCTATCATTGTAACATTAACCAGCGTTTTCTCAAAATTCTGCCATTAAATATGTAAGGGGGAAAGACCTGTAACTGCCCAGATGTTGTTAGATTTCAGCTGCCCATCAGTCTCCTCCAGCATTGCCACGAGTCTAGTTGGGAGCTAAAGTCCAGCACCTCCCGAGTTAAGCTGCACCCCCTAAACTGTTCATATGTTTAGTGCTGGCCCCATTGTTCCGACAATGGGAATATGTTTCAGCAACATGTTTTAAGGATCAGGCTATCTACTGAATTGTTATTTGGTGGTTGAGTTTTTTTCCGTGTATGTTTACAATAGGGTGGCAGGTAGGTTTTATTGAGTACTTGTAATTAAAACAAAAACTCCACCATGAGCTATGATGGTTCCCCTTATAATCTTAATGTGTTTGGATTTTCTTTTTTTCTTTTGGCCAATTGTGATCTTCAATCAGTCTGCAATTCTCAACATTTTCAGTGCTTCAAAAGTTTGTTTGACATGTTTTCATATACTGCAAAAGGAGGCCCTTTACACATTTATATATTATTACCCATTTCCACTGCTGTAATAACCACCTGCCATTGTAAAGAGTTTTGCATCTGCATTTCTTTTTACAGGGTGCTGAGCTGACGTTTGCTAGCTAGGAGATAATTGGGGAGGGGAATCAGTCCATATTTGATTTGCGTCTTTTCATAATAAAGGTGAGCAACCTGTAGCAATTCTCTCCCATTGATTTTCCACTTACTTCTAAGTGAAAAATCAAACTTAACTGCAGCAACGAATGCCTTCATAGACCAGCAAAATCACATTGCCTATCAAGAAGGGAACACATTGTATTAAAGACTTCAGGCGGCAATTCTGTAGGTTGGTTGATGCAAAACATTGTAGGCCTCGAGAGACAATGGAGTGCACCTCCAGGGGTGAAGTCAAAACTCTGTTAGCCCCAAAGTGACCTCCCTGGGGTGCAAGCCTGGGTAGTGTGTATGGAGGTCCTGGGATGCCCACCTGAGAAGACTCCCTGTGCTGGTCCTGGGGGCTAATTGAGATGCTAATGCTAATGCGGTCCAAAGGAAAGCAGAGCAATACGTTTGGCACCAGTTTGGCTGTAGGAGTTGCCAGAAGGAGGCTGGTCCAAGGCACCATCCAACCATCTAAGGGACTCCACTCTGGGTTTATGTAGGGTTTACTCCTTCGCCTTTTCTTTTCCCAAAGTTATCCCTCAAGGCTGTGCAGGTTTAGTGAAATATACTCTGAGTCGAGAGTGGATTCCATGCTCTTTATTCAGTTCATAGTGGTGAGGAGGAATGGAAGTTCCCCCAGAATGTCTGCTTTATATACATTATTTACACAATGGGCCCCACGTGATTGGCTAATTCTGGGATTCTCCTGTAGGCCAATCAGGTTGTGGATTCACTTCCACCTGGAGCTGGATTGGGTGGCTCCTGTGGCCCAATCAGACTGCTGCATTCTGAATCCTATTGTTCTAGGACCAATCAGACTGCTGCATTCTGGAGCCTATTGTTCTAGGACCAATCAGACTGCTGCATTCTGAATCCTATTGTTTTAGGACCAATCAGACTGCTGCATTCTGAATCCTATTGTTCTAGGACCAATCAGACTGCTGCATTCTGGATCCTATTCAACTCAGTACATAACATTTAGGGGATCAGAATTTACCTTCTCCTAGATGGGCTACCTTCTCAGGTGGACGAGACCCATCTGCTCCTCATTTCCCATGCAAATGAAATCTAAAGTGGCCAGTCCTCAGAATATAACATCACTACCATCCAAATCTGTTGCCTTGGACATTCCTTAGCTATGGATCCCTGCTGGCATTTTCACTATCAGGAACTGCCTTTACACTTTTGATGCACATCACAGTATGGAGTCAGTACCTGTGATGTTCCTGCTACAGCTATATGGGTGATAGGTTGGTATTATTTTTTTGAAGCCAGGCTCCTCGTTTGTGTGTCTCACTGTATAAGACAAGCTTCCTCAACCTTGGTCCTCCAGATGTTTCAAGACTACAGTTCCCATCATCCCTGACCACTGGTCCTGCTAGTTAGGGATCATGGGAGTTGTAGGCCAAAAACATCTGGAGGGCTGAGGTTGAGGAAGCCTGGTATAAGAGAACTCACAGTAGGCACTTAGCTTTTGTTACCTGGTGTAGTGGTTAAGAGTGGTAGACTCGTAATCTGGTGAACCGGGTTTGCGTCTCCGCTCCTCCACATGCAGCTGCTGGGTGACCTTGGGCTGGTTTGACATCAACTGACAGGAAGTGCCTACAGAGGGTGGTGAACATAGCACAATATATTATGGGCTGTCCTGTGAATGCACTGGATGAAATAGCGGAAGAACGTTGCCTCAGGAGAGTGAGGAAAATTCTCAGGGATGATTCACACCCTGGCCTGCACTTTCTTGATCTCCTGCCCTCGGGCAGAAGATATAGAAGCATGATTAGTCGCACCAACAGGGTAAAGAACAGCTTCTAGCCATGGGCTGTTAGGCTGCTGAATGACAAGATAACAACAGGACAACTGACTTTCGGGTTTGGTGGGTGTGCGTCAGTAAACGAGGGGAATTAAGACTAAGAGAGCTGAGTGGGGGGGGTGCACATGTAATCTCACTGTATACAAGTTGAACAAGTGACAATAAAGTATTTCAATTTCAGTATTTCAATTTAATATATATAAGTTGTAAAAAGTAATGACAAACCTAGACAGCATCTTAAAAAGCAGAGCCATCACCTTGCCAACAAAGGTCTGTATAGTTAAAGCTATGGTTTTCCCAGTAGTGATGTATGGAAGTGAGAGCTGGACCATAAAGATCGCCAAAGAATTGATGCTTTTGAATTATGGTGCTGGAGGAGACTCTTGAGAGTCCCATGGACTGCAAGATCAAACCTCTCCATTCTTAAGAAAATCAGCCCTGAGTGCTCACTGGAAGGACAGATCCTGAAGCTGAGGCTCCAGTACTTTGGCCACCTCATGAGAAGAGAAGACTCCCTGGAAAAGACCCTGATGTTGGGAAAGATGGAGGGCACAAGGAGAAGGGGACGACAGAGGACGAGGTGGTTGGACAGTGTTCTCAAAGCTACCAGCATGAGTTTGGCCAAACTGTGGGAGGCAGTGGAAGACAGGAGTGCCTGGAGTGCTCTGGTCCATGGGGTCACAAAGAGTCGGACACGACTAAACGACTAAACAACAATAAGTTGTAAAACTATTTCTGTACCCTCGTGTCATAAAAGGTCAGGGCAGTGTACGAAACATCTTTAAAAATCCCACAGCAGAGTGGTTTGGCACTCATGCGCTGCTTGCAGCATGCTTCCTGCAAGCCTCTGGTCAGCCGCTGTGAGAACAGGATGCTGGACTAGATGGGCCCACTGGTAAGCAATACTATCCTTATGTTCTCTCTATATTCCAGATTAGGGATGACCACGGTTCACAACAGACCGGCTGTATCAAGGAAAGTCGAGGCTACCCCAAGAGAGCTGAGGAGGAGATGCAAAACACCCTCCAGATGGCAGCGAGGACTAAATCCAGAGTTTGGTTTTGCATGCAAGACGGCTTCCTCCATATGCACTTGATGTTTCAACTGCTGAAACACCAAAAAGAGAGTGGGGTGTAAGTGCGGCGAGGGCGCCACAGATGCTGTGCAATCGGTGCTGCGCCAGCTCCGCCTCCGTTTGCCCGCGCCGCGTTCCAAGCGCCAGCGGACGAGGAATACCTTCCCAAGCCGACCCGGAAGCTCGCACCTTGCGTACGCCTCTACTGCATTTACAAGTCTATGAGTTGTCTCCGTAAACCCGCCTAGGCTTGTCTAGCTTGCGGCGCAGCGCCATCCTCTGTGATCCGGAAACGGGACCCTCTCTAGGAGCGTGGGCTTCCGGCGCGCTCGCTCGCCTCTCTTCCCAAGGCGGCATGGCGCTGCCTTTCGACTTCGAGGAGTCGGTCTTCGAGGGGCGCTGCCGGGAGGGGAAGGGACGCGGCTCCGCCTCTCCTTCCCTCGGCTACAGCCCCCGGTGCTGTGAGCCCGAGGTGAGGGAGAGAAAGAGAGAGAGAGAGAGAGAGAGAGAGAGAGAGAGCAAAGGCTGGGGTTGGGATGGGAGGAGGCCCCATAGAATCCTGGGAAGTGTAGTTTTTAACCCCTCCCCCCCTACAGAGATACATTTCCCAGGATTCATTGGGGGAAGCTATAAATGGGCTTTAAATGGGTGTTGCTCCAACCTCGCAGCTCCCAGGGCAGGTTCTCTCCATGCCTCTGCCTTCTCTGACCTGGTGGCCCCCAGATGCTTTGGACTGAAACTCCCAACAGACTGAAGCTGGTTGGAATTGTCATCCAAAACATCTGGAGATTGTTGCGTTTGTTCTGGCAAAATGTGGGGCAAGGCGGTTGGGGGGGGTGATTCCCCCCCATTTGGTGTTTTTTTAAAATTTATTTTATTATTAATATTATATTATTATTATTGCAATTATTTGTTGTTGTTCTTATAGCAATTATAATTATTATTATCATTATTGTCATTATTATTATAATGCTGGCCATCTGACTGGTTGCCCCAGCCACTCTGGGCGGCTCCCAACAAAATATTAAAAACAAAGGGATTTCGAAGCAATCCATTGCAACTTATTGCAGCCTAACAGGATGGCCCCTCTGAAATTTGTCACATGCACACACGAATTTGTAAACCTTCCTGTGGCTACCCAGAGCTTAAGTACGTGATCTTTCACACATCCTTTCAAACATATGCATGTGGAGAGGATCCCTATCTTTTTTGGGGGGCGGTAGGAAGAGTGATAGAATGAGAGAGAAAAAGAAGACCTGAAATACAGGACAAAATTATATCAGTACAGGACATAGCATTTTACGTTGAAATACGGGACAATCCTGTATTATACAGGAGAGGTGGCAACCCTATCTAGACAGGACCAGGTTGGGGAAGACTAATGTATGAGGTAGAGGGGAACTCAGTATCATAACATTGTAAAGGGACCACCAAGAGTCATCTAGTCCAACCCCCTGCAATGCAGGAATCGTAGCCAAAGAATCCCCAAGAGATGACTCTGTTTAAAAAACTCCAATGAAGGAGAGTCTAACAGTCCATCAGACGGCTCTTACCTTCAGAAAGTTCTTGCAAAATGTTTGACTCTTCCTAATTGTTTAAAGAGCCTCGTATGCCTGTTGTGGGGGGCGAGGGAGTAAAATCAGAGTCTTATAATTCTTGGTGGAACCTGTGGCTCACCAGATTATTGCTGCCTGGAGCTGATGGGAATGAAGGCCACAGTCTCCCAATCCCTACTTTGAAAATGTAGGCAGTTTATTCTTTTGGCATGAGTTTTCATAACTAAGAGCCTGCTTTGTCATTCTGATGGATGGGTGTATCCAGCATGCAAGAGTCAATTGATATTTATGGAATCGATTGGTAACCCAAGCAACACAACTGATTTTTCTCCCCTTTCCCTCCCTGCAGTGGTTTTGTGAGGAAACAGACTGGGACGATGATGCCGAATGTGTCAACATTAAAAAATTCAGAGGAGATTTGGCATACAAGCAGCGAGAATTTAAGGTATTCTGGATACTATTATTTGAATGTGGCACATGATAAAATATTGCACACGAGAGCATGCTTATATCGTTTATCCTCGGGGCATTTTTTGAATGAATAAATAAATACTGACTCAAATCAGAGGGTTCCCCTCACTGTTTATCTTTGTTTTTGTTTTTTTAATTGTACGTTTAAATTTTGCATCTTGCCCACTTTCATTTTCATATTTTGGTGTTGTTGCAATTGGTCCCAGGAATTTGGTAAAGGGCAAGATGACAGGGAGATGGCAGAATGCCAGCTGGGTGCTAGCCTGGGGTTACAGCAACATCCTGTGCACATCAATGGGACTTGCACCTAGGTAAGGGTGTATAGGATTTCACACTTTAGTATTTAAACAAGGAACCTCAAGCCAAATGCCACACTCCACACTTTTCTGTCTAACTCTCAAGTCTTAATGGCCCTTGAAAAATGTCTGCCCCCCGCCCCCTAGTGATCTTACCTGGCTGGAATGCTTCCTTGAACTGTGACAACATCTCTTGTTTGCCTTGATAGAAGACGGGAAAGTGGTGTGCGTCTGGCCACACCCACCGCTGCCATGTGGCCCCCAGAAGCTTACCTAGAATTGAATGTGGCTCTCAGGCTGAGAGTCCCGCTTTTCAGGAGTAAGATTATTTCTTGCCCTAGAACTTGGGCCTTGATCCTGCTTTATGCCTAATGATTATGCACAGATCTCAGGCCACTCAGTCTTCCTGAGTTGCACTAAGTTCAAGCTCAGTATTTCCAAAATCTCGTTTCAGAAGGCTCTGTGCGAATATTCCGGCTGCCTTGCTCTGCTGCCTCCCAGCAACGCTGCCATGCGGAGAGATGTGCAAGAGAGCCGGGCTCGTTGCTTTGCTCACCTGGGGAGACACAAGGAAGCCTTGGAGATCGCAGAAACGCTGGTTGGTAGTTTCCCCATTTCCCCCCCTCTTTTTTTAATTGTTGCGTTTCTATTCCATCTTTCGTGCGAGGAGCTCAAGGCGGTTTACCTTGTTATCCCTCTCCCTGCTTTCATCATCACAGCGACCCTGTTGTGAGGGAGACGGAGAGCAAGACTCCCCAGGCTTCAGCGAAAGGAACCTAAAGCCTCCGGAGCGTGGTGGGAGCACTCCCACTGCCCTTCAGGGGCTTCGCGTTGCTATCGCTGAAGCCAAGGAGCCTGCATGCGCTCCATAAGACGCATAATTTTTGGAGGGGAAAATGTGTGTCTTGTAGAGTGAAAAATACGGTACTTCGTCATGCAGATTACCCGCTCTAAGACCCCACAGCTAATTCTCCCCGGTCTCCTCGCTGGCCCAAGTAGGACCAATTCAGCCAGCTAGCCCTGGGGATTATCTAATGCTTATTTCCCCTAAATTGATCTCTGAATTTTGAATTTTATTGTTATTCATGTTTTTATATTGTATTTTATGCTGCTTTTACAATTAAGTGTTTTAAATTTGTTGTTAGCCGCCCTGAGCCCAGTTTTTGAGCCGGGAAGGGCGGGGTATAAATAAAAATTTAGTAGTAGTAGTAAACTGTGGAACTCACTCCCACAAGAGGCAGTTATGGCCACTAACCTGGGTGGCTTTAAAAGAGGATTGGACACATTCATGGAGGTAAAAGCTATCAGTGGCTACTAGCCATCATGGCTGTGCTCTTGCCTCCACAGCTGGAGGCAGCATTGCTGCTGAAAAGCACAGGAGAGGGAGAGATTTCATCAGGCAAGGCCTTCTGGTTTGTTTCCATGCTTCTGCCAGGCAGTAAGTGAAATGGGAGGCACTGTGAGCTAATAGCTTGTTCAGGCAGTAATTTTGGCTTTTCATTATGTGCTATCATGGCCATGATGTTAGCTCTATTGCTTCTTCTTGCCCTGTTAAATTTGGATATTATTTTTAAGCCGTCTGAGTGCATACTTCTTTATTCAAGAAAATGTGTCCCCCCACCTTTCCAGATTCTAATAAAAAAAGTCAATACTGCATCCTTTTAATCCTCGAATTTCTTTTCTTTCTTGCCAGAGACTAGGAGCAACAAACACTGACCACATAACAACAATACTAGGGCTGCAGCTGGCCATTTACCAGACTCTGGAGCGTGTCGAGGAAATAATTGGGTGCTTACAGCCGCTGATTTTGTTGCACCCCTTTCACCCAGGGAACTGGAAGCTGCTTGCTGAAGCTTACGCGAAACTCTTGGAGTTTCCAGCCCCATTGTCTCTGTCGGAGGCGGATCTCTTGCAACCCGATAGCTTGACTGCAGGCAACTGTCTCAAAGCTTTGGCAGAGGAATGCAGATCCCAGTGCTGCAAAAAAGACAGCTCAAGGAAGGGTTCCTCTTTGCAGTTTTCTCCCTGGACAAACAACAGCTTTGGATCTTGTGAGGAACGCCAAACAGAAAAGGGGCATTTTGGTGCCTTGGGAAGGACGAAGGCACCTTTGCATGCGACCAAGGCGGCTGTACCTGATTCCTCGGGACAAGAAGGGTCTAAAGATCTTTGGATATATGCATGTGCTTCCTTCATCAGAGCAAGGTAATGTGCAACACTGTCTATAAAATTATCACTGTGTGTGTACAAAATATTCCATACAGTTCTCTTTTTAAAAAAAATTATTAGACAGTTTCAGCATAGCAAATTATCAATCCAAATAATCAATTACATTATTTTTTCCCCTTTTCCCCCCTCCCTCTCCGCCCGACCCAGGACTTCCCTCAGCTCCCTTCTCTGGTTTCTTTGCACATATTCTCTGAATGTTATAAGTAAGTTCTTTGTTGTTGTTTTTTTTTGGCAGGTCTTGTCCTACAATCCCTAATAGAAATGCTTCTGGTTTTTTTTTTACAAAAGTCATTTTAAACATTTTTTTTCAGTTCGTTATGTATCATTTCCCAATTTTTTTTTAACTTCTCTACATTCCCATCACATATGATAAAAGGTACCTTCTTTTTCTTTACATTTCCAACATATGTTTGACCCAGTTTTGTACATTTTTGCTATTTGTACTGGTGTAGTAAGGGACGCAGCTGGCGCTGTGGGTAAAACCTCAGCGCCTAGGACTTGCGGATCGCACGGTCGGTGGTTCAAATCCCTGCGGCGGGGTGTGCTCCCGTCATTCGGTCCCAGCGCCTGCCAACCCAGCAGTTCGAAAGCACTCCCGGGTGCAAGTAGATAAATAGGGATCGCTTACCAGCGGGAAGGTAAACAGCGTTCCGTGTGCTGCGCTGGCTCGCCAGATGCAGCTTGTCACACTGGCCACGTGACCCAGAAGTGTCTGCAGACAGCACTGGCCCGCACGGGCAGGGGTACCTTTACCTTACTGGTGTAGTATACCAGCTGCAAAACACTCATACTTCCCATATTGGGAACTCATCCTGTGAAATCTTTTTTAAATTCAACAACGTTGTCATGTGTTCGTTTTGGCTGTCAAAACTCTTGCGACTCCGCTGTGTACACTCAGCTTTACTTTTACTTTTCCTCCAGGCTCTTGCTGCAGCTCATTCAATCAAATCAGTCTTCCTTTGCATTAGAGTGTAACTTGAAGGCTCAGCAGGAAATTGAAGACAAAATCGCATCCTTCGGCTTGAAAGGCGACGCCTTGTTTTTGATGACTAAGGTGAGTGGAAGTTCTGTGCCAGGTTAGGGAACCTGTGGCCCTCCAGCTATGGCTAGACTGCAGCTTCTATAACCCCTGATCGTTGGCCATGGTAGCTGGAACGGATAGGAGTTCAAGATCTAACAAGATCTGGAGAGCCACAGGTTCCCCACCCCTGCCAGAAAATGTCAGAAGCCACGCTGAATGTATATAATAATAATAATAATAATAATAATAATAATAATAATAATAATAATAATAATAATTTATTATTTATACCCCGCCCATCTGGCTGGGTTTCCTCAGCCACTCTGGGCAGCTTCCAACTGAATATTAAAAACAATACAGCATCAGACATTAAAAATTTCCCTAAACAGTTGTCTTTTAAAAGTAAAATAGTTGTTTATTGCCTTGACATCTTCTAGGAGGGCGTTCCACAGGGCGGGCACCACTACCAAGAAGGCCCTCTGCCTGAATATTAAAAATAATACAGCATCAGACATTAAAACTTCCCTATACAGGGCCGCCTTCAGTTGTCTTTTAAAAGTAAAATAGTTGTTTATTGCCTTGCTGGGAGGGCGTTCCACAGGGCAGGCGCCACTACCGAGAAGGCCCTCTGCCTGGTTCCCTGTAACCTCATTTCTCGCAGTGAGGGAACCGCCAGAAGGCCCTCGGCGCAGGAGGTCAGCACCAACACTTTGAATTGTGCTCGGAAACGTACTGGGAGCCAATGAAGATCTTTCTGGACCAGGGAACCCTTTTCAGCCTGCAGGCCACTTTTCCTTCTGAATACCAGTCGCTGGAAACCACAGGAAGGGAGGGTGCTCTTGTATTCAAGTCCTGCTTGCAGGTTTCTGACTGACACCTAGTTGTCCACCGTGAGGACAAGATGCTGGACTAGATGGACCATTGGCCTGATCTAGCAGGTTCTTCTTACATGCTAATGTACCCTGCCTTTCCCCCCCTTCCCTGCAGGTCATGGGAGAGGACCTTGTCCCAGAAAAGCTCAAGGAGGATGCTCAGGGAGAGGTGAAATGCTTAGGTGCTTCAACCCTGGCATCCATGATGACTGTGACTGCCATGGAATTTGAAAGGAAGTGGTTTCAGAAGCTCAGAGACCAGTTGCCGCACTTGGACTGTCACACATAGCGCAGGGTGCCTGCATGGAGACTCTTGGATGCATTTATGCTTTCCTGGTTATCAAGATGATTTGTATGTAAGTGCCTAGAGGATTGTACTGGCCAGAGAAGAATTCTGATTCCATCTGTCTGAGCCTGGGATGGTTGCCCTCTTCAATGTTAAATGAGAATGGTTTAGCCGACATGGGGAAGGTTATGAACTTGTTTTTGGCAAGGCAATTGATGAATGGCATGTCAGGAGTCTAGCCTACACTCGAGTAGGACCCTGACAGAGACATATGCCCGACTGGCACGTTATCTCCCTCCTGGTCTTTCGTTCGGGAGCTTCATAAACTTCCTTCAGCCTGAACATCACAGCGACCGATGCCAACAGACACCAGCACACTTAGGGATCCGCAGAGTTTGCACAACTTACGTGATAGGTAAAGGTAAAGGTACCCCTGCCCGTACGGGCCAGTCTTGCCAGACTCTAGGGTTGTGTGCTCATCTCACTCTATAGGCCGGGAGCCAGCGCTGTCCGCAGACACTTCCGGGTCACGTGGCCAGCGTGACAAGCTGCATCTGGCGAGCCAGCGCAGCACACGGAATGCCGTTTACCTTCCCGCTGGTAAGCGGTCCCTATTTATCTACTTGCACCCGGGGGTGCTTTCGAACTGCTAGGTTGGCAGGCGCTGGGACTGAACAACGGGAGCGCACCCCGCCGCGGGGATTCGAACCGCCAACCATGCGATCGGCAAGTCCTAGGCGCTGAGGTTTTACCCACAGCGCCACCCGCGTCCCAACTTGCGTGATGGACCCCAGCAACTCAGCATTTTGGCTAATCTACTTTATTTACATATAAACACACACAGAGCACTGCAACATACACCGTCATGTGATAGACAACAATCCCACGACTGCAATCATGGAGCAGGAATTCTAACATAGCAAGCCATTTCCCAGGCTGCTAGTTCGTGACCCATTCACTTTTGGGTCTCCCAGTGCATGGATCTGCTCTGTGGAACGATAGCAGAGCAGCACAGGCCTCAAATAAGGTTTGACAAACTTCCCTCCCATTGCCCATTTGCAAAAGGGATGTCCATGTGAGAAAGTAACCCTGGGGGATCTTGAGCAGGGGCCTGTCTCCCATTTGTCTCTTGCATGTGCTACAATCCTCTTCTTAGAGGTTGGTTCTCGGTAAGTGTAACTTCTTGTGAGCAGCTTCATGTCATTCCCCAGATCAGAACGGGCTAATAACAACATCTACCGTATTGGCCTGAATATAAGCCTCACTCCCCCCCCCCCCCAAATTCTGATCATGGAAAATTAAAGTGCGGCTTATATTTGCAACCTTATGGTAAGTATCCAAGAGCACAGCAAAATGGTGCCCTCCCCATACGTAGTCTGTCCTCTCCCCCAAGGCTGGGAAGGGAGAGAGCGAGGAAGGCGAGTGGCTTATATTCTGTTAATTTCTCTCTCCCCGATTTTAAAGGTGCGGCTTATATTCAGGTGCGGCTTATATCCGGGCCAATACGATATTATGCTTCCCATCTCAGAACAGTCCACATTCCAGATAGTTAATGGTTCAGTCCCTGGTATTTTCCAGGTAAACGGTCAGGTAACGGGGAGATCCAGTTACCTTGACATTCTACATAGCAGCTTTTCATATATTAGGCATCAGGCAAAAACGTTCCTCTTTAACCAGGCCTTTGGCTGATTGACAGCTAATGCCCTTTTAAATGTGTTGTGGAAGAGGGGATTATTGGGTTGCTTTTGTTTTTATTATGTATTTTGTGTCTTTATATTGTGATTTTATGTTGTAACCACGCTGAGATCTACAGGTATAGGGGTGGTATACAAATTTAATAAATAATACTAATAAAATAATAGGGGTGGCTCACTTTTTTCCCCAGGGTAGGTGTAGCTGAAGTGTAAAAAGGGGGGGTGATTGAGGGCTGTGGCTCAAAAAGCTGTCCTCCAAAATGTTTTCCTATCGGCTAGTGGACACTGTTTTTAATGATTTTCTATTATTATTACATAAAGGCAGAGGGAAGTGTGGGGCAGCTGGGTCTTGTCAACCTGGAAGAGGAGCCCATTTAGGAGAAAGAAAACTCTGATCCTAAACCTCCGCTGCCTTTGTGGGATATCTTTGGGAGAAGAAACGGCTAAGGATTAAACCCTACACAAATCCAGAGTGGAGTCTCTTAAGACCAGGGGTCAGCAAGGTTTATCTTGCCTGGGCTGGATTGGTCCTGCAGAGATCCCTCCATGGCGTGTGCGCCCGCGATTTCTGGCGTCTGTGCATGCGCAGACATGAATTCTGGCGCCGCAGAAGCAGGTCGCTGCGCTGCGCCGGTTTAGCACAGCAGGCGAGTGGGCGGCTCGGTTTGGGGGCGGCTCATGGGCCAGTCAAACAACCTCCCATGGACCTTAAGTTGCTGACCCCTGCTTAAGATGGTTGGATGGCACCGTGTATGCCATCCAACTCCTGCAGCCAAGCTGGTGCCAGACATCTTTGGACCACATCAGCAAGAAGGAGAGGGGGGGTCTTGTCGTCTGGGCAGCCCAGGACCTCCATACACACACAGGCCCAGGCTTGCGCCACAGGAGGTCACTTCAGTGCTGCTAATGCAGCAGTTTGACCTCACCCCCGGAGGTGCACTCCATTGTCTCTCAAGACAGACAGCTGCCAACAACATATATAGGGTGGAATTCAGTGCACCGCTATGCCGAAGGTTGCATCTGAGCAAAAAAAATTCCAGCTTGCTGGGCGGAAATGTTTCCGGCAAGGTTTTTTAATTTCGCATATGCTGAAACACAAAGTACAAATGAAGAGCAGATATACATGAAAGCAATATACATGAGGAAGATGCCGTGGATACGTAGCCTCAGCGACCCAAAAGGATACGGCACCAGGGATTGCAGGTTTTTTAAAGGTAAAAGTAAAGGGACCCCTGACCATTAGGTCCAGTCGTGACCGACTCTGGGGTTGCGGCGCTCATCTTGCTTTGTTGGCTGATGGAGCCGGCGTACAGCTTCCAGGTCATGTGGTCAGCATGACTAAGCCGCTTCTGGCAAACCAGAGCAGCGCACGGAAAGGCCGTTTACCTTCCCGCTGGAGCGGTACCTATTTATCTACTTGCTCTTTTGGTGTATTTTCGAACTGCTAGGTTGGCAGGAGCAGGGACCAAGCGATGGGAGCTCACCCCGTCATGGGGATTCGTTTTATACTTTACCGAAGACTGTGTAGCATCTTATTCTAGGAGGGATTAAATGGGGAAAATACTAGGAAATATTTACAGAGACTCTAACGAGTCTGAGCAAGCTATCTGCAGTGCGTGTGTTTTTAAAAAGGGGGGAATGTTAACTCTGCTGATTTTGTTGAACTTGTAAAGACAAGTTGGGATAAGATATCTTGGACAATATATCCTCCCCCGCATCCCTAAGCATTCCCACAAAGACAGCAAACCCCTGGCCCCAGTCAAGTCATCCAAGCAGGTTAGCATTGTGAAGGCACCTCCAGACTGGGTTCATCTGTGCCCTTTTGACATCCTCTTGCCTCATCCTCATAGGCCTGTAGATGTTGACTTTGTTGTAAAGGACCGCCGGCGAGTCGCTGATGTATTGCCGGTGGTAGTAGTTGACCTGGATGCCGTTTGGCTGCGGGTTCATGTAGGTGGTGTAACCGTGGAAAGAATGGACCCTGCTGAGAGGCGATGGTGACGCCGTGTGTCTGCTGCGGACAGGAGCCTTGGGCGGTTGCCTGCTTCGCGAGCCGCTGTGGTTCGACGGGCAGCTGAAGGGGTCCGACGGGGTGCGGAGGCTGCCCTGGTTGCTGCTGTTGGTGAGGCTGCCTTGGGTGGCTGCCGTGCTCTTGTTGAGCAGGAAGAGGGACGTGTGTGACGGAGGCCTCAACCCGGCCACAGGCTTGGATAAGGCGTAGAGGTGCCGGAACTCCTCGTCAAACAGCTCCACCACTTGGCCCGTGAACTTGGAGAGGAAGTTGCGGTGGACTTGGCCGCACAACCACGTGAAGCTGGGAGGCAAGAGGAGGCGGGCGGTTGGGTGCGAAGTGGAGGAAAGATGGGGAAAATATCCAGGTTAACAACTTAGAAAGGCATAGTAATAATTATTATTATTATTTATACCCTGCTCATCTGGCTGGGTTTCTCCAGCCACTCTGGGGAGCTCCAAACAGAATATTAAAAACATGATAAAACATCGAACATTAAAAGCTTCCCTAAACAGGGCTGTCTTCAGATGTCTTCTAAAAGTCAGATACAGTCATACCTCATATTACGTCCGCTTCATGTTACGTTCTTTCAGGTTATGTCCCGCAGCGACCCGGAAGTACCGGAAAGGGTTACTTCTGGGTTTCGCCGCTCACACATGTGCAGAAGCACAAAATGACATCATGCGCATGCACAGAAGTGGCGAATGGCAACCCGCGCATGCGCAGATGCGCTGCTGCGGCTTGCGTTCTTTTCATGTTGCGAACGGGCCTCAGGAACGGGTCCCGTTCGCAACCAGAGGTACCACGGTAGTTGTTTATTCCTTGACATTTGATGGGAGGGCGTTCCACAGGGCGGGCGCCACTACCAAGAAGGCCCTCTATCTGGTTCCCTGTAACCTCGCAGTGAGGGAACGGCCAGAAGGCCCTCGGAGCTGGACCTCAGTGTCTGGGCTGAATGGTGGGGGTGGAGAAGCTCCTTCAGGTATACTGGGCTGAGGCCATTTAGGGTTTTACAGGTCAATACCAACACTTAAGGGATGCGGGTGGCGCTGTGGGTTAAACCACAGAGCCTAGGGCTTGCCGATCAGAAGGTCGGCGGTTCGAATCCCCACGACGGTGTGAGTTCCCGTTGCTTGGTCCCTGCTCCTGCAAACCTAGCAGTTCGAAAGCACACCAGTGCAAGTAGATAAACAGGTACGGCTCCGGCAGGAAGGTAAACGGCATTTCCGTGTGCTGCTCTGGTTTGCCAGAAGCGGCTTAGTCATGCTGGCCACATGACCCGGAAGCTGTACGCCGGCTCCCTCGGCCAATAAAGCGAGATGAGCACCACAACCCCAGAGTCAGCGACGACTGGACCTAATAGTCAGGGGTCCCTTTACCTTTACCTTAAAAAGGTAAAGGGTAAAGGTACCCCTGCTCGTACGGGCCAGTCTTGCCAGACTCTAGGGTTGTGCGCTCATCTCACTCTATAGGCCGGGAGCCAGTGCTGTCCGCAGACACTTCCGGGTCACGTGGCCAGCGTGACATCGCTGCTCTGGCAAGCCAGCGCAGCACACGGAACACCGTTTACCTTCCCGCTAGTAAGCGGTCCCTATTTATCTACTTGCATCCGAAGATGCTTTCGAACTGCTAGGTTGGCAGGCGCTGGGACCGAACGACAGGAGCGCACCCCACCGCAGGGATTCGAACCGCCGACCTTTTGATCGGCAAGTCCTAGGTGCTGAGGCTTTAACCCACAGCGCCACCTGCGTCCCTTACCTTACCAACACTTACCACCTGCGTCACCTTTACCTTACCAACACTTTAATTTAATGGTCAGCACCAACACATAGCCTCTTCTACACATAACTCAAGGGACTGATGTGGACTTAAGAACGTAAGCCCATCTAGTTCAGCATTCTACTCTCACCGTGGCCAACCAGATGCCTGTAGGAAACCGGTCAAGTCATAGACTCATAGATTTGGGAGGGACCACGAGATTCATCTTGTCCAACTCCCTGAAATGCAGGAATCTTTTGCCCAAGGCGGGGCTCAAACCCACAGCCCTGAGATCAAGAGTCTTGTGCTCTACTGGTTGAGCTAGCCCAGGCTATATAAGAAAAAGTGTTTTGACTTGCAATTTTACTAGACTAAAGAAGTTCCAAGTGCCCAGGTTTTCTTCTTGTTGAGCAACTGGGTGGAAAAAATGGCTTGCATGGGTTTATAAAAGTTGCTTTCTTTACCCCTCTGCAAGTAAAACTGGCTAGAATTGTAAGGGATCTGGAATATCCCCAAGAGCTAGAGGGTTTTTCCACCTGCTTCCTATCCCCTAACCGGCTCTGCCCATTCTTAACCAAAGGAGGAAAATCCCGATTTCAGCTTGTTTTCTTACTGTCACCAGCTGTTTTTCAACATGCATCGTTTGGGGGCTTGAGGGGAGATTTTAGGTTTCTGCATAATTTAGCCTTGCATAGCTAAAACACAGGCAGGTGTGCCAGATATTGCTTAATGCCGCATATCAATGTCATGACGAGGCAGATGCATTTGTGTGTGTTTGTAAGAAAATTAATTGGGTGTGAAGATCTCTTCTAGCCCAAAGCTAGCATAGTTCTGTTTAAAGTTGGTTTCTGGGGAGGGGGGGGGGGAGAACCAGCATAAGGCAGGACTTTGTTTTGGAGAGTACACCTCTAAATCACGCTCCTCAATCCCCTATGATTGCAAGCAGGGATGATGATGATGAGGATGATGATGATTGGTGCTCACTGGTACAGAGTACCAGTACCTCTCTCATGAGTACTGGCACTGCATTATTATTTTACCCAAAAAGAGGAGTAATTGCAAAAGTTCAGCCACAAACAATTACACCTGTATGAAGGCTGTCGGAACACCAGGTCAACTGTTCAAATTTAATACTGTATGATGTTAAACAGCATATTAAAAAGCAGAGGCATCACCTTGCCGACAAAGGTCCGTATAGCTAAAGCTATGGTTTTCCCGGTAGTGATGTATGGAAGTGAGAGCTGGACCATCGCCAAAGAATTGATGCTTTTGAATTATGGTGCTGGAGAGTCCCACGGACTGCAAGAAGATCAAACCTATCCATTCTGAAGAAAATCAGCCCTGAATGCTCACTGGAAGGACAGATCCTGAAGCTGAGGCTCCAGTACTTTGGCCACCTCATGAGAAGAGAAGACTCCCTGGAAAAGACCCTGACGCTGGGGAAGATGGAGGGCACAAGGAGAAGGGGACAACAGAGGACGAGATGGTTGGACAGTGTTCTCAAAGCTACCAGCATGAGTTTGACCAAACTGCAGGAGGCAGTGGAAGACAGGAGTGCCTGGTGTGCTCTGGTCCATGGGGTCATGAAGAGACAGACACTACTAAATGACTAAACAGCGTGTTAAACTGTCTTTGTGCTGTTGCTTCAAGTATGCATTTAGAAATATGATGGGGCTACTTGTTTGATACAGCATATGCCTTTTGGTGGGGGCTCTCCAGAAAGGTTGCCCATGAAGTGGACTGAAAACTGTTGCTGTCCCTGTCAAGATTAAAATGCATCTTGTAACTTCAAACATTATTTTTAGTAAGTTGGCAACCCAAATACGCAGAAGCACTCGGGCCAACTTGTGCATTTGGCAGCCTAGTAAGTTAATGTTTATTAGAGATATTTATGCTTGTGATATAGTCACATGGAAGATTTTTTTTTAAAAAAATGTATATAGCAGCAAGCGAGGTGTAGTAGCCTGGCAGCAGTTGCTGTTGCCCATCTGCTTAAATTGTTCCTCTCACCAGTCAAGCGGCGCAAATGAACTGTCAAGTTATTTTTTCCTACAAGCTTCAGTGCAGAAGACAGCTGTGAGCACAACCTTCTTGCAATGGGGTGAATGGATGTAGCAGGTGAGCTTACCTGTACGATCCAGACAGAACGTATCTCCAATCGGAGATGATGAATTTTTCTTGGATTTGCCCGGAGAATTTTCGGCCCGATTTGGCGCAGTAAACCTCCCCTGTGACGCTCCGCACGGAAATATTCTGGGAAGTTATCAAAGAATGCTACAAGTTAGTCACAATCTCTCGGCCCTGATCTACCACACAGGGTTGTTGCATGGTTAAAATGACGCAGAGCCATCAGCTCCTTGGAGGAAAATATTGACATATAAATATTGACGGTTATTGTGCATCTCACGAATCAGACTAAAGTCCAGAAAAACTTTTAAAAAATTGTTAAGGTGCCACAAGATTCTGGGTTGGTTTTGTTGCGAAAGGACTAGCGTGCCTGTTTCTCTGGAAGCTGTTATTAATTGTTTTCCATTATTTATTTGTGCTCTTGTATAGATACTTATAGGACGCGGGTGGCGCTGTGGGTAAAAGCCTCAGCGCCTAGGGCTTGCCGATCGAAAGGTCGGCGGTTCGAATCCCCGCGGCGGGGTGCGCTCCCGCTGCTCGGTCCCAGCGCCTGCCAACCTAGCAGTTCGAAAGCACCCCCGGGTGCAAGTAGATAAATAGGGACCGCTTACTAGCGGGAAGGTAAACGGCGTTTCCATGTGCTGTGCTGGCTTGCCAGATGCAGTTTTGTCACGCTGGCCACGTGACCCGGAAGTGTCTCCGGACAGCGCTGGCCCCCGGCCTCTTGAGTGAGATGGGCGCACAACCCCAGAGTCTGTCAAGACTGGCCCGTACGGGCAGGGGTACCTTTACTTTTTTATAGATACTTGTAAATAATACCACTTGCATTCTGATGCACTTCTGAGTTCCCCTAGAATCCTGCCCCATGCCCCATTCCGGCCAGAGAATTACGAAAGTATGTGGAGCCCCTCAGATATTTTCCAAATTGCTTTCCCAGTTGCCTCTGCTACCTCAAAATGTTGCAAAATGTTACAAAATGTTGCCCAATACAGATTTTATTCTTGATCTATTCACTAGTTAAATCCCCTGACATATTATCTCCTTGCTCCTACTAAAACACACAACCCCATGAGCTGACGGTTTGCCATCCAGGCGTGGTTTACTCCCAAGGCCCACTCAACTCAGCAATTGTGCCAACAGCCCAAAAACTGGGGGGGGGGGGATGTATCTTAATTGCCCCCTCCCTAGTCAGCAGATGGGTCGCTCGATGAGCAGCGGTTGACCTGGGCAGCTGCGTGTCCTGTTTGTATCTGCGTGGCATGTTTTGTGCCAATGTGCGAGGGGTCCACACCTGCTTTTGGTCACACCCACTGTGGGTATATTCCTCCAGCCCTGAGGGCTGGCCAAGGGTGAACCATAGCCCTTCAGCCGAAGGAAGATTAGACAGCATTGTGATGATCTCATCGAAATAATCTGCTACCTTGAATTGGCCACGTCATCAGATATAGGACCAGCCCTAACTACAACAGAAGTGTACTGTCTCATGACTGGTTGATGGACACTAGCTTGGATAGCATAGTTCTGTTTTAAAGTTGGTTTCTGGGGGAAACAGAACCAGCATAAGGCAGGACTTTGGTTTTGGAGAGTACACCTTCAAGAAGTGTACTGTCTCTGACAGCAGAGGTAGAACAAAGCCACCAGGGTTGGCAACCACCGATAGTCTCAGGGCAGATCTGCACCATACCTTTAAAGCACATAAAGGTAAAGGGACCCCTGACCATTAGGTCCAGTCGTGACCGACTCTGGGGTTGCAGCGCTCATCTCGCTTTATTGGCCAAGGGAGCCGGCGTACAGCTTCTGGGTCATGTGGCCAGCATGACTAAGCCGCTTCTGGCGAACCAGAGCAGTGCACGGAAACGCCATTTACCTTCCCGCCGGAGCGGTACCTATTTATCTACTTGCCCTTTGACGTGCTTTCGAACTGCTAGGTTGGCAGGAGCAGGGACAGAGCAATGGGAGCTCACCCCGTCGCGGGGATTCAAACCACCGACCTTCTGATCAGCAAGTCCTAGGCTTTGTGGTTTAACCCACAGCACCACCCGCGTCCCTTTTAAAGCACAGAGAATTGTAGAATTGGAAGGGACCTCAAGGATCATCTAGTCCAACCCCCTGCAATGCAGGAATCTCAACCAAAGTATCCCCGACAGGTAGACATCCAACCTCCGTCAAAAAGCTTCCAATGAAGTCCACAACCTACTGAGGGAGTCCGTTCGACTGTCAAGCAGCTCTTACTGTCAGAAATGTTTGCCAGCACATGGCAACCCCCAGAGAATCCTGGGAACTGCAGTTTGTTAAGGGTGCTGGGAATTGTAGTTCCGCGAGGGGGAAACTGTGGTTCCCAGGATTATTATTATTATTATTATTTAAAAAAAAGATATTTATTAAGATTTTAGGCAATAAAACAAAGTTCACACTCACAACCCAAAAGAAAAAACACCATCACAATCAATCAACAAAGCCAAAGAAGAAGAAAAAAACGCAGTAAAACCCCCCCCATACAAAATAGAAGAAAAAAGACATAAAAAACATTAAAAAACCAATTTCTTAGATATTATTTTCATAGCCCTCCTTCCAGACTCCCTCACATCTCCCTTTTCTGTGTTCCCTTTTACAAAATCTTATTCAGCAATACTTCACCTTCTTTTAAATCTTATTTTGTATTATACATTTCAACTGTTATGTCTCCAATTTTTCCCTTTATTATCAATTATTTGAATTTGACATAACATTATTCTAACTTCACCTTTGTTCTTATAAACCAGTTTTTGCTCCTTTCAGCTATGTCACTAATGCCATATTATCTTTATATCCTGCATCATTCTAACATTCATACAATTTACAATGCTTTTGCATTGTGGTTCCCAGGATTATTTGGCTTTAAACATGTGTTTTTAAAAGCATGGTGTGGATCCGCACTGATTCTCCATGAATTAGAGAAAACAAAGTCCTCTTTTAAAGACATCTAAGCTGGAGGCTGTCAGATAATAATGAGGATGAGGTGCCCCCCCCACTCCTTTACTTAAAACAAGCTAAGCCAAGACAACACACAGACACCAAAACAACCTTTCTATTGCTGTGTTTTGATTCAAGCTGGTTGGGGCTTGGAGAGGAAGATGGACAAGAGACTGCAATAGTACCTTGAAGTGACCCTCAGCCACATGGAGCTTGTCGCACATTTCGGTGAAGAGCTTTAGGTTGCTGTGGTCGAGCAGCAGGTAGACAAACACCCTCCGTTTGTTTGCGGCTTCCAAGACGTCGCAGAATATCTCGGCGTCAGTGAACACATCCATCAGGATAGCCAGTACCTGGGATGGGGTCCAGAAGGAGGAAGGGAGGGAGGCAGATGAAGGCCAAGCTGAAATACACTCTGAGGACCTGGGAACATCGTACCTGCCAAGCAGACCGGTGGCAGTACAGTGGTACCTTGGTTCTCAAATTTAATCCGTTCCGGAAGTCCGTTCCGAAACCAAAGGGTTCCAAAGCCAAGACACGCTTTCCCATAGAAAGTAATGCAAAATAAATTTTACTATATAACAAGACCATTGATACATTAAATGAAAGCAATAAGCAATGTACTGCAGTGACACAAGCAATCCATCAGTAGCTGAATTGGGTTCCCCCCCAAAAGAGCCACAAACACAAAAGCACAAAATAAATAGCAAAAACAGACAGACCTCAGCGTAATACTCAAAATGGAAGTGTGGCACTCAAAACGGAAGCATAACACTCAAAACAGAGCACATTTGCCTTCTGAAAAAAAGCTCACAAACCGGAACATTTATTTCCAGGGTTTGCAGTGTTTGGGTTCCAAGTTATTTGAGAACCAAGGCATTTGAGAACCAAGGTACCACTGTTATTTATTCAGAACTTGCTGAGCGTTCAAAGCAAGCTTTAACTCAGCCATCCTCCCAGCAGCCTTGCAAAGTATGCTTCAAAGGTATCATGTGTATTCTTGAATCCTTGCAAAATGCTGTAGAGAATGCTCTCCCCACCGCCTTTCTAGCTAGCTCCTGAAAAGGCAAATACCAGGTCCAATTTCCCTGCCAAAAGGAAGCTCTGTATTCATTCAGGTTAAAATGTAAGAGGAAATGACCATAAATCTGAAACCAAGATTTTCTCAAAGATTATTGTCGTCCGTCCCCTCTGGCCACATATTAAGCAAGGAAGGATGCTGGCCACATATTAAGCAAGGAAGGATGGGGACTTTGCTGCTTACATGCAAACAGAGCACACCGTAGTTCAGAGGTAGAGCATCTGCCTTGCAGCTGAAGGTCCCAAATTCAAACCCCAACACCTCTAGGTGCAGCTGGGACCATCCCCTCCCTTAAACCCTGGAGAGCTGCTGTCCGTCAGTGTAGACAATGATTCAGTTTAAGGTTCATCCTATATCCCAAATGACCTGCAGAGGGTACAATGTCCACTGTGTTGCTGACACGTTCAGCTCATAAAAATCATTGAATTGTAGAGTTGGAAGGCACCCCGAGGGTCATCTAGTCCAACCCCCTGCAATGCAGGAATCTTTCACCCAACATGGGGCTCAAACCCACAGCCCTGAGATTGAGAGTCTCGTGCTCTACTGATTGAGCTATCTACCGTCCTTCTCACCAAATCAGAAACCATACAACAGCTCTCGACTCTGACACAGCTTCTGGCTTATTTATTATTATTTCGTTCGGCTCATTTGATGTTTTATTATTGCATTCCTATCCCACCTTTCCTCCAAGATGGCGTACATGGCTCTCCGTTTCTCCATATCATCTTCCCAACAACCCTACCAGACAGCTTGGGCTTAGAGTTGTTGGCTGGCCCAAGGTCACCCAGTGAGCTTCACAGCACCTTTGAACCCGGGTCTCCTTGCCTGACCCACCACAGCCCTTGAGCCTTGCCTCTCCAGGCCTAGCCTGCCTGTGCATTGAAGCTCGCCCATTTGCCCACCCAAATCCCATCCGCCATACCTGACTGGTCTTGTTGATACAGCGGCGTATGATGTCCCGGATATTGCTGTTCTTATCCGTCTGGAAATACACTGTGGCGCTGGACTTCTCCTTCAGGTAGGGCTTCTCGGACGCACTCCATGTGTGGAGAAGAGCCGGTTCGCTGCTCTCTGAGATGAGAGGGAAGTACGTCCCTGACTGGAGGGACCTAGTGTCATTATTCTGCCTCGGCCCAGCTTCGCCATCGGGGTGCGTGTCGCTGGCGTAGTAAGGCTCCCTCATGTTCCTCTTGATGTACTGAGCTTCCACTGTGGACAAGAAGTCCACTTCTCCTTCTTCATCCAAGGCCTTGAGATAAGACTGGAGACCGCCATCTAAGAGGGCGTCCGTGGCCAGCCGGACACTTTCGTTGTGACTGAAATCCAGTTTCGCCAGCCGGAAGGACCAGTTTTTGACGTCCTCCAGCCGCCTCCGGATCTTGCCCATGTGTCTTGATCGATTCATGGCTCTTCACCAGGCCCATGCGCTCGAACAGAGGGCTGGATCCGGTCTGGCCTGGCGTGGTACTGGCTTAGGCAAACAACAACACCACACCACTTGCAAGCTGTGTAGGGTCCCACATCCAGCACCTGGAGGTGCCGGGTTGCAAACTCTCTTTTGTCAAGAGCATAATTTCTTAGCGAAGAAACCCACAAACCCTCAGCGCCTAAGGCGAATTGTCCTAACCACCTCTCTTCTCGATTCCACAGTGCGGGTGTTTCTCTAAAGAGAAGAAGTCAAGCAAGCTTAGCTGAGGCACTTCAGTAACGATTATGCTCCAGGTGTCCCAAGCTGATGAGTTTGCTCATCTGAGAAAGCTACACCTTCTCCTCGGGGCCCAAGAAAGTGGGTGGTGGGTGGACCAAGAAAGAAAGGAGGGGGGGGAACAACCCACCAGATGCTCATTATCCAATTATGATTTCATCAACTGATTTCCTTTTCTCCTGTCATTCAGTCAGGCAAGGCAAGGCAGAGCCCAGGCGAAAGCAGAAGCAGCCTTTCTGAATAACATTGGAATAGCTCAGTCTTAACAGACACCTACAGATTTAAAGAGGTGTGGTGCAGGTCATGTTTAGTCCAGCTCCCTTGCAAGATGTCCACAGCTAGAGAATCACCAAGAGATGTGGAAACTTGTTTCCTGAAAAGAAAAAGTTTGAAGACCACTCACTGCCTTCTCAATTCATCCAGTGTTTGCCAAACAGGTGCTCTTCAGATGTGTTGGACCACAACAGCTTGCTCAGTCAGCATCCAAAATATCTTCAGGGCACCAGTTTGGGGACGGCCAGACTAAATCACCGAAGGTTGCAAGTTTATTCCACACATACCCATGTCTGCATAAAAGCTTGGTATTAAGGTTACAGGGGATCTGGTTTGATTTTATTTTTTAAACAAGGTTATACCACATGGAAGGGACATGGGTGGCGCTGTGGGTTAAACCACAGAGCCTAGGACTTGCCGATCAGAAGGTCGGCAGTTCGAATCCCTGCGACGGGGTGAGCTCCCGTTGCTCAGTCCCTGCTCCTGCCAACCTAGCAGTTCAAAAGCACATCAAAGTGCAAGTAGATAAATAGGTACCACTCCGGTGGGAAGGTAAACGGCGTTTCCGTGCGCTGCTGTAGTTCACCAGAAACGGCTTAGTCATGCTGGCCACATGACCCAGAAGCTGTATGCCGGTTCCCCCGGCCAATAAAGCGAGATGAGCACCGCAACCCCAGAGTCGGCCATGACTGGACCTAATGGTCTGGGGTCCCTTTACCTTTACCTTTATACCACATGGAGGGATAAAACTATAGGAAAATGTGTTTATTCTCTAATGAAGAGCATTTATGTTTGACATATGTCAGTAGTTTATTGTTATTGTAATTAATAGCAACACGGGGGTGGGCTGTGCTGGGCTTGTTGGGTCAAAACTTGAGGAGGCCAGTTTTAAAAAGGAAAGGCATTTAGCAATTCTAATTATCACAGCCTGCTGTAAACCATTGAGCAGAAAGTCCCAGCGCAGAAGTGTATGTGAGGAGCAATATACGAAGATCCTTTCCCTGCCATTTTCAATCATGCACCAGCCTTTAAGGTCCAGTTAGTTAACTTGACATTAACGAACCACAGTTTTGCCCTCAACATCTGCTTGCAGCTGCACCAGGAACAACAAAAAAAGCAATTAGCCAGCAACCTGCTAAAGGCAATTACACGGGAGAGAGTCATTTGGCATCATTAACTGGACGGGTAAATAGCGGCCTGTCAGCTCGTATCAGACCAGCTGAAATGTGAAAATGTATGACATATGCCTAAATTACTGGGGCCTTTTCTTGTTTGGTCTTTTAAAATGCTTTTGTATCATGCAGGCTGTGTTATCATGCATTGCTCAGCAATGAAAAGCCGTAAGTAGATCTGAATTTCTAGGTGTGCTCCCCCCATTTCCTACACCTAAGAGGAGCCTGAAAGGCAAATATTCAAATGCTAAATATTTTCCCAGCATGGAAAGGCAGGGGTGGAAATGCTTTGCCTGTTCAATTGCTGTTTGTAATGCAGCTGTTGAAGGAAAGCCTAGAGGCTCTGTCTGTGATAAATACATAAAAATGCTTCGAAGGTTGCACACCTATTGGAAAAAAGACATGAGACTAGAAAGCTGCTTTGTTAGCAAATGCTCCCCCCCTCCCAGCTGCATAGAAAAGGGAATTTTGTACTGAAGAACGAAAAGTTGTGTGTGTGGAAATGGTCGACAATAGTACAATGCTAACTTAGTTTCAGTACAACATCAATACAGCGTAAATAATACAGAATAATCAATAAATCACCAATGAAGCAATTTCAATCTGTAAGACACTGCTAACAAAGCAGCAATTAAAAAAATAAGCTAAACATCACAATTAAAGCAAATGCCATATTAACTAATCAATACAGCATTGATAATCTATTAAACAATTTTAACGTTAGTGAAACAGCAGCAACAACAAAAACTCAGCACTGTTATAAACAGGCTCTCCACACACACCCTGACCCATAATCTTTCCCCTTTATTCAGCAATGATGGGGCTCTGAGTTCAGGAACATCTGTATTCCCCCTTCCCCTGCTTGAAGGTCTGGGGGTGGTCCTTTTCCAATTACAGTCACCAGGATTGGATTTAGGTTTGATGAGGCCCTAAGCTACTGAAGGGAATGGGGCCCTTTATATGTCCAGCTGTCCTTTGCCATCAACAAATTGTCTGTGCTGTTTTTTGTGTTGAATATATGCTATATGGTAATTTATGGACCTCATAGTATCTAAAGCTATTTGCACATGCAGAATGTAGGCACCCTATATATAGAAATGAGCAAACCAGTGATATTTTAGGCAGCAGGATAGCAGGCGGGGCCCATTACGTAAATCATAGGAGCCTACACAACACAAAACGCTGTTGCTGTGTGTAGGTTTTATTTTATTTGTTTTTTATCTTATATTTTGGAAATGTACATCCAGATTTCCCCCCTTTATTTTTTTTGGGGGGCCCCAAGAGAGTGGGGCCCTAAGCTATAGCTTGTTTAGCTTATATGTAAATCCAGCACTGAGTGTCCCCCCCAGATCCTACAAAAGCTTTTTAAAAGTTCCTCTCCTGCATTAATGGCCAGCAGCCTTTGGGGCTTGCAATAGGGCTGGGGAAGCAGGATTATTATTGCTGATGTAGTTTCTATCCTAGTCCTTCTTCCCAAAGGAACAAAAAAATTAAAAATGAAATTAAAAGGTAAAGGTACCCCTGCCCGTACGGGCCAGTCTTGACAGACTCTAGGGTTGTGCGCCCATCTCACTCAAGAGGCCGAGGGCCAGCGCTGTCCAGAGACACTTCCGGGTCACGTGGCCAGCGTGACATCGCTGCTCTGGCAAGCCAGAGCCGCACACGGAAATTAAACAAATTAAAAATGAAATTAAACAACAACAAAATTTAAAAATGCAATTACCCACCCCCCTTAATTTTTGAAACATTAAGGACATCTAAAAGACATGCAAATCATTGAGATCTTCTGAAAGCATTTGACATAATTGGATAGTGGAATCCTCTCTCTCTCTCTCTCTCTCTCTCTCTCCTACAAGAACTGGCCTCCATCCACTATGCATTCAGAACCAGCAAAATAAAATATTCCACACAAGGTGCAAGGCGCTCATTCTCACAAGGTATGTAGCTGGCTTTAAAAGGGGGGGGGGAGGCGAAGAGCAAAGCCGTGGAAGAGAAGCTTGTCCCTGACTCTTGGCTCAATGGAACCTCCCGCTCAAGAGCAGTCTACCTCCGGATTCCAATGGGAGGGAGGAAAAGCACATCCTGCCTCATGGACTTCCTAGCAGCTTCTGGTCATGGATACAAAGCCATTAGGTATGCTGACATCACCTTGCAAACAAAGGTCAGTACGGTTAAAGCTCTGGTTTTCCCAGTAGTGATGTATGGAAGTGAGAGCTGGACCATAAAGAAGGCTGATCGCCAGAGAATTGATGCTTTTGAATTACAGTGGTACCTTGGGTTACATACGCTTCAGGTTACATATGCTTCAGGTTACAGACTCCTCTAACCCAGAAATAGTACCTTGGGTTAAGAACTTTGCTTCAGGATGAGAACAGAAATTGTGCTCTGGCGGCGCGGCAGCAGCATGAGGCCCCATTAGCTAAAGTGGTGCTTCAGGTTAAGAACAGTTTCAGGTTAAGAACGGACCTCCAGAAGGAATTAAGTACTTAACCCGAGCAGAGACATCACCTTGCCAACAAAGGTCCGTATTGTTAAAGCTATGGTTTTCCCAGTAGTGATGCATGGAAGTGAGAGCTGGACCATAAAGAAGGCTGATCACCAAAGAATTGATGCTTTTGAATTATGGTGCTGGAGGAGACACTTGAGAGTCCCATAGACTGCAAGAAGATCAAATCTCTCCATTCTGAAGGAAATCAGCCCTGAGTGCTCACTGGAAGGACAGATCCTGAGGCTCCAATACTTTGGCTACCTCATGAGAAGAGAAGACTCCCTGAAGACCCAGATGTTGGGAAAGATGGAGGGCACAAGGAGAAGGGTATGACAGAGGATGAGATGGTTGGATAGTGTCTTCGAAGCTACCAGCATGAGTTTGACCAAACTGCGGGAGGCAATGGAAGACAGGAGTGCCTGGCGTGCTCTGGTCCATGGGGTCACCAAGAGTCGGACATGATTAAACGACTAAACAACAACAACATCCTCCTTTGCAGATCTGCCTGATCTGGAACTATTTTTGCTAAGCAACGATTTGGAGCAGCAAGGAATTGGCAGCTCTTTTGCAACATAATGCATTTGTTTATTTCAGGGCCATCCTTTTAGTTTTGCATTTTATTTTATCTGAAACCAGCGGGGGAGAGAAAGGGTGTTTGGCTGGGAAGGGAGAGAGCCCTACTGTTTGTAGCTTGCAAAGATCAGTAGCTGCAAACCTCACTGTCTCCGCCCCCTCCCCACCTTACAGGGCAGGAAAGATCAGCTGACGTCTAGGGTTTCCCCGTTTCACATGGAGCTTTGCAGCGACACCGCTCCGAGCGCCTCGTTAGCGCAGTAGGCAGCGCGTCAGTCTCATAATCTGAAGGTCGTGAGTTCGAGCCTCACACGGGGCAACGGCAGCACTTTTTTCTGAACCCTCAAAAAACACACACACAAAATTTCCTTTTCTGGGGTCGCCCGTGAAGCTCCTCGCCTGCACCAAAACTGACCTAGATTGCACGGTATGCAAACGACAGGGGCGCAAATTCAAGCAAGCTGCTTGGACGGTTTTAGGCGAGAGCATGTCTTTTTTTCCAATCGTTTATTTAATCAACTCGCATTTGGTTGGATCCCTGCAGGCCGGATCCTGGGCACGTGCACGGAAGAAGTAAATCCCACTGAGTTCAACGGGAATCCGCAGAAAGTATTCATTATGTAGGATGCAGGGAGGTTGCATTTAAAATTGAAGTTTGCAGCATCTCTGCACCCCTTTTGCCTGGGAGCGAGCGCCATTGCACCCAATGCGGCTTACTTCCGAGTAGACATGTGCAGGATCCTCTCTTGCAATATGTCAGCCGCTTTATGCATGCTCACTCAAAAGCAGGGTGGATTTGATTTAAATCAAATCGATTTAAATCACTAGTCAGTAAGGCTTGATTTAAATCTTTTTTTTTTTAACAGAAAGACTCCTCCTTGCTGTATAATCTTAATATTTACAACCAGATGAAGGTTTCATTTTTGGAGTATTAAATTTTCAGAGTAGTTTTTTACAGTTATATCAAAAATTACTGATTTGGTTATACTATTAGAAATACATACAGATAATTATGAAATTATGGTGAGGTTTAATAAGTTAACTGTTTATATTTGGACAACTTTTCTGCTGTACTTTATTGGAAGGAGAAAAACAATAATTTCATTAATAATAATTTAAACCATTTATTTAACTAAAACAATTACATTATAGCATATGTATCCATGTTTGTTAACTGATATATTTTTTTTAAAAAAACCCTTAGACTGAGTTTTAGCAAAACATGAAAAACTTAAAACAAATCCTTACTTACTGATGAATAGCCTTGGGACTATAATGTAACAAACAGAAAACTATCTTTAGAAAGATTTTCCCTACAAAAGCACTTTATTTTTAAAATCCGATTTACCGGTAAATTTAAAATATCATATATATCATTGATTTTTATCCACCCTGCTCAAAAGTAATCTCCATGCACCTGATGAGTAAGCCTACTGCTTCCTAGGTGTATTGGATACTGCCTTCTTTTGCTTTGGAGAGAAATCAGCATAATTTAAAATGCTACACTGCCCACTGTTTAAGAACCCAGTGCTCATCAGTCCTTCAGACAGGCAGCTCCTAAACTTTTCTCATTCGCCTCCCACACAACCTTGCACCTACCCTCTCAAAACACAAAACCAAGCCAGGCATTTAGGAATTCCCCCTCCCCTGCATGTTGATGGACAGGGGCCTTTTCTGCTGTGTCCCCTCCCTCCTTCAAGATTAAGGAATCCCCTCCCTATGGAGGTGTGGCTGGCCCAAACTCTTCAAATTTTTAAGTGAAGTTAAAAAAACCAAACCCAGAAAACTTTTTGAGTTTGAGCCACCTCTGTTAACCTTTTCTTTGAACCCATCTATTTGCAGTTCCTAGTCATTTTTAAGCTGGCTTTTCTGTTTTAATACACCTGTGGCATTGCTGGGTTTTAAATGGTTAGTTTTCAAAATCAGTTTGCTTTTATGAGATGCAAGTAGCCTAGGGTTTCTAGAGATTCGGAAAACAGCAATTGGCAGCAGTGTCCGGGCGGAAATCAGGACAATCAGGATGCATGGCAGCCAATGTTGGCAGTGCTATTTTTTAAAAAGCAGCTCAACAACATTTCTGTCTGGATTTTCACTGTTTGAAAAATGGCAGCCCTAAATCTGCCCCTCTTAGGTAGGCTGTGCCTTAAAAACTGGGCAGCAAATAAATTTATAAATGGCTTTGTATGGGGGCGGTGCAGTCTATATTTATTGTTTGTTAGCAAGTGAGTATTGTATTTTCCAATCTGGTTTTATCTTCCATGGCATGCAAGTTTCTAGAGGAAGAGAGAACTTGAGAACATTCAAACCACACCCACCCACACCCCGCCCCACGTGTTATGGGGCTGAAACAATGTGTTTTCTCATTATGTGACATGCTTCTGTTTGGCATCAGTGAACATCATTTTTGTCAGTAATATAAGAGATTGCACATAGACTCCATTAAGGTGGGTTACTGGAATTTGCACAGATTTAGTCCTCTTTATACAATCAGCAGGGCCAAATAATCTTGTATCTAAGCACTACAGCATTGACGATTTGGTCAAAATATGTCACCAGACCTATTTCTGATAGGGACACCGAGCGGCATGCTTTTATGCACCATGTATTGCTGATGTTTTATTTGAAAATACATGTGTCTTTACTTTAGAGATTTGCTTTACAAAACAGCTACACCTTTTGTTTGGTATTTTATTTTTATGTACAAAAATATTTCTAAAGGCATTGAGAATAAAAATGGTCTAAAAAAATCAGTCCCTTTGATCTCTTAAATGCAGCTCCTAAGTGGAAAAAGTCCATCTGCAGGCAGATGTTGTCCCTTCAGCTGCTCCACTGCGCATCTGTTGGTGGGGCTTGCTTTCCACGAGCCTGCGACATGACCTTTCGCCTGAGCTGTCTAACTTCCACCAGCAACTCCCGCTCTCTGGATTCCAGCTCTTGCCGTCCTCTGTCTAAAGAAACTAACAAAAAAAGGAAAGATGAGAATTAAAAGCCCCCCTGGGGATTACAAGCGTGGAACAGCAACTTTTTGGAGATCAAAGCGGCACGAAGTTATGTTTTATTTGGAAAGTGTAATTGCACATGTGAAAAGAACATTAGATGAGCGTGCGGGATTGGGCACCTAGTCCAGCATCGTGCTCTCTCAGTGGACACGATGCGGGTGGCGCTGTGGTCTAAATCACTGAGCCTCTTGGGCTTGCCAGTCAGAAGGTCAGCGGTTCAATTCCCCGAGATAGATTGCTGTTGCTCTGTCCCAGCTCCTGCCAAACTAGCAGTCTGAAAGCACAACAATGCAAGTACAATGGTACCTTGGGTTACAGACGCTTCAGGTTATAGACTCCGCTAACCCAGAAATAGTACCTCGGGTTAAGAACTTTGCTTCAGGATGAGAACAGAAATTGCGCAGTGGTGGCATGGCTGCAGCAGGAGGCCCCATTAGCTAAAGCAGTGCTTCAGGTTAAGCACAGTTTCAGGTTAAGAATGGACCTCCAGAATGAATTAAGTACTTAACCCGAGGTACCACTGTAGATAAATAGGTACCACTGTGGTGGGAAGGTAAACGGCATTTCTGTGCGCTCTGGCTTCTGTCATGGTATTTCATTGTGCCAGAAGCGGTTTAGTCCTGCTGGCCACATGACCTGGAAAGCTGTCTGTGGACAAACGCCGGCTCCCTTGGCCTGCAAGCGAGCTGACCGCCGCAACCCCATAGTCACCTTTGACTGGACCGTCCAGGGGTCCTTTACCTTTCTACCTCTCTCAGTGGCCAGCCAGATGCCTGGGGGAAGCCTGCAAGCAGAACCTGACTACCCACAGAACTTTCCCCACTGGTGATTCCTGGTAACTGGCATTCAGAGGCATAATTCCTGCAACAGTGGAGGTAGAAGATTATACAGTGGTACCTTGGGTTAAGTACTTAATTCATTCCGGAGGTCCGTTCTTAACCTGAAACTGTTCTTAAACTGAAGCACCACTTTAGCTAATGGGGCCTCCTGCTGCAGCAGTGCCACCACTGTGCAATTTCTGTTCTCATCCTGAAGCAAAGGTCTTAACCCGAGGTACTATTTCTGGGTTAGCAGAGTCTGTAACTTGAAGCGTCTGTAACCCGAGGTACCACTGTATTTTAACGGAGGCATGGGAACCTGTAGTCCTCATCTGCCCCAACCACTATGGCCAATGGTGTTGGGGCTGGGGTTCATACAATTTTAGAGTTGGAAGGGACCATGACAGTCATCTAGTCCATCTCCCTGCAACAGTGGAATCGAACCCACAACTGAGATTCAGAGTCAGGTAAAGAGTCAGTTCGGAAGGAGCCCAAAAGACTTTGCTTAGCCACTTACAGTGTTTTGATGCTTCTTCTGCCGGCGAATCGTTTAAGCAGACGTTGCCAGGCTGTGATTGAGTCTTGCTGGGTGACAGGAGGGATTCTGAACTCTTCTGGGTCTGGGAGGCTCTCAAGTCGCGCAGTCTCTCTGCAGAAAGGGGACAGGCGGGATCCAGGAAGTTCTTGCTAAGTTAAAGGCACACTTTGAGCCAATGTATTTTATCAGTTTTACACCAAAGCCACCTCAACGTTATACCCTGAATCATGATGAAAATGATGCCATTCTTGGAGCTGTCATACAAAAGCACTTCATTTATTCATAGAACGTATTATCTGAATAATAATAATAATAATTTTATACCCTGCCCATGTCTTTCATATGCCGCCTTGGTTCATTCCTACACTAGCCAAGACCTTAGAACAGGGGTCTGCAACCTTTAAGACAAAAAGAGCCACTTGGACCCGTTTCCGAAGAAAAAAAAAACTGGGAGCCGCAAAACTCGTCATTATAAAAATAACTTTTTTGTCACTTTTTTATTATTTCTTTGTTTGACCCCTCAGAATTACTCCTCCTCATAGAACTAAACATTAAATTAACAAGTTACCTTTTTGTGTGTGTGTGTGTTCTTCACTCCCCTTCAAAACAGTGACCAGCGTACATGCCCCCTTTCAATGCACTGACCAGCGTACATGCCCCTTACAATGTAGCGGGCGGGCGGGTGGGAAGGTGACGTCGGGATGGTGTGTGACTAATGCACGCACCATCCCCATGTGACGTCACAGCCAGCACAGCGTCCGCCACAGTGGGGAGTGTCGGGGCGCACAATGCGCCTCCTCCCCTCGCTAGTATCCGCCCCAGAGCCGCGGCAAAGGTGTAAAAGAGCCACATGCGGCTCCGGAGCCGCGGGTTGCAGACCCCTGCCTTAGAACAATCTTCAAGAGCAACTCCATCATGTCAGTCTAGCCTCAAGGCCCACAGAAATACAGAGCTAGTCTAGGTTATCTGTGAAGCAGGATGACCCAGGAATCATCAAATCATACGAACTGAAAGGGACACGAAGGGTCATCTCGTCCAACCTTCTGCAATGCAGGAATCTCAACAAAAGCATCCATGGTAGATGGCCACCCAACCTATGCTTAAAATCCTCCAGGGAAGGACAGCCCACAAGGATTATCCAGCCCCTAGTCTGTACACAGTGAAGTAATGATGGAGAGATTGATAAACTGAACACATTGAACATATTATCAGCATGATTCCAGTGTACTGCTGTTATCAAATCCCCTTCTTTCTCCAAGGAGCTCAAGGTGGTGTGAATGGGGGTTATCCCATTTTATTTTCATTCTAACCCTGACAGAATCATTTAGGAAGTTTGAATTTGGGCTCAAGGTAACTTAGGACAAGGGGGATCGCAAGTGCCTGGACCAAGGTCAAAACTTGGAGGGAAGTGACTATCCTGATGTTCTGTAATACAGTGGTACCTCGGGTTACAGACGCTTCAGGTTACAGACTCCGCTAACCCAGAAAGAGTACCTCAGGTTAAGAACTTTGCTTCAGGATGAGAACAGAAATCGTGCTCTGGTGGCGCAGCGGCAGCAGGAGGCCCCATCAGCTAAAGTGGTGCTTCAGGTTAAGAACAGTTTCAGGTTAAGAACAGACCTCCGGAACGAATTAAGTTCTTAACCCGAGGTACCACTGTATAGTGGTACCTTGGTTTACGAACTTAATCCATTCCAGAAGTCCGTTCTTAAACCAAAACCATTCTTAAACCAAAGTGCGCTTTCCCTAATGAAGCCTCCCACTGCGGGTGCCCTTCCACCGTTCGGATTCTGTTCTTAGACTGAGGTAAAGTTCGCAAACCGGGATACTGCTTCCAGTTTTGTAGAGTTCATAAAGTGAATCGTTCATAAACAGGACTGTTCTTAAACCAAGGTACCTCTGTAGTTAAGACAGTTGGACTATGACCTGGGAGTTCAGGGTTCGAATCCCCACTCAGCCATGAAGCTCCCTGGGTGTCCTTGGGCGGGTCACCATCTCTTAGTCTGACCTACCTCGCAGGGTTGTTTGCGAGGATGAAAGGGGGAGGAGGGGAACCAGAAACGCCACCTTGAGATCTTTGGAAGATAAAGGTGCCATATAAATGTTAAAGATCGGCTCCCATCAGCCTCAGCCAGCACTGTCAAAGGTCAGGGATTAAGCGATCTGTTGCCCAAGGAGATTTGGACGGCCACAGGATGCTCACACCTATCGTATCCACAATATAAGCACACTAGCTTTCAAATGGACCACAAATGTTACCATGTGTTTCAACTTTGATGTCTGAGGTAGTATTAAAGGTTTTCTTTTTAACAGAAATGCCTGAGTAAATGAACAAAACACGTGGACTGCATGCAGGAGGCTTAGGCACTCACCAAAATAGCTGTCTTCGTCTTGGAGCTTCTCAGCCAATTCTACTGCATCGTTCATTTCCCGTTCTAGAAAGCGCTTCCTGTTGGCATCCAAAGCAGCGGTCACAGCCTGCTCTGCTGCTAGCTGCTCTTGCTTTTCCAGGAGTTCCTCCCACTGAAAGAAAACAGGCACAGAGAAGATGTTGTATTGAAAAAGGGAGAGAGAGCAGTTGAAGAAAGAGGCAGCAGCATCAGGGACCAGCACTCTTAAAGGTAAAGGGACCCCTGACCATTAGGTCCAGTCGTGACCGACTATGGGGTTGCGATGCTCATCTCGCTTTATTGGCCGAGGGAGCCGGCGTACAGCTTCCGGGTCATGTGGCCAGCATGACTAAGCCACTTCTGGCGAACCAGAGCAGCGCACAGAAACACCATTTACATTCCCGCCGGAGTGGTACCTATTTATCTACTTGCACTGGCATGCTTTTGAACTGCTAGGTTGGCAGGAGCAGGGACCGAGCAACGGGAGCTCACCCCCGTTGTGGGGATTCGAACTGCCGACCTTCTGATCGGCAAGTCCTAGGCTCTGTGGTTTAACCCACAGTGCCACCCGCGTCCTCTGCCCCGGCCTCGAATTCCTCCAGAGCTTTCTACGAAGGCCATGGAAAGAGGCATAAGTGCAGGGATCCCAGTTGGTGTGGGGGGTCAGGTGGGATTGCTATGAGGAATTATGAAAAATGGAGCATGCCATTGTGTCAGCAATGAAAGCATTGCTTTGACTGGGCTTGATTCATTGACAATAATTTCTGATCAAATCCCACAAGCCTCTGCATCTCTGCTCATTTTCTCTATTGTCCATTCTCTCTGCCTGACAGTCACGTATAGCATATTACACAGGCCAGGCATCCTGGGTCATAAGTATAGAAGGTAGCTTTTGATATAGCTTTTGTTAGATTTGTTAATCTTAGGGCCAGGAAGAGAGTTCACAAGGAGATGGTAAATACTACCTGTCCTTCCTCTCCTGTTTACTGCTGTTTATGACCTCCAGGGTTTGCTAAAAGCATTCTTCCTTGATTCCTATTTTATTTACTCTGCATGCTCAAGTAGGAAATAGTTTCTTTGTAGTTAAAAGGATTTCTCTAATCTAACTTTGTCCCACATGTTTTTGAAATGCTCAGAGGACATCTGATTGGTTCTTACAGCACTGGGTTATAAGTTCTTTTGTTAATAAAAGGGACCTGGGCCAGGGTGTGACAGATTATTATACACACTTCCTCCCAGAATCTTGCTGGCCAAGCCTCGTGTGTATTTTATTAATCAGGGTCCAATCCTTCCTAGCCTTTGGAACGCAACAGTTGGGACTGCGGTGAGGAAGCAAACGGGCTGCTACATTTTGAAGGAACAGGAAGCAACACACCGTAAGCCGCCCAACCAGAGCCACGCAAGAGGTGAACTGAATGTGTGCTTCATCAGCCACAGAAGTGGTCCCTCTCCGTGCCCTGTGACCCAACCGCATCCACCAGCAGAGGCGCAGACAACTCTGGCCAACCTCACAGCACTCACTTTTCTGGCTTCCTCCTCTTTCATTGCCCCAAACAGCTCTGACTCCGCCATTCTGTTGTTACGGAGGTGCCTGGCCAGCTCTCGATATCCCAGGTCGCGATCCAGGTCGCCGCTTCGTTGCTTGCGCAGGACCTGAGTCCGCCAGTCCGTGTTGATGTGCTCTTGATCGGCTTTGGCCAGGCATTCTTCAACCACCTCAAAAAAAGAAAAGAAAAGAAAGATACTATTTGCATCAGGGAAAGACAGGCTTTGAGTCCGTTCCCTCGAGGAATGAGCCAGGCTTGTAAGAAGAGCTACCACCTCATTGCTTGCCTATGAAGGGTGAAAATTCTCAGCAGGCGATCAAAAAAGGAGGCTTTGCAAAAAGGAATCCCCCCCATTATCCACAAATCACTAATAAATGGGTATATTAACAACAACAACAACAACAATTTATTATTTATACACCGCCCATCTGGCTGAGTTTCCCCAGCCACTCTGGGCGGCTTCCAATCAAGTGTTAAAAACAGTACAGCGTTAAATATCAAAAACTTCCCTGAACAGGGCTGCCTTCAGATGTCTTTTAAAGATAGGATAGCTGCTTATTTCCTTCACATCTGAAGGGAGGGCATTCCACAGGGCGGGCGCCACTACCGAGAAGGCCCTCTGCCTGGTTCCCTGTAACCTCACTTCTTGCAGTGAGGGAACCGCCAGGAGACCCTCGGCGCTGGACCTCAGCATCCGGGCTGAATGATGGGGGTGGAGACGCTCCTTCAGGTATACAGGTATATATATATTCAAGTATATATATATATATTTGGGTAAGTGGAGCAGACCTTTTGTGAACTTTCAGTGTAACCCTGAAAGTACAGTAGCTTGCTTTGCTTAAAAGACACCTAGAGATGAATAGGCATGTGAAGCCAGGAGAGACTGGCCTGGTTTGGGGGCACAGAGTCACACTCCCCAACAGTAGCGTCACTACCATTCACTGAGACAGTGTGGGGCAGGGTGGGCACAAGATGGGGGTCACAATATTGATTATGACTTATGGGAAATGTGTGTTTCAACACAAGGTTAAAAATCAGGAGCTACAACGATTTCTGCTCTTACTTGCTTTGCGTTCGATTCTCCGTCCTGCTCAATTTCAATCAGCCTCTGAAGGAAAAGGTCTTCGTGATCAGCTCTTGTCCGGCTCACGTCCAGCTCCCCTTTCACTTCCTGAGCCACACTTTCCTGCTCTTTGAGTAGTTTCTGCCAAGGTAGAAACTTTGGTTAGAAACAAGGATGGCGTGGAAGAGTGTTCTTTATCAGCTGGAGTTTGTTTTGTATCAGAAGCACTAACAGGGATGCATCTTCAAAAGGTACAAAAAGTAAAGTGCAGGTATAAATATGAAGATCTGCAGAAGGGACATGGAAAAGAGTTAAGAGCCTCGGACAGAAGATCACCAGGTTGATGGACTAGATGGAATGGATAGAAAGGACTGACAGAACCCGAGACCAGGGAGAAGAGACGGTGGATGAAGATTGGAAGAAAGTTTAAAAATTTATTTAGAGAAATATTGTAAAATTAATGAGTGTTAGAAAAATGTTGGAATGAAAATATAGGGCTTTAGTAGAAATGTTATAAGGAGTTAAGTATAAATAAGTTTTAGGATTTTTTATGGTAAGATAAGGTTAAAATAAATTAAGACAATTAAATGACAGAAGATAGTGAAAGATGGAAAGGATTTGCTGAAATAATTAATAACTAGAATACAAAAAAGGGAGGTGTGAGGAGGTCGATGAAACAAGTTAATGAAAGATAAAGATATGGAAATATTGGATGTGTTTTTAATTGTTTTTGCTTTTGTTTTTGTTTAGATGTATTGTGTTTTTTGTTCTTTTTTATATATGTATTGTAATTTGTATTGTTTACTTTTTTCTTTCTTTTTCTTATTTTTTTCTGTAATCTTAAACTTTTAATAAATATCATTTAACAAAAAAAAAAAAGGTACAAAAAGGACTGAACTGCCATGCCGAACAAGAGGAGCCGGAGTGATTCTGCAGGTTAGAACAGCTGGATTTCTAGCCTGTTGCCAATTTGAAGCTCAGATCTGGCAGCACAGAATCACAGAGTTGGAAGTGATCCCTGAGGATCATCGAGTCTGGCCCCCTGCAATCCAGGAATCTCAACTAAATCATACGTAACAGATGGCCATCCAACCTCTTCGGTCCCTCTCCAACACAGTAAACTTTCCAAGCCACTCAGCTTTCCATCTGCATCCAATCTCAACTTTGACAGTGAAGACGATGAAGGTCTAACCCATTGTAGAGATGCATCAAATGCCCACCGAACTACAGTGAAATAACTAGGGCAAGGCATAGTCCATCATCATCATCATCATCATCATCATTTATTATTATTATTTATACCTCACCCATCTGGCTGGGTTTTCCAAGCCACTCTGGGCGGCTCCCAACAGAATTAAAAGCACAATAAAACCTCAGACATTAAAAACCTCCCTAAACAGGGCTGCCTTCAGATGAGATACGACTGCAGGGTCCCAGCAAGCGAAGCGCACAAACCTGCTCAAAAAGCCGCCTTTGTGCTGTGAGCTCCATCTGCCGCACTTCTACATCCTGAACTGTAGCAGCAGTTTCTTGCTCTCTCATAGACGCCTAGGACAGAAAGATATTGTTAGCCCAGAAGAGCAACGATGTCCTTTCTTTTGTTGCCAGCATCTCAATATACAGTGGTACCTTGGTCCTCAAACTTAATCTGTTCCAGGAGCCCATTCGACTTCCAAAACGGTTCACAAACCAAGGTGTGGCTTCCAATTGGCTGCAGGAGCTTCCTGCACTCAATCGGAAGCCGCGTTGGACGTTTGGCTTCCAAAAAACGTTTGCAAACCAGACCATTTGTGGCGTTTGGGAGCCAAAACGGTCGAGTACCAAGGTACAACTGTATATATAAATAAATAACAACAATACACCCACACACACACACCAGGGTGGAGGGAAGTGGTATCATTAACCAATACAACTTCTTGTAAAAAGGCATCGTCCACCTCTCAGCCTCCCCTTACAGCAGCCTTTCTCACCCTGTGGGTCCCCAGATGTTGTTGAACTACAACTCCCATCACCCCTAGCTAGCAAGGCCAGAGCTCAGGGATGATGGGAGTTGTAGTCCAACAACAACTGGGGACCCACAGGTTGAGAACCGCTGCCTTACAGATTTCCTACTTGGATCTAGACCAGCAGGGTCTAACTTTTCAGGTCTCGGTGAACCCAACCCCATAGTGAAGTTGTCCGGGGCTGGATCCACACACTCAAACGATGGCTACTTGGCCATAGAGAGACCAGCTCGCCCAACTCAAGAAAGCTGTTAGATGGCCCTGGGAAACGTGAGAGTGCTCCAGAAGCCCTCAAAGTAGCTACACCTGCTGGTTTCTGCAATCCACTTTCGGCTTGGTCCTTACCCAAGCAGGAGAAAGATGCAGGAGAGGAGTTTAAAGGCAGAAAAGCCGAGATGGAGAGCCTTTGGCCCTTCCCAGTGTTGCTGCTGGACAGAGCTTTACCTTTCTTGCAATTTCGTCATCAAGCCGTTTGAGCTCCATTTCCCGCTGATCTTGCTGGTACTTCAGGAAACGCCTCCTGGCGGCTTCCAGTAACTGCAGCTCCTTCACTTTCAGCTCTCGCTTCACAGCCGCTAGTCTTCAAAATGCAAACAAAGAGACAGGAATCAAGGAGGGCAGGAACAAGTGACCCTCTTGTGATACGGAAGTGACACTGTGCATTAGTAGCCTTTTCTAAGCAGCTGGCCATCAGCCCCAGCTACTATTGCCAGGGATAATGGGAAGTGTAGCCCAAAAACTGATGCAGTGTGAAATTCTGGAAGCAGCTTCCAGCTGCCTACTGTAGCAATTCTCACTCTATGACAGGGATAAAAATCAAAGATTTTTTAAAAAATACAACAGATTTAAAAAATTTAAATCGGATTTTTAAAATAAAACACTTCTGGAGGAAAAATCTTTCTAAAGATAGTTTTCTATTTAAGTTACATTGCACAGTGGTACCTTGGTTTTCAAACTTAACCCGTACTGGAAGTCTGTTCCAAAACCAAAGCGTTCTTATATATTAACAAAGCTGTATTCGATGGATGAAAGTACATGATGTTTGACATGATTGAGAAACTAAGATGTGGAGATATGCTTCAGAGATCCAGACCGTGGGGAGCTCCGAAAATTTAATAAATATAATTTGGACTATAATTTGGTCTTTTTTATTTTAGTTTTATATTTTAATTGGATGTTTTTTATTGGAAAATCAATAAAAATGATTTAAAACAAAAACAAAGCGTTCTTAAACCAAGGCGCGCTTTGCCATAGAAAGCAATGCAAAATGGTTTAATCCGTTCCAGACAATTAAAAACAACCCCTAAAACAGTAATTCAACATGAATTTTACTATCTAATGAGACCATTGATCCTGAAAATGAAAGCAATAAACCAGGCTGCAATCTACTACCTGGTATCAAAAACTGGTAGTGATTTCCCATTGCCATTGGAGGGACGAGAAGGGAGGGGGCAGTTTAAGTGGGGTGTGGAAACACATGGGGTGTGTGTGGGGAAGGAGGTGGCTAACTGGATGCAGGAGAGGAGAGTCCCGGGGGGGGGGGGGAGAGGAAGGAAAGGGAGGCAAAAGTTCTCTTTGCCCTCCAAGCCAGCCCCCCCCCTCTTGTCAAAGCAGCTGGGCTTCAGAGCGCTGCCAGGACACTTCTCCTCACCAGCCCAATCAGTGCGATCTCTCTAAAAACGGAAGTGCAACACTAAAAACGGAAGCTCAGGACACGTCCGTCTTCCAAAAAAATATTTCGAGAATCAGAACGCTCACTTCCGGGTTTGCGACGTTCGGGTTCTAAGTTGCTTGTGAACTAGGCTGTTCAAGAACCAAGGTACCACTGTAGTCCAAAGACTATGCATCAGTAAATAAGGATTTGTTTTAAGTTTTTCACGTGTGCTAAAACTCTAAGTGTTTTTTTTTAAAAAAAATTGTTTAACCACATCAGTTAACAAACATGGAAACATATGCTATAATGTTATTGTTTTAGTTACAAAAATTGTTTAAATTGCTATCAAGGAAATGATTATTTTCATCCTTCCAATAAAGTAGTACGGCAGAAAAGTTGTCCAAATATAAAGTTAACTTATTAAGCCTCACAATAATTTCATAATTATCTGTGTATTTCTAATAGTATAACCAAATCAGTAATTTTTGATATAACTGTAAAGACAACTCTGAAAATTTATTATTCCAAAAAGGAAACCTTCATCTGGTTGTAAATATTATTATACCAGCAAGAGTGAGTCTGTCTGTTAAAAAAAATGATTTAAATCAAGTCTTACTGACTTGTGATTTAAATTGATTTGATTTAAATTAAATCCACCCTGCTCTGTGGCCCAATAACGTAGAGCTTTTTACAGATGTAATCTAAACAGGGAAATTATATTTTGCAAGACAAGTCCATCTGCAGAAGAGCAGTTCTTCCAGTAATATTCCAGAGGTCAGTACCAGGGATGCTAAAATGGAAAATACCTCCGCCTTTGCTCTGCTAGTTTCTCCTCTTCCTTAAGTAGAATCTTCCTCCTTTGCTCCTCAGCCTCCTGAAGCAGCTCTTGCTTCCGATACCAAGTTTCATCTTCCACTCTGCGCTCGGCTGCTTTGGCCTCTATCTCCTGGACCAATTGTCTGCAGAGAACAATCACAGGGGAGTTTTCAAATGTTTGATGTTTCATTTTGCTTTTACATTTGTTGGAAGCCGCGCACAGCGCGTGGGGTAATGCAGTTAAGTGGTCAGGGTTCAAAAAATAGAATTGACTGTTTAATGAAGCAAGAGTTCAAGCAAGTCCATCAACTTTTCAGTTCAAAGAACAAAATAGTTTTTAATCTCAAATACTATACGTAGGCAGTATAGATCACTATAGAGTGGCCTAGATTATAAAGCAATGCAGGCTGAAGAGGGGAAAAAAGTTTGTTGTACATTAAAAAAAACACCATTGTTCCAAAGGCTATACATTTATCTAGTCGTACCTTGGAAATCGACCGGGAACCGGTCCGGAAGTCCATCCGACTTCCAAAACGCTCGGAAACCAAGGTGTGGCTTCCGATTGGCTCCAGGAAGCTCCTGCAGCCAATCAGAACCTACGCCGGACATTCGGGTTCCAAAAGAACGTTCGCAAACCGGAACACTCACTTCCGGGTTGGCAGCGTTTGGGAGCCAAAATGTTCGACTCACAAGGCGTTTGACGTCTGAGGTACAACTGTACTGGCAATAGATGGGCAAGTCCAAAAACCCAAGATATTTTTCTCTTCAAATGTTCAGTTCTTCCCTTTCACAGGGGCCCCTGCCTGTCAAAATGACACAAGGATGTCGGGTGGCCTTTTTACGTTTGCCCACATAGTTAGAAATCAAACCACACGGGCTAAGGGACAGTGATTTGCAAGTGTCACTCATCAATGGTGGCTGCATCTTCTCCCCTTTCAGCCAAATAGCCACCCGACCTTTGCAAAGGAGACCTAGGAAGCGTCACCTAAATGTTTAGCCAAAATCTGCTTTCCCTGCAATTTCCACCCACTGCTTCTAGTCCGGAGCCACAGATACGGTGGTACCTCGTGTTACGTACCGTCCTCCTTGCGAGCGCTTCGGGTTACGAGCTCCGCTAACCCGGAAGTAGATGCTCCCAGTTGCGAACTTTGCCCCGGGATGAGAGCAGAGGTTGCACGCTGGCGGCAGGAGGCGCCCATTAGCGAAAGCGCGTCTCATGTTAAGAACGGTTTCGGCTTAAGAACGGACCTCCGGAATGAATTACCGTATTTTTCCATCTATAAGACGGCCCCCTGTATAAGACGTCCCCTATTTTTGGGGACTCCAATTTAAGGAAATGGGGGGAGATGGCCTCTGTGTATAAGACGCCCCCACATTTTTGACATTATTTTAAAGGGAAAAAACTTAGTCTTATACACAGAAAAATACGGTAAGTTCGTAACCGGAGGTACCACTGTAGGACCGCAGCATCTTCTAATGCAACTGATCTCCAATCAAGATGGTCCAAGTCCTGCTTTGCAAGATTGAGCTAGATTGCCCTCTTGAAGGGCAGTCCAGTTTCCCATTCCCCCTGAGCTGCCAGTCATCCTTCCATCAGATCTGCGAAACAGGCCGCCCAACTAATTCCCCGCTGCCGCCGGTTCAATACCTCTCTCTCAGGTACTCAATCTCATCCTGTCGGATTCGCTCTCGCTCCTGAGCCTGGTAATCCACAATGAACTTGGGGTACTTGTTAAAGACAGGGTACTGGCCCTTGGTTAGCGGCACAAAGTCCTCCAGCATGCGGTGCGGGTGGATGTCGGCTGGGGTGCATTCCATGAGGTGGTAGGCCTCTTTCAGCACGGCACCAACGTCAAGGTTGTTCCGATGGTGGAAGAAATACTGCAACGAAGGTGGCCTTTGGTTTAGGACAGAAATAAATAGGGGGAGAGGGACGCGGGTGGCGCTGTGGGTTAAACCACAGAGCCTAGGACTTGCTGATCAGAAGGTCGGCAGTTCAAATCCTACTTGCACTGGTGTGCTTTCAAACTGCTAGGTTGGCAGGAGCTGGGACAGAGCAACGGGAGCTCACCTTGTCGTGGGGATTCGAACCGCCGACCTTCCGACCGGCAAGCCCTAGGCTCAGTGGTTTAGATCACACCGCCACCCGCGTCCCTTCTTGCCTTTTAGGAGGTTATAAAAACAGTTTATCTGCCTAGCTACAGTCTGGGAGTGGCTGGGTGACCTCTTTTTTTAAAAATGTGAGAAATACCTTTTATCAGAACAGAGGCAGCGCTGCAGCCGTCAGCCTACCTTGTAAAGACTCTGGCAAGACTGCGGAGTGTGAAGTCGATCCGCGATCTGATACAGGTTGTGATCCACCCAGATCGAGTCAGGCAAGTATGCTTTGGAGTACCAATTTGGTAGATTCCTCCCACATTCCCTACTCCAGATGTTGCTCCACTACGCCTCCAATCAGCTCCAGACAGCATGGCCATTGGCCAGAGATTACAGGGTCACAGGTTAGTTACTCTGATATAGAGCTTAGCTATTTACTAGTGTGGACTGGGTTGTGCAGCAAGATCTCAGCTCCCAGGTGAACAGAGTTAGGCCCCGTGAATAGACACGCCGACACAGCAGCAAGATGCTCACCTCAAAGTCTTCCTTCTGATTGCAGTGAAGCAAAGGAGCTCTGGAAGAGATGATGTAAGCAGCAACCACCATCAGAAAGTAGGAAGGGTGGTTGGAGAAGATGTTATCAAACATTTTCAGCCATTCCTCCCTTGTCAGAACCTCCGAGAACATGGTTTCCAGAAGAGGCCAGGCGTAAACCTGGTGTCAGGTGGCAAAGACAATTAATGGTCACCTAAGCACAACACATCGAACAATCTCATGCTAATACTGTTCCATGCAAAGGTTGAATATGTATTTATTTTTAACCTGTGATGTTATATTGTAGCTCATGAAATGCTGAAGCAGCTCTTTGTCATGGTGTGCTAATATGTTTTCCACCATGCCGAGGATGTTGACTGGAGGGTTGGGGAAAAACTCGAACCAGTGCTGACACCAATTAACTAAAAAGAAAAGGAACAGAAACAGCTCATTACACTAACAGCAGCACACAAATGCAATTTCGTCTGCAGTTTTGGTCCCTCCAATGACTAACTCATGTTTGAAAAGTTGGTGGATGCAACAAGGGGGCAGTGATGTTGAATCTTTCTCCCAGATGTGCCTTCCATTTGAGATTTTTCAATGACAGTGTTACACGCTGCTCCCGCTAGCATGTGAATGGCCGCCATTCAATCTTATTGGGAAAAGCCACATACTGTGCTTGGGGACACTTTTGAGCAGTGCAAAACCTCTCCCACTCATTCCCAATATTGGGGAGCCCAACCCTTATTGACAGAGGGGCTCTTGGGGGTTGAATGTTGCAGCACATCCCACAGAAGTCCTCAGCATACCAGCCCTCCCTAAAGCCATCACAACTAGGGGTATTTTGCTACCTGGTAAACAATTTCCCCCTTTAATGGACTCACACATCCTTTACTGTGGAAATCAAGTGGATGCTGGACTCCATAGCTACGCCAGCAATTCACAGCTCTCCGCTATTTGCAAGCTGTCTCTTGGAAGCTACTTCAAAGGCAGTGCCTGTGCTTGGACAATCGTAGCTCGGCTTAATTGCAGCATTTCCCAAACTTGTGTCTCCAGCTGTTTTTGGACTACAATACCCATCATCCGTAGACCTGCTGGTTATGGATGATGGGAGTTGTAGTCCAAAAACAGCTGGAGACCCAATTTTGGGAAACCCTGGCTTAACGGAACCAACATATAATTATTCAAAGACAGCCCACAGTATAGGAAGTGCGTCATCATTCAAGAGCGCTCCTGCCTTACCTATTACAGTAGCAACCACTTCAAAGCAGATGAGCTGGTTGTTCTGGAAGAGTTTGACAAAAGGGAAGGCCAACAGAGGGACGTAGGGCATCTCGCCAAAGATGGCGGACCAGTGAGCTAGAGCAGATAAGGTCCTGTGCATGGACAGAAGAAGCAAGTGCTCAGAAAAAAGTTGGCCAAGAAGAATCTCATTTAGTGAAATTAAAATCAGCCTTAACCAAGCCAGTGTCCTTCGGATGGTTTGGACTATAACTCCCATCAGCCCTAGTCAGTGTGGCTGAGCTAGCTGGGGCTCAACTTCCCTTCCTTCCCACCTGAAAACATGTCCATATTTACCTTTGTAGGACTCTCAAGAGTTTCCTGCTTTTAATAGGGTATTCATTCTGAAGGTGCACAAAGGCTGAATGGGTCCCTTTATCCAACAGGCTGCTAAAGGCCAAGTGGTTTTCTGGGAGATGAAGTAAGGACCGCCAAACAAACATTCTGTAACGACAAGGGAGATTTGCAGACACAGGCCAGTTTGTGCAGAAGTGGCAGAGCCACAATGCTAGCTTCCCAACAGGTGTAGTCACAGTTGCTTACTGCAAAGGATGAGGCAGCGGAGAGGTCAGCAGGGTGCAAATGCAATGGCAGGAGTGTCTCCACCAGAACATATGCACCACACAGGCTTCCCCACTGCCTCGCACTTGCAGTAAGCAGCAGCAACCCCCCTGCTATGGGGCTGGTGTAGTGGCTCTGCTTCTGGTAGAAGGAAAGAGACCAGGTTTGCACCCCACACACCTGTATTTTGCAGGATACTCCCCAAATCCTTTCAGCAAGGTTCGCAGCCGCTTCTTGTTCAATCCATCGGGCAGCTCGTTCTGGAACAGGAGCCACAAAGTTATTTCTTGCACCGAGATGGCCTTTTCCCACCCTTCCTGTCTCTCCTCTCTAACCTCTTTCCTCCGTTTTGAATTCTGCACTTTGCAGTGTCTACTGCAGGTCCTCGTTATGACCAAGCTGCCCTTCTTTTCTGTCCTTTGTACCTTGAAATGCCATCTATTGATTTTCAAAACCAGCTGGGTGCTGCTTTAGAGCGGCTACCCTGTAAGGCACAACTTTTGAGTCAACCGTGCAAAATCACCAGCCGTTTGGCGAGAGGGGTGTTCCCAGACTGGGATGTTTGCATCTCTCTGGCAGAACTCATCTCGGCCAAGTTGTAAGGGAAAAAGAGCTGGGAACTGGGAAGGAACGAAATGTGGAATGAAACATGTATCTTCCAATTTTTTTTACCTCAGAAACATATTGGGGAGGAGTGCCTGTCTTGGCTTTAGTGGTCGTAAAGTAAAGGTAAAGGGACCCCTGACCATTAGGTCCAATCGTGGCCGACTCTGGGGTTGCGGCACTCATCTTGCTTTATTGGCTGAGGGAGCCGGCGTACAGCTTCTGGGTCATGTGGCCAGGTCATGTGGCAAACCAGAGCAGTGCACGGAAATGCCGTTTACCTTTCCGCCAGAGCGGTACCTAGTTATCTACTTTGATGTCCTTTCGAACTGCTAGGTTGGCAGGAGCAGGGACCGAGCAACGGGAACTCACCCCGTCACAGGGATTCGAACTGCCAACCTTCTGATCGGCAAGTCCTAGGCTCTGTGGTTTAACCCACAGCGCCACCCGTGTCCCTTACTGGCCGTAACAGAAATTTGAACCCTGGGTGCGTTATTTCCAAGGAGGAAGATTTATACAGTGGTGCCCCGCAAGACGAATGCCTCGCAAGACGAAAAACCCGCTAGACGAAAGGGTTTTCCATTTCTGAGTTGCTTCGCAAGACGAATTTCCCTATGGGCTTGCTTTGCAAGACGAAAACGTCTTGCGAGTCTCGCCATTTCCCCCCTGCTTCCCCCCCCCCTTTTCAAAGCCACTAAGCTGTTAATAGCCTTTTAACAGCTTAGCCACTAATCCTTTAATAGCCGCTAAGCCGCTAAATCGCTAATAGCGCTAATCCTCTTAGCCGCTAATGGGGTTGCTTCGCAAGACGAAAAAACCGCTATATGAAGAGAATCGCGGAACAGATTCTTTTCATCTTGCGAGGCACCCCTGTACTAGCCTCCTCCACCCTGCTGGCCTCTAGATGTTGGACTCCAACTCACATCGGCCGCAACCAACATGGCCAATAGTGAGGGCTGATGGGAGTCATAGTTTAGGAAAACAACAGCACATCTAGAGGGCATCAATGGTAGGGAAGGCTGTTCCATACAGTCAGTCACAGTAGTGACGGTCTTCTATTTCTTATTATTTTATTAATTTATTAATTCCACCCTTCCTCCTAAGAAACTCAGGGTAGTGTGTGTGTGTTTTCTACTTCAGGAATCAGATCTTGGCCCTGCCCTGCCAAAGGTTCTTACCTCTTTATCCTCATGCGACACATCTGGCTGTGGTTTTAGCCTTTTGGTTTGGATCTTTCCCCTTTTCGATTGCCAGGGTCTCTCTGAGATGCCGGGTGTCACTCTTACTGTCAGCTTGTTAGTGTCAAATTTGCTTTTGGATGACTCTTCGATCACTTTAAACAGAGGTGGGGGAGGCTAAAAAGCAGAAAATCCAGGAAGGAGATCCATTAAAAACCTTTCAACGCCAGAATACAGAATGTATTCTGTAAAACCTAGATAAAAGTCTAAATAATCCTGGTCACTGCCTAAATACAAACCAATATGCTCCTGAGTAAGAAATGTACAGGTTATCTAACTAGAAGCCTGTCTAAATTCTGTCCTATAACTCACAAGAGGCATTAGTGGATAAGACAGTTTTCCAAAGACTCAAATCTGGGTTGATGGTTTTTAAGCTTTCAAGGTAGATATTTCCCCCCTCAATTCATTAGAATGGCGTACAGTAGTACCTTGGGTTAAGTACTTAATTCGTTCCGGAGGTCCGTTCTTAACCTGAAGCACCACTTTAGCTAATGGGGCCTCCTGCTGCTGCCGCGCCGCCGGAGCACAATTTCTGATCTCACCCTGAAGCAAAGTTCTTAACGCGAGGTACTATTTCTGGGTTAGCAGAGTCTGTAAGCTGAAGCGTATGTAACCCGAGGTACCACTGTATATCAAGGTGCAGACTAAATCAAGTAGTTTCCAACCCACCTTAAATCATAAATTAAGTCAAAGCCATTATCCTCCAGGGATAACTCTTCACCTGGTTTGAAATCAAAACTCTGAGATGTACAGTATATTTGCTAAAGTAACACACACGAGGTGTTGCTTGCAGGGGAGAGAAAAAACTGGTTGGGAGGAAGAGTCCCCTGCCCATTAATTTTCCATTGCAACCCTCCTCCCACACCCAAGCCATAGCTTTTCCACAGCAGAGCATTGGAACTGGAAGCAACTCGGACCAGAGGAAAACACATTCAATTGAAGGCCCAAAGCAACAGCGGGCAGGGACTTCCTAAAGAAATCCGTCAGAACAGAATGATGCACTGCATAGCCCTTTGCTCTGATTCAAAAGGATTCTTCTGATGTACCTTGTTTACTTCTTTTGTCAGTGCCTGGACACTATATATGTTAAGGCTGCCGTTCTCCATGACCGCTGCAATGTACCTCCCATTAGGGCTCACGGCGACAAGGCTGATTCCCTCTTCGTGGCTGCCGACATCAAAGAGTAGCTTGCATGTCCTTATGTTGATGACTCTCATGATACTATCTTGACTCAGCACTCCAAGAACCTAGAGGGCAAAGAAGAGGGTGTAAGAGAGCTAATGTGGAACGGACAAAGAGCTTAATTTGCTTTATTAAGTAAACAGACTTAACAACGCTGTGATCCTAAGTAGGACTTCTATCTGGGTAGGCACGCGTAAGATTATGCAGTAATATTTTGTAGGCAAGAAAATGGTTTTCATTTACATATATGCAGACATGGAACTGTTGCGTGTCACATGTCTGTTTACATTCCAGCACAGTTTGCTGGGAAATTCTGCTTTTTTGCTTAAAAAAAAAAATAAGCAAAAATTGGGCGTCATCTTATACACAGATAGTGAATGCAAAGTGGGGACGTGCAATTAATGGCAGCAGCAGGCAGGAGATTGGCAGCGGTGATTGGTGGCTGCAGCAAGGCCTCCTGGCAATTGGCTGGGGCAAGTGGGCAGGTGAGCTGTTGGTGGCAGTGAGTGGGCAATTGGTGGCTGTGGCAAGCTGTGTGATTGGCAGTGGCTGGGGCAAGCGATTGGTGGAAGTGACCTCCCCGCCACCAAAAGCTAAACAATTAAATTTCTTAATTATGGGTTAAAAAAAATAGGGGTTGTCTTATACATGGGAGCGTCTTATACACGGAAAAATATGGTATGTGCCAGCTATCAGGAGCTTAGTGAACACCATTCTGTTTCGAACTCTGCCACCCACCTGATTCGAACCACCGTCAAAGCTGTCTGGGAGGAATTCGAGGTGACGAACGGCTCGCACTTTGGTGGGCATCTGGATGATCCGAAGAAGCTGCTTGGACTCCAAGCACCACAAGTGAAGGTGGTTTGATTTGCCCCCCGCTGCAAGGACACGGCCGTCTCTGCACCCCAAAACAAGACACAGTTGATGTGAATGGAGGGGAAGGGTTACAGCGCAGTGGTAGAACACCTGCTTTGCATCCAGAAGGTGTGCATGTCTCCCACCTGACTGTCTGGATAACCGCTGCTGGTCTGAGTAGCTGATACCAAGCCAAGTGGACCAACAGTCTGACTCAGTAAAAGCACCTGGCTCTGCCAGCTGATTGGAGGCAAGCACCTCTGCCCAACAGCAGAGGAAAAATAAATCAAAAAGGATGAGACATTGACCAGAGGAGGAATGACTGCTGGGAGGAGTGCAGAGAGAAGAAACCCTATGGTACACCTGTAACAGCAAAACTAGACACCTTCATCTGCCCCAGCTGCAATAAAACAGATCTCTCCCATACGATACGATAATCTTTATTGTCATTGTCCCATACAGAACAATGAAAATGAAAAAATCTACATCATTCAAAAACCAACAAGCCTGCTATCCCAGCCTGGTTAACCCCCTAAAAACTCTGATACCCTATAATTAAACACAATATACTCTCACAGAGACTAACTTACACTTCGTTTAAAACCAAAATCGCATTTGGATAAAAACTGTTTCTCAGGCGGCTAGTCCTAGTCTTTATAACCCTGTACCTTCTTCCAGAAGGCAGAAGCTGAAAGAGACCATTTCTGGGGTGCGCAGTATCCTGCACTATCTCTGCAGCTTTCTTATGGCACCTGGAAGCATAGATTTGATCCAAGGTGGGAGGAGTGCACCCAATTATTCTCTCTGCAGTCTTTACAACCCTGGACAGCATTGTTTTTCCCCCTGACTGTTCAACTCCCAAACCACACACACAGACCATAAGTTAATACACTCTCAACAGTACAATGGTAAAATGCCATCAACAGGTCTTTTGAGAGATTATTTTTCTGGATACTCTCAGAAAATATAACCTCTACTGTGCTCTCTTCATCAGGTCTTTAAGTTCAGGAGTAAGTTGTTTTTCCTGTACCACTCCCCCAACTGCTCAACTTCCTTCCTATAGGCCGCCTCCCCCTCTCCATATCAGTCTCTACAGCCATAGTACAAACTGTAACCTTCCAACAGTTTGACTTCACCACTGTAGGCGCAATCTATTGTCTCTCAAGACACATGGATGCTGGAAAATCTAACCATAACTCAGCATTACCTAGAAGGACCTCTGCATGGTTGCAGACTGTGAATTACCTTGTAACAGCAAAAACTTTATAGCTCAACGAAGATCCTTCAACGGGCGAAGGCAGCTGAAACTTGCAGCGAAGGGTATCAAACTCCCAGGCAAAGATAGAGTTATCTTTAAAGCAGCTGAGGATGGTGTTACTTAGTGGAAGAAAGAAAACCTGAAATCACAGGAAGACTTGGAAACAGTCCATGCATTGAGCAGGAAATACTTCCAAGGTACAGGAGTCTAAAATATGTGCTTCCAAATTTCAACTGTTTAATCTCTTGCACTTCTGTAATAGGATAGGACCACATGAACTTTGAGGTACCCGAGTACTTGGACTCCAGGAGAACCTGGAAAATGGGGGAAGTCAGGCTTGAGTTAGTGCAGCACAATCAAGCTCTGGCAAAAGGAGGAAACGCAGGAAGCGACCACTGAAAGCAAATACTTTGCAACAATGGCTGGAGCAGGCCATGTGGTACTGTCTAAGCCTTTCTGAAAGCTTCCAAGTGTCAACAAGGTTGGCAACCTGGGCAAATGAAATGTTTCTTTGGACTGACCTTCTGAATGCCCACAGACTGCCGGACTTGCAGCTTTCTTTTCCTCTGAAAAGTGTCGAGATCCCAAAGCTGGGCTGTGTCGGTAGACGACGTGATGGCATATCTACCGGAACCATGAATGGAGATGGAGGACACTGAAGATTCATGTCCTCTCATCCAACTAACAAGTTCTTTTGTATCTAAGGAAAGAAGAAGAGCAAAGAGATAAGACCATGGTGGGACCTTCAAGCACACAGTCTAATTCAAGCTTCTGGGGGAAGTCTCAGCGGTGTCCGGTGCAAACAGGGGAAGCCATATGAGAGTTGACTCTGGCAGAGATGGTTCAAAGACAGCGTTTCCACCCAGATTCACTTCCAGCCTGAAAGGTGAATTACCTGTCAGATGATAAGCGGGTGTCAAAAACGACCAGTGGAAATACTATCGTAGCACATATTTTGTTATGTTCTTTATCTTTGGTTTATTAATAAAAATGTGTTGTTTTAAAAAGGAGAGCAGTGGAGGTTGGGTCAGTTCTGGATCCTGCCCTCAGGCTGAAAACGGTTACGTACCCCTGATTTAATCAAAGATAATAAAACTCCAGTTCTGAGGTTCCTAAACTAGTCCATGGACCTCCAGTGGCCCACGAGGGTCATTCTGGTGTATTAGAGGATTTGTGACTGAACACAAGAGATGGGACACCTCTTGCATTAAACATTAATATCGCTTTTTAACTGCTGTATGGGTGTTGTTTTTAAAATAAAGCAACTAAAAATTACACAGCATCTAGATCATCACATTACAACTGATACAACAGGCAGAAAAGCCATTAAGTGGTCCACCAAGATCCTCAACAATTTTTAAGTTTTTTGAATTTTCGGTGAGAAAAAGAAGTTGAAAACCGCAGCTCTAGTTTTATCATCACACACATGAGATGAAATATACTGAGAACCAGTCATATATAAGGAACACAGGTTTTGTTAACCATGCTCAGTACCTGTATCAAAGCATTTAATGGAATAATCAGCCAAAGCCACAAGGAATTCTGTTTTCCTGCGGAGATTAAACGCCAGAGCAGTACAAGCTTGCATTGTTCGTTGCACCAGTTTGAACCTATTTGAACAAATAAAAATTATTACTTCAGAAGACAAGGAAAACTCATTGCAGCCATTAATCAAAGAGTGATTGTTGGTAAGACATATGCCTCAATACAGCCTTTGTGATTATATCACAGGCTATATAGTAGCCAAAAGATAACCCTATGAAATGAAGAATAACAGTTGTTAAAATCAACCAAAGTTTGTGAGGTTGAAACGACACAATAAACCATGGTTAGCAAAAAACCAGAAGCAAAAGCTTCCAAACTGTACCTGTTCTTGGCAACAGGGTGGGCAGTGTTTGAGATAAGGCTTCCTTAGGCTTGCTTTTGCAATACTAAACTATGTTTTAGAGTTACAGAGAAATCAGTCCAGTTTTGTGAGTATATAAACAACTGGGTAGGAACTTACTAGGGCCAGGAGGGGTAATCTAGAAAGAGCTCACCTCTCTACTTCATGCTTAAAACTGTGCTACTGTATGTATCCCTCTACTGACCCATGGTTTATATATTTTTAATCAGAGCACATCAAAAGATAAGAGACAAAGAAGCAGCACTTGCCTGTTGCCCACCAAGTCAAAAACATAGATATTCCCTTGATGATCTCCAGAAAGCAGCGCATCTCCGGAACTGTCAAAAGCCACATTCAAAAAGCGAATGGTCTTGGAATGATAGCCTGTGGCACTGTGAATAATATTTACGATGACTCTGAAAACAAGAAGGTGTCAACAGCATGGAGTTATGAAGTGGTGAGAGCACCTTCCCCTACCCTGCTTTTTAAGATGCTGTCTAGGTTTGTCATTGCTTTTCTCCCAAGAAGCAGGCGTCTTTTCATTTTGTGACTGCTGTCACCATCTGCAGTGATCATGGAGCCCAAGAAAGTAAAATCTCTCACTGCCTCCATTTCTTCCCCTTCTATTTGCCAGGAGGTGATGGGCCCAGTGGCCATGATCTTCGTTTTTTGGAAATCAAAAAAAATTGTATAAAATGTCAATACAGTGGTACCTCGGGTTAAGTACTTAATTCGTTCCGGAGGTCCGTTCTTAACCTGAAGCACCACTTTACTTAATGGGGCCTCCTGCTGCCGCCATGCCGCCGGAGCACGATTTCTGTTCTTATCCTGAAGCAAAGTTCTTAACCTGAAGCACTATTTCTGGGTTAGCGGAGTCTGTAACCTGAAGTGCCTGTAACCTGAAGCGTATGTAACCCGAGGTACCACTGTATATGTTTTATCACTGTGGAAAATGATATGCTGAAAATTAATAAAAAATTATTTAAAAAAAGGAGAGGCCAATTCAGTAGTGACTGCATTGGAACCGAAAGGGTAGCCTGCTCTTGGACATGGGAGCTCCACTGATGACACCCAAGGACAGGGTCCCCCCCAACCCCCCTAAAGCCCGTTTCCCCGCCCGGTTTACCCCTGCTGCGTGGCCGGGGAGGGCTTGCGGTGCCAAATCTTCCCGTCCTCCCGGCTCCCCAGGTCCGAGCTCTGCATCCTGACGAGGAACCGAGGCGAAGCCGCCGCCGCCTCCCGCTCGAAAAGGTTCCAACCGCCCAGGCCCCGCCCCGTGCCAACCGCCGCTCGCCTTCCGTGGCCCCGCCTACTTCGGAAGGCACCAATATCCCGCCGGGGGTGGGTTTAGACCTCCCTCGCCTTCTTTGAGGATTCCCGAACGCCAAAAGGCAGGAGAGGCTTCTATCTCTCGACCCCCCTCCGCTTCCTTCTCAGGATGGGCCAATCCACAGCCGTTGCATGCCGGGAGTTGTGGTTTCTTTCCCACCCTCACAGGTGGAAACTGGGCTATGGAGGCGTTGGGAGCAGGCGGGCCGGTTCAGGTGTTAACGGCCAAGGCTGTGGGGTTAGATTCAGGAGGCTTTAAAGTTTGTTTTTATTCTTTAGCTGCAAGGTTGTCTTGGGTTCTCATTCGTCCTCCTCTTTGTGGTCGAAACCGATTTAAATGTATGCATTCTGCGTTTATATATTCTGATTTTATCCTGTCAACCGCCTGGACAGCTGCAGGTGTATGGCGGTGTATAAATTTTTAAAATGATAATAATAATAATAATAATATCACTTGTTAATATGTATAAAATGATTTCACAAAGTTAAGTTAAGCTAAGCAGATATATAAGGCTGAATGTTTCATTATTGAGATACAAGAATACAATCTCAGTAATAAAGTTATAAAATAATAATAAGGAAGTCACTCATGGGGGGAGGGAAGACACAGGGCAAGAAATAAGAAATGGATAAATGTTAGTACATAATGAAATGTGAAAATGTGAATTTACGAATATAATGTATATGTATCATTATGTAAAGATTTCATATGTGTATTGCAACATAAACAAACAAACAAACAAACATAGCTGTCAACTTTCAGATTTGAAAATAAGGGATCAGCAGCCTCACCTGTCCCGGGGACGGTCTACGGGATATCTAACAATCCGGGATCGCAGCGGGAAATGGCGCTGGAATAAGGGAATTTCCCGCAAAAAAGGGAAGGCTGACAGCTATGATAATAATCTCACTTGTTTTAAAAATAAACCGCCCACCGTAATTAGAAGGCATTCCATGGTGCAAGAATAATCGATCGGAAGGGATTCCGCGGTCATCAAGTCCAAACCCCCTGCAATGCAGGAATATCATCGAATGCATACATGACTGATGGCCATGCAACCTTATAAATAAAATAAAATTATATCTATCTATCTATCTATCTATCTATCTATATATTAATAAATAAAATTATTTTTATTTATTAAATCTGTATACCACCCTTCATCCAAAGATCTCTGGGAGATTCACAGCATAAAGAATACAAAACAAAAACACAAAATGCATAACGAGACCAAGAACAAACCAATCCGATAACCCTCCCTCTAAGCAAGGAGAGTCCACAATCTCTCTTGGAAGTCTGTTCATGCGCCTTTAAAAAAAATGCATTGTGGTAGGTAGAGATTCAAGAGGGGCCCAGTATCCACGCAGGGGTAGAGATTTGCTAGGCTTGCCACACGTCACGAAAAATCCTGACATGTCATGTCTTTCGGGTGTAAAAATGGGGTCAGGGAAATGTTGCGGAATTGGAAAAATGTCAGGGAAAACTCAAGATGTATTACAATGTGGTGGAAAAAGCAGAGGAAACAGCTCCAGAAGCTTAAAACCACTATTTGTAGCTGAGGTTTTCCCCCAAAAGTTCAACAACGCTGGTGGTTTCCTTAAAAAAGGTCAACTCTGCGGGTGTCAGGAATTACACTTTTTGAAGTATGGCAACCCTAGATTTGCGGTTAAGTGTCATGTAAGCTCTGGATAATACACACACACATATATGTATACACACATATATATGCTTTCGTAGATTTTCACGGGTATAGGAATGCAGGTTTTGGTGTCCTCGGGTGTCTTCCCGTGTAAAAGTTGGGGTGTCTAGGCGACGTTTCGACGAGGTCTCACTCGTCATCTTCAGGCTGGTGCTTTCGGCTTCTTGTTACTGGAACAGAGCAGGATCTCAGTGTTTGAGTTCCTATAAATACTGTGAGGAGGTGTGGTGTATAGCCTCCAATGTTCTGGGCCGAGATATCCCTCAAGCAATTAAGGAATCACTCAAGATATTAATCACTCAAGATATCCCTCAAGCAATTAAGGAACAAAAGAAGAAAAGACACACTAGCCTGGGAACTTCCTCTCGGCCCAGAACATTGGAGGCTATACACCACACCTCCTCACAGTATTTATAGGAACTCAAACACTGAGATCCTGCTCTGTTCCAGTAACAAGAAGCCGAAAGCACCAGCCTGAAGATGACGAGTGAGACCTCGTCGAAACGTCGCCTAGACACCCCAACTTTTACACGGGAAGACACCCGAGGACACCAAAACCTGCACACATATATATATATACACCCACACACGCATATACATATACATATATATATATATATATACACGCACACGCACACACACACATATATATAGATATATATACACACACACACACACCCTCAAAATGTTTTAAATATTTATATTCATCCAGATCGGCTTAGAGAGAGAAAAACTAATGCACTACAATTAAAGTGTCACACACCCATCTGATACTAATTACAGGTACGTAGCCGTGTTGGTCTGCCGTAGTCGAAACAAAACAAAATAAATAAAATTAAATTAAAAAATTCCTTCCAGTAACATGCACACGAAAGTTCATACCAATAACTAACATAGTTGGTCTCTACGGTGCTACGGAAAGGAATTAAAAAAAATAAAAATTATTTTGTTCCCTCTGATACTAGTAAGCCAGTCTGGGAAATTATAATCTTGAAATTGGCATTTAAATAAAGCGCACTTATTGAACATTCGTGCCGCGGCTTGCAGCAAACAGGGGTGACTTGGGATCAGGATAAACAAATTCAAGCCTCTGTATGTTTACTTCCGCGTTTCTATATTTCCCCCCAACACGCTCCCACGTGTATTGGTAAACAGGGGTGAGAAACGGCGCCCGCTGTCCCTTTAAGAGCCGGAACTTCCGGCGACGCTCCTTCCGCCCCGCCCCTCCTCCGAGAGAGAAAAAGGCGGAAACCGGAAGCGGCCGTTGCTCGGCCGAATTCGGCGCGGCCACGTCGGAGGAAGGCGGGCCCCTCCCACCGCCCCACCTCCCGCGGCTTGGCTGTCATAGGAGCAGCTCCGGAGAGCGCGTCGGGCAGCGGAAGGCCCCAGACGCCCAGGCCTCGCAGCGGCTAGACCGGCGGCGGAGGGGAGATGTCGGACCTCGGGGAATGGTTCCGGAGCATCCCGCTCATCACCCGCTACTGGTTCGCCGGCGCCATCGCGGTCCCCCTCGTCGGCAAGCTAGGCCTCATCAGCCCCTTCTACCTCTTCCTGTGGCCCGAGGCCTTCATCAACCGCTTCCAGGTAAGCGAGTGGGCGGACTGCAACTCCCGGCATGCTCGGCGCGAGCCTGGCGCTTCAGAATCACCCGCGGCGCTGCGCTTTGCATGCCGGGAGTTGTAGTTGTTGGGAGACGGCGTGGGGCTCGGCAGCGCTGGTTGTCAATGGATCGCAGGGAGTTGGAAGGGGATCCCCAGGGCTCATCTAGCCCAGCCCCCTCCCAGCGATGCAGGACAGCTGCCTACCGCCGTCCCTGGCTGGGCTCGAACCAGCGACTTTCTGGTTGACGGCCAGGCGCACTGACCCCTTGTGCCACCCGAGGGAGCCACGCGGGAAGTGTCAGTGCTGTGTCATGGCCACTTGTTGCGGGGATGGGACACCACTTGTAAGGGGTTTCTTCATTCGCTTGCTCCCTCCCTTCTTAAACGGGAATGGGTGAGGAGCTGTGAAAAGGTGCCTTGTTTTGAGCCCAGGAGTTCCTGCCTCTTTTCTGAAAGCAAAGCACACTACCACGGGTTTAGTGGGGAATGTTTAGGTCTTTACCATCACGGGTTCAAATTCCCACAGTAAGTCCTGAAACTCATTCGCCACATCTGGAAGCTTGAACATCATCAATAACTCAAAATCAAACATTGTTACAGTGGTACATCGGGTTACATACGCTTCAGGTTACAGACTCCGCTAACTCAGAAGTAGTACCTCGGGTTAAGAATTTGCTTCAGGATGAGAACAGAAATCGTGCAGCAGCAGCGCGGCAGCAGCAGGAGGCCCCATTAGCTAAAGTGGTGCTTCAGGTTAAGAACAGTTTCAATTTAAGAACGGACCTCCGGAACAAATTAAGTACTTAACCCGAGGTACCACTGTACTTTGTGTGCAGCCACTTTACCCCCTTTTTGTGTGCAGATGAGTGAACAATACAGTATATGAAGCCAAGAGTTTAGTGTCAGCATCTTGGTTTGAACAGAAACCATTATGCTTAATCATTTTCTAGTTTGGATATAATAAGGAACTACAGTGGTGCCTCGCAAGACGAAAAGAATCCGTTCCGCGATTCTCTTCGTCTAGCGGTTTTTTCGTCTTGCGAAGCAACCCCGTTGGCGGCTAAGCGGATTAGCGCTATTAGCGATTTAGCGCTATTAGCGGCTTAGCGGCTAAGCTGTTAAAAGGCTATTAACGGCTTAGCAGCTTTGGAAAAGGGGAAAAGCGGGGGGGGAAATGGCGAGACTCGCAAGATGTTTTCGTTTTGCGAAGCAAGCCCATAGGGAAATTCGTCTTGCGAAGTGCCTCCGCGACGGAAAACCCTTTCGTCTTGCGGGTTTTTCGTCTTGCGAGGCATTCGTCTTGCGGGGCACCACTGTATGACAGAAGGCTTTCTGGTTTGTTTGTTTGTTTGTTTGTTAGGTTATTGTTTTTTGCTTCCAAGATGGTAGGAGGAAAGCAGGCATGTGATGCTTGTTCATGGGCGCAGCACTTGCTCTACAAGTGAGGGGGAGCCTGGGCTAACAAAGTCCCTTTGCCCTAGTATTGAAATGTCAAGGTAACAGTTCCATTAATAGGGTGAGGAGGCCAGGGCAGAATAGGTTTCCATCTGGCCTTTGCTAGGCCTACAGGATCACCATCTTAAAGCAACCATAAATAGAACACCTTCAAGGTGGTGCTCTCTGAAATGTTACTCACCCTACATACATGGCCAGCTAAACGTTCTCAATGTGTTTGTGAGACAAGGATCTGGATTTGTTAGGCACTGAGGAAACATTATAGAACTATATAGGCTTCTATGAAAGGGACAGGCTTCATTGAACGAGGGAAGAACTTGGTTCTTAAAGTTAGCATTGTAACAGAGCAGCTTTTAAGTTGGTCACTGGAGGAACAGCTGGTTTGGAATATGCAAGGATGAACATGCTGTATCGTGCAAGGGGGACATTATAGGAATTCAAAGAGGCCAAAGTAAAGTAGGATAAAATGCATGTGCCAGATATGTTTGGAAACAGAGATCATGAATAGACGTTCATTTGTTAATTATAGAAGCCTCCAAGCCAGAATGGATGAGCTGGAATGCTTGGTTTTAAAAGAGAGAATAGATGTATTGGGCATAGTGGGCAATGGTAGCACACCGTTGTCTCCGCATCTGGACTCTATAGGAAGGGCAGAGAAGGGTGTTCTGGAGGTAGTGTCACTCTGCATGTCAAAGAGGACACAGAGTCCCGTGAGATTGAAATCCCAAAAGGGGCAGACTCCACCACAGAATTGTTAGGTGGTGATATTGGACCCCAAGAATAATTTAGTACTGGGGACCTGCTATCATCTCCCTGATCAAAATGCTCAGGAAGATCTTGAGAAGAGAAGGAGCTCAAGGAGGCATCCAAAAGAAGGAATGTCATAGACAGGATAACAACAGGAAAAACCCCAGAAACCCAGAAGACAAAAGTCAGAGATTGATGTGCATTATAATGAGTGAAATATGTATTTGTTTTTTTTAAAAAAGATATTTATTGAAATTTTCCACTTTAATACATTAAAAAAATCAAAAAAGAAAAAACAGAAAATTTTAAAAACACATAAAGTTCACAATCCTTATTTTTCTATAACATATTTCCCTGACTTCCCCACACCTCCCCTTCTTGTATTCCAATTCAAATTGTTAGTTCGACAAGTTCTTATCCCTAATTTTTGACCTTTTTATATTTAGTTCATTTTAAAAAAACAATTTTGCCTTATAGACATCAATATTTATACACCAGTGCTCATTCTTAAAACCTTTTTCTAAAGTCGACCTAAATTCCCTTCCACGAATTCCCCAATTTTCATACAAATAACAAAACAAAGTAAGAACAAAAACAGGTTGTAATTATGCACCCTTTGGATTCCCAAACTTCACCCCCCCCCTTTCCCGGTTTCAATCCCCAACAAACGTCCATCAGTCTTAGTCTACTATCAGCCTGGAGATCTCACGTCCGAGATCTCACGACGTGAAATACGTATTTGATCCCTTATCAACCAGCCAGATGTCAGGCTACCTGGCATCTTCACTGTATGTAACGAGCTGAGATTAGAAGCACCTGCTATAAGCGAGAGATCTTACCTGTAATCCCAGCTCGTTACAGTACCTGTACAAAAGACACCTGTCGACAGAAGCAATCAATCCAGCAGATTCTAAAGTAGCCACCATGACCAAGACCAAAGAGCTGTCCACGGGGGAACTTGTCAATGATCTCAGGGCAGCTGGGACCATACTCACCATGAAAACAGTTGGTAACACTCCAAGCTGTGAAGGACTGAGATTTTGCAGAGCTCGCAAGGTCCCCTTGCTCAAGACAGCACATGTACAGGCCCGTCTGCAGTTTGCCAATGCACATCTGAATCACCCAGAGGAGAACTGGGTGAAAGTGTTGTCGTCAGATGGGACCAAAATCGAGCACTTTGGCATCAACTCAACTCGCTGTGTTTGGAGGAGGAGGAATGCTGCCTACGACCCCAAGAACACCACCCCCACCGTCAAACATGGAGGGGCACATATTATGCTTTGGGGGTGTTTTTCTGCTAAGGGGACAGGACACCTTCACCGCATCGAAGGGACAATGGACGGGACCATGTATCGTCAAATTTTGGGTGAGCACCTCCTTCCCTCAGCCAGGGCATTGAAAATGGGTCGATGATGGGTATTCCAGCATGACAATGACCCAAAACACACGGCCAAGGCAACAAAGGAGTGGCTCAAGAAGAAGCACATTAAGGTCCTGGAGTGGCCTAGCCAGTCTGCAGATCTTAATCTCATCGAAAATCTGTAGAGGGAGCTGAATGTTCGAGTAGCTACACATCAGCCTCAAAATCTTACTGACTTGGAGAGGATCTGCAAAGAGGAGTGGGACAAAATACCTCCTGAGACGTGTGCAAACCTGGTGGCCACCTACAAGAAACGTCTGACCTCTGTAATTGCCAACAAGGGCTTTTCCACCAAGTACTAAGTCATCTTTTGCAAAGGGATCAAATACTTATTTCACTCATTATAATGCACATCAATCTCTGACTTTTGTCTTCTGGGTTTCTGGGGGTTTTCCTGTTGTTATTCGGTCTCTCACAGCTACAATAAACCTACCATTAAAATTATGGACTGGTCATTTCTTTGTCAGAGGGCAAACGGGCAAATTTAGCAGGAGATCAAATACTTTCCCCCCTCACTGTAAGTGGATGACTTTTTTCTTTGTCAGAAATGCAAGCATGGTCAGCCCCTTGTGGCAAGGCTATTTTTTGTGGCGGCTGTTGCTACTCAGAGTTAGCAGGGCTGGAAATGTCATAGGCAGGGAGTTCGCTAGAACAGGTGGAGATGTGGTCTATTTTTTGTGTAAAGACAGGCGATGCTTGTGCAAATCCTACAATATAGCATTGGGGACGTAGCTACCTACTGCTTCGAGATTTTTGAAATATTAAGTGTTATTTAAATGCTGTTATATATATGAAATAAACCACCCTCATAGAAATACATTACAGTGGTGCCTCGGGTTAAGAACTTGATTCGTTCTGGAGTTCTGTTCTTAACCTGAAACTGTTCTTAACCTGAAGCACCACTTTAGCTAATGGGGCCTCCTGCTGCCGCTGCACCACCAGAGCACGATTTCTGTTCTCACCCTGAAGCAAAGTTCTTAACCCGAGGTAATATTTATGGGTTAGCAGAGTCTGTAACCTGAAGCGTATGTAACCCGAGGTACCACTGTACTTCATTTCTATAGCATGTATAAATTTGGGTCCTCCAAGGAGAAGTTACTTGTGTACTGCCATTCTCTTAGATCAGAGCTTTCCAAACTTTTCACCTTGCTGACATACTTTTTAGACGTGCATCATTTTGCGACACAGTAATTCAGTTTTACAAGCAAGCTGGAGGTTTAACTAACCCCTGTCCAGCCCCTGGAGGAGCATGGGGAGCATTCGCACAACACATGTACAAACTGCAGCCAACATACTAACATGTCGCAGCACACAGTTTGCAAAGCTCTTGTCTTAAATGATTGTTACTCTGACTTCACTCCCCTACATTTCTCTCCCATCTGTGTATATGCTAGTCAAGTGAGGCTTGCATGCCATGCATCATGTGGAGTTGATAAGCTTATGCCATAATAAATTTGTCAGTAGTTGAGGTGCCACAAGACTCTCAGTTGTTTCACTGTAATAAACCTCTGAATTCATACTCTCTCTTTGAAACATTTGAACAGATCTGGAGGCCAATCACAGCAACCTTCTATTTTCCGGTCGGCCCAGGAACGGGGTTTCTTTACCTGGTGAACTTATATTTTTTGTATCAGTATTCATCACGATTAGAAACAGGTAACGTAACATCGAATATATAACATACTGTTTAGTTTTCACATTCAGTGGCACTAGTTGCTTTCCATTTTCTTTTATAACCTTCTGGGTCCATCTTGTGGAGATAGATGCTACAGTGGTACCTCGCAAGACAAATGCCTCGCAAGACGGAAAGCTCGCAAGACGAAAGGGTTTTTGGTTTTTTGAGTTGCTTCGCAAGACGATTTTCCCTATGGGCTTGCTTCGCAAGATGGAAACGTCTTGCAAGTTTGTTTCCTTTTTCTTAAAACCGTTAATACAGTTGCGACTTGACTTAGAGGAGCAACTCATAGAACGCGGTGTGGTAGCCTTTTTTGAGGTTTTTTAAGACTTTGGTGATTTTTGAAGCTTTTCCAAAACTTTTCCGAAACCGTGCTTCACAAGACGAAAAAATCGCAAGACGAAAAAACTCGCGGAATGAATTAATTTCATCTTGCGAGGCACCACTGTAATTCGGATGCATATAGGAGAACATAAGAAGCTGCCCTATACTGAGTCAAGGCCTTGGTCCATCAAGCTGTCTGCACTGACTGGCAGTGGCTGTCCAGGATTTAAAACAGAGGGACTCTCCCAGCCCTACCCGGAGATGCCAGACATTGAATCTGTGACCCTATGCATGCAAGGCAGGGGCTCTGTCAATGGAGCTGTGAGAATCTCATCTTGCTAAGATGCAGAACTCGCAGGGTTGCATCCAAACTTCCACCAATTCTTTGTGCAGCCCTTAGCACTGCCTCCTAGCTGTCACCTTCTGGAGCAGCTTTCTGAGGGGCATGAGGCTGCAAGCAGAATTTGTGAAAACAGCCTCTCCCCTCTAGTGGGATAGGTTCCTGGGCAGAGTACCCATGATAGTCTGGACCCATGGGAGGTTAATGAAAATTCAAGTGTGTGTGTGCGTGCAATGCTAGTCTTGGGGGCATGCTCAGACACTTGTCCTGTGAGGGTTTTGGGAATGAGAGGAAAATGGAGGCTGGTTATTTTGAATCAAGGTCCTGTTTTGAGGCTGCTGTCCTATTCCTCTGTGGTCTGAATTCACTGGTACAGTCATACCTTGGATTCCAAACGCCCTGGAGCTTTGGCTCCCGAACACCGCAAACCCGGAAGTGATTGTTCTTTAGCGTTCTTTTGGAAGCCAAATGTCTGACGTGGCTTCCAATTGGCTGCAGGAGCTTCCTGCAGCCAACCGGAAGCCTCGATTTGGTTTTTGAACGTTTTGGAAGTCGAATGGATTCCGTTTGACTTCCAAGGTATGATTGTACCTCAAAGATGCACCGCAGCGTTGTTTCCTGTATTTTTTGCAGAAAAATAATGCTAGATCCAAAGCTGGTACCCATATTGAATAAAGAGGCTTTCCTCTCCCCAAATGTGGAGATGAGATATTTCGTGTCTATTAAAACAGCCAGTTTTTCCCCCAAGCATTTCTTAAGTGGAAGAAAAACCTTCCCTGACTCTTCCTGCGGGCTCCTGAAACGGAGCAGCCTCTCGTTTCTTCCTCTGAACGAAAGCTGCAGTTGTGTCGTGCAATATAATCATAGCCCTTAAGATCCACCCAGTGTCTCTGGGGGGAACAATGCAAAACAACTGCCAGGGTTTCAGCTCGCTCTAACGCCACTCTTTTGTTAACAGGCGCTTTCGATGGAAGACCCGCCGACTATATGTTCATGCTTCTCTTTAATTGGATCTGCATAGTTGTATCCTTTTTTTATTTGCTACAGCAACATTTTGGCATGTTTGAGTTCTGCAGAGGGGTGGGAGTGGGGTGTGTGGTCCTCACCTGTGTTCAGTCACGCATCCACTGCATGGCCTTAGTAGTTGTAGTAGAATTTATTAAATTTGTATAACGCCCTTCATCTGAAGATCACAGGGCGGTTCATAACGTAAAAATACAAAACAAGAACACAAAATATATAATAAAAAACAGAACCTAATACCCGCCCTCCCACAAACACATTCAAAAGGCCATAGATTGTTTAATCAGCCGAAGGGTCATATTTTCGCCTGGCAGCGCCAAATGAGCCTCCCTTGGGAGAGCATTCCACAAATGGGGAGCCACCGCAGAAAAGGCCCGTTCTCGTGTAGTGGTCCTCTTGTGGAGGGAGCACACGAAGAAGGGCCTCAGGTGATGATCACAGAGTCTGGGTTGGTTCATATGGAGAGAGGCGGTTCTTGAGCTATTGTGGTCCTGAACCATTTAAGGCTTTACAGGTCAAAGCCTGTGTTTAGTCAAGTTAATCTGCTTCACTCCTTTCTGCCCCTTTTGCACTATGATACCGTATTTTTCGCCCCATAGGACACACTTTTCCCCTCCAAAAATGAAGGGGAAATGTGTGTGCGTCCTATGTGGCGAATGCAGGCTTTCGCTGAAGCCTGGAGAGTGAGAGGGGTCGGTGCGCACCGATGCCTCTAGCTCTCCAGGCTTCAGGAAGCTATCCGTAAGCCTTGCAAGCCTGGCGGGAGGTCCCGCCGGGCACGCAAGGCTTGGGGCAGCAGCCTGCAGCCCGAAGCACGGGGCGCCCTCCGGAGGGCTCCCCATGCTTCGGCCAGGTGTGCACAATTTTTTTTATTCATTTCCCCCCAAAAAACGAGGTGCGTCCTATGGGCCGGTGCGCCCTATAGGACGAAAAATACGGTAATTATTAATAATAATTTTATTATTTATACCCCATCCACCTGGCTGGGTTTCCCTGGCCACTCTGGGCAGTTTCCATCACATATAAAAACATAGTAAAACGTCAAGCATTAAAAACCTCCTGATACAGGGCTGCCTTCAGATGTCTTCTAAATGTTGTGTAGTTCTTTATCTCCTTGATATCTGGTGGCTTTGTGTTTGTCTGTACGTGTAGGAATAGTTGTAAGGATTGCAAGTAAAAAAAACCCTCAGAAAGATGCTGTATAAATAGTTTTATAATATGGCATCACTGGCCCTGTACTAAACCCTGATTGAGTGGCTGAGCCTTAATGAGCTTAGAGTGAAGTGTTGGGCCTGTGCCTGTCCGCTTCTTGTGTAGCTAGGGGAAGGACTTCTGCCAAGTTGAGTTTAGCTTTCGAGGAATCTTGGCTTTGCATTCTGTAAAAGAACAGTACTCCTGGCTTAAAATGACTAATGGTTTAACAGTGGCAGCTTCAGATTTGGCAACTGTGTTACACCAGGATATCTCATTTGTACCTAATGCTAAGATGGGATTCTTTGAAAGCAGAACTAAACTTTGCAGAAGTCTTCCTCCTGGTCCTGCCGGAGGAGAGGTGAGAGGGGAGCAGGCATATCCTTGGTTGCATTTGAGTCCATTGAAGCTTGCCTGCAGAACAGTAATGGCAGTGTCTAGTATGTCCGGCTAACAGAACCTTTTCTTCTGCACTGTACTGATTCACTTGCTCTCTCACCAGCAATATTTCCACAGGCTGTTTCAAAGCCATGCTGGGGGTTTCCAGACAGATTCTGTCCAGCTCTTTTAGTCCCTTGAGTTAAATGTGCCTCATCACAAGGTTGCGCTTCTTGTCTTCTGTTTTAGTTTGGTTTTCCTTAGTGAAACAATGAAAGATTACTGGTTTGGCAATGAATATGCAGGTAAGCACGTCTGTTTTCAAAGCGACCTGGCTTCTAAAGCGCCAGGTCTTTCATCTACTTGTACAGAATTCATATGGATCAGATCAGAGTGGATTATGTGTACTGTGCATTCAATACTCTCCCATCTAAACCAGTGTGCTGGCAGGGAGAAAAAGGGTCAGTTTGTGTTTCTGAACACCTGAAAGAGCACTGAGCAAAACACTCCGCATTCCTGTTCAGCAAGTTTGGTGTGAATTTTCTGCTGATACCCAAGTGCAAAACTGTAGGAGAAATAACCCGAAGAGAAAATGGCTGCATTCAGGTTTTAACAATACCTTGCTGCGACCCTCCATCTCTCTCAGAACATTCCCCAACCACACCCTCCCCAAGTCTGTCTGTCTGTCTCTCACACGATTGGCCTTGCTTTGCATTGAAAGGTGCCCTTGAACACTGATAATGTTTCATGTTTGCCTGGAGGACAGAGAAAGGGGTGTGGGTGGGTGTTTTGTCTACTGTTCAAAGGTAAATTTTACATTAGTCGATCTGCCTACTTCTCGCCTCTGGAGCCAACCACCATTGATATATAGCTCTCCCCTCCCACCACAGAAGGTTTGCAGCCCATTTCTGGCATACCTGTTTTGTGGATGTGTCTCTTCGGCTCCCCCGCTCCTCTCATGCAGCTGCAAGGAGAGATTGGAAGCTTTCCCTTCTGTTCTTATCTAACTGCAATTTTGCATCGTGTCCACACAGGGTGTATTGTGCTTTCTCTGTGGTGTGACTGAAAGAAGCAGGTTTAGGAAGCTGACCGCAGATTAGGCATTGGACAGTGGAAATAGGGGCCAGGGCTTCTGATCTCACAGGCATGCTTTGGAAGGAGAAATTACACAGGCTTAAGGCTTATTCATGTAACGTAGGGTTGGGAACCTCTGACCACCCAGATGACTACAACCCGCATTGTCCCTGATCATTGCCTGTGCTGACTGTGACTGATGGGAGTTGGGGAGTCCAGCAATATGTGGAAACTGCCAGTTTTCCATCGCTGGTGTAATGATGATAAACCACATCATACCCCTTGAATGCATTCTATGCCTGTTAGCCAGACGATAAGCAGTCTTACCAATGTCAACAGTGAGTTGTAGGTGCATTCCTTTTCAGCCAAATTTCAGCTGAAGCTGCCGTAAAGCCTTTGCCCTTTGTAGGAAGGAGAACTTCCGAGACGCGCCTGGAGCTTCAGGCAGAGTTTCCAACTGCACCCTGTTCTTCTCAAACTCAGAATCCCATATTTGGGCTCTAGGAGCTATAAGACCTTTTGATTTCCAGAAAGAGGGAGATGTGTGCATTCCTGCTTTTGATTACGTTTCCACTGTGAGACTTTGAGGCTGAAACATTTCCTGGGAGTTTCATAAGAGCACCTCTTGGGATCGTATCTGTGAACTCCTCGCCAGCTGCATCGGGCCCAACCTCTCCCCGCTCTCTCTGAGGGTTTCCATCTCAGGCCCTTCTAAGCCACTCGTGCCCAGTTCTCCCAAATGCATGTATCATTTTGCACTGCAGAGAAGAATCGTATTTAACTTTGCATCTAAAATAGCCAGTCAGCCTTCATTGTCTAAGACTTTTGTGTGTGTGTGTGTGTGTGTGTGTGTGTGTGTGTGTGTGTGTGTGTAATATAACTTTCAGGTAATTAAGCAAGCCTGGTGCTGACACCTCTGTCAAACTGTCCTTGCCAATTGCACAATCACATCTCTCGGTCACATTAGCTTTTTAAAAAGATCTTGTTGAAAGTAAATCAACACCATTTTTTCTTGCGATGGAACTCATTACGCAAGAACCAACACGGATGTTATGAATGAGGAGGCCTAAAAACCTGCAAGCCCCCTGTTTGTGCTCAGTTCTGTCAGTGCAGAATCAGGAGGGGATAGCTGGACTTAATTTTAAAGCCTATTTTTATTTCTATAATTTGAGCAGACTCCTGTAATCTCGAGGGCTGCGATCCAAGGTATATTTCCATGGAAAATACACTTGGTGAGATGGCGGCAAAATCCGTGGGACTTAATTCTAGGAATAAAGAAGGCTAGGAACCAAGTATTTCTCTGTGCACCAATCCTTCATCACTTGTGACCCACTAAGCTGAAGGCAGGCCACAAGCCACGTATTGTGGTTTGACTGATCTTGACAACAGGCCTTTGTATTTGCTATCTGGGACAGGCAGCAAAACCAGATTTCTCACGCCCCGGCATGCTGTCCTGTCTGGTGATAGGCTGCTTTCTGCTTGGCGGATCTTAAATTAGGGAGCCTGGGGCAAAGAGGAAAAATGCCTTTCTAAAACATTTTCTTAATGACGATGTGCTGTCAGGTGTGGAGAGACCTTTCTGTGGCAAGCATCCATGAAAGAGCCACAGCAAGCTTTGGGCTTCTGTGCTCTCTCTCCTGCTTGCTCTGGCACAGCTGTTAGAAGATCAGAAACTTCTTCATCTGTTTTATATGAACCACAGCTTAGTGTGTTGGCTGAACTCTAAGCTATGGATAATTGTAACTATAGTTAGTGATAACAACTCAAGGTTATAACCAGTTCTCAAATTCAAGTGACATGCTGCAGTTAATCAAAAACAGAAGGCAGAGATTTCAAACTCCCCTGTGCAACCATGTCAGGAGTGGGGAGGAGACGCGCGCCAGAGTCTTGTTTCCATAATATTAAATCCAGGTTTGAAATTATGTGCAAATTCGAGAGAGCACTAAACAGGCCTCTGCGTTTATTTTTATTCTGAGCATTCTGCAGTTGCTTAGGTCTCCTGTACTGAATCTCAATCTTTTTGTCTCTTCATTCTCTTGCTTCCCTTGTAGCTGTTGATGATTCCCTTGATCATGTCCGTACTTTACGTTTGGGCCCAGCTGAACAGAGACATGATAGTGACATTTTGGTTTGGGACACGGTTTAAGGTAAGGCCAAAGGGCTTTCCCCTTTCCTCAAGCCTTCTGCCCATATCAAAGGAACTGCTCGCTCATTGAGGAAGGGAGACAGTTCCCCCCTGTGACTACTTGTCCCTTCCAGATTCTTAAAGGGATACTGGCATCAGAGGAGCTCTTTTGCTGCCACTAAAGGTGTTTCACTTCTAAGCCTTTCTGCAGGGTAGCCTCGGAGTTGATATCATGTGCCTTGGCCGCAAGGGACGTAGACCCATGTGTGAGATGGCAATGTCTTTATACCACATTGTATGCTCTAGAAACACCTTGCGATGCTGCAGCCAGGCATGGCCTTGTAGCAGAGCTCCTTGACCTCTACCTACCTCCTTGATGGTACTAGCCACCTCATGTGAGATTGCCATGCTTTCTCTTGGCTGTCAGATATGTACCGTATTTTTCGCTCTATAACACGCACCTGACCATAACACGCACATCGTTTTTAGAGGAGGAAAACAAGGGAAAAAACATTCTGAATGAAACAGTGGATGTATCATTTTTGTGCTTCATGCTGTGGCCACAGACATGTGATCTGATGGTGAATTTGGACTGACCCAATGCAAAGATCCTGAGGATCCATGTGGATCCATGTTTTGTAACCACATTTTTGCACCATTGCAGCCCCAGACAACAGTGGGTGCGTGATTTTTGGGGGGCAGGCTGTAGCCATGGACATGCTATGTGATCTGATGGTGAATTTGGGGTGACCCAATGCAAAGATCCTGAGGATCCATGTGGATCCATGCTTTATAACCACATTTTAAGTGGGGAGGGAAGGAAAAACACAGAATGGACAAGGAGCACAAGAGGGGTGTGCAGAGAAGCAGCTGGCTAAGAATGCAGGAGAGGGGTATAACGGGAGGGAGGAGGAAGGCAAAAGTTTTCCCTCACCTACCCACCCAAGCCAGCCAGCGCTCTCTCTCTCTCTCTCTCCCTCCTGTATGTTTTCAGCAGCGGAGCACAGAGACGACACTCTGCTTTCCCCTCTGCTTGCCTGGAGGGGAGGGGCTTTCCCTGCTCTTTGTTCCGTTTGAGCAAACACAGCAAGGAAACAGAGGAGGGTGGACAGTAAGACCCTGAGGCAGAATGCAGGAAAGCAGCTGCTTCCTCTTTTCAGGTTTCCCTTCTCTGTGACTTGCGATTTGATTTTTGCCTGATTTTTTTTGCCATTTGGCTCCAGGGACCACACATTCGCTCAATAACACGCACAGACATTTCCCCTTCCTTTTTAGGAGAAAAAATCTGCATGTTATAGAGGGAAAAATACGGTAGTTGTGGGGGCTATGCTATCATGGAATGTTAGGATTGGAGAAGGGGATTTGTCATCCTTGTCCGGTATGCAATGAGGAGGTGTACAGACAAGGAAGAAATTCGCAAAGGCAATGCAGGATGGGAGGGAAAGGCAGAGTTGGGAGAGAGATTTTGTGCCAGCGCAAGGGATAGAGCAGTGTTTCCCAACCTTGGGCCTCCAGCTGTTTTTGGACTACAACTCCCATCATCCCTAGCTAGCAAGACCAGTGGTCAGGGATGATGGGAATTGTAGTTCAAAAACAGCTGGAGGCCCAAGGTTGGGAAACACTGGGATAGAGGATAAACACTGAAGGACATTTAACTGCAATGTGTCCTGATAGCATGTTGCAACCCAGGGAGAGGTACTGTACTTCTAAAATGTGAATTACATGTCGCCGACTAGATAGAGCAAAACCTCCATAGTTGAGGGGGGAAACGTCTATATCAGCTAGACTGGTGACTGGTAGCGGCCGCCGAGACCACATAACACCGGTCTTAAAAGACCTACATTGGCTCCCAGTACGTTTCCGAGCACAATTCAAAGTGTTGGTGTTGACATTTAAAGACCTAAACGGCCTCAGTCCAGTATACCTGAAGGAGCGTCTCCACCCCCATCGTTATGCCCGGACGCTGAGGTCCAGTGCCAAGGGCCTTCTGGCGGTTCCCTCACTGCGAGAAGCCAAGTTACAGGGAACCAGGCAGAGGGCCTTCTTGGTAGTGGCGCTCGCCCTCTGGAACGCCCTCCCATCAGATGTCAAAGAGATAAACAACTACCTAACATTTAGAAGACATCTGAAGGCAGCCCTGTTCAGGGAAGTTTTTAATGTGTGACGTTTTAATGTATTTTTAATCTTTGTTGGAAGCCACCCAGAGTGGCTGGGGAAACCCAGCCAGATGGGCGGGGTACAAATAATAAATTATTAAGTGCCCCTCCGAGACTTGGTGTTAAATATAAAGGACTTCCAAAGAAACCGGCAGAGAGGGACTGAGAGAGATTTAAGGGCCTCAGACGTGAGGTTGCCAGGCTGATAGTAGATGGACTAATGGACAATGGTTCAGGGATCGAAACCGGGGAAGGGAGGGTGGGGTTTGGAAATCCAAAGGGTGTTTGATTTTTTCTATTCTTTTTTCTTAATTTTGTGTTGTTATTACTATAAAATGGGGAATTCGTGGAAGGGAAACTGGGTCGACCTTAGAAAAAGTTTCTAAGCATAAATGATTGGTGTATATAAGTTAAAAGTTGATATATAAATTGAATTGAATATAATAACAAATTAAGGTTAAGAATTTAGGGATAAGAACTTGTTGGATAAATATTTGGACATGGAATACAAGAAGGGGAGGTGAGGGGAAGTTGTGGAAAGAAAGTTATTGAAAATTTGGATTGTAAAGGTTGAATTTTTTCTCTCTTCTGTTTTGTTTTTTGTATTATTTGAAACTCTAATAAATATTATTTTAAAACAAACAAACAAATAATAAATTATTATTACGTCATGAAATAACCATGGGGTTGTTTCCAGTGAGGCGAGCAGAGCTCTGTTTGATCCAACTGGAGCCTGCTGGATCAGCCGAATAGCCCACCTAGTCCAGCACCCTGCTCTCTCAAGAGCCAGCCAGCCACTGACTTTGCCGTTCTTTGCTCCTCAAATATGCTGCAAAATGGACCCCACCCTCTGGAGCAGATTTTCAGGGTGTGCAGTGGGCTTCAGAGATGAGCAGAGCAGCGGGATGCTCTGTTGTGCAAGTGGAAGTCTGAGTGGAACATCAGCACTGGATGCAACCCCTGTACATTAAATGCTCAATAATGTACTTAGCTAGCTATATTTGTCGGGGAATTGTATTTGGAGAATTCTGAAGGAGGTGGAGACTAAATTGCGCTCTTCAGTTTCCTTGCTCACAGCAAGTTTGCATGTGCTCTTGTTGTCCTAGGCATGCTATCTACCGTGGGTTATCCTGGGATTCAACTATATCATTGGAGGCTCGTAAGTATTCCCAAATACCTATTTTTGTATTACAGTAAATACAGTCCTTACAGTAACATGTGGCTTACTTCCATACCCCGAAGGACATCTGAAACATCTGGATAATTAAGAGGAATGTGTGTGGATGCAGTAGCCTTTTTTTGCAGTGGCAAGGAGACGCTCTTTCCCTTGCATTGCCCAGCTCTTCCACTGACCCAACCTCCAGATCTTCACTGGCAGGTTTCTCAGGGAGCAATTTCCATGGCGAAAGGTCCCCGCCATAGTACCAGCCCTGCTCAAGCTGCAGTTCCTCCTGCACGAGCAGCAGGCTCCTGTGTCCTTCCCTCTCTGAAAGAAAAGGTGAATGCGGGAAGGGAAAGAACTTCCTGTGCCCGATTGACTCTTCCGTCTGCCTTATTTTTTAGCCTGTCCTTTGAGCATGGTAATTGCTAGGAGTTGTGGCTTTGTATGGTACATTTTTTGCTGCTATACAGGAGTATAGCGATATAGGAGCATTTTGCTGCTATACAGGAGAGTCAGCGTGGTTCAGTGGTTAAGAGCGGTGGACTCGTAATCTGGTGAACCAGGTTCGATTCCCCGCTCCTCCACATGCAGCTGCTGGGTGACCTTGGGCTAGTCACACTTCTGTGAAGTCTCTCAGCCTCACTCACCTCACAGAGTGTTTGTTGTGGGGGAGGAAGGGAAAGGAGAATGTTAGCCGCTTTGAGACTCCTTAAAGGGAGTGAAAGGCGGGATATCAAATCCAAACTCCTCCTCCTCCTCCTCTTAGGGATAGGAGCCCAAAGCTGCCCTTTCCTCTAGCCCCAGCTTAGTCACCTTGGTTGTATGTTGGGGCAACCAAGGTTTGGTGTGTATAGATTGCCTTCAGGTCGGCAGCAGAAAATGCTTTACTACAGAATTGTTCAACGTTGACCCCATTCTCTTCTCCCTGCAGTATCATCAACGAGCTGATTGGCAACCTGGTTGGCCACTTGTACTTTTTCTTAATGTTTAAATATCCAATAGACTTGGGAGGAAGAAATTTCCTATCAACGCCTCAGTTCCTGTAAGTTGTTTTAAAAGGTTTTCTCTGTTTTTAAAAGGAAAATCAGATTGCTTATTAGGAAACATTTGAGTTATCCTATTTGAAAAAAGGGTTTATAACAGCGATAACTAGAGAATTTAGGTGACCCAAGCAAGCTTTTCCAGTTTGCTGGATCTATGATGGGGTCTTCCACATTTATCAGAGCATGCATCTCCGACAGCGAAACCAGTAAGGAGAGCTTTTCACCTAAAACTTTTAGAAGCCATGAATCGAAGAGGAAGGGGGAAGACTTGTAAAATGAAGTTTGAAAACAAGTAATTCAACTTAAACTGGCTTATACATGCTTACTAAAAAATGTCTTTCTGAATTAATGGGAGGAAGCAGCAGCAGAGATACATTTCAGACATCGCGATATATCAGCATATACCAATATTTAGCTGTTCAGATATCACAATGCTGAAAACCAGATATTGTCCAGTCCTTGATGCAAGCACACATACTCACAATCTCTCTCTCTCAGAAAACATATTGGTTCTATGCCAGTTCAAAGCCAAAGAGTGGGATACATCCACACCGTTTCGAGGAGAGAAATAATTGCTGTATCTCTTAAGAGAGCTGCCTAGCACTTCCTGGAACCCATAGGTAACACATTTGCAGTTGCTGCCAAATGTGACAGATCGTTCATTTTTAAACTGGGGCATTTAACACTTCTTAATGTATTAATAAGGGACGCAGGTGGCGCTGTGGGTTAAACCACAGACTTGCCGATCAGAAGGTTGGTGGTTCGAATCCCCGTGACAGGGTGAGCTCCTGTTGCTTGGTCCTTGCTCCTGCCAACCTAGCAGTTCAAAAGCACGTCAAAGTGCAAGTAGATAAATATGTACCGCTCCGGCGGGAGGGTAAATGGTGTTTCCGTGCGCTGTTCTGGTTCGCCAGAAGCGGCTTAGTCATGCTGGACACATGACCCGGAAGCTGTACGCCGGCTCCCTCAGCCAATAAAGCGAGATGAGCGCCGCAACCCCAGAGTCAGCCACGACTGGACCTAATGGTCAGGGGTCCCTTTACTTTTAATGTATTAATATGCAATGCTTTCCCTCCCACTAAGCTAGGAAGGGCAATGCTTTTGAGATCTGAGTGTTTGATAAAAGAATGTAAACTGTCAAAAAGAGCTTCAGACTTGTTAGGGGGTCTGCCAAAACAGTCCCAATTAGGTTAAAACTGCACTTGAAGGGGCAGGGTGGGATTGAACAGTATCTCAGCCATATGTCATCCAATCATTTTGCTGTTTGGCCAGCTTATAGCTCTTACTGTGTAGATTCTACACGCACAATGCCACAAAGCTGGAACTAGTCCCGATTTCAGAAAGACCAGGCATTTCTGAACGGCTCTTTTGCTTGGCCCCCCAGGTACCACTGGCTGCCGAACAGGAGAGGAGGAGTCTCTGGATTTGGGGTGCCCCCCGCCAGCATGCGCAGGCCTGCAGAGAACCGCCAGGGCGAAGGGAGACACAACTGGGGCCAGGGTTTCCGGCTGGGCGATCAGTGAAAGAACTTCCTGCTTTTTCTCTTCTTCTTTTTTTCCTTTTTATGTGTGCGGGACATCTTCAACCATTCACGGGAATGGCTCCTACTGAGGAGTGTACTCAAGAACTGGGTTTGCTCGAGGGCAATTGGGTCTGGCCCATTAAGAAATCTTAACTTTTTCTTTTCGTTCCTGGTGGAAGATGACACAACGGAAGGCACAAGATAGATTTTACTCCAGGCTGTTGAATAGTGCTCAACTCAGTGCTGCCATTAAAAAAAAAAAAAGAACACACATTTTTAATATTGTCTAGCACAGTGTATTTTCTTTTACCAACCTCTCCTCAGGTGAATTTATGTTGTTGCATCTGAATTTCAGGCCTTTCTTTGTGTAAGAGCCCTACAGAGTCCAGTAAGAATCTACTCCTTGGGTCATAGAATTGTCCAACACCGTAACTGGTTTAAAAAAAGGGTTACTTCAGAGTTTGTTGTAATACTAACTAGCAGGAGGTCTTCGGGTATTGATAACACTGTTGGTATTTATTTAGCAGGAACAGAGCCTAAAATTTCCTGTGTAAGGCATCAGATATGTGTTTTGACTGGAGGAGATGCGAACCTAGGCCACTGAGGCAGAGTGCTAGCTCTCTCTTGGGAAATTTTTGCTGCGGCCATCTAAATGCCTCTGCCTCTTCAGCTGTAGATTGGGTGCACTTTAATGCCAGTCCTGTGCACACACTCACTTGGTGGGGCTTACTTCCGAGTAAATAACACGCATAGGACCGAGACAAAACTCAGTTCTTTGGAATCTGTAAGGTAATCACGCTTGGGTTTGTATCTTGTAATGGGGAAGGCAAGCCATGAAAAACAAAGTTGGAGGGTTAGCAAAAATTATTTAGTGCTTTCAAACAAGACTCCCGACCAACCGGTGCTTCAACATTTCTCATTCTGGAAGAAAATTTGGGTACCTGCGAATGTTCAGTAGTAACCTTCATTGCAAGTTAAGCTGCTCGATTATAATACGAGTAATGGGTATCAAACGACTGATGACTGTCTTATGTGGGGTGACACTGGAGATATTTGGATAGAGGGAGGAGAAAGCAGACCTAACCTTGTCCTCCCAATCCGCTGGTTTGTCCCTCTTCCTCCTTCTCTCCCCCATCCCCAAGAAAACCACACCAGGTTGTGCTTACCTGTGTTCCCACCTGTAAAATGGGACTGCAAAACATTTCATCCAGCTGCGGAAAGTAGGCACTCTTTCCATAGCACTGCAAACATGGAAAGTGCTGTAGAAGTGATTATGAATGCTTTGGGTTGCAATTGCTACTGATATTTCTCCATGCATCAAAGGTGTAGCCAATGGGGCACCCTCGAGATGTTGTTGGGCCCTCATCAGGGCCAACTGCATTTGGAGGGCATTGTGTTGTCTATCCTTGCTCTGTGTATATTTGTCTACTCAACTGGGGTGGGGTGGGGTGGGTGAGAGAGCGATATTTTCACCAGATTTTGCTTTCCCAGAGGTGTGAACCCACTGCGGCAGTCTTCATTGAGGAAAACAGAAACCTTGCAATTATGCGTCTTGATAGTGGAAAAACGTATAGATTAAGAAATCATTTAGCGGTGTCCTCATGGTAATAAACCTTCCGGTGGCTCTTGCTTGATTTAAAAATACATATTTGTAATAAAAAAGATGGCATTTCCCCAAGGCCATAATGTATTTGTCATTAATTCTGGCTTGTAGCACGTGGGAACCCAAAGTCCTATATCATATTGTCATGAATTAATCCTGGTGGTTTTGTGAATTGGCTGTCCCCATGTTCACGGTGACAGTATAGCTTTGCTTGCTGTTCATTCACACAACAGGTTCCATTGGCAAAGAGTCAAGCAGCTTCTTAACATTGCACTCTAGGCTTGCCTCTTCCGCAGTGGGAACAGTTGTACCGAAACCAGAAAGCAAAAGTTTCAGCTGTGTATGCAGTTCTTTGCCCAAGGCTGCTTGTTCTCTTTTCATACTGTGTAAATTTTGAATGTTACCCCAACCCAGGTTCTAAAAACAGGATCTCATTGTGAATACTTCTAAGGATTGGGATTTTGTCTTTGCATTCTAGGAGAAATTGGTCTCTATATTGCGTGAGGTATTGTGGTTGGTCTGTACAAAAAGCTGAGTTTCTCCCAAAGACCATTCTGTAGAATGGAACACTGGATTACAACCAAAGTGAAATCCATGAACAGACATGACTAATTTGGGTCCATTAATTCTGATGAGTCTACTCTGAGTCAAATCTAATTAGCTGCAACCCCATAGCTATACTGATCACAGAGCTAATCAACGCATCCATTTTAAGCCCGAGGTGCAGCCAACTTCATAATGTAGGTGGGAAATCGCAGCTCTGAATATGTTCTTATGTAGGAAGTACTCCATGAAGGGGAAGAGGGAGTAAGAATAGCTTTCCATAGCTTTAAGAATTGCTCCTTGGCAAGCTAGCATTCCAAAGCCAGGGATATTTTGGGGTCTTTGTGAAGGTGGAGGAATCCACTCATTCAGTTCTCCGCCTCTGTTGGAAATACTACTACTTCTGAATGGTGTAGCATGGCTCTAATTTAAGAGATCTCTTGCACTGTTTTAGCAGATCCATTCCCCCAATGCTGAATGGCAGCAGCCCTGCCGCAGCTGAAGAGACCTGCCAATCTTGTGTAGCCAACAAGGACCATTATTAAGCCTGCATTGCACAGCTTCTCACTTGAACCCTGGTAGCAGAAAGGGGAAAGCAACACCCCTCATCTGCTTGCAGCAGTTGCTGATGCTCAAAGAACCAAGCATGTTTTTAAAGGGAACCTGTAGCTTGGCTCTTAAGCCACGAGGATTGCTGTCCTACCAACCCAAGCTCCTAGTTCTGCAGGAAGCTGCTAGGTCATCCTGAACGGAGCAATGATTTCCACCCCTTTTACAAGTATAAAACACACCAGAGGAGCAGAGAAGGGGGCAGATTCGGTGTCTGAAATTTCTGTCTGCACCATAATCTTAAAGCAAAAGTCAGATATTCAGGAAGGGCATATGGTACAGCAATTGTACCATGTTGCAGTGCATGTGAGGGGTGGCTTGATTAGCGAACACCTAAGCCAGTGACATTCTCCTTTTCCTCCCTGAGCCCATGTTGATTTTTGCAGTGGTCTAGTCTCGTGGAAGACCAGTTCTTCTCAAAGCTGGATTTGGCTATCAGAATGTGTCCCTGCATCTCTGCACATGGGGAACACAGCAGGAAGACTTCTAGCCTGCCTTCTCACTAGCATGTTAGCCGTCCACATGCAACTGGTGCGTATCCAAGCGTGGTGTCCATCCTAGATCAATACCATGTGCCTTTCCTGGATGTTAAAAGCTCACTTTTGGGCACTTCGCACTACTTTGGTTTTTGTTCACCCGAAGCACTTTTCCCTCCTCACTCTCAAACTGCAACCGGCAGCTTCTGTTATGAAATGAGTACTTCTTTTTGTAGATAATTTCTCTTTTTGTAACCATTTTTTTTTTTGGTTCTTGGCAAAGTTTTAAATTAAAGATGTAAAACTCTAGAAACCTGTCTGACACTGAATTTGTTTCCGCTTTGCATGCCTTCGACTTCACTGTGCAACCGCAAGAGAGCTTTGTAGGTGCTCCCCCAGCCGTAAATTGAATACCGCTGTTCTCACAAAGCGGTAAAAATTCCCCACAGGGCAGATGATTATTGTTGCCGACTTCTCAGGGAGCTCTTCCTACATTGTGTCTTGGGTCAACCTTGCAAAACGTCCTATGTAGCCGAGTAGTAATATCGGGTCATTAAAAGATGCATTGTCTAAGGCCATCTGTGAGCAATTCCGGCATTGCTCCATCTGTAAAGGTAAAGGGACCCCTGACCATTAGGTCCAGTCATGACCGACTCTGGGATTGTGGCGCTCATCTCACTTTACTGGCCGAGGGAGCCGGCGTACAGCTTCCGGGTCATGTGGCCAGCATGACTAAGCCGCTTCTGGCAAACCAGAGCAGCGCACGGAAACACCGTTTACCTTCCCACCGGAGCGGTACCTATTTATCTACTTGCACTTTGATGTGCTTTCGAACTGCTAGGTTGGCAGGAGCAGGGACTGAGCAACGGGAGCTCACCTCGTCGTGAGGATTCGAACCACTGACCTTCTGATCGGCAAGTCCTAGGCTCTGTGGTTTAACCCACAGCGCCACCTGTGTCCCATCTGTAGGCTGTGAGAAAAGCCCTTCCTAGTGCCAAGCCTATGGATGAGAGGACATGTGGCAGTATCCATAGAATTCCTTCCACAGGTGCGATTCAGCATCCTTTTCTGTGCCCGCTCCCAATCCTGGGCAGGAGCAAAAGAAGGATGTACCTTCGTATAGTAAGCTAGTTTCTTCACATGCTCCTCTACCTTCCATTCAGGCAAGCAAGAAGCACCAGTGTTTAAGGAAATATTCTAACCAGGCAGAGACTCTCAAGAGGGTGCAAAGCAAGGCAAGGGGGAGAGTACATGACCCAGAGATTGGGCCAGACAGGCGGGGAAGCCTCCATTTGGCCCTTTTGCCTGAGGTTCCCCATTCACGATGCAAAACATGCCTGGGAAACCTCTGGCCTGCCAGGCCTCCACCTGTCCAAGCTCCAATCCGCACCCTAAATTTCACCCTGCTTGCTGCATGCTGGGTGACGAAGTTGAGACCTCCTTGCATGCTAGACTGAGGGTGAAAATTGGTCCTTTCTCATTCATCATCCGATTGGAAACTTGGTGTTTGTGCACTTGAGGGGTGTGTGGGTGTGTCTATTTTAAGGGTGTGCGCACATCCATTTTCCATCCCTGCCCATTTTCTCCCAAGGCAATGGAAGCCCGAGAGAGGGAAAAAAGGTTCTTCCCTCTGACTATAGAGAATGATAGCAGTGGGATTTCAATGTCTCTGAATCCGGCTGGCAAAATAATGCCTGTGAATGACATTAGGCCTTGCTTCTTCCCGGATAACTTTCTTTAAGCTGCCACTCAGCATTCAAGAGCAGGCACGCTATGCTGTATTTAAAGCTACTTAGCAGCGTGAGGAAGATGTTGCATTTAAAAAAAAGAAAGAGAGACAAGAGGAAAAGCTTACCAAAAACATTAAAGCCTTTGTTTTACTGAGTTACAACAAACAAGCAAAAAGTTAGAAAAGTGTTTTGTTTTAATTCAAACTCCCTAGCAATTAGATTTGTGCAGTGTATGTTGGGATAGGAAATGGATCCGTCTCTCCAAACCAAAGCAACTTCACCATTTGACCTCTACCCAATAAGACAGTTCGTCCCCTCTCTCAGCAGTTATTTGGAGAACAAAAGTGCATTCTGAGGACCTAGAAACAAAGGAAAGATGTAGTGGCTGAGGGTTCAAGAAACCACGTTGTGCACTAGAGCACCTAAGGCTGACAAAAATAAGTCTCTGTATTTGCACCAAACAAAGAATTGTGAGCAAGTTCGGTTATTAAGAAGCTTAAGCCCTCCATTGTAAAGTCTTTTTTTTTTTTTAAAGGATTGTACTACATGTAGTAGAAAAAGGTGCTTAGAACAAGCAAAGGCGTACTGTCAACAACTCTGGAGCTCCATAATCCAGATGTTTTGGCAAACGGTGAAATGCAGGATGCGTTAAAGAGATCAGCTGTCTCCCCCGGACAAATGTTTTTGCTGCTTTTCCTGCATGCAGAGGAACAAAAGGGAGCCAACTGCAAATAAAAGGCTCTTGAGAAAGTCACAACGAGCAGCTAGCCCTAGACTGAACAGGTAAAAATGTGTTGAGGTGGGTAAACTCTCTCTGCGAAAATAGAAACACATCTTTAGAAACATGTGCAGGAGGCCAAAAAGGTTTCCAAGTCGCCATGGATGTAGACGCAGCGGTAACTAATTTTCAAGAAAACCGATAAGCCAAACCGCGACCTCGAGATGGCAATGAGAATCCACAGCGTACGCACCAGCCAGGAAAGGCAGTGAGACATCTCCACGTTGTACATGGGAAGTTACAATGGGAGGCAAGCAAGTTGGACGCTGCGGGAAAAAACCTATGTACAAGGGCCCTTGTTAGAAAAGTCCCCTGGTGGAAATTTGGCACCGTGAGATCTGTAGTGATGCTCCCAGGACTGTCCTTTCTCCACCGCAACTGTACCCACGTGCCTTGAACCGGGAGGCAAAACCCGTTGGATTTTCCTGCTTCCGAAGATCCTGCTTGCTCCCAGGGTCAGTGACGGCGTACTCCCAAAGAGTGGAAAGATAGGTCTAGAAAGCTGAATGATATGCCTATGACAGATAAACAAACGAGTGCACGGAATACGGTTATTATTTTGCAAAACGGAACATAGTTTGCACACCAGCAACAATCCTCCTTTGTGCTTTTTGGCTGTGGGGCACTAACTCAGGTGCATGAAATTCAATGGGTCTTCTTACCTGGATTGAAACAAATATAGCTGTGTGTGTAGGAGAAGGCTTTGGAGTGGCTGGATTCATTTAGACATGCCCATAATTTTATTTATTTTTGCAGGGGAGGGTGTATGCCAGCCCTGGAAGTGACATACTTAATTTCCCCTTGCACCAAGACCAGTGGTAAGGATTTAAAAACAAACAAACAAGGGCTGGAGCCCATAAAAAGCTTCCGTAAAAAGAAGTCGTCCCAGCTCATCTTCATTCTCCCTTACTGGGTTGCTCTGCCTGGCTGCAAATCTACACACACATACCTGGGAATTAAATCCCTGTTGGACTCAGCAAGGCTTATTTCTGAGCAAGCTTGCAGAGGAGTGTACAGTGGACGCTCGGGTTGCGAACGTGATCCGTGCGGGAGGCACGTTCGCAACCCGCAGCGTCACGTCTGTGCACGTCCGGGTTGCAATTTGGTGCATCTGCAAAGCACAATTTAGCGCTTCTGCGCATGCGCGACTGCCGAAACCCAGAAGTAACCCGTTCCGGTACTTCCGGGTTTCGGCGTGTCCGTAACCTGAAAAAGCACAACCTGAAGCGTCTGTAACCCGAGGTATGACTGTATTTGTAAGAGACAGCATCTCTTCTCGCCCCCAGTAAGTTACCTGGATGCCAAATGCTTGCCAAAGGATAGACCTGCGCAACACACCTGGCGTATTGCATGTGATCCGCACCCGTCACCTCTCATTCCCTGCATTCTGTGCTTGCCTTATTAAGCCATACTCAGAAAACTCCCAATTTTACTAACAGAAATAGTAAGGAGAATGCTGAAGCTAACCAAATTCATTTTTCAGATTTCTGTCTGGTACTAAGCAGCCCTTTACAGGGCTCCACTGTGTGCAGTTCCTGTGGCAACTGTGTTAAGATACCCTACAATCAAAAAGAAATCTTTAGTACCCAGCTTACAAACAATACAATACAATATTTTCAATAGCAAACCCGCTGACTTTAAGTATTACCAATTCTTGGCTGGATGGTGTCCCGAAAGCATGATGAGACCATAAGCATGTCAGAGTTTGTATGTTTTTCCCACTAGAGGGCCTAAGCTTGCGTTTTCAGCAATGAGGGGTGTTTAAAAAGGCACTAAGCCAGGGGCAGATAAATGAAATCTAAATACACACAGAGATGATTGGGAGACTCCTTGGATTATGATTAACCAGTTAAGGTGGATCTGAAAAGCATGCAGAGGCTGCTGTCTCCTAAGCATATAAAACAGGTCAATATTTTTCTCAATTCCAATCTACAGCCAAATACATGTGGCGTTTGAAATTTGCCAGGTGTGTTGAGTGCGAGAGCATCACTTCTCCCTCCCTAAGATGGGCAGAAGCTTCCTGGGCTTTGGGAAAGAGGTGCCAGGCCTCCGACAAGATGCTGCAGCCCTCCTGCCTCCTTCCCAAAGCAGGACAGGCTTTGGGGAGGTGGCGGAAGGGCTCTTGGACCCCGTTGAACCATCACACAGAAGCTTCCCAGGCTTTGGGAAGGAGGTGCCAGGCTTTAATACTTTAATACAGTGGTACCTCTGGTTGTGAACGGGATCCGTTCCGGAGGCCCGTTCACAACATGAAAGGAACACAACCCACAGCGGCGCATTTGCGCATGCGTGGGCTGCGATTCGCCGCTTCTGCGCATGACGTCATTTTGTGCATCTGCACGAGTGGCGAAACCCGGAAGTAACTCTTTCCAGTACTTCTGGGTCACCTGAAAAAACATAACATGAAGCAAAAGTAACAAGAGATATGACTGTACTCTAATTTACCAGGAACATTTGGGGGACAAGCCTAGTTCCCCATGTCCACTGACTGCACACCACCGTCTGCAAGTGTGTTGATGTTCCTCCAACACTTCAGAGCAGATTTGGGAACTGTGGGGGTGGGGAGGAGGAAGTCCTGCTGCACAAGTGGAAGCTGCTATAGCTGGATGCAACCCTTGAATTAGAACACTGAGCCAAGAAGGACCACGGCCAGCGTTAGGTCAACAAACAATCCCCATCATTACCTGTCTTAGGTGTGAGAGGTATCGCCAGGTATACTTTCAGAATCAAAACCTGCTTTGCTTCCCGGCGCTGCTTGACCCCAGCTGTCCATACAGTCCGAAGCATCGTCGTCATCGTCGATGGTGACTTCCACCCAACTCACATTTCCCTTGTTCTCGTTATTGCCTTGACTACCTCGGTCACTGCATTCAGATTTCTCCAGGCCCTCTATGTCCTGCTTCTCCGGCTTCAGATGCTTTTTACTAGGTTGCTGAACCCCGTCGCTACTGCTACTCGCCGTCTCGGTGGCTGCTGGTCCTTTTGCCTCGTCATATCCGTCGACGGCATACTGCTGCTGGTATTGGTCCAGCCATTTTAGCGTCCCGGTTCGTAGGCAGCTCCTGTTCTCTTTGAACCAACGCACTATTTCGGTCCTCGTGAGCCCCGTCTGAGCCGCCAACTCGTCATACTCCTGTGGAGTCGGCCACTGCGTCCTCGCAAACGTGGTCTTCAGCAGGTGCGCCTGTTCTTGGCTACTTGGGGCAAATGCCGTCGAGCACCTGGACAAAGAGGTCGCTGCCTGGGAGAGGTCAAACTGCTCTGTCGGACCGATGGCACCGTTGGAAGCCCCTTCCTCCTTATTCTTTACGCTCGGCCCCATCGAGTCCAAGACGGCTTGTTCCATATTATCCCTGAGCTTTCTGCGCTCGGAGAACCAGGCCTCAACCTCTCGACTAGTCATGCAGGCTTCGTTCCGGAGCCTTTCCAACTCGCTTTGGGTTGGAAAAGAACTCTTGATAAAGCTTTCTTCAAGGACCGCCAGCTGTTCTCTGGATTTTCCTTTGAACTTCTGGAAAGTGAAGTCCGGGTATGGATTATAGTTCCGCGCCTGCCTTGCAGCCAAAAGAGCCACCTGGTCCTTGGCTAGCGACTCGCTCGTGATGTGGACAATCCCTCGCTGGCTCCGGTATCGGTGGTCGCTGAACCACTTTTTTATCTCGCTTCGGGAGAGGCCCGTGACTTCTATCAGCCTGTACACTTCCGCGTTATCGGGGAACTGGCTGACAATAAAACTCGCCTTCAGGGCTGCTATTTGCTCCTTGGTCTTCTTGCGGTCATTCGCCAGCAGTGCAGGAGACAAGGGCACTGTGGTCGTGCTCATCGGAGCAGCAGGGGCGATCTGTTTGGACAAGACCTCCGCAGCAACAACATGAGGGCGCTTGACTTCCGGGACGGCCTTCTGGGCCTGCATGCTCCGTTTCTGCCCTTGGTTGGCCGCCACGGCAAGGGCAATGGGGGAAACATTGGACCCGTTTGAGACTTGCGTCAAAACCAGGCCGGTCTGGCTAAGTATCTGGCAAGGCACAGCCGTCTGGATCATCGGCTGCGGCATTTTTGCAGCGGCGACGTGAGCGGGCAGAACGGCAATGGTCTGGGCAGCTGGTTGGATAGTGCCGTTGAACATCTTCTTCCTTGCCTCCTCCACCTCTTCCGGAGACCAGCTGATGCCATGCTTCAGACGCTGGGTGGCAAACCAAATCCGGATCTGCTCCTCAGGGTGCTTGGACGCGGCCGTCAACCACGACAACTCTGCCTGCGTCGGGTACGGAAACTTGTTGAAGGAGCTGATCATGGTTGTGTTGGTGTCCAGTGCAGAATTGTATTTGGTACTGTTCAGCGGCACGGGGACTTTGGGAACCAGGCTGATGTTCGGGGGGAGCTGCACAGATGGCATCACATGGGCCAGGATATCGTGGAGGAGCTCTGCTCCGTTAATGCATGTGATAGGCTCTGTGGCCTCCGTAATCAGGTGAGGGATCCCATCCAGGTGGTTCTCTAAAGAAACTTTCCTGCCTTCGACTTTAGGCTTCCCAACGTTAATCACTGGGGTGGTCTTGCTTGTACCGCTAGGCCCGACAGGAACCACCTCGATTTCGTGGGTTTCCACAGCAACAGAGCTGCTCGCCGCCTCAATGGACTGCTCTAGGACGGTCTGGTTGTTGAGCTTGATCAACTTGAGCTTGAAGTTGTTCTCTCCCGGGTGGAGTTTGGCGTTGTGTTCAGATAAGGAATCATACTTTTTGGTTGTGAAGTTGCATTCAGCACACACGTACAGGGGGTTGAGGATGACGTTGGGGTGCTGGGTGTCTATGTGCTCCGTGAACTCGTTCAGATTCTGCGTGGAATAGGGGCAGTACTTACATTCGTAGCCACCGAGGGGTTTCCTGGCCGGGTTGGCCGGGGAGGATTTCCCTTCGATCACCTCACAGTCGTTTTCGCAGCTCTCCTTACCGGCCACCAAACCATTGCTCGCATCCTGCTCTGGAGTGCCGGTTGCTTCCCTTCCCATACTACAGTCCTTGAGAGCTTCCTCAGCCTCAGGTGCTCGAACCATACATGGAGTGGTCGATTTCCTTTTGCTAGCCATGGCAGCTGGGCAACTGTCCTTGGCAAGAGCAGCTTCTTCTCCCAGGCAAGGTGCTCTCTGAGATGGCTTATTGTGTGATGTTGTCCAGGATGTGTGTCCTAAAGAATTCTAGCCATGGCCTTCAGCTCTGGCCACCACAGCAATCGGGCTGCATGGCACCTGCAAGACAATAATAAATAATAATAAATTTTACTTATACCCCGCCCTTCCCAGTTCAGAAAATCTGGCTCAGGGCAGCTAACAACAAATTTAAAACAATTGATGCAACAAAAACCAGCATAAAATACAGTATAAAACACATCATCTTAAATACACGCCCCCCCCCCCCCAATGATTGCTTTTAGTGTCTTGGAATTCTACTCAATATTGATCCAGAGTAGATTCCAACGTATAGTTAGCAGAGTAAAAACTTGAACCATGTTGCAGGATTCCCAAAAAATAGACCAGAGGCAATTAATATTTCATCCAGCAGAGCTTTACTGCTACTTGAAGGCAAATGAGCATAATGGTCACAAATCCAATATATTCAGGATTGGCACGGTCCATAACCCAGTTGCAGCGGACTTAACTTAAACTTCAACATAACTTATAATAAGTCTAAACCTTCACTAAGCATACAATGTACAGAACACCATAGAGATAGAGAAAGTGAAGCCCAGGCTCCTTCTAGGCCTTCATTTATAGGCAGCATGACCGTGACAGAAAGACAACCAGTTTAAACCAGCTGTACTCAGCTTCTCTGAAGGAATAACCCAAACATCACGAACCTTCTGCTTGTTTCTTTCACACAGCAAAGCTTTCAGAAATGTCCAGGACCCTCTTGAATTAATTAGAATAGGAAAGATCTCTACATATCAGATCAATACTTTCTGACCAATAAATGCAAACTTACATTTAGTTCCTATGCAAGTGCATATAAATTTAATAAACTGGATTAACTCGATTATTTGCCAGCTAAAATTTTGTTGGAATGGATGTCAGTAACCTAAAGAAATATACTCTAGTTTGGATACAATCTAGAAACGGTGATTTGTTCAAAACTCTTCCCCAAGGAAAGCTGGCCCTGAACCCTGTGTCATTAAAAACTTTTATTACTGAGGATCAACCATTTATTACAGAGGATCAACCATTCATTGCTTAAACATTGGCTATTTACTGGAAACGTTTCTCATTTTAGGACAGAAAAATGCAAGTGAAGTTCCCACTAAACATTATGTCAGCACAAGTATTTCAACTTGCACATGAGAATCTTTGGTCTCCCCTCCTCCCATGCATGCCCTGGGATCCTGCCCAAATCTTCTCCAATCTACAATCCTGAGCATAGTAGGAAAGGAATAAATTACCTCCTTGCATGTTAAAATCAAGTTAAGCAAACCTGCTTTGCACCTGTTACCATTCTTAAAATTATCTTTCTTACAAAATTCCTACCATTATGTACGGTTGTGTTAAGTTGTGGGTGAACATATCAGACGACACAGCGATTCTTCAAAGAGCTCTTGTTTATTCACAGGCCAGAACAGAACTGAGCTGAAGGGTTCAGCCAGCCTGCTTATATAGAGCTCAACTACAAGGCAACAGTAACAACTTTCTGTAACTATCCAATCACTGAATGTCACTTTCATTCCCTTATTTGCATAACTATCTACAATATCCCCTTGCTGGCCCAGGGTGAGAATTTCAGTACATAACAGGTTGCTAGCATATTCAAATCAAATTAATGAAAAAGGGGGTATTTCCCTTCTCTTGGCTCAGACTGTGTTAAATAAGCTTATTTAGTTAAATGTCTTTTATGCTAGTTAAGTAAATAGACTTAAAGTGGTTTTTAATGCTGCTCTTCTGGATCATAGATCCTGCCAAACTGGCTTACAGTAAAAGGACTGCAATAGAACAACAAAAACAAGAGTTAAAACTCTATACATAATTTAGCCGATTAACTAGACAAGTCAAGCAGATAAGAAAACCATATAAAAGCACCAACGGAGCCATCGCCCTCATTTCTGGTACAGAATACCAGCCACTCCAGCTTATCTCAGCCAAGCCACAATTGGAAAGGAAAATTATTTCAGGCTTGTCTTAAAGGAAGCAAGGAGTCAAACACAGCTATGGGGGAAAGGAATTCTACTCTTTGCCCCTTACTGAAAATGTCTGCCTGGACACATGGTTATCTCATATTATAATCATCAATCTGACAAACTTTCACAAGTGCCACATCGTGTTTGTTCCGTACCTTCAAGTAATCATTGACCCTTCCGTGTGGCAGCAACTAAACTGCCTGTTTTTGCTGCACAATAAAAACTTTTTTTGTGTTTTTATATTACGTTGGAAGCTTCACAGAGTGACTGGGTCAACCCAGTTGGATGGGTGGGGTATAATTAATAAACAACTATTATTAATATTATTATTAATTATTATTTACCCAGACGGGTATTTTAAATATGTCATTTTATAGTACGTATTTTTAAATCTGCGGATTTTATTTCCAAAATGAAACAGGGTGACTTGTTTTAGTTTCAATTCTTTCTGTTAGTAGGCTAAGTTGTTTTAAACATCTGGTTTTGTTGGTACTTTTAATGTATATTTTATATCAAACGCTAAGATGTTTTGTTTTGTTGTTTTTTCATGGTAAATCTTTATTAGTTTTAAAATACAAACGTACAACGAAGGTAAGTATAGAAAAGTTAAATACCGAAAAAGAAACCATCAAGACATAAAAGTAAATTTTAAAAGAACAACGAAAAAGGCAAAAAATCAAAGATTTATATAAAATCATATCCATCAAATAAAAAATTCTGCATAAAACTTCCAATCGTTCTCATTATACTGTTTCTATTGTCATGGTTTTGTCGCACAGCTTTACTCTATATCCTTTTTCATTCATTCCACTATAGTATTTGTTTCATTCCTTTTTGTTCACAAGTATCATTTAAGTTAAGGGACGTGGGTGGCGCTGTGGGTTAAACCACAGAGCCTAGGACTTGCCGATCAGAAGGTTGGTGGTTCGAATCCCTGCGACGGGATGAGCTCCCGTTGCTCAGTCCTGGCTCCTGCCAACCTAGCAGTTTGAAAGCACGTCAAAGTGCAAGTAGATAAATAGGTACCACTCCGGTGGGAAGGTAAACAGCGTTTCTGTGCGCTGCTCTGGTTCGCCAGAAGCGGCTTAGTCATGCTGGCCACATGACCCAGAAGCTGTACGCCAGCGAGATGAACGCCGCAACCCCAGAGTCGGCCATGACTGGACCTAATGGTCAGGGGTCCCTTTACCTTTTTATCATTCAAGTTCTGCTAAGATGGTATTATTTTTTACAATATAATCTTATATATTCCTTAAACATTTTCCATAAGTTTTCTGATTTAAAGCTCCCTGACTAAGATGTTTTGATGGTTAACTGGTATACAAAGCCTGTTAAATAAATATAAATGAGTAAAATCAACATTTCCCATACTCTGGACATCCACCCTCCTCCCAATTTGTAACTGAGGGATGTGCGAGGAGCAGTCAATCAATGTACCACCATTTTGACACTTTCTGATAAAACCATATTCTTAGCTTAATGCGTTGGATCTAAACGGTGATTTGCTTCTTGTGGTATCCCATACTTTCATTGATCATAGGGATCTAAAAAAATTTTTTCCCCCTTAGGAGGCCACCAAAACATATCAAACAGTATCTGCCAACTTGAGCTTCACTTTTATAGTGAGCTGTCTCCAAGGACAGTCCATTAAGAGTTTAGCACAGTTGGAAGGTGGTTTTATTTATTTCAATTGTGCAAGGTGGTTATGGGTTTTAACAACACAGCATGGTTGGTGCAACTTTGAAGTTAGCTGTCAAAAACCAATTCAGCAAAGATGATGATCAGATGATGTTTTAAATAGTTTTCCTCAACGTACTAATCAGTGAGACAGAAATTGCTGCTTAAGAGAGAACAAGTCCTCTAGGAAACTCCCCAACTCCCAGAAAGAATTCTTTAAGGACGGTACAGTGATTTCTTTACTTGTTTTTTCAGTTTTGTGGAAATGTATTGAGAACTGTAATTGGTCAAAAAGTTTTGCAGAGAAGCAGTTTTGGATTAATTAACTTTGCATATTAAAGAAACAAGATGTTTGCTACCTCCCTGGAGGAGCCTGGAGAGCTCAAAATAATTGGGCCACCTACGGAGTTCTCTCTTGTGCTGAGGGCTCCTGAAGAAATCCCCAAAAGGCTTTCCGCTGATGGGAGAAGCAATTCCCTGGAACTGCGTGGTCGGAAGACTCTTGTGGAAATGCATAAAAAGGTAAAGGGACCCCTGATCATTAGGTCCAGTCATGGCCGACTCTGGGGTTGCGGTGCTCACCTCGCTTTATTGGCCAAGGGAGCCGGTGTACAGCTTCCGGGTCATGTGGCCAGCATGACTAAGCCACTTCTGGCAAACCAGAGCAGCGCACGGAAACGCCGTTTACCTTCCTGCTGGAGCGGTACCTATTTATCTACTTGCACTTTGATGTGCTTTCGAACTGCTAGGTTGGCAGGAGCAGGGACCGAGCAACGGGAGCTCACCCCGTCGCGGGGATTCGAACCGCCGACCTTCTGATCGGCAAGTCCTAGGCTCTGTGGTTTAACCCACAGCGCCACCAGCGTCCCACTGTGGAAATGCATAAAGCTGTAGATATCCCAGGATCCGTTTCCACAACCGAATCCCCAAGGGAGCTGGCTTCAGGAACCCATTGGCAGGCCAACTCTGCACTACAAAGATGTCTGCAAACATCACATGAAGCCTGGCAACCTCAGCCCTGCTGTGTGGGAATCCCTTGCAGATGATCACAGTGCCTGGAAACGGACAGTGATGAAGAATGCTGACCACTGGCCATGCTACCTACAGCTGACGGGAGCCAAGCCCAGCAACATCTTGGAGGCTGCCTCTTCATACAATGAGACACAAATACGTTTCTCTACAGCTGCCAAGGAACTTGCCTTAGTAGCGCTGCAAAACAAAGGGATTTCCCCATGCTCTCTGCATCCTTTCAGGCCTGGCTGGACTCCTGCTGGCAAGAGGAAGGGATAAATAGCGCACAAGGTCTTTATGGCCTCCGGAGATGTGCATTTCAAAGCATCACTAATCTGTCAGTGGATGTACAACCAAACTAGTGCTTCTGACCTCCTCACCACAAACATATCCCTGCAAGGCCTGCAGATGCCCCATTGCCCAGAACGCAAGGTGTCAAGCTTTGGGATACTGCAGTTCACATCTTATCAGGGCAAACGTATATCAAGATGGTAAAAAGGAGGTTCTTGCAAGCTGCCCTGAAGGCGCCAGTCAGTGCAAGGATAAAGGGGCTGTATGCCAAATCTTCAGAAAATCACCTTATGGCTCAGGAGTGGCTGCCACATTTAATCCCAGAGCTCTTTGCAGGGGGTGCCAGCGAATATCAGCGTTCTCTCTCTCTCTCTCTCTCTCTCTCTCTCTCTCTCTCTCTCTCTCTTTGAGGTGGAAGCATCCTGTCAAAGCATCAAAGCCTGAGAAGGGCAGCTTCATCGGAAGAAAAAGAGCCTTTGCCACAGGAGAGGGCTGCACTTCCCAGGTTTCAAAGGGGCAAAGAAGGATGCCAGCTTATTTGCATGAGGCACCACACACCGCCTGCTGCTTGGCTTAATGATTTGTGAAAAAAAGACAAATAGAGGATCTGAGCTCCACCTGACTTTGAGAAGCAAGGGTTTTGTTTTTGGAGGGCATTAAAAGAGCCTGGAGATGAAGCCACCTCATTCGAAATAAGTAGAACCTGAAGAAGATGAGGAGGAGGAGGAAGATGATGATGAAGAAGAGGAGGAAGATGAAGACGAAGAGTGAAGTTATAAAGCTGCTGTAAAGATTTTGTGCTCAAAAGTCAACGATTTTGCTAAGAATGTGAAGTCGAGTGCAGCTCATTCTTAAGTATAAAAACTACAGAGTTGTGTATGGGTAATGTGATTGTAGGGAGACCTGTATTCTAATGTAAGTAGTAGCTGAATGCCACTACTGTTAGATTTTTAAAAGCTGATATTGTCAAATGTTCAGGCATATTTAATGGTTCTTTGGATTCAGTGACAACTTGATTTTGAGCAGAGTTTTTAAAAATGGTAGTAAAATTGGTAGTCAACCTTGTCTTGCATACTATTGCAATGTATTACTTTTTAAAACAATTTTGTAATAAAATGATGTACATTAAAAAAAAACCCCAAAACCCCCGAGGGCTGGTTAAAACTGCTACCTGCAGTAGTGCAAGAAGTATTATATTGTAAACTACCCGGTGATCTTCAGATGAAGGGTGGTATAAAAATTTATATAATAATAATAATAATAATAATAATAATGATAATAATAATAATATTGCACTGTGTTTATGGGCCGGAATGAGAAGGTGATTGGGCCCAGGCCTTAGGATGCCTACCCCTGGATTAAATGTTCAACAGAACTCTCACCAAACCTCTCACATCAAAGACAGTGCTTCCCAAAGGAGCTGGTTCAGACATTCAATGCTGAGTCATCAGCTGATGAGTCACCAGCCTTTGAAAATCATATCCAGCCGTACTTCAGAAAGGAATTCAAGGTGGCTCGTGAGTCACCAAGTGAAGAGCCATCAAGCAATCACGACGACTCACGATGCCTATATTACCTGCCGTATCTGAATTCCACTTGGCAGGAGACGACAAGTGGGATAGGGCTGGATATCTGGTTACCCACTATGGGAAACAGGACGTCGGATTAGACAGGTCTTTGGTCCGGTCCAGTAGGGCTCTTCTGATGTATGTGCAAAATTTCACAGAACGAAATCTCCCTCAATCCTTGGGCTTTTTGAAATGGCAAGAAAAGCCACAGCACTCTCCGTTTCCTCCGTTGCCATTTCCCACTCTGCTTCCACTATCTCACCACTTAACTTCCTTTACAGCGTTACACATAAAGGGGTAGGGACTCTGTAGACATTGCTGGACTACAACTCCCATCGTTCCTGACCACTGGCCATGCTGGCTGGGGCTGATGGAACCTGGAGTCCAACAGCATTTAGAGGATCACCCCTGCTTTAGGATGAGCCAGTCCTCAGGTTGTGGCTCACAGCTCTTCAGCTACTTAAGAGTGACTGCCCCATTCAAATCCATCCCCTATGTAAGGCAATGACCATGTGCACACTATTCATCTAAAGCATTCTCCCCTCCAAATAATCACGGGAACTGTAGTTTACCCTTCACAAAGCTCCATTTCCCAGCACCCTTAATAAACTATACAGTGGTACCTCGGGTTAAGTACTTAATTCGTTCCGGAGGTCCGTTCTTAACCTGGAACTGTTCTTAACCTGAAGCACCACTTTAGCTAATGGGGCCTGCCACTGAACGATTTCAGCTCTCATCCTGAAGCAAAGTTCTTAACCCAAGGTACTATTTCTGGGTTAGCGGCGTCTGTAACCTGAAGCGTCTGTAACCCGAGGTACCACTGTAGTTCCCAGGAATATTATTTCTGGGGAGGAGGGGAAATGTGCTTGAAATTTATGGTGTGTATGCAGCCGATGTTGACTCCTTAAAGCAGGGGTCAGCAAACCTTTTCAGCAGGGGGCCGGTCCACTGTCCCTCAGACCATGTGGGGGGCCGGACTATTTTTTTTTGGGGGGGTGAATGAGTTCCTAGGCCCCACAAATAACCCAGAGATGCATTTTTAAATAAAAGCACACATTCTACTCATGTAAAAACCTGCTGATTCCCGGACTGTCTGTGGGCCGGATTTAGAAGGCGATTGGGCTGGATCCGGCCCCCGGGCCTTAGTTTGCCTACCCATGCCTTAAAGTTGCACATACTTTGGGTTGTGGCGCAAACAGAGAGGAGTAGATATACCACTCACATTTTTGTAATGAAATATGACAGAAATTCTAACCAGATGTTGATTATCAAATTTCCAGCTCCTTGTCACTGTAGATTACTCGTAAGAAAAACTGGTACACTATTTCCTGAGTTCACTACAAACTTAGTGACACAGTTGTACAATACATTACAAACACACAAAAAAACAACATTAAACTTGTACGCTAAGCTCACAAAGAAAAAGAGAGTTCATTGATTCTACTTGCCTTTTTTTAAAGCTCTTGTCATTAAAGAGCAATAAATTATTTTGGTGCCCAATTCCCTGAACCTTTGCATTGAGAACTAATGTCGTTTAGAGCACTTAACAGAAAGAGACAAAATAGCTGCAAGACTAAGAGCATTTTAAAAAAAGCTAAAAATTTCATTCACTTAATGTATCATCTTTAAGAGAGTCTGTAATAACACTTCAACATTTGTCAGCTGTTTACAAAGCAGTAAGAATCTCATTTCTCCTTGTGCTACACCCACATTATTTCAGATGTACATCTGAACATCTTTGTTCCTTGTTGTATGTCCCAGTATATATGTCTGAATTGCCAGAAAGCTTTCATGTGAGCACATTTTTCTCCCTGGCATCCAGCAGAATGAAAAAGCAAGTGTTAGATTTCAGAACGCTTTCTTAAATCATACCCGTTGGAACAGCTTGAGTCCTTAGACAAAGGGGCTTAATGCAGACCCTAATCTCAGAGGTAGGGAATGTTTTTCAGCACTAAGGGCCACATTCGCTTCTGGGCCACATTTTGAGGGCCATATACCAGTGGTGGCTGGGGCCGTGGCAAAAGTAAGACTCAGCAAGGCATGAATGAAAAGGGGCCTGAATGAACGGGCAAATTCAACTGAAATTCTGAAGGCCTGACTACAATGTTAGAATCTCAGGTATATGAGCTAGGTGCCAAATGGCTCCTTAAACCAAGGTTACAGTCGCCAAAACAAAATGTCTAGCTGCCATTTGGGGGCAAGATGGCTCTAGTGCCTTATTTTTCAAATGATGGACTGACTGTGATTGATTCTCAGTTAAACATCTGGCCAGTTCAGATGACAACCTTGAGCTTGGTTAATGACTTTGAGAACTTAAAGAAGGAAAGTCACTTGGTCCAGGGACAGTCCTCATAGATATTGGCCTATTCCAACCACTTTTTCCTTAATGGCTCCTGCTCCTGCTCAGGCTGCACAGAAAAAGCATTTTGGTTCCAGAAATTCATTCCAATTGTGCAGATAAAATATAGCTAACAGAATTCTACAGCATGGGACATTCGTGTGTGAAAACAGTCCAAATGCAATGCTACCTGTTTAGGGAAGCTTTTAATGTTTAATAGACTATTGTATTTTAATATTCTGTTGAGATCCCTGCATTGCAGGGGCGTTGGACTAGGTGACCCAACTCTATGATCATGAAGCACTTTACAGCAAGTAGATAGCAGCAGTGGCCCATAACTTAAATTTCAAAGCCCCCATTTGGGCCTCGAAAGAACTTCTAATTCATGTAAATAAGGTCAAAATCCAACCAAGAACAATCTCAGACCATAACTCGGTATGGGTATGGCTGAAAGGAGATGAGAAGAAAAGCAAGAAGGTGGAGACTAAAGGAAAGTCTGTTAAATGATGAAACTGTCCTGCAAAAAGCAAGGTCAACACTAAAAGGATTCTTTGAACTTAACCTGAACCAAGGGACTGACATTAAAACCGCGTGGGATGCGAGTAAAGCTGTTATAAGAGGGTTCTTTATACAACAGAATGCATACCCAAAGAAAATCAGAGAGAAGAAAAAGAAGGAGATATGGGAAGAAATGAAAAAGAATTATTTAATAATCTGGATAGCGAACTAATTAAACAGAACATAAAAATGTTACAGACACAATTATCGATGATTATAAATCAAGAGATTGAATGGAAAAATCAAGTGATTCGAGTTTGCAAACAAGCCCGGCAAACTGCTAGCCTAGCAACTTAAGAGGAAACAAAACGAAAGAATCATAAACAAACTTAAATTTCAAAGCTGTACAAAAATCACCATCTCCACCCAAGCAGGTGTAAAAATTGTGCTAAAAATAAAAATAAAAATCACATCATTGAGTTCAAAGCCTCTGCATGGTACAATGTAATGTTCTAAATCCCTTTAAAAAAAATAACCTTATTTCTGACCGGCACTATTGGAGTAGGGGTAAGGGTGGGATGGAGGTCACATGAAACATAATTGGAAAGTCCTCTCCTGTTGCTGGTTGTACATATTTAAAGTTACATCTTGGCTTCGTGTTAGCGATTTTGAATCATTAATCGCTTTGGTAAAAGATGCTTTATAGGACAGGCTGGCTTTCACATTTCGAAACATTAACAATACAAGACTTGTGGCAGCTGCTGTTTTCTTTACCTCGCACCATAAAATTGCACCTAACGTGGAATCCCTGAGGTGAGCTGAATTGTGCCACTAAACCACTCAACTTCCTGGGCGCAAACAGCATGAGAGAGGCAGCGTGGAAGAGTGGTTAGTGTTGCAGTAGGACCTGGGAGATCAGGGTTCAAATCCCCCCTCTCAGCCTACCCTACCTCACAGGGCTGTTGTGAGAATGAAATGGGGAGGTGGAAAACTGTGTACTCCGCCTTGCCTTCCTTGGAGGATATAAATCATGAGCAAATAAACAAACAGTCTGAAATCCAACATGATAAACCGCTAGCTCTCAAAAAACCAACGGCCGAGAGAGTCTGCAACGCAACTCAAGCAAAATGATTCTGTTGACATTTTCACTCCAACAGCCCCCCCTGTTCCAGACAAGATGGGATACCTTTTTAATCCCCCCATGTTGAAAATACAGCAAAGGGTGGACTGTGAAGGGGTGTAGCTTGGTGTAAACAAAAGGATTTTTCCCCTGCATTTCAAGATCTTCCTCAATGCAGCATACTTGGAATTCTGTTTTTTTAAAAAAATAAAAATGACAAGCCTGCTAAATAGAGTTTTGGAAGGGAAAACCACAGGGGATATGCCTGCAAAAAAAACAACTACTCACTTTTGCAGAGTGTGCTGAAAGGGCATCTCTCTTTGAAGAGAATGAGAAATTAATGATCTGCCAAAGAGCCCTGGTGGGAATCATAAAATCCGAAAGTAAAGCGCCAGAGAGTTGGCACTAATGAAGAAAAAGAGGCCTGCAAGCCTGACCGAATGTGCTCAGGTTTTGCCTCAGAACGAGCACCTGTCTGTTCTGCTCCAAGGTTTTTCCTTATCTCAGTGGTTCTTCAAATTTTTTTCTCTGGGCCACAGTTTCAGAATAAAAAATTTGTTCATGCCACACCAAATTGTTTTATTGATAAGAAATAGATGGGGGAACAAAAAGGATCAACTCCCAGACCAGATTTGATTTAAATAATGATTTAAATCACGATTTAAATCACTAGTCTGTAAGACTTGATTTAAATCATTTTTATTTTTTTTACAGAAAGACTCATTCTTGCTAGTATAATCTTAATATTTACAACCAGGTGAAGGTTTCATTTTTGGAATAATAAATTTTCAGAGTAGTTTTTGCAGTTATATCAAAAATTACTGATTTGGTTATACTATTAGAAATACACGCAAATAATTATGAAATTGTTGTGAGGTTTAATAAGTTAACTGTTTATATTGGGACAACTTTTCTGCTGTACTTTGTTGGAAGGAGAAAAACAATATTTTCCTTAATAACAATTTAAACAATTTATTTAAGTAAAAGAATAACATTATAGCATATGTATCCATGTTTGTTATCTAACGTGGTTAAACATTTAAAAAAACAAAACAAAAATCCTTAAGACTGAATTTTAGCATGCATGAAGAACTTAAAACAAATCTTTATTTACTGATGAATAGTCTTTGGACTAGAATGTAACTTAAATAGAAAACGATCTTTAGAAAGATTTTCCTCCAAAAAGCATTTTATTCTAAAAATCCATATATATATATATTTAAAAAAACCTTTTAAAAAAATATCACTGATTTTTATCCACCCAGTCCCAGATGCTGCTGTTAAGTTGTGGGTGAAGATATCAGACGACACAGCGATTCTTCAAACAGCTCTTGTTTATTCACAGGCCAGGACAGAACTGAACTGAAGGATTCAGTCAGCCTGCTTATATAGAGCTCCAGTACAATGTAACTGTAACAATTTTCTAAAACTATCCAATCACTGAACGTCACTTTCGATCCCTTATTTGCATAACTATCTACAATATCCCCTTGCTGGCCCAGGGTGAGAATTTCAGTACATAACAGCTGCCTTATACCAAGTCAAACCATTGGATCATCTAGCACAGTTTTTTAAAAAATGGAAAGAGCTCTTCAGGATTTCAGTCTGAGGTTTCTCCAAGCCCTACCTGAAGATGGTGATTCGAATCTGGGACCTTCTGCATGCAGGGCAGAGGCTTTAGCCCTGAGCAACAACCCTTCCCTGACTCCTCCAACCCAAACACAGCATCATTCATGGGCGGCTCTTTGATAGCAATACCTGGAGGACCACCGCAAGACATGAAAACTCGCCTAAGACACCTGTGATTTTGGCCCCATCACAGGAAACTGAGAATAGGATGGTGGAGGCGAACAGGAGGACACAGAGGATTTTAAACCAAAGAAAGGTGAACAAGGAGGACACGCTTTCCTCTAGACCCAAAGTGAGGAATCGTAAAGGCTTCTCACAAAAGGAATCTTGCTGCCCCCTTGGCTCCTCAAGGTTGTTAAAAAGAAACGTTGAAATGAAGGTGTCTAATAATAGTGCCTCTGATCGTCGTTTCCAAAAGGCGCAGCCCCCAGGTAGGAGGGAAGGACGACGAGGTACGCGAAGAAGAAGAAGAAGAGACGATCTTTTAACTTGGCCTCCTGCTTTTGCTGCTGACCTCGGAGCGGCTCAAAGAGGGCTGCTCTCTGAAGACGCGCCGCAGCAGGTCAATCTTTCTCAGTGGGCAAGCCAGAAGAAAATCAATGGCTTGTAATTGGGGCTTGCTAAAAAGAAGAAGGTAAAGGTGGGGAATTTGGGGATGAAAGACTCTTGGATCTGTATGTACCGCAGCGGCAAGCGCTTGAAAAAAATAAAATAAAATGGAGAGGAACAAAGAGCTGTTATTTAAACAGAAGGGAGAGAGAGAACGAAACCTTGCCCCCTTTCCTTTTCAGAAAAAAAGATTGATGCAATTTCTGCACTTTTATCTACAGACTTTCATCAGCACCTCGGTATTGTTGCAAACCAGATGATACTTTTCCAATTTTCCTAATAAAATTATCCTAGCAGGGACCTTCAGTCTGTCTCCATCGTGTGACACCTGTATTTCTCTTCCTGAGAGGCCTACCCTCGGGTGTCGATATGTCCTAATTTAAAGGAGACCGTTTTAAGTTTGCAAGGGTTGAAGACAAAGAACCATGAGAACGAACTGTGGAACTGGCCACAGTTTAGGACGTGCAAATCTGAGCGCTCTTTTTTTACCGATACAAAATATTTCCTCCTTCACGTAAATGGCAGTCTCAGGCCTACTGACCAAATCCTTGAGCCACTGTATTTAGTATAGGACCTGACCAGGCGGCCATGGGAAGCACAAATTTTGGCTGGCTACCAAGGCCAGCAAAAAATGCATATACAGTGGTACCTCAGGTTACATACGCTTCAGGTTACAGAAATAGTACCTCGGGTTAAGAACTTAGCTTCAGGATGAGAACAGAAATTGGCAGCAGCGGTGCGACAGCAGCGGGAGGCCCCGTTAGCTAAAGTGGTGCTTCAGGTTAAGAACAGTTTCATGTTAAGAACGGACCTCCAGAACGAGTTAAGTACGTAACCAGAGGCACCACTGTACCCCGATTGCAGGTTATTGGGGGGGGGGGGGAGATGTGTCAAAGACTCCCTGGCTGGACTCTGGTAGAACTAATATGGTGATGTCAATGAGATGTGACCACATTGTACCAATGAACATATGACTAGCCTCAATAATCCCTACCCCTAAAAGGAGATTTATAATGATCTGTTCTCACAGCAATGTCAAAAGCTTTATTTGTTACAAGTTGCCATGAAGGCAACTGATGAACGAGTCATTCGCCAGTCAGCAGATTCTCAATATGCCCCATTAATCTTGAGGAGAAGACTCTGGTGATGGTGGGTCTTTGGGAGCGAGTCATTAGAGTCAGAAAACCCTTTTCTGGGATGTATCCAGCTATGTTTTACTCACAGTAAAGCCACTGAACTTAATGGATCTCAGGTAGTCATGCTCATAATTTCAATGAGTCTACTCTGAGGACGACGAGTGTTGGATGCAACCCTAAGATCTATAAAGTTTTGGAGTCTGCTGTTGGAAACAGAACCTAAGGCCAAATGGACCTTGATTTAATTCAGCAAAACTGTTCTTATGATTCAGCACAGCTTGATGCCCGATTACTCTTAAGACAAGGGATGAAGATCTTGTAGCCTTCCTGGTGTTGGTGGGTTGTATCTCCCATTATGCCTGACCACTGTCCACGCTGTCTGGGTTTGGGAACCGACAGTCCCACTACATCCTGAAGGTCACAAGTTCTCCACCTCTGCTTTGTAACAGAACCACCATGGTCTCATACAACATAAACAGACATCCTTTAGACTTTACCTGGAAGCCATCCAAATCACAAAAGCTTCCGACTGTGTTTTCATTTGTTTTATGGCAAGAAGAAGGGAGCCTTTCTCAGTCTGAGAGCCGCATTCCCTTTCCTCTTGGCACAATAACAACATCATCCCACGTGCAGGTTTTGCAAACAGACCTGAAAGAGATTTCAGGGACCCAACCTCTCGCACTGCATTGCAATGCACAAATTGTTCACTCTGTTAAGTGGTCTGATCTGGGATGAGAAATTCTTGGTGCTATAAAAGATTGCTGTACTGTAATTTTACTGGAGGTTAGGACCATGCAGGGACGCAGGTGGTGCTGTGGGTTAAACCACAGAGCCTAGGACTTGCTGATCAGAAGGTTGGTGGTTCGAATCCCCGCCACAGGGTGAGCTCTCCTTGCTCGGTCCCTGCTCCTGTCAACCTAGCAGTTCGAAAACACGTCAAAGTGCAAGTAGATAAATAGGTACTGCTCTGGTGGGAAGGTAAACGGCATTTCCGTGCGCTGCTCTGGTTCGCCAGAACCGGCTTAGTCATGCTGGCCACATGACCTGGAAGCTGTACGCTGGCTCCCTCAGCCAATAAAGCGAGATGAGCGCCAAAACCCCAGAGTCAGCCACGACTGGACCTAATGGTCAGGGATCCCTTTACCTTTAGGACCATGTATGCTAACTTAGGCTCTTGGAAGGCAGGAGATAAATAAACAATTGACTAATTTAAGATACCCCGGGGCAGCAGACTTTTAAAGACCTTCAAAACCATTTTAATGCAAGAAATTACAAAAAGCCTGAATACGCTTCTAGCTTATAAACTACGCTACCCAATGCTCTGCATGTTTACTGACAAATAAGTGCCACTGGGATCAGTAGCACGTGCTCCCAAAACAAGAGTGTACAAGATTGCAACTTTAATTTAGTTCAGTTTACAAGCTTCCTTTTGCAGCTACAATATAAAAAAAAAATCAATTTCTTTCCACTTTCACAACATGTTATCGCTTGGGCATTCGTATCAGATTCAAAATTAATTTCACTACATGTATCTCAGCTGAACTAGAAACAATAACTAAGAAAAGAGATTTACAAATGCACACACTGCCATGATACATTCTGGTAAGGGCACCATCAAGGCAAGACTTGGCAAAGGAACAATATCAAGGCCTTGCTCATGGGCTCTGCAGAGATTTTTCCAGCAGGGGGCAAATTAAAACACTGCAATGGGTGGCTGTAGCACACAAGCTTCTCTCTCACACACAGTTTCTCTCTCACACACAGAATTCTGCCTGTGCCTTTTGCCTCATATTTCAGGTTCTACAAAAACTAGAAACTTAGGTCTTATTTTTAAAATGAAAACTAGGAATCTGGGGTTATGGTTCATTCTGGCTAAGAGACTTATCCCCTACTGCTGCGAACATCCATGTTCACAACCATTTTGAAGTTAACTTAAGTAATATACGTTGCCATCTAAAAAGGAATGGAAATGCAATATTATTAATTCCATAGTCTTCCAATGTAGGTGTCTGAGCAACCTGGAGAAATATGAGAAACCAGGAGTAGAACACTATATTGCTACAGATATACTTACTGTGGTACCTCGGGTTACAGACGCTTCAGGTTACAGTCTCCGCTAACCCAGAAATAGTACCTCAGGTTAAGAGCTTTGCTTCAGGATGAGAACTGAAATCGTGTGGCGGTGGCACGACAGCAGCGGGAGGCCCCATTAGCCTCCAGAACGAATTAAGTTCTTAAATTGAGGTACCACTGTATTAGGTGTGGTTCTTCCACAAAACCAGAGATGTGGGATCTGTGGCCATGAAGATGCAATTGGGACTCCAACTCCCATAAGCCTCAGCCAGTATAGACAACAGCCAGGGATGACAGGAATTACAGTCCAGCAACATTGGGGAGGGGGCACATGTCTCCCCACACTTGCGCCGAACCCATGAAACAATGAAACCTTTGAAAAACACGCATGAAGGAAATGTTCCAGGAAAAAGTGTCCCCTCTTGCTATGGCAGCGACAGTTAGTGAGGCAGAATGAAATCACCAAATTAGGCCACGGTCTGAACTGGCGGAGTTGAAGCGCGGCCGATATGACAGGGCGAGAGTTTCTCTCCTTCCAGTTCAGTCTCTGTGAAAATCACCACCACCACCCGCTTCCCGGGAGATCAGAAGTGCACTGAACCTCATTTCTGGAACTGGGTCACGTTCAGGTCCTGCAGGATATCTCCAAGCTTAAACAGCCCCGAGAAACATGGAGGATGACAGTCTCCTTGGCTAGGCACAGAGATGCACAGTCCAAAGTCAGAACGTGTGTAGTGAATGCTAGGTCTAATAGCTATCATAGAAAAGGTCCACAACAGACTCCAGGGCACATATAGGAGGGGAAAAACAGTAAAGTAACCTCCCAACAGGTTATTTTTTTAGTTTTTTATTTGCAAATCCAACAAGGTAAGGAAACAATAAAAGAAAAGCTCTCAAATAATAATACAGTGGTACCATGCAGCCATGCAGACTCCTTTCCTATTACAGTGGTACCTCGGGTTACAGACGCTTCAGGTTACAGACTCCGCTAACCCAGAAATAGTACCTCAGGTTAAGAACTTTGCTTCAGGATGAGAACAGAAATCGTGCAGTGGCGGTGCAGCAGCAGCAGCGGGAGGCCCCATTAGTTAAAGTGCTACCTCAGGTTAAGAACAGTTTCAGGTTAAGAACGGACCTCCAGAACGAATTAAGTTCTTAACCCGAGGTACCACTGTATCCGAATAATACTAATAAATGTAGACCACCACCAGCTCACATTGTGGATACAGTAACAATTGGTACACAAACCTTTAAAAGTAAATATAAGCCCCCTAGATTCCACACGAGATAGATGCTTATATGAAATATGTTGCCAGGGCTGTCAGGCGCTCAGACTGTTGTATAATAGACGGTGGGTATTTATTTTTCCAGGCTCAAAATTGAAGTCTCTTATCCACCATAAGGGCTCATAAACCCCACTTATGTTGTCTTTCTGATAGTTCCCATCCCACAGGGATATAGTTTAAAAGCACATGAACTCCTGCAAATATCAAGAAGTTTTTCAGTACAAAACTGATGTAAATAACCACCTCAGTCCAAAAGAAATGTATCACTGGACAAACCCGCATCTTATATCTCAAAGGCGCATTTCTCAGCATTACATCTATCTGCATTAGACAAAGCGTTCCTATACAAACGCCGTAAAGTCCAATGTACTAGAAATATCAATTTGTGCTGTATCAATCTCAATTTCAGGTCCCAGGAAACCATTCTGTATGGATTCTAAAGCAATTTCCCATTCCTTATCTTCCAATTCCCTTTTCCACGCTTCTCTAAGTTCCGGAACGTCTACCTTATACCAAAATCCATTAAGAGTTCATAAACAGTGGTTATAGGTTTGGTTTTCTGTAAGTAGTCAATAATTCCCTCTAACCGTTTAGGAAATGCCAAAGTACTCAAAGCAGATGGGCCATAAATAGATACCAGCAGATGTTGTAATTGAAAATATTGCCACTCTTGCACTCATTGATAATTGACACTTAAGCTGTAAAACAAGAAATGATAAACATCCTGTATCTGAGTCTATCAGCTGGTCTAATATATGTATTCCACATGCCACCCATTCCTTTTGCAAAAAAAAAAAAAGGGGGGGGGAAGACTGCCTGTCTATCTTCAGAACTAGATTACCACATAAAGTTAATTTAGCATGAGTGTGTGGATCATATTGTAGCTGACAGGCCAACATACGCCATCTCCCTCCCTCTCTCTCAAAGGTGTTACAGGTCCTTTTACCATATTTAGACACTATTATTAGCCATCCAAGAACAAGCGTGGAATAAACCATCTCTAGAATCACTCAAGCTGGGTCACTGATAGGAGGAGAAACTTGTCAGTCATTTGTACACACTGACACACCTTAAGATGCATACTAGTATCTGGAAATTTAAAACCATCTTCAGATACTGGTGGTTGCATTATCTTAAAGTATTGTCCCAAATTAACTTCTCAAATAACCATTTTTTTGGAGGGGGGAATATATTTGGGGAATAGATAACAAAATACCACTAATATTATCTGTGGCAATATTAATCTGTAGTATGTTAACCTTACCCCAAATGCTAAATTTAAGTAATGTGCATTGTTCTAAATCGCTAGAAACCTCCTTTATCAACCTGTTCAGGTTCAGTTTAATCCTTTGAGAAATATCTCTTGGAATCAAAGCACCTAATATGGTTAAGACCTCTGGGCACCAACAAAACCATCACTTTGTATACAAATAATCTATTGCCCACTGGCATTATTACCTATTTTGACCAATTAATTGTATACCACAAAATTCTACCCAAAATATTATTTTTTTTATTAACTCTGGTACATATGTCTTGGGTCTACTAAGCACTAATAGTAAATCATCCACATACAAGGCTTGTTTAAATTCTACTTGCTCGTGAACAAAACCACTAATTCACCTATTCTGTCACACTGTGCATGCCAGTGGTTCAAAACATAAATCAAATACCAATGTAGACAGAGGACAGCCTTGTCTTGAAACTCTCCAAACCAACCGTCTGGAAGAAGTCTATTTGTCCTTGCGATTTAGGAGAGAGGTATAGATTTCTAGTCCGTTTTGCAAATTCTTGAGGAAATCCACATTTTTCCAAAGGAGTAATCACAAACTGCCAACATGCTTTCCCAAATGTTTTTCCCCCAGCACCCAAATAAATAAATCCATTCCATGACAGTTTAAGGCCACCAAATTGGTTACCAGGCTTTAATGGCCAGCTCCCTGCCTATGCCTGAATGTCCTACTGCATGAAGTGTCTTAGCCAAAAATCGCTGTTCATATTTTGACATCTAAATTTAAGATGACTATTAAGATTCTTTTAATCCTTTTGCTGTGATTTGTCGTAATTACACTGTGTAGTTTCTAAAATGTTGTTAGTTACTGGGAGCAACATATTTCTGAACTACAAGACTTCCTCTCTGTGGATAGGGGATCTGCAGTACATTTCACTGTCTCCAGGTATGCGTTATTTATTTTCATGTATTCATTCAATTTACATCTCGTCCTACATCTAGGAGCCTAACTAACTGCAGTGGTTCTCAACCTGTGGGTCTCCAGATGTTGATGGACTACAACTCCCATCATCCCTGAGCTCTGGCCCTGCTAGCTAGCGGTGATGGGAGTTGTAGTTCAACCACATCTAGGGACCCACAGGTTGAGAAAGGCTGAACTAGAGGCTTTGCCGCCATTATTATCAGGTTCCCTGCTCTCAATGGAGGAGGGAACTCCTGGGAGCCAGGACAGAACTCGAGAATTCTCCTAAGAATCATGTGACCACAAAGATCCACAAAGAACAGCGGCATATTCCTGCATTGCAGGGGGTTGGAATAGATCAGTGGTGGCGAACCTATGGCACTTGTGTCAAAGGGGGCACTCAGAGCTCTCTCTGTGGGCACGCTTGCCATCACCCCAGCACAGAGTTTGTAGGGGCAGTGTGCGCCGAGTAGAGCTGCGCATGCGTGAGTTAGCTCCCCGCAGGCTGCAGCTGAAACGTAAATGTTCATTCATATATATATATATATATATATATATATATATATATATATGTTTTTTAACATATAATTTTCAACAGTAATTAAACATACTTTTACATCTTATTCAATTTTTCGACTTCTATCAGTCCTGTCTGAAAATTTTCCAATCTAATCTCTTAGTATGCATTTCTTATTTTCCCTATTACATTTCAAACTCATAACCAGTATCTCTATCTTTTTCTACTTTGTAACACTTTGTATATTTATCCTTACAAAACTTCTTGTAGTCCTACTAGCGTAATCTGTTGATTACAGTTGCTCTTCAAATAATTCATATACAGTGGTACCTTGGCATGCGAACGGGATCTGTTCCGGAGCCCCGTTCGCATCCTGAACAGAACGTAAGATGCGACAGCGCGTCGTGTTTCGCCGCTTCCGCGCATGACATAATTTTGACCATCTGCGCATGCGCGAGTGGCGAAACCCATAAGTAACGAACTCCCTGCTGACCTTAAAAGCCCTAAATGGCCTCGGTCCAGTATACCTGAAAGAGCGTCTCCACCCCCTTCATTCTGCCCAGACACTGAGGTCCAGCTCCGAGGGCCTTCTGGTGGTTCCTTCACTGCGAGAAGCAAAGGTACAGGGAACCAGGCAGAGGGCCTTCTCGGTAGTGGCACCCGCCCTGTGGAATGCCCTCCCACCAGATGTCAAAGAGAAAAACAACTACCAGACTTTTAGAAGACATCTGAAGGCAGCCCTGTTTAGGGAAGCTTTTAATGTTTAATAGGTTACTGTATTTTAACATTCTGTTGGAAGCCGCCCAGAGTGGCTGAGAAAGCCCAGCCAGATAGGCAGGGTATAAATAAATTACTACTACTACTACTACTACTACAGGCCTACCTGCCTGTTCCAGTACTTGCCTGCCCAACTATTTGACCTGAGCATCAAGCACCTTGGGTCCAAACAAGCTTAGGTTTTGGCTGTTTGCTCCCCACCCTCTGCCCCCAAAGCAACGACTGCAGAGTCCATCGCAAGCTGGACTTCCCCCAGCCAAAGCTCATTGCTCTTCACCTCTGTTACTCAGCGACCGCAACAAAAGTCACGACTACCGGAGAAGAGGAAAAGGAGCCGGCGGCCTTTGAGCCCATTGTCTGAGACACAATGTTCCGAAGCAAAAGTTCCTGCATAAAATATGAAAGCTGAGTGAATTATTCAGGCTCCGCAAATATCTGCAAGAACTAGCCCAAAGTCCTCTTTCTGCTGTTTTTAAGTCTCCTGCAAAAGATTTGTTTCCCTAAAAATCACATCTGCCGATTGAGGCTCTCCCTCTTGCCCTCCACTGCCTCTCTTTCCAACTGCACAGCAACCCACACTTTACGTTCAAGCAGAAAAATCGATGCGGCAAACGAGGGAAATCAAGCCTGAACCAAACCCAGCTCAGAGGTTAGAAAACAGGAAGTGGCAGGATGGGAATTTCAGCTGTTCTCAGTAAACACTATCAGAGGATACATGCATTAGTTTTTTTGTTTTTTTTAAAGTAACTACCGTCGACTGAGGAGTACTTGTGTTTTCCTTTAAATTGCATTTGGTCTCTGGCTATGGGACAGGCATACATTTTCAGACAGCTAATGAATTGCAGCGATTCGTCAGGGGAGCAGAGGGTTTGATGCCAAAAAATTTGGCTCCGGAACCTCTCTTTGCCACTAGCTCTTATGCAGCAGCGATACAGCGCCTATACGCGGCCTTGCCAGAGGCAGGGCTTCCGTTAAATATTAAGAGGCTGTTTGTTAAAATAACATTGCCATGGCAACCAGGGAAAGCTCAAATAGCGCCAGGTGGCTGTGCTGGAGCTGCTGACTCATGACGGCATGTTAAACTGCCAATCAACTCCTATCTGGATGATCTCGCTCCCTCTCTCAGACTCTCTGGATCGAGACAGGAAGGGCACTGGGAATGCAGGTAGTTGCTGAGAAAGCAACAGGGATGCAGGGAATCTATGAACGTCTGGGTGTCATGCGCTGCAAACACCCATCAGTCCTGAACCAGATGGCCAGTGGTCCAGGGTGATGGGAGATGTTCTAGCGAGAACCAAAGGCTCTCCCATGCCAGCTGTAAAGTAATGCAAGACTCTTGGGGTTACTCCAGCAATAATAATAATAATAATAATAATAATAATAATAATAATAATAATAATAATAATTTATTTGTACCCTGCTCATCTGGCTGGGTCTCCCCAGCCACTCTGGGCGGCTTCCACAAAGACAAAAGGTGTCACACATTAAAAACTTCCCTGAGCAGGGCTGCCTTAAGATGTCTTCTGAATGTCAGGTAGTTGTTTATCTCTTTGACATCTGATGGGGGTGCTTTCCACAGGGCGGGTGCCACTACCGAGAAGGCCCTCTGCCTGGTTTCCTGTAGCTTTGCTTCTCGCAATGAGGGAACCGCCAGATGGCCCTCGGCGCTGGACCTCAGCGTCCAGGCAGAACGATGGGAGTGGAGATGCTCCTTCAGGTATACTGGGCTGAGGCCGTTTAGGGCTTTAAAGGTCAACACCAACACTTTGAATTGTGTTCGGAAACGTACTGGGAACCAATGTAGGTCTTTCAAGACGGTGTTATGTGGTCTCGGCGGCCGCCCCCACTCACCAGTCTAGCTGCCGCATTCTGGATTAGTTGTAGTTTCCAGGTCACCTTCAAAGGTAGCCCCACGTAGAGCGCATTGCAGTAGTCCAAGCGGGAGATAACTAGAGCATGCACCACTCTGGCGAGACAGTCTGCAGGCAGGTAGGGTCTCAGCCTGCGTACCAGGTGGAGCTGGTAGACAGCTGCCCTGGATACAGATTTGACCTGCGCCTCCATGGACAGCTGTGAGTCCAAAATGACTCAATAGCGGAGCAGGGTTTCTTCTCTCCCACAGTTCCCCAATCCCCTACACAACAGTCTTCCCCAACCTGGTGCCCTCCAGATGCTGCTGGAATTCCAACACTCATCAGCTGCATGGCCAATGGTCATTTATGATCTAGGCTCCCATCTGCAGCACTTCATGCTCAAAGCAGTATCCTTGGCAACAGTTATGGCTTCACCAAAGATTCCTGGGAACTGTAGCTTGTTAAGGGTGCTTAGATTTGTTAGGTGGTGCCTAGTCTCCCCACAGAGCTACAAATCAACCCCTCTCCTCAAGGAACTCTGGGAATTGTAGTTTTCAGAGGGGGCATTGGGTTCCTCCGACAACCCTCACCCAGCTTTGCAGAGAAAGACGTATAAGCACTTGTGCACTGTTTCTGAATTTCAGATATCCTGCTGCTGATTTCCCCCTCATTTTTCAAGAGGCCTTTGCTATTACATGTGCATTATGTTTAATAGTTGCATCCAATTTAAGTGGGTAATATAACATGTTATGAGACTCTATTTCACGGGGTTGTAAAATTTACTGCTGGGATGATACTGTGCATAATTTGTCATTGCTGCTTCGTATTTAGTTATTAGGTTCGAGATATATTATGCACTGTTGTGTATTATTTATTGGGCTGTATGGTTCAGATTTTTGAATTGTATTTGTATAACTGTTTTAATTTGCATCCTGTGGATCTTATGTTATGTACTGACATATCAAGTTTATTATGTTGTAAACACAGAACCTAAAACTGGTGGTCTTTTGACAAAGTTTGTGATTTAAAGGTTAAGATAAATGATGAGAGTGCTAGCCACAGGACCCCCATCCAGATATTGTGAGAAGATATTATTGCTTACTTTTAGAAGGCATATGATGTCCTGGTTGCTATGCTCTAATTACCGCATATTTGTGCTGTTGGTAGTGTTTTTGGCAACGTTAAAATGTCGTTTTATATTAGTTGCCTTAAGATTTTTGCATGTTTCTAAATTGTTGTGAGTTGCCTGGAGACCGCTCGGTGTTAGGCAACTCACCAACAGAATAAACAATAACGTTGCATTTAAAACATCAATGTATCGCCCTTCACCAAAACTGGTTCCAAGGCAATTTGCACAATTAATATATCAAATCCATAAAAACCGTACGGTAAAAGCAATCAGCTGATGCAACATCAGCAGTCTAGAGAGGTACAGGTTCCTTAATCCTGGGCTAAAGCGCCCAGGTACAAACACCAACGTAACAAAAGGAATTCTGCCTCTTGTTGCCTTAAAAAGTAATCTCTGCTTCTTATACCCTTAATGAGATTATAGCTCTCTATTATGACAGTTGAGCCCCTTATTTATGATAGTCAAAACATTTTCAGCACAAGGTAATTATGCTTTGCAATTAAAATCCACATCGGGCCTATGAAATCAAAGAAGCGATACGCTGTAAGTCTTTTGAAAAAACAACAACAAATAAATATATGCCAGTGAGTCAGCTAGTCAGTGGCGGAATGCGAATTTAGTGTTCACAGTATTCAGCTGTGCTGTCTGGGGTGGAGAAAAGTTGTAGTTTGGAACAGCTGGACGACAGGCACCCAGTTGGGGAAAACCAAGGTATGGCTCCTTGTTGCTGTATTTGGGTGCTTCAACCCATGGGGCTATGACAACTGCAAGCAACGCCTGCACTGATGCAATGCAATGGTGAACAATAGCCTTTAATAAACCTGGTTTGGGGTTGAAGAACACTTTTTTTTTAAAAAAAGGTTTTTTTTAAAAGAGTCTTCTCAAAGTTCACTCCAATTGACTTGTCAGTTAGTATTCAAGCAATAATCAGAATTGCAGAGGCAAAAGCAACTCTCGGTGGAGCGATAACAAAATAGAGACAGACTGGTGCAACACTGCCCAGCATTTTGTTTTAGACTGCAGATACAGAACTGGGACTTGCAAAGGGTTTGAAAGGACTGAGCTCTGTTAACTTTACCTTGACTGATGTGGAAACTGAGTCCTTGTGGAGAGAAGTGAGGCCTTCTGGATACAAAGGTTAAACAGCCCATTCCATTCAACAAAAAGTTGGATCTCTCTCTCTCTAGAGAAGCTAGACTGGCTCCCTCCTTGCTATCCCTCCAACTACAGTCGTACCTTGGAAGTTGTATGGAATCTGTTCCGGAAGTCCATTCAACTTTCAAAACCAAAGCACAGCTTCTGATTGGCTGCAGGAAGCTCTTGCAGCCAATTGGAAGCCGTGCTGGATGTTCGGCTTCTGAAATCGTTCGAAAACTGGAATACACTCACTTCTGGGTTTCGATCTTTCGGGAGCTGATCTGTTTGGAAGCCAAGGTGTTTGAAATCCGAGGTATGACTGTATCTTGCTCCATCAGGCTTTTGAGAACTGACTGCTCTTAATGAAAAGGCTGGTGCCATGCTGTTTTGATTGTAATTACATGTATGCTTTTAATAGACCTTTAATATTTGTATAGTTTTAGTTTTATTGATTTTTATTGATTTTATTGATAGTTTTAGTTTTATTAAAGCAGAGACATCACTTTGCTGACAAAGGTCTGTATAGTTAAAGCTATGGTTTTCCCAGTAGTGATGTATGGAAGTGAGAGCTGGCCCACAAAGAAGGCTGATCGCCAAAGAATTGATGCTTTTGAATTATGGTGCTGGAGGAGACTCTTGAGATTCCCATGGACTGCAAGAAGATCAAACCTATCCATTCTGAAGGAAATCAGTCCTGAGTGGAAGAACAGATCGTGAAGCTGAGGCTCCAATACTTTGGCCACCTCATGAGAAGAGAAGACTCTTCTCTTCTGGAAAAGACCCTGAAGTTGAGAAAGATGGAGGGCACAAGAAGAAGGGGATGACAGAGGACGAGATGGCTGGACAGTGTTCTCGAAACTACCAGCATGAGTTTGACCAAACTGCGGGAGGCAGTGGAAGACAGGAGTGCCTGGCATGCTCTGGTCCATGGGGTCACGAAGAGTCGGACACGACTAAAAAACAAAGTTTTATTGATGTTAAATGGTTTCTTAATTATTGTGTTGTCATCTACCCCCCCAATGTTTTTAGTTGTTCCTATTTTATCTGTGGTGCTGTGGGTAAAAGCCTCAGCGCCTAGGGCTTGCCGATCGAAAGGTCGGCGGTTCGAATCCCCGCGGTGGGGTGCGCTCCCGTTGCTCGGTCCCAGCGCCTGCCAACCTAGCAGTTCGAAAGCACCCCCAGGTGCAAGTAGATAAATAGGGACCGCTTACTAGCGGGAAGGTAAACGGCGTTTCCGTGTGCGGCTCTGGCTCGCCAGAGCAGCGATGTCACGCTGGCCACGTGACCCGGAAGTGTCTCCGGACAGCGCTGGCCCCCGGCCTCTTGAGTGAGATGGGCGCACAACCCCAGAGTACGGGCAGGGGTACCTTTACCTTTTATTTTATCTGTAAGCCATCTGAGTTTCTGTCGGGGGGGGGGGTACACATAAAGAATAAGAATAATTTATCTCCCTAAATTAGACTGGGTGTGTGGTGGGGGAACCAGGGAGTGGATGAAGCTACTTGTTTATATAGAAGGAACAAATCCTGGGTTGAGCATGTGTCGAGGCACCTCGACCCTTAATTCTATGTCTGCTCTTCTGAGCCTATATTTGGCATCCGGCTCCGATTGATAGCTGCCAAAGTTTGCCTTTACTAAGCAAACAGCAGACTTTGGCAGGTGACTGGCATGCATCAACAGTGTGGCAGTGGCTGCCAGTCACTCGTCTCCCCAGCTATAGCACTACTTGGCTCTGTGGTGGGAACACTATAGCTCTGTGGCAGATTTCCCTGAAGGAGCATCTCCACACCCATCTTTCTGCCCGGACACTGAGGTCCAGCACCAAGGGCCTTCTGGCGGTTCCCTCATTGCGAGAAGCAAAGCTACAGGGGACCAGGCAGAGGGCCTTCTTGGTAGTGGTGCCTGCCCTGTGGAACGCCCTCCATCAGATGTCAAAGAGATAAACAACTACTTGACATTTAGAAGACATCTGAAGGCAGTCCTGGTCAGGGAAGTTTCTAATGTGTGACATTTTAATGTATTTTTAATTTTTGTTGGAAGCTGCCCAGAGTGACTGGGGAGACCCAGCCAGATGGGCGGGGTACAAATAATAAATTATTGTTCTTCTTCTTCTTATTATTATTATTCCCAAGATGCAATGCCTAACATTGACACTGGTGGGTATTGCATCTTGGGGACTTTGCAGCTATCCACCAAGGAGCAGCTCTGTATCCAGAAGGAGCGTTGTGGCCTGGGTAGATGCATCAAGGTAGAAGAGGTGGTAAGCGACTGGTGGCAGAAAACAGGAGTGTCCATGTCATGTGAGGTACCTGATGGTGCCAAGGGAGGCCAGGGTTTGGTGGCAGAGGCAGCAGCAACAGGCCTCTCCAAGGCCCAGCATCCCTGCCAACTCCAGGTGCTGGCCCTGAACAAAGTAGGCCATGAAAACCTGGTACCTGCACCCCTGTCCTAGGAGAAGCCACCCAACATTATCTAGAGCTGCACACTGCAGAGGAAGAACAGGAAGAATGTTGCTGAATGGTCAATGCCTTGCGTGATCTGATTCACAAATAAGGCAGCTACCCAGTAGTAGTTGCTGGGAAACTGTGTACGTGCAGCTACTCACACAGAGTCAATTAAGGCTTGGCAGCCAGCCAGAAGGCAATCTGAAGGAGTAAGTCTGCCTGGTGATAACAGAGGCATAGAGACAGCTCCCTGACTGGTCAAGCTCTCTCAAGGGAGTGATAATTAATGGATTACTAACTGGTAGTTCAGTGTGTCAGTGTAGGAGTTGTGAGTTGTGTCAGAGAGAGCTAGCTAAAGATCCATGTTCTGTTCCTGTAAATAGCCCACTGTATATAATGAACACCTAACTACAAGTCCCTGGTTCCTGCTTCGTCTATGTCTGCAGCCAAGTCGCCAGTTGCTTCCGTGGATCCTGCGTGTACTCTGCTAGGTCTGGCTAAGGTCCTGCAACTAGTCAGAAAGTTGCAAAACACCAAATAGTAGTGACTGTTTTATCAGGGAAGCATCTCTGCAGTCAATCATCATCTCACTGAGAAAACGCAGGGGTCTCTGGAGTGCAGTTTGAAAAACAACTCCCGTGCATTAAATATCACAATAAAATAATCAGCATGGGGGCAAGGAATGCATGCCACAGGCACCCCTCTGTACATACCGGCTCGCAATACATCAGCATGATTTTTCATCTGATGGCAGTTCACATTAGAATTATATTACATGATCCAATTTCCTTATCGATTTATGTATCAACAAAAGGCCTGGGTTGCCAAAGTGGATGTGAATGATTGGCGCCTCCGTTTTGGAGCAGAAGCAACCCCAGCTCTCCAGCACCAATGAAAGTAAAGAATGGCGCCTGTTGCAAGGAGGGTGGCAACAAGAACGCCTTTGAGATGCTACCTTGCCGTACCTCCTGTTGTTATGAAAGGAAAGGGAAATGTCAGAATAGAGAAACTTACAAATACACTGCATCCATTTTAAACACTGAAACTATTAGAACTCTTTTTGAGGAAGGCTCTTTTTCCTCCAGAAACATGCCCCCAATGAGAAACTGGGGAGCAGCATGGGGGAAATACTCATTATCCGTGATGGCACAGACACTATCCAATAGGTGCCCATGACAGATCCACAAGCAGAAATATTATTATTATTATTATACCCCACCCATCTGGCTACTTTTCCCCAGCCAGTCTGGGCGGCTTCCAGCACATATAAAAACATAATAAAATGTCAAACATTAAAAACTTCCCGATACAGGGCTGCCTTCAGATGTCTTCTAAAGGTTGTGTACCTTGGTTCACAAATGCCTTGGTACTCGTACGCTTTGGCTCCCGAACGCCGAAAACCCGCAAGTGTTCCGGTTTTCGAATGTTCTTTGGAAGCTGAACATCCGACGCGGCTTCCAATTGAGTACAGGAAACTCCTGCAGCCAATCGGAAGCTGCACCTTGGTTTTCAAACAGTTCCAGGAGTTGAACGGACTCCCGGAACAGATTAAGTTCGACAACCAATGTACCACTGTAATTCTTTATATGACACCTGATGGGAGGGCATTCCACAGGGAGGGTGCCACTGCCAAGAAGGCCCTCTGCCTAGTTCCTTGTAGCTTCACTTCTCACAATGAGGGAACCACCAGAAGGCCCTTGGAGCTGGACCTCAATGTCCATGCTGAATGATGGGGGTGGAGACGCTCCTTCAGGTACACAGGGCTGAGGCTGTTTAGGGCTTTAAAAGTCAGCACCAACACTTTGAATTGTGCTCGGGATGGTACAGGGAGCCTATGCAAATCTGCAAGACTGATGCCAAGACTAGAATGTGCTGTGGTATACCTTGTTATTTTTCACATGCTCCTCCTGCAGCGCTGGACCTCAGTGCTTGGGCTGAGGGATGGGGGCGAAGATAGTGGCATGGGGTGAGAAGGGGGGACCCTAGGGGGTTAATAGGGGGAGTGGCAGTGGTTGGGGAGAAGAGTGAGCAGGGGCACAGCCCCTAGTTAATCATATTCACATATTTGTGAAAAGGGGGATAAAAACGGGTAAGCCATTGCAACAGTGAGAAAGTGACTCTTGGGAAAAGCATGGGTGGGGAAATTGTGGATCTTCAACTCCCACATCAAGGGACGTGGGTGGCGCTGTGGGTTAAACCACAGAGCCTAGGACTTGCTGATCAGAAGGTTGGCGGTTCGAATCCCCGCCACCGGGTGAGCTCCTGTTGCTCGGTCCCTGCTCCTGCCAACCTAGCAGTTCGAAAGCACACCACAGTGCAAGTAGATAAATAGGTACCGCTCCGGCGGGAAGGTAAACGGCGTTTCCATGCGCTGCTCTGGTTTGCCAGAAGCGGCTTAATCATGACCTGGAAGCTGTACGCCAGCTCCCTTGGCCAATTAAGCAAGATGAGTGCCGCAACCCCAGAGTTGTCCGCAACTGGACCTAATGGTCAGGGGTCCCTTTACCTTTAACTCCCACATCATGCAGCCCAACATAAAGGGGGCCACAGGCCCATGGTTCCTTGTGCAAAGCAAGCTATGGTTGGATATAAACAACTATAATGACTTAAGATGTATTAATGAGGCTGCTGCTGCTGCTACTGAAGGCAATATGAACTTCCAAAGTAAAATTAATCAAAAATTGAAGCTGGCAGCTTTGAGGATGGGGAAGCGAGGAAAGAGAGAGGGGGAGATTTTAGGGGAAAGAAGCAATCTAATTAATTCGCCACGGAAAGCAAAGAAGTAATGAACTAGCTCTCAAGTGCTTTTCCAATCTACAGTTCCTTTAGAGATGTGCTTGCATATTTCTGCCAACGGTACAGCACCGAGAGAATTTAAATGCCGGCCAGGAATCTAATTAAGAGCTGTCTTTCCCCTTAAAAAACAAGATTTGCAGTTTGGGGAGAAGTTGCTTGCTGGAAGAGGGGTGAGGGGCAACTGTAGCCCACCCTAGTCTCCCATCCCCTCCTGAAAAACTGTCAGAAAACACATGAAGCTGCCTGAAGCCAGACTATCGGTTTATCAAGGCCAGCAATGTCTACTTTGAGCAGCAGCACCTTTTCAGGATTTTAAGCAGATTTCTTGCTTTCTGGGGGTTTTGAACTGAGGATATTGCTTACTGAACCAGGATCTTCTGCATGCAAAATACCGTATTTTTTGCTCTATAAGACTCACTTTTTCCCTCCTAAAAAGTAAGGGGAAATGTGTGTGTGTCTTATGGAGCGAATGCAGGCTGCACAGCTATCCCAGAAACCAGAACAGCAAGAGGGATTGCTGCTTTCACTGCGCAGCGATCCCTCTTGCTGTTCTGGCTTCTGAGATTCAGAATTTTTTTCTTTCTTGTTTTCCTCCTCCAAAAAGTAGGTGCGTCTTGTGGTCTGGTGCGTCTTATAGAGCGAAAAATATGGTAACTCAAACACCAAGCTAAACTGCAGCCCAGAAGAAGCAGTAACGCTCCAACACTCCTGAATTGCCACCTTTTTCAAAGCTGCGTCTCAGGGGAAAACCCCACCCTTCAAACATCCTGGTTGTCAGGGAGCAATTATATCTGCTCCCCCTCTCTGTTCCTTTATTATCAGTGTTAGAAGCTGGGATAGAAAAGCTAGGAGCCAAATAGCTTTTGGGACCTGGGTTGTGGGTACCAAAAAGACTGTCTAGTCGTCACTGGGGTGTGTGTGTGTTGGCAACACTTTTTATTTCTTATTTTGATAAGCATGAACTAATACACAATTCACCTAAGCGACGCGTTCTTAATATCACGCTCTTAGCAGAAATTGTTAATACATGTTTAATTGGGTGCTTACAATAAAAAATATTGGTACCATACTTCAGTTTTCCAAACACTCTACTCTTTATTGTTAAACTCCTTAACGTATTGTCTATCCTTAACATATACTTCGAGGCCTCAAAGCACATACATTTCCGTAATTATTGCGTGTCAGCCAGGCACACACACACACACACACACACACACACAAATGGAACCCAGACCTTTTGAGGTGCTCGCAAACGGAGAATCTTTAGGCGCAAAACGCACCTGGCGCCCTGCTAATTTCAAACCATGATTATTACGCATGCCTATGGCATCGCCATGATCTGCCTGACACAGCCCTGCTCACTTCAAGAGGCTTCTTTGAACTCTGGAACAAAAATTCACTCCCTTTTTCCTTTAACTTGGGCAGGGAGAAGCGAGTAGTTACTTCCTGGATGGAGAAACCTGGATGGCTTCTCCACCAAATAATAATAATAATAATATTTTATTTATTTATTTATACCCAGCCCTTCCCAGCCAAGACCAGGCTCAGGGCGGCTAACACCAGATATAAAAACAATTGATTAAAATACAACTTAAAAACAAGATGAAAATACAACATTAAAATGCAGCCTCGTTTCAGTAGAAACTCAAATCAAAAACTTTTTGGGGATGAAAATGTCAAATCTTCACCAAGGGCAACTATCCAGACTGGTCCTACGTGAGCCAGAAAAAAGCCAGGGAAGTCCCCAAATAGGAGTTCCATCACAGAAGGAGAAAGGAAAGAGGGAGAGGGGATCAAGTTGATTCCAGGTCAAAGGCCAGGTGGAACAACTCTATCTTACAGGCCCTGCAGAAAGAAATCAGATGCTGCAGGACCCTGGTCTCATGAGACGGAGCATTCCACCAGGCCAGAGCCAGTGTTGAAAAGGCCCTGGGCTCTGGTTGAGGCTAAGCTGACTTCCTTAGGGCCCGGGACCACTAGGGTGTTGCTATTTATGGACCTTAAGGTCCTCCATGGGGCATACCAGGAGAGGCGGTCCCGTAGGTAGGAGAAATCTGAGGCTATTTCTTTTTCACCACGCCAAAGCAAGTCAAACACAGTCAGACTTTAGCCCAAACACCAGTTTACTGGCCTTGCAAGCAAGTCTACAAAAGTGGCCAGTGACCATTGTAAAGGTAAAGGGACCCCCGACCATTAGGTCCAGTCATGACCGTCTCCGGGATTGTGGCGCTCATCTCGCTTTATTGGCTGAGGGAGCCGGCGAACAGCTTCCGGGTCATGTGGCCAGCATGACTAAGCCGCTTCTGGCAAACCAGAGCAGCGCACGGAAACGCCGTTTACCTTCCCGCCAGAGCGGTACCTATTTATCTACTTGCACTTTGACGTGCTTTCAAACTGCTAGGTTGGCAGGAGCAGGGACTGAGCAACGGGAGCTCACCCCGTCACAGGGATTCGAACCGCTGACCTTCTGATCGGCAAGTCCTAGGCTCTGTGGTTTAACTCACAGCGCCTGCCCATCTATACCAAGGCTATTCAAGTGCAACTTAATAGGTGAAAAAACCAGACTTCTGTAGAGCTTCCCTGTCTTGTCACCTGGAGAGAATTTCTGCTTGCCACAGATTACCATGTAAGTGGCTATTTAAGTCTGCATTAAATGCTGAACAACAATTTCTCCAGCGCTCCCTAGGCTGCAGCTAAGTGGCAGAAGATAGAAGTTTCCAGATTCAGTTCCTGGCACCTTCAATTAAAGTGATATTGGGTAACAGGTGGTAGCAAAGACCCTCCCTCTGAGACATAGAAGAGCCACTGTCAATCAGAACAGACTGGACTGGACTAGACAGGCCAATGGACAGACTCAGGACGTGTTCACAGAATGCCATCATATCTCTCTCTTCCCTACTGGCTGCAGATGACCTAAATTGCATTTCGCCTTGGCTGTCTGTTGTTAATTGATTTCTTGGAGCTTTGTGGTTTTTGCAGGAAGGGCTCCTGAAAAGCGAGGGCTGGGTAAAATAACTTGGGACAAAGGAAAGAGGCTAACCGATTGCTAACTAGGCAGGAATAAAGAAGCAGTAAACCTATCTAGGCCAGAGCTCTGTTTACAAAGTATCACACAGTAAAAGGATACTGTAGACCTTGATAAAATGCACACACTGTGACAATGCCTGCAGCCTAATGAGAGCTTCATCTGCTTAAGAAATGTGCAACAGACTTGACGGGGAAGGCAGTCCCGTCAATCTCAAAAGTTATTTGCTTCCAATTAAGTAACCTTTTCTCTGTTACTTGGGAGGAAGCCCCAGTGAACTCAGTAAAACTTACATGCTTAGGACTGGTCTGTAGAGGCATTAGCCCTGCATTTTTAAACCACAGAATATTTAGGCTAAACACAGTTTAGTGTGTTGTTCCCACTCTAAACCGTGGTTAGTTTTAACTACAATTGGTTAAAATAAACCAGGTTCAGAAACCAGTTTGAAGCTGCCCCAGTTTCCATTGACTTCAGTTAAAATTATCCATAATTTGTCAGGTTCGGATGATCAAAAACAGAAACACAGTGGTGCCTCGCAAGACGAAATTAATCCGTTCCGCGAGTCTCTTCATCTTGTGGTTTTTTCGTCTTGCGAAGCATGGCTATTAGCGGCTTAGCGGCTATTAACGGCTTAGCGGCTTTAAGAAAAAGGAAACAAACTCGCAAGAACTCGCAAGACGTTTCGTCTTGTGAAGCAAGCCCATAGGGAAATTCGTCTTGCGGAACGACTAAAAAAACGGAAAACCCTTTCGTCTAGCGAGTTTTTCGTCTTGCGAGGCATTCGTCTTGCGGGGCACCACTGCAAATGCTTTTGAGCATCTCCTTTCAGCCACACTATAGGAAGGTGTGGGTGGCATGAGTCTAAGGCTCCCCTACACTAACTGTCATCAGAGTAAACTATGGTTTGGCATGACACCCAAGTCAGGCTAACTGTTTAGCTGAATAACAGCCAATCTTCCCAAAGAGAAGATCATGGGATAAAACTGCCCCCCAATGGTATTATTTAAGACTGAAGGTCAGGAATGCATATTTGAATGTTTCCCCATGTTACAAAGACAAATAGCCTACTAGGACAGCCCAGTTTTATACTTCCAGTTATAAACAAAAACAAGAGTTTTATAAGTTACATTATAGCTGTCCTCAAAAACAAGCCCGCAGGAATAACAATTACGGCTCAGCCATTATGACCCCAATTACAACATAAATTTATTTCTTAAACATATAATATTCCAGTCTTTTGCACTGGGGGGAAATCAATTCAGAGCAAACAGTAATTGAAGCCTGTAACTGGAAACATTCCAAAAAAGGGGAGACTAAATTGGTTAGAAAAGTATCATGTCACATAAAGAAAGTTTTGAGCCTAACTTCTGCAATATTGGTTTTTTACATGTCGTGTTTCATATAAATATGTATGTATAACAGACAGAGCTGATTTTTGTCTGTCTTGTGAGGTGAGACCCTGTTTATCCTTACCGATTTCCACTTTTCCAACACCTTCTTCTGCCATTTCACATCTCTGCATAAAACCACCACCCAGAATGACACAAAATATTCCGACTGGACCAAATGTCAGGGAGCAACTAGGGAAAGCGCTAATTAAATCACCTCAATCCTTGAAAACAGATAGAAAAGGTGCAAACCTTCATGGCCTACATATCACCAATTCTAGGCAGTGTTAATTTCTATGTCAACAAAGACGCAGTTATATATTGATAGCTCAGAAGCTGGGGGCGGAATCAGAGAGACAACTCTGGAACAGTATACAAAAAACTGCTTTACAAGGTTAGGCAAATCACTGATTGCAAGTCCCCCCCCCCCCCCCCGTCCTCAAACATTTATAAGTTTCTTTGTTTTTGTTTTTAAACCTTCTTGGTATATGGAATCATCTCCACAGGGAACCCTGTTTTTCCTGGATTATGGGACCCAAGTCAGACACACAACAAATTGCCCTCTATGAAGAACCCTTGTTTAGGGTTCCAGCAACCCAGCTAAGACACTTTGTTCCAGGAGTAGCCAATGTGGTTGCCTCCAGATGTTTTGGTCTATAACCTCCATCAGAGGGAAGCTGCAGTCCACATCTGGAGAGTATTCCAGCTCTCTTCCACCTCCCTCCTGGTTTTCCGGGGTTGTCCCCCCAAAACTCTCCATAGCACTGTCTATACTATAAGAGGCAACAAGACTTTTGCCGCGACCTATAGCTTTATTTTAAAGCTGCCTTGAGTTTGATTTTGATCACAGAAAGGCAGGGCATAAACGTTGAAACATATCCATTTATAGAAATAATATTTGGACAAACTTATTCATGTTGTTTCCTCATTTCAACCCTTTAGCTTGGGGTACAGAATCTGTTGCCTTCTAGATGTTTTGGGGAGCTCCTACTTCCATCAGGTCCAACCAGCATGGCCAATAGTCAGGGATGATGGGAGTTGTAGTCCATCAACATATGGAAGGCCACAGATTCACCACCCCTACTTTAGCTACATCCAGTGACACAGAGAAAGCACAAGGGGAAGCAAAGTGTGAAGCCACTTGCTATTATATACGGACTCTTCTTCACTTATTTCTACAGTGGTACCTTGGTTCTCAAGCTTAATCCGTTCCCGAAGTCCATTCCAAAACCAAAGCGTTCCAAAACCAAGGCGTGCTTTCCCATGGAAAGTAATGCAAAATGGATTAATCTGTTCCAGACTTTCAAAAACAACCCCTAAAACAGCCATTTAACTTGAATTTTACTACCTAACGAGACCATCGATCCACAAAATGAAAGTGATAAACAATGTACTGCAGTCACACAATAAATCCATCAGTAGCTGAACTGGGATCCACAGAGTCACAAAAAGAGCTGCAAAAACAAAAACGCAAAATAAATAGCAAAAACAGACAGACCTCAGCATAACACTCAAAACGGAAGTGTGGCACTCAAACCGGAAGTGTAACACTCAAAACGAAGCATGTTTGGCTTCCGAAAACAGTTCGCAAACCGGAAAGCTTACTTCTGGGTTTGCAGTGTTTGGGTTCCAAGTTGTTTGAGTACCAAGGAGTTTGAGAACCAAAGTACCACTGTAATCCGCCCCCCCCCCCCCAGCGTTTGATGTGAGTAAATGCTTCTTGAAACACTTCAGGCAAAGTTTTTAATTTCTTAAAGAATTGCTTGGAACAGTTAAAGTGTATTATAATTCCTGATTTTACACAGCTGTTGGCAGAAATTAAAATGGGGGAGGGAATGGTTTCTTTTCTACTTTTACACAGAATGATAGAAAAGTTGAGTACTATGTTGGAAAGCTGTTTCTGGTCAGGAAATGGAAAATTCCAGGATATGACAGTGATTTCCAGAATGACTGAAAAGACCTCAATTCTATTAAATATACGCTATAATTGCCGAACCCTCTTAGACATGTCCCAGTCCTGCTGGAACCAGAGGGGTTTAAGACAAGCCAAAGAGGGTGGTGTCCTCTTCTTCTATGGCTATGGGCTTTTTAAAGGGTCAAGAAAACCCTCTAGCTTCTGACACCTCACTCTCGCATCAGCTATGGCTTCCATGCTTCATAAATCTCAGTTCCTCTGTTCCCATTTTTTAAAATTATTGTTGTTGTTCTTATTGCCAGAGCAACAATGAATTTAAGCACACTGTATTAAAAATAGCTCAGTAATAGGAAACTTGGAACTTAGGACTATATAAAAGCATTTGAAGCTGTCCTACATGAACAGCAACCAGACAATGATGATGATGATCAGACTTCCTGTATCTTTGCATTTCTCTATAGCCCAGCTGTCTTGTTTGTGTATGTGGGGTGGTCCCACTTGGGACCACAACTTCTTTTGCTGTCCTTTCCTTTCAGCCATTTCCCCCCTAGAAATTTGCTCCCTCTCCTTTCTATTTTGTCCTGTTAAAGGTAAAGGGACCCCTGACCATTAAGTCCAGTCATGGCCGACTCTGGGGTTGCGGCGCTCATCTCGCTTTATTGGCCGAGGGAGCCGGCGTACAGCTTCCGGGTCATGTGGCCAGCATGACTAAGCTGCTTCTGGTGAATCAGAGCAGCGCACGGAAATGCCGTTTACCTTCCCGCCAGAGTGGTACCTATTTATCTACTTGCACTTGATGTGCTTTCGAACTGCTAGGTTGGCAGGAGCAGGGAAGGAACAATGGGAGCTCACCCCGTCGCGGGGATTCGAACCGCCGACCTTCCTAGGCTCTGTGGTTTAACCCACAGCACCATCCACATCCCATTTTGTCCTGTTAGGGAAGGATTATAGGTACCCACACGTTTCTCTTAATGGAGCAAATGACAACTTTGGAGCGTGTAGTGAGAAACCGCAATAGTAGGGTTAACTTACTCCAGTGCTGATGTGATTCAGGGACCTCTACTGATCACCCCTTGGCATCATGGGTCCCCACTGTCTTGTGAGCCACTGGTCCATCTCGCTCAGCTCTGTCAACTCCAACAAGCAGTGCACCTCCATAGACTCAGGCGGAGATGGTTCTCAGCTCTCCACTTGAGATTACCTTTAACACAAGTTGACAGAAAATGAACTTGGGACTTGCAAAGCATATGCCCTGCTTGGGACCCAATGCATACCTGCCCACAAAATCTCTACAGTGGTACCTTGGTTCTCAAATTTAATCCGTTCCGGAAGTCCGTTCCAAAACCAAAGCGTTCCAAAACCAAGGCATGCTTTCCCATAGAAAGTAATGCAAAATGGATTAATCCGTTCCAGACTTTCCCAAACAACCCCCAAAACAGCAATTTAACATGAATTTTACTATCTAACAAGACCATTGATCCAAATGATAGCAATAAGCAATGTACTGCAGTCACACAATCAAACAGTAGCTGAACTGGGTTACACACACTCAGAGCCACAAAAAGGGAAAATAAATAGCAAAAACAGACAGACCTCAGCGTAACACTCAAAACTGAAGTGTGGCACTCAAATCGGAAGCCTAATACTCAAAATGGAGCACGTTCAACTTCCGAAAAAAGTTTGCAAACCAGAACAGTTGCTTCTGGGTTTGCAGTGTTTGGGCTCCAAGCTGTTTGAGAACCAAGGCGTTTGAGAACCAAGGTACTACTGTACTACAGATCTGCACAACTCATGCTCCATCAAGGTGTAAAAATCACAAGAGCAGCTGTGCTGGATCAAACCAAAAGCCCATCTTGTCCAGGCCTCTAGGGTCACAGTGGCCAACCAGATGACCACAAGAAGCCCCCAAGCAGGACCCTGAACACAGTAACACTCACTCTACCTGAGATTGCCAGCAGCTGACACTTACAGGCTTTCTGCCTCTGACCATGAAAGGTAGAACACTGTGATTAGTAGACATAAATGGGACAATGCTAAAGCTCCTAGGTTTGTTGCCTGTTAAGAATGGCAGAAGTGTGTTGGCATACAGCACAGTGGGTCAATAGTTGCAGAGTCCTGCTTTACCGAGGCTTTGGCCCTAGACACCTAAGTTAGAATAAACATGCCCAGGATTGAGCTGTGAATACCAAATCCAGCAAGGTTCCCAATTCCGCTTTCTGGATGTAATAAAAGACCTGCTGGATCAGGCCAAAGGTCCAGCATCTTGATCTCACCTTCCCCAACAAGAAGCCCATGGTAAATTTGCAAGCAGGACCCGGGTGCAGTTTTCAGCTGGGCAAAGTGGATTTAATAGCTGCAAACTGTACAGAGCTGTTCATGTAGAAAAGGCAAGTCCTGTGCATCTCAAAAGCTAGCTTGATTGCATTTAATCCAAATGCTCCCCCTCATTTTTCCCATCACACATTTTTATTCCCCATTTTTTGTTGTGGGGCTGGAAACTGCCCCCTTCCTGTTCCCCCATCTCCCTACAAGTGTTACTTAACATAGCAAAACTGGGGTGATTGATTGTATTAGCACCAATTACCACTACTGTACATGGTCACAGAGTTTATTTTACATAAATTTAAGCTTTAACTGAATCGTCACAGACCATATTTTTTTGCAGGTCACTCATCACTATTTAGTAGGGTGGCGCTGTGATTTAAACCACAGAGCTGATCAGAAGGTTGTGGTTCAAATCCCTGTGACGGAGTGAGCTCCCATTGCTCGGTCCCTGCTCCTGCCAACCTAGCAGTTCCAAAGCATGTCAAAGTGCAAGTAGATAAATAGGTACTGCTCCGGCGGGAAGGTAAACGGCATTTCCATGCGCTGCTCTGGTTCGCCAGAAGCGGCTTAGTCATACTGGCCACATGACCCAGAAGCTGTACTCCCTCGGCCAATAAAGAGAGATGAACGCCGCAACCTCAGAGTTGGCCACGACTGGACCTAATGGTCAGGGATCCCTTTACCTTACCATCACTATTTGGCCCCACTGTTTACATCCCCCCCCCTTTATGCCCATGCATATATCAAACAACTGAGGACGACACATTATACATTTGATTACCGGAGTCTAGGCCATGAAAGCTGTTTGACAGTGGAACGGTCTCCCTCGAAAGCCTGTCGACCCTCCTAACTTGGAGGTTTTTAAGCAGAGGCTGGATGGCCATCTGCCATGGATGCTTTATTTGAGATTCAGGGGGTTGGACAAGATGACCCTCGGGGTCCCTTCAAACTCTGCAATTCTATGATTCTATGAGAGCACGTGTCGTAATAACTGTAGATTCCTTTAGGGTGCAAAAAGATTATTTGCTGTTGCTGCAATAGGCTCACACCTGCTCTGAAAGCTGCCTGCTTCTTATTGCTCTTAACTGACAAGTGCATTAGGATTTAGGGTTCAAAACCTGCAGCTGCCAAAAGTACAACGTGCCCTTTCAAAGGAAAGACAAGACAACCAACTAATGTACCCAGCTTGGCATTGAATTCCTCCAGCAGGCAAACAAAAGGCCATCGGGAAACAAGTCTAGGGCTCTGAACCGTCTCACATGGCTTTGAAGTCAATCAACCAGGTGGAACTTCTCAGCAAATCAAAACTTCACTTCCTCAAAAACCAAGCCTCTCCCACAGCACTTTATCTCAGGGGTTGGAGCAGCCTTTGTTGTTGTCTTTTCTCTCGTTCTCCCCAGTGAGACAGGAAAGGAGCAAGTCCAATTCAAATCCTATGAAAATAAAAACTGATGGGGGGAGGGGAAGGTTTTTTTGGGTGGGGGAAAGGATAGACCTGGAAGTCTCTCCAAAGGAAATGTGGAATGATGACCAGAACACCTTAACATTTCCCAGGATTGTGGAGATCTTTGGAACAGGATCAAATCAGAAGTAAAACCAACACGGTTAGGAGTAACCTTTTTTCCTCATTTCGGGTTTTGTTTCGGTTTTTCAACAGGGCGTTGGAATACACCAGGCAAGATTTATATTTTTCATTTCTTAGCAAAAAAAAAAAAAACCCCAGGGGATGCGCCAAGAAGATGATCGCCCCTCCCCACCCGCTATCAGAAGATGGGGTAGGGGTGGAAAAATTTGGGGGTGGGGAGGAGAGTTAGCCCGATGCGTTATGCTATGCAAGCGTGGCTTCTACAGAGCCATTATTTCCTATTAATAGGGGGAAAATACTTCTGTCAATTTGCAGATTTTTTCCGGGGTTGCAGAGGGGAGAGAGAAAGAGACTGCAGCCCAAACGCGTCATGGTGCCTGCATGAAAGACAAATCTGGTGTGTGCCTGGAATTGCAGCCCAAATCTATGCTTGCTCGGAGCCTGTGGAGGGGCTACCCCTCCCCACTCCCACCCCCTCCCCACCTTAAAACTCTGACCCCGTCTTCCAGGAGGCGCGCGGGGAACCCGAGGGCAAAGGCGTCCGGCCCCCACCCGCTCCACCAACGTCGCAGTTATGGGGGAAAGGAGGGGGCGGGGGTGTCCCTCATTCTCCAAGCCTGGATTTCCAAGATCGCCTTCCTCGCCTCTACGTAACGCCTTCTCGAAAGCGGACGCCATATTTTGTGTGGCTGATGTCGACATAGGGAAACGTAGACATATTTTTTAATGTATTTTTTTTAAAGAAAAAAACACCCTTCGCCTTCTTTCCTTTTTTGCCCGCCCCCCCCCGCCCGGCATGCAGCCCCCTCCTCCCTTAAAACAACAACAACAACAACAACAACTTGAGATCGGCTTGAAGAGAGGGCGAAGGGCCTCCTTTCCAATACTCGTGTATGTTTTCCTTTTAATCCGATCTTTTGCCACCTTCCTCGCAATCTTTCCTCTCTTCAACGCCCCTCCCTCCCTGCCTTCCTTCCTCCCCTCCCCACCCGCTCTCAAGTCCTCTTAACAAAACGGAATCTTTTTTTTTCTCCCTCCCCAAAAGTTAGGTCCGAGTGGCTTGCCCGATCGGTCGGGTTTACAGGGCAAAAGCAAAGAGCATCTTAAGTCCATGTGGCAAAAAGATTTATCAGCGGGGTTGTTGGTTTGTTTTTGGCAAAGAACCGCACTTCCTTGTTCCTTCTTAAAAACAAACAAACCAAATGCCTAATAATAATAATAGGGGCGGAGGAAGGGAGGGCGAACGTTGTTTTCTTTTGCTTTCTTTCTTTCTTCCTTCCCCTTCCTTACCTGCGATCAAAGCTTTGGAACGCCGAGACACGAACTTTCCCCGGGAATGGAACTCTCGGTGCGCGTTCTAGAACGCGGGGGAGCCAGTCCGGGACTCTCGGTTTTAACACTCGGCCCACCGCGCACCCCCCCACCCCACCCCCGCCGCGGAAAAAAAAGCAACCACCACCACACTCACGCACACACACAAACACTCACGCACACACACAAAAAAAACACACCCCACAACCCAGGAGCAATTTGGGGGGAAAAAATAAATTAAATTAAAAAAAAACCCTCTCCGATCGGTGGTGGTGATCTACGCCAAAACCCACATGATCTCTTACGTCAGCTTGCGTATTTGCATACGATACAACCCGCGGCTCTTCTAGCAGGGTCCCTCGATTTTGGACAAAGTTTTCATTCTCTTTCTTCTTTTTTTCCCCCAACGTGAAAAACCTGCAGCTACTTTCTCTACCCGCCTTCCAAATGTCCTGCCTCCCTTAAAAAGCATGCCTTCACCTTCTGTTAATTAATCAAATCATATCTTCATTCTGTTCACATGCGGGATGTTTTTGGTTTTTTTGTCTCCGCGTTCTTTGTTACGTGCATTTTGCTCTTAACTTTAATGCAGTGTAAAGAGAGAAAAAAAGACGTTTAAATTTGTTGGCGGGGGAGGGGCGGTCGGAAGAGAAGGTTGCCTGTAACAATATCAAGGATGCTTTATATATATATATATAATCAATGCACTTCTATAATGTCGCAGTCTTTCTTTGGTTATTAGTGCATGGTCCGAGGCTGCACTAAGCGCTCACTCGGGAGCAACTTCCATTCTGGGGTCGCGCTGCAGCCTCACGCGCGATGCTTGGGGAGCAACCCCACTCGAGCTCCGTGGGACTCCACGTGCATGCTGAACTAAATCCTCACTTCGTTCCATGGGTTTTGCTCCCTCGTAATCGAGCGTGGGACTGGAGCCTTCGGACCTCGATCTTGTGCACGTTTGCAGAAAGGAACCAGACTGCTTATGTAGAAATATGTGGAACACACTTGTTCGCTTAAATGACCTCAATGTAGCCGTGCGCTTTTATCTCCTCCGTAAAAGTCCCTCCGGCCTCGCCTGCTGTGTTTCCAAAGTACAGCAACCGCGCAAGTTGTCATAATGGACCCGGACCACTTTCTCACCCGCGCCCCCTAACTTCTCATTGGAAAGCCGGCGCAAAATGGTTCTGAATTACGCACGCGCGCACAGGTCCCCAAATCCGGACGCTGGGTCCCTAGAGAAATCACGCAGAGGGTGCAGAACTTCCTATGGAAGAGACAATTGCTCCTTTTCCACACACCTCCCCCCCCCAATAAAAATCATTCGGAGCCTTCAATCCTATAATCAGAAGTCCGGGGCATTCAGGGGCACTGCCCAGAAGTTTAGCTGAAATCAACAGAATTTGGGGCTGGCTATAAGGTCGGATATCTCGCTCCTTGCTACCCCTCGCGCCGGTTACGCTGTCGGATATTCCTTTTAAATGGGGGAGGGGGAGCCTTTCTTACGTCCTGGAAGACTCCGAAACAGCTGCACCCTGTCCTATAATGTGAACCCAGTTAAATTTAAGCCCTGGCCATTATGATTAAGACCCTCTGCCCTGTGATTAATGGACAAAGTAACGCGTGCGCCCCACCGCACCAAAAAAATAAATAAATAAAAAATCAAAATCCCTTTGCAAAGGCTCTGGTGGGTGAGATGTGGATTATTTGGGGGGGGGGGTGCACTGAGATGGCAAAATCTGAGAGTCCAAGAAAAGCGTAAAAGCTGCTTGCGCGCACAGCCTCAGGCCGTGCAACGGGGCGGCGCGTAATTGTGTGTGCCGTCACTTGTTCCCTCCCCTCTGATCTAATTTTAATTGTTAAAAAAAATCCCAAGTCATTGGAAGAAATAGGCAGAGAGTAAGCCCCAGCCCCAGCCCAGTTGGTGTTCCACGTTCATTGTTTCATTGCCGTGCTTCAAATGGAAATCTGCGTGAGGGTGCGGAGAGAGGGAGACAGGCAGGTGACCGTGTGTCAAGACGCGCCTAGGCGCATCTGACTGGCGTCCCCCGTCTATCTTCTGCAAAAGGGGAAAGTTCGAAGCGCTGCTGGTGACTTCGACAAACTCTTGATCGCGGCCACGCGGGAGCTGCGAGAAGAAGCCGTCCTGAAATAATTGCAGAAAGAGCAAACGCTGGGCTGAGCCTCATTCCCGCGTTGCTCCTTTAGGTGGTGTTTTGTTAGCTTTCCCTTACCTCCTTTTCATTTGTTTGGAAGGAAAGAATGGGGAAAAAAGCTCCCGGCTGCCTTGGGGAAAGGAGGAAATCGCTCCGGAGGAAAGTCAAATCCATGGGGTGACTTTTAACAATCGCCGGCTGCTCATGTCTTGAAGTGCAGCAGAAGTAGATTGACAGATCCGCCTGATTTACATCCCTGTAGAACAGCGGCCATTTTATATTAATAGATTAATATACTTTATGTGATGCCAGACCATTTATCCATCAAGGGCAGTTGTTGTTCTCCTCCTCCTCCTCTCCTTGTGTCTCCTCTCCCACCCACCCCAAAAACCACCCAGGCTCCTATAACAGCTGCCCAAGAAGCCAGCTGGTGTAGTTTATCCCAGAATAGAAAGTGATGGGAGACACTTCTTCACCTGTTGCATTTCTGCCTGTCCTGCACAGCTTTTACACTGTTCTATGCATTACCTTGTTTGCTGGGGGACACTCCAGCCCACCTGCACTTTGGCATGGGAATCTGTCTCGTTTAAAAGTGCAAGGATATTAACAGCGGAGATCACAGAATTGTAGAGTTGGAAGGGACACGGAGGATCATTCTAGTCCATGGGTAGGCAAACTAAGGCCTGGGGGCCAGATCCGGCCCAATCGCCTTCTAAATCCAGCCCGCAGATGGTCCGGGAATCAGTGTGTTTTTACATGAGTAGAATGTGTCCTTTTATTTAAAATGCATCTCTGGGTTATTTGTGGGGCATAGGAATTCGTTCATTTTTTTTCTTTCCAAAATATAGTCCAGCCCTCCACAAGGTCTGAGGGACAGTGGACTGGCCCCCTGCTGAAAAAGTTTGCTGACCCCTGAATTCTACTCCAACCCACTGCAATGTAGGCATATGGAACTGTCCCATATGGGGATCAAACCATCGACCTTGGTGCTATCAGCACCTTGCTCTAACTGACTAAACTAGATCATTCTCATAATATTTCCTCACGATTTTGGAAAGGTTTTTTTTTTTTAATGTAGAACTCATTTTACTGCCTTGCTTGTCCTAGAGAGCAAGATTCAATCTACTAGACAAGCAGTTGGGTCTTTACTGGTAACAAGTAGTGTTTTAAGTTCCTTGGCTGGCTGGCTTTTCGGAGATTCTCTCTCTAGAGAATCTGAAAAACGGCCCACCTATCAGAGTTGTTGTGAGGATGTGTTAAATATTTTGCAGATTTAAAAAGTGAGTAGGTTGCAACAGGTCTTATTGTTGTTGTTTAGTCGTGTCCAACTCTTTGTGACCCCATGGACCAGAGCACGCCAGGCACTCCTGTCTTCCACTGCCTCCCACAGTTTGGTCAGACTCATGCTGGTCGCTTCGAGAACACTGTCCAACCATCTCGTCCTCTGTCGTCCCCTTCTCCTTGTGCCCTCCATCTTTCCCAACATCAGGGTCTTTTCCAGGGAGTCTTCTTTTCTCATGAGGTGGCCAAAGTATTGGAGCCTCAGCTTCATGATCTGTCCTTCCAGTGAGCACTCAGGGCTGATTTCCTTCAGAATGGATAGGTTTGATCTTCTTGCAGTCCATGGGACTCTCAAGAGTCTCCTCCAGCACCATAATTCAAAAGCATCAATTCTTTGGCGATCAGCCTTCTTTATGGTCCAGCTCTCACTTCCATACATCACTACTGGACTCCACGGACAAAGGCAACAGGCATATAACAGGTCTATTACTGATCTGCATAAAATGTTACCTTTGCGTGCATATGCTGAGGTTTGTGCTGCAAAACACCCACCTTTTTAATGGGCGATGAATGAACTTGGCGATTATTGCGCTTGGCTCTCATTCTCCCTTCCTCAATAATGCTTTAATTATATTTCAACTGTGCAGAGAGTGGTGCTTTTACTGTTTCAAATTGCTGCTATGGGCACATGCCCTTTTGACTTTAAACAAGAAGAATACCTTTCAGCAGAGTTGATTTCACACTTGCTTACGTTCATTGAGCTTTAAAATCACCCTGCTTACTGTTTTGCATTTAATTTTTCCTAAATACCAGGCTCCATGTTGTTATGGCCTCTGAGAAACACAGCAACAGTTTAACATTGGGTAAAAAGTAATTATATAGGGCACCCCTCAGCAGAGGATAATTAATAGCTTTGTTGTGCTATCTTTGTAAATCACAGGAGGACTGGAGTTTAGGCTTGGAATCCAACAACACACTTTACAGTGGTACTTCGGGTTAAGAACTTAATTCATTCTGGAGGTCTGTTCTTAACCAGAAACTGTTCTTAACCTGAGGTACCACTTTAGCTAATGGGGCCTCCCACTGCGCCACCAGAGCACAATTTCTGTTCTCATCCTGAAGCAAAGTTCTTAACCCGAGGTACTATTTCTGGGTTAGCGGAGTCTGTAACCTGAAGCGTCTGTAACCCGAGGTACCACTGTACACTTATAAGATTGGCTTGTGAGACGGTGTAGCTCTGTTTTCTCATGTGCCTTCCTCCCCAACCATAACAATACAATCTGTAGAAATTTACTTTGTTTAGACCAAATTATTAGCACACCAGTCTCAAGTTAAAAGAGATAAAATCCGGCTGAAATCAGTGGGATGCAGGCAGGACTCTGTGTCCACAGGGTTTCAATCTATAGTGAAAACACAGCATTGGGGAGGGGGTGGTTTCACAGTTCCTTCTCGTGGAAAAAAGAATGGAGCACCCATGCTTGGCCAATTAAAGATAAAGGTACCCCTGCCCGTACGGGCCAGTCTTGCCAGACTCTGGGGTTGTGCGCCCATCTCACTCAAGAGGCCGGGGGCCAGCGCTGTCCGGAGACACTTCCAGGTCACGTGGCCAGCGTGACATCGCTGCTCTGGCGAGCCAGAGCCGCACACGGAAACGCCGTTTCCCTTCCCGCTAGAAAGCGGTCCCTATTTATCTACTTGCACCCGGGGGTGCTTTCGAACTGCTAGGTTGGCAGGCGCTGGGACCGAGCAACGGGAGCACACCCCGCCGCGGGGATTCGAACCGCCGACCTTTCTATATCATTGATATATCATTCTATATCAATGCAACAGAGTTTGATCCCCCACTTGCACTGATGTGTAAGAAGCAAAGGGGAGAGGGATCTTGTAGAAGCAGGAATTGTGATGAGCAGAGTGTCTTTACTCTGGCAAGGCAAATTGTTCTTGCCAACATTTTCTGTACAAATAAGTAGACCCTTGCCTTCCTTTATTTCTGGTCACCATGAACATTAATGCAAGCTGAGAATCAAGAACTGTGTTTCAGCAACAGAGCAGATTCGTATAGACCCATTTCCCTTACAAGGTAAGAGCTGTTCGACTGGAATGGACTCCCTCGGGAGGTGGTGGACTCTCCTTCCTTGGAGAGGCTGGATGTGTGGGATGTAACCTAAGCAGTTAAATACAACATTTCCTATTTGCCCAGAGTGGACACACAGGGGGATGTTGCTCTAGCCAGGAGGACTTCCTGTCACACCTAGATGACTAGATGACTCTCAGGATCCCTTCCAACTCTTCTATGATTCTATGAAAATGTGCAATGTAGGTAAATCTGCATTGCATTTCACAGTGATCTTGTTTGGCTATCATATCTTGGCTTAACAAACAGATGCATGAGGCTTCTGTCCACAGGTGCAGCTGCTTCCCTTCTCTGTATGCTGCATTAAACCAAGTCTTCAATGAGCCATAAAGGTACAGTGGTACCTCAGGTTAAGTACTTAATTCTTTCCGGAGGTCCGTACTTAACCTGAAACTGTTCTTAACCTGAAGCACCACTTTAGCTAATGGGGCCTCCTGCTGCCGCCGCGCCACCGGAGCACAATTTCTGTTCTCATCCTGAAGCAAAGTTCTTAACCTGAAGCACTATTTCTGAGTTAGCGGAGTCTGTAACCTGAAGCGTATGTAACCTGAGGTACCAATGTAAAGGGTAAAGGGGACCCCTGACCATTAGGTCCAGTCGTGGCCGACTCTGGGGTTGCGGCGCTCATCTTGCTTTATTGGCCGAGGGAGCCGGTGTACAGCTTCTGGGTCATGTGGCCAGCATGACTAAGCCGCTTTTGGCGAACCAGAGCAGTGCACGGAAACGCCGTTTACCTTCCCACCGGAGCAGTACCTATTTATCTACTTGCACTTTGAGGTGCTTTCGAACTGCTAGGTTGGCAGGAGCAGGGACCGAGCAACAGGAGCTCACCCCGTCACGGGGATTCAAACCACTGACCTTCTGATCGGCAAGTCCTAGGCTCTGTGGTTTAACCCACAGCGCCACCTGCATCCCTTCAATGAGCCATCGTTTCATCTAATTCAGAGGTGAGGAACCTCCAGCACGCAGGCCAAATTCAGCCCAGCTCAGGACTCTGGGTTGTTTTCTCCAAACTGAACCCACCAGCTCTGTACCTGACACCTCATGTGATCTCAGGTTTGGGGCAAGCAGAGACACGGTTAAATCAGCTGCTTGGCCAAGTTCCCCATGGGAAATAAAAAAGGAATTGATTGTGCTGCAGAAAGCAGGCCCGAAATCACCACCCATCAGCTGACAGCCAATAACTTCAAGGTTGCTAACTCACCAATCCCAGTGTGGTGCTTTGAAGTCCCAAAGATCATAATCCTAACCCACTTGTTAAATTTGGCCCATGAGGATGAGTAGGGGAGATAAGGATCTGGTCCTTCGTAATCCCTTTAACTGCAGATTCCAGGGGCAGAAGATAGGACCATTTTGCCAGCCTTGCAACTCAGCAATGTTACTGGAAAAGTAGAATACAAATATTAAATCAAATATGGCTCTCAAGTGTCAATTCAATGGAAACCTGCAAAAGGGGCTGGCTGGCTGGCAAACACCCTGTACAGAAGAATTCCAAACTGCAACATTTTGTTGCAGGTTTCACTTGTTTGCTCATAAACTCAATTTGTATATAATTCTTCCACCAAAGAGCTCAAGTATAGCTGGCCAACTGGAACCCTGTGCAACAGCACAGGCTCGCTCAGTTTTTGAACCCCCTAGCCATAATAATAATAATAATAATAATAATAATAATAATAATAATAATAATAAAAATAAAATGTCAGCACTTAAAAACTAAATAAGGCGCTGAAAAAAAGTTTTTTGATTTAACAAACGAATTTCTACCCCTTTTCTGCACAAATGCACTAATTATTGAGGGAAAATCTCACTTTCATGCAATGTCACAGTTGGTATTAAGGATATGACAAAATCTATATCATATAACCAAAAAAAGAAAGAAAGAGATTGTCTCTTAACAAGTCACACCTCTTATTTGCTTTAATTTGCAGCTTTAAGCTTAGGAAGTATGTCATGTTTTAACCTGATGCACATAAAAGCAAGTTGTGAAGCTTATTAAACACCAAAAAATTAATAGGTGTCTGAATCCGAGGTCCCATTGGAGCCTGAGGCTGCCTGGGCCAACTTGCCTTCCTGGCCCCCACTCTGATTGGCACTGAAAAAGCATCCCACATAGCAACACTTTTTTGTGGATTAAATTTGTCTGTTAAAAAAAATTGGATATCATCCTTCCTTTGAGGAGTTCAGGGTGGCAAGGAAAGGGGTTCTCTCGCTGCATTTGAGCCTCACAACCATCTCTTGAGATAATGTCTGTCCTGTGAGCATGCAGTTTAACAGAGGTGTGGATGTTTGAACGTGGTTAACCCGTATCTTGGGACGCAGGTGGCGCTGTGGGTTAAACCCCAGGGTCGGTCACGACTGGACCTAATGGTCAGGGGTCCCTTTACCTTTACTAACCCGTATCTATATTATAATGTTGCTATAAAAAGGTAAAGGTAAAGAACCCCTGGATGGTTAAGTCCAGTCAAAGGCAACTATGGGGTTGCAGCGCTCATCTCACTTTCAGGCCAAGGGAGCCAGCGTTTGTCCACAGACAGCTTTCCAGGTCATGTGGCCAGCATGACTAAACCGCTTCTGGCGTAACGGAACACCGTGACGGTAGTCAGAGCTCAAGGAAATGCCGTTTACCTTCCCGCCACAGCAGTACCTATTTATCTGCTTGCACTGGTATGCTTTCGAACTGCTAGGTTGGCAGGAGCTGGGACAGAGAAATGGGAGCTCACCCCATCGCAGGGATTCGAACCACCAACCTTCTGACTGGCAAGCCCCAGAGGCTCAGTGGTTTAGACCACAGCGCCACCTGCATCCACATTGGCTCTCAGATATGATACAGACAAACTAAATATTATAAAGCTTTCGCTTTCATTGTTCCATCAGGCTAAGTACGGTATTGCCTATCGATGGGCAGTGACTCTGCAGAATCTCAAGCAACTACCTGATAGCCCTTTAACTAGAGTTGTTAGCAACTGAATCTAGGAAACCCTGCACACAATGTCACTGAGCTATGAAACAAACCATAGTTATTTATGATAATAGTACCACCACTGGTTACTCCTTTAAAAAGTTTGTGTTTTCAAAGGTATGTTTGACATTTCCTTCTTTGTGTTCTGAGGGTCGTGTCACATAAAGTCTTGACAGCCATTGGCTGTCTGTAATTTGATAAAGCAAACTGTACCCCCCAAAAGAACAACAACAACAACAACAACAACAACCCCACAACACTTTATTTGAGGGTGTAATAAATGAAAATCTGCCCTTATTCCCTTATAGGGGACACAAGAGCCCTTACAGAGTCCTTTGTAGGTTCTCCATCAGTCAGAGAAAAGAACGGAGGCCAACCAGAGAATATTGAGAAGCAGAGCAGCTCATAAGCCTGATCTTCATTGAACTGTTGCAACAGGGTGCTCCCCTCACACGCAGGAGGAGACCCAGAACCTAGGTGTGCCCGCCCTTATATAGACATTTTAAATTGCCCGCCCTGGAGTCCAAGACCACCCCAAGAAACATCATACATACATCACAGAAAGGGGTGGTCTACAACAGAAATCCGAGTGTGTTGTTTACCAGAAATCTGAGTGCGTTGTTTACCTCCTTTCTGGCAGGTTACCTGTTAATGCTTACTTGATTGGATACCCTGGGGAGCCTGGCCAGTCTTTTGTAATGATAAATACTTGGTTCCTGAGCCAGGTCACAGGTTCACCCTATTCATACACAGACATACCCTTACTGTAAGACAGGATTTGTGAAGGAAAAGACAATGGGGAGGCTTTTCCATTTTCCTTTGACTTTGCAGAGAAAACATTTGGTCAGTTTGGGAGCCAAAATGGCTTCATGGCTGTTTTCCTGTGCTGTTTCAGACATGTGGTTTATATATTCATGTACATGTTTGCTTGGTACATTTATGAACATTTATTATATATATATGTATGTATATATGTGTGTGTGTGTGTGTGTATATATATACACCTTAATTTTTATATATATATATATGACCTTAATTTTTTTATTTCAAGGGACTTAAAAATTTTCCAGAGTGGGCAGAAGATATTACCTGGTACAAAAGCATCCACTTTCTTTTCTTTCTCTCTTCTTTCCACCCGTCAAATACTTCGCATGATGTGGAGACCTGTGTGACTCAAAAGCTTGCCCACAGCATTCCAAACCCTAGTTCGTCCAAATAAGGATGTTATTCCACCCATGTGGTGTGTGTGTTTTGCATTGTGTATTCTTCTTGTACTCTAGAGGCCGTAACCAACCAAGAACCAAACTACTGTACTTCAAGTATTTGGAGTCCAAATGCATGATCACATTTAATGGATTTGTTCAATAAAAAACATCAGCTGCAGGGAGAGAAAACAGGATCAGGACGCTAGCACATGGGCTGGACCAGGAGGATTAACCCTTTATGTCTTCAGTGTTTTAGTCCTCAGTTGATGAAATTCACCCCAGAAAGCTGCTATTTGTCCCAGGTCAGAAGTGGTTCCAAGCTGCATGTGTAAGGGATGGTGGAGGAGGCGAGTTGTCCTTGCATGGACCGCACAATGCCCATTGACCCTGCTGTTCTCCACGAGGGGCTTACCCCTCTACAATGCACTGTAGAGAGCTAAAACTATTGACTCCAGGTTGTGCTTGAGGATTGTTTGGCTGGGATTTGTTCAAGCAGAGCAGGCTTGGGGAGGCGAGAGAGAAAGAGGTCTCCGGCAAAAATGCTCTGAATTTTTATGGATCATTAAGCACTTTGCAAGGGCTGCCTCATTAAAATGACAAAGGTGGTGAGCCAGCAGTTAACTGTATCCCTTATGGGAAAGCCATTTCATGAATAGCACACACATGCACATACATGGTGTTATGTACTGAGTTGAATAGGATCCAAACTGCAGCAGTCTGATTGGTCCTAGAACAATAGGATCCAAAATGCAGCAGTCTGATTGGTCCTAGAACAATAGGATTCAGAATGCAGCAGTCTGATTGGTCCTAGAACAATGCAGCAGTATGATTGGTTGGCAGGAACCACCCAATCTTGCTCCAGATATAAGTGAATCTACAACTTGATTGGCTTACAGTAGAATTCCGGAATTAGCCAATCATGTGCAGCCCATTGTGTAAATAATGTATATAAAGCAGATACTTTGAGCAGACATTCATTCATTCCTCCTCACCACTATGAGCTGAATAAAGAGCATGAAATCACTTTGCGACTCTGAGTATATTTCACATACATACCCCCCCCCCCCCAAGACCAACAGTCCGTTTTTGATCCAAGGGCAAAAATAAAATAAAAATCCTGAATAAGACTCCAAGCATTAGCATGTTTCAAGGGCATCCTTTTGCAGCAGGAGTAGCCAATATGGTACCCTACCAATGCATTGGACTACAGCTTCCATCATTCTCAAATACTGGCCATTCTAGCTGGGGTTGATGGGAATTGGAGTCCAAAACATCTGAAAGGTACCCTGCTGCCTAGCCCTGTGTTGCAGGGTCCATTCTATTCTAGATAAGATAGGTGTTGCTTTTTCCTGCTTGCTATCTTGCTCATTTGCAAGATATATGTTTTTCTCTTTATGTACCACACTTTCTGTCTGAACGCGCCTGAATGCCAGGGTGGCACATGATTATTTCTTTAAAAAAGAAAACGTTCGCACGCTACAGATCCTAAGACAACAAAATGGTGAGATACCAGCAGAGCAAGTGCTTTGTATGAAAATCTCCATTCCCGTGGTTTTCAGCAACTGGTATTCAGAAGCATTATGGCTCCATCTGGTACGCAGGCTGAGACCCTACCTGCCCGCAGACTGTCTCGCCAGAGTGGTGCATGCTCTAGTTATCTCTCGCTTCGACCACTGCAATGCGCTCTATGTGGGGCTACCTTTGAAGGTGGCCCGGAAACTACAACTAATCCAGAATGCGGCAGCTAGACTGGTGACTGGGAGCGGCCGCCGAGACCACATAACACCAGTCCTGAAAGACCTTCATTGGCTCCCAGTACGTTTCCGAGTACAATTCAAAATGTTGGTGTTGACCTTTAAAACCCTAAATGGCCTCGATCCAGTATACCTGAAGGAGCGTCTCCACCCCCACCGTTCTGCCCGGACACTGAGGTCCAGTGCCGAGCGCCTTCTGACGGTTCCCTCACTGCGAGAAGCCAAGTTACAGGGAACCAGGCAGAGGGCCTTCTTGGTAGTGGCACCTGCCCTGTGGAACGCCCTCCCACCAGATGTCAAAGAGAAGAACAACTACCAGATTTTTAGAAGGCATCTGAAGGCAGCCCTGTTTAGGGAAACTTTTAAAAACTTCAGATGTCTTCTAAATGTCAGGTAGTTGTTTATCTCTTTGACATCTGATGGGAGGGCATTCCACACACACACACACACACACACACACACACAACACATAGCTTTAAACCATACTTAAATTACAAGGCTTCTCCAAAAGAACATCGCCAACTCTAGTTTGTTAAACGTCCTGGGAATTGTAGGTCTCTGAGTTCCCAGTTTGCGGGAAGCAACACACTTTGAATGTATGGTTTGCATGCAGCCTTAATTTACCGTAGCTGTTTGTAATTCTTTGTGAGCTGCCTGTTGAGGGACAAGCTGTTCCTGCTTTGCTGACATGGTATATAGCATCTTGAGGGAGCAGGATCCTGTCTTGAACATATAATTCAGTCCAGCGCTATTGCTAGAGATATAACGTGCACCATTCTGTTTCGTTACCCATAACAAGAAACCCAATGCAACAATAATTTTACCCCTAATAAAAAATAAATAAATCCCCATATGAAACAAAGCTTAAATGTATGCAGCTGCATTTACTCAAAACCACTCCTGGCCATTCATGATATTTATTGTTAAAATTGCTCCGAGACGTTTCATGAGAAGCAACTTGTAAACGAAATGAATATCCTTCTCTCTCCGGCCCATTCAACTTTATTTATTTCCTGCTTCTCCTCCAAGGAGCAAAAACGTGTTTTTTCCCCACCCATCGCCCCACCATTCTATCCTCTGTTGTTGTTGTTTAGTCGTTTAGTCGTGTCCGACTCTTCGTGACCCCATGGACCAGAGCACGCCAGGCACTCCTGTCTTCCACTGCCTCCCGCAGTGTGGTCAGACTCATGTTTGTAGCTTCGAGAACACTGTCCAACCATCTCGTCCTCTGTCGTCCCCTTCTCCTTGTGCCCTCCATCTTTCCCAACATCAGGGTCTTTTCCAGGGAGTCTTCTTTTCTCATGAGGTGGCCAAAGTATTGGAGCCTCAGCTTCAGGATCTGTCCTTCCAGTGAGCACTCAGGGCTGATTTCCTTCAGAATGGATAGGTTTGATCTTCTTGCAGTCCATGGGACTCTCAAGAGTCTCCTCCAGCACCATAATTCAAAAGCATCAATTCTTTGGCGATCAGCCTTCTTTATGGTCCAGCTCCCACTTCCATACATCACTACTGGATTCTATCCTCTACCTGTGAGGTAGGGAAAGCTGAGAGATGGCGAGTAGCCCAAGATGCTTCATGCCTGTGTTAATTCGAAAGCTGGACTCGACAGTCCTAGTTTGACACTCTCAAGCACTGAATGTAGAGAGAACAGCACGTGCATGGAAAATAACCCATGATGTAGCAGTGCTAAGGCGGGAGGAAGGAACCATACATTTTCTGTGCCATTTGGTGATTATGTATTTGATCTGTTCCTTCGTCTGTAATAGGGAACACAATGCAGATCTCGACTTCCTGGTTGCTTTCCCTTTGTTTAAACCAGGGGGCAGTAACCTTTTTCAGCCGTGGGCCAGTCCATCATCTCTTAGACCATGTGGTGGGCCGGACTATATTTTTTTTTTGCAGGTGTGTGTGTAGAATGAACGAATTCCTATGCCCCACAAATAACCCAGAGATGTACAGTGGTACCTCTGGTTACGTACTTAATTCGTTCCAGAGGTCCGTTCTTAACCTGAAACTGTTCTTAACCTGAAGCAGCGCTTTAGCTAATGGGGCCTCCTGCTGCTGCCGCTGCGCGATTTCTGTTCTCATCCTGAAGCAAAGTTCTTAACCTGAGGTACTATTTCTGGGTTAGCGGAGTCTGTAACCTGAAGCGTATGTAACCTGAAGCGTCTGTAACCCGGGGTACCAATGTATTTTAAATAAAAGCACACATTCTACTCATGTAAAAACACCAGGCAGGCCCCACAAATAACCCAGAGATGCATTTTAAATAAGAAGACACATTCTACTCATGTAAAAACACGCTGATTCCCGGACCTTCTGTGGGCCGGATTGAGAAGGCGATTGGGCCGCATCCGGTCCACTGACCTTAGGTTGCCTACCCCTGGTTTAAACTATAGGGCCCACCTAGACTTTCCCAAAAAATCCAGAGTTTGCATAATCAAGCTGTCCCCTGGCAGTCCGTACCTCTATTTCCTGTTTTGAGCAACCCCACCTCAGAAAACACCCCCATCAAGAACAAAACTACTACAACAAACAGGTGTCCACAGAAAGCTGGCAGGAGCACTATTAAAGGACAGCAAAAGCCATTTTTGGATTCTTTAAGGATAGGGAAACTCTGGATTTAGCAGCAAGAAGGCTTCGGAAAGCATCTGTTTTCAGGGAACCAGAGACAATGAGTTGCACCCAGCATTGGGGGGGGGGGGGCAGGCGTTGCGTGTGTGTGTGTGTGTGATGTCACACACACACACACACACACACACACACACACACACACACACGGCACTGGTGCTCTGGGCTTGTCAGAGAGTCATGCCACAGTGCTGGACCTTGTTAACAGAGAAATCTGAGGGCTCCCTTGGACAAAAAACAAGGACACCAGCCAGGAATACCAGAGCAAAACAGTAGCCAGTAGGCTTGGTCTTTATTGAAGACTGTCGTAACAGGACTCCCACCTGCCACAAGATGGAACAAGGTGGAAGCCCTGAACAAAAGAGCCCACAAACTTTTATTAGCTGCTAATCCCCATCTTAGGCAAAGGTAAAGGGACCCCTGACCATTAGGTCCAGTTGTGACCGACTCTGGGGTTGTGGCGCTCATCTCGCTTTATTGGCCGAGGGAGCTGGCTTACAGCTTCCGGGTCATGTGGCCAGCAGGACTAAGCCGCGTCTGGCAAACCAGAGCAGCGCATGGAAATGCTGTTTACCTTCCCGCAGGAGCGGTACCTATTTATCTACTTGCACTTTGACATGCTTTCGAACTGCTAAGTTGGCAGGAGCAGGGACTGAGCAACAGGAGCTCACCCTGTCGTGGGGATTCTAACCGCCAACCTTCTGATCGGCAAGTCCTAGGCTCTGTGGTTTAACCCACAGTGCCACCCACATCCCAATGTCACCCCCCCAAACTACATCACTAATACATCATGGTTACATCATGAAAGGGGAGGTCTGGTGGCAGTAATCTGAGCATCCTGGATCCTGCCCCATGGTTCCCGTTGCCCTCCACCAAACACCCATCAAGTGTAACAAAAGAGATATTTACATTTCCCTGTTTCCCAGCCAAGTTAATCCCACCCTTTTGTCTTCATCTGGGTTTGTTATTTCTGGAATGGCTACCTGTCTGGCACTCAGGTATCAGGATGCCAGGAACGATCACTCAGGCAGAGGGGCTGCTGAGTAGCTGAGCTCACATGTCTATATGAATTTCTGAAGTTTTCCCAGTGAGCCAGTACATAGATACATTGATCAGTGAAATGTTACATTTGGTATTCTGCAGCAGAGGCCCTTTGAATAGATAGGAAGAAACTGTGATGAAGTGTTTTGTGGGGACAAATCACAAAAGTCACAAAAGTGATTGTGCTGATTTTGGTAGTGGGCTGCATGTACATGATATCTGCTGGAGGGGCAACCCCCCCAACCCATACATAAATTCCTGCAACAACCTTCAGCGGATGCATGATGATGTGTGTTGCACTAATATGGAATAGGGTGAGGATATGATCTAATATAGGATCCCTGTTGAAGGAATGACAAAAATATGCACACAAACAAACAAGAATGATGATAAAATAATGAACTATGGAAAGGAATACTTACCAGGATTCTGATCTGCGGTGGGGTGCGAATGAGGCAACTTACATTTTCTCTTTGTAAGGATTTTTCAAGTGGGTGGGGGGAGCAGACTCCCCTGACACTAAAACCCCCAAATCTGCTTTTCATTTTGCTTCTTGTTCCTGTTACCGGAAAAATCCGAGGGCTCCCTTGGACAAAACAAAGACACCAACCAGGATAACTTGGAGCAAAACAGCAGCCTGTAGGCTTGGCCTTTATTGAACTGATGCATCAGGGTGTTCCCCTCACTTGCAGGAGAGAGGAAAGACCCAGAAAAATAGTGTGCCAGGTCTTATAAAAACTTTTGAAATTCCCCTCCTCTAGGTCAAGCCCACCCCCCAGAAACATCATGCATATATTACAGAAAGGAGGGGTTGAGGGAGGAGTTGGTGGTAACCTGAGTGTCTTGTCACCTGGCTGGTTCCTCCTCTCCCCCCTCCCCATGAGTCACTTCCAGGAGACAAAGGGGAGTTGGCAGTTTCCTGCCCCCTGAGGGAAGATCTGATCATTGTCCTTTGTTTCAGTCCATGCTGAATCCACTCCCATATGCAAGTTCTTTGTGATCTTGATTGCCTTCTGTCTGGGATCATCTGGGCAGGGCTCCTGCAGATGTGCTGAGATGTGCTGAGATGGTGGAGGGATTATGGCTGACCAGGACTAAGCCACCCCCCCCCTTTGTTAGTTCTTGTCATATGGAGTAAAATAAAAATGGAACAGTGCAAATCCGATGTATGGTTGATTTTCTATGAATTTATAACAGAAATGTGGCGTATGTAGTGTGTATGAAGTTTGTACAAGCAGAATGATTGGGGTGGGGGGGTTCCTGCTACATTCCTAACAGCAAAATGTATGTTTCTTGATTAGCTGTTATCTCGGCTTGATTGAGTTTTCCTGCTGAAGCGGTCCTCACTCAAAGGCCAAATGCAGAAGAGTTCATTAGCAAAGGATAAGCTTATTATTTCCCTCCAATTAATGAAAAGTTGCCATAATTGATTCTGAGAGCGCGTGAGGATTTTAAATTTGATACCGTTTGTCGAAATGAGCCACTGTTTGGGAAGTCGAGAGGTTTGGATGGGAGAGATATCTGTTCCATCCTCTTGGATTAAATTAATATTTATAGAGCAATCTTTCGAGGCAGACAGATGCCACAAGAGAGTAGGACATGGAGTGATGGAGAATGTCTCACTTTTCTGCAAAATGCATTCTGTTTCTCTTCCTCATGGGAGCAGTAAAGAGCAGTCAGGGACACATGGACCACTGGAAATAGCACTCAGTTACCCCTTCGCCTTCTGAGATTCACCAGGTATTTCCCCCTTACTTTCAATATAACCATAAGGACTGGAAACTTTTTTTTTTTTAATGAAAGCTGAGCCTCTTTAGAGGCCAAATTCTGCAGGCAAGGCACCTTCTCCCTGTTTCCTTGTGTTCCTGTGGAATTACGGCATCCATGCAGGTGACTGATATCTCTTCTTCCTGGTTTCCAGTACAACTGAAGCTTAGAGCTGCAAATTCTCATTCTTCTCTGGCAGCGCTCAATGCTCAGTGGAGCATGCACCAAAAATTCACAGGAACGGTTTCCATTGTTGAGTATACTACACTGGAGGAGACAGCTATTTCCATAGCAACCACATATGGCATGGTGACTCTTCAGGGTCACTCCTCCCCAAAAGCAATGCTGTTGATGCTGAATTAATTAATTAATTAATTAATTAATTAATTATATATTGAACTTAGGGACACAGGTGGCGCTGTGGGTTAAAGCCTCAGCGCCTAGGACTTGCCGATCGAAAGGTCGGCAGTTCGAATCCCCGTGGCGGGGTGCGCTCCCGTCGTTCGGTCCCAGCGCCTGCCAACCTAGCAGTTCGAAAGCACCTTCGGGTGCAAGTAGATAAATAGGGACCGCTTACTAGCGGGAAGGTAAACGGCGTTCCGTGTGCAGCTCTGGCTCGCCAGATGCGGCTTGTCACGCTGGCCACGTGACCCGGAAGTGTCTGCGGACAGCGCTGGCTCCCGGCCTATAGAGTGAGATGAGCGCACAACCCTAGAGTCTGGCAAGACTGGCCCGTACGGGCAGGGGTACCTTTACCTTTACCTTTATATTGAACTTATTTTCTCCTGTATTTAGTCTGCTGTTTTTGCTGGTTGATGAATACTGGGGGTTGGGCAGTATGCAATGGGTGACATTCAGCTTCTGGGACACGTTCAAAGACTTGTTAACATAGGGCTGCCATACAACCGGAATTTTCCGGACGTAGCCGGGATTTGTCCATTGAAAATGGTGTCTGGGCGGAATTTTCAAAAACCCGTTAAAATGTCTGTAGTGGCAGACTTAACAGGCACCTCATATCATATGTGGTGGACCTGTAAAAGGGTTAAAGAGTATTGGGAAATAATTCATAATGAATTGAAAAAAATATTTAAAAGTACTTTTACAAAAAAAACCCAGAGTCCTTTTCATTGGGGATAATTCAGGTGGAAATTCCCTGGTGTCAAAAAATGTGATTTATGTATGCTTTTACTGTGGCCTGTGTTTTGTTAGCCCAAAAAATGGAAAACAGGTGAGGTTCCAACTAAAGAAGAATGGCAACTTAAACTGATGGAATATGTGCAGCTTGTGGACCTGACATATAGAGAACAAGAAGAACATATGTTCTTTACACTGGAACCTTTATTGATTATGTTCATGGAACGTTTATGGAATATGTTTATTGATTATATGGGGGGAAATTGTGTACATTTGAAAACATTGGCAGCATTAAGATAAATTCAACAGTGTAAATAAGTTTTGATGGATGTAATAATGGAATACTGAATGGTTTAGTTTATGTAAAATATGCAGGGATTTATGTTATGCAAAATGAACTATGGAAAGAGAAGAAGGGAAGCCATTGATACTTTAAGGTTGTTTAAATGAATATTCTAAAATGTAAAACAGAAAATTTAATGAAAATTATAGAAAAAAAGAAGAACCTCTGTTGGAGACACTGGAGAACCACTGCAGGTCAGAGCAGGCATATACATCAGAGACTTGAAATATAGAGTGATGGTCCTGTAGCATGTCAAGTCACATTCCTACGTCACTAACCACCAGGGAACTGGTGGGGATGTCTTCACTAATGCACATTACCTGATTTGTTTCCCCATGCTGAACTCCAATAAGGCTTTCATCTGCACATGTGCAATGGCTGTCTGAAATGTACACACCTCAGCTGAACCCTGGATGGCGCTTTCAAAACAAATGCCTCAAATCAGGATATTTCAATCCCTCCATCTAGATGCAGGCTGTATATATGTGCAAGAAACCAACAAAGGTCCCTATAGTAAAAGCCATGGTTTTCCCAGTAGTGAGCTATGGAAGTGAGAGCTGGACCATAAAGAAGGCTGATCACTGAAGAATTGATGCTTTTGAATTATGGTGCTGGAGGAGACTCTTGAGAGTCCCATGGACTGCAAGAAGATCAAACCTCTCCATTCTGAAGGAAATCAGTCCTGAGTGCTCACTGGAAGGACAGATCCCGAAGCTGAGGCTCTAATACTTTGGCCACCTCATGAGAAGAGAAGACTCCCTGGAAAAGACCCTGATGTTGGGAAAGATGGAGGGCACAAGGAGAAGGGGACAACAGAGGACGAGATGGTTGGATGGTGTTCTCGAAGCTACCAGCATGAGTTTGACCAAAGTGCGGGAGGCAGTGGAAGACAGGAGTGCCTGGTCCATAGAGTCACATGGAGTCCATGGAGTCACAAAGAGTCGGACACAACTAAACAACTAAACAACTAAACAACAACATATGTTCAAGAAGTTAAATTATTAGAACAGATTAAAAGTCACTGCAGCATCTCTAAGCATCTGGGTAGGCTTGTCTAAACCATATTGATTGTAAGGTAAGGTAAAGGTAAAGGAACCCCTGCCCGTACGGGCCAGCCTTGCCAGACTCTAGGGTTGTGCGCTCATCTCACTCTATAGGCCGGGAGCCAGCGCTGTCCGCAGACACTTCCTGGTCACGTGGCCAGCGTGACAAGCTGCATCTGGCGAGCCAGCGCAGCACACGGAATGCCGTTTACCTTCCCGCCGGTAAGCGGTCCCTATTTATCTACTTGCACCCGAAGGCTTTCGAACTGCTAGGTTGGCAGGCGCTGGGACCGAACGACGGGAGCGCACCCCGCTGCGGGGATTCGAACCACTGACCTTTCGATCGGCAAGTCCTAGGCGCTGAGGCTTTAACCCACAGCGCCACCCGCGTCCCATATTGATTGTAGCAGCTGCCAAAAAGAATACAATGATGGCACCTGCTTGATCTCAATAGGCGAGGAGTTCCACAAATGCAGAAGGGGTATTATGTGACACCTGTAGTAGTGTGAATTCTGCCCATTGAAGCGGTCAAGCAGGCACATTTAGGATAAGGTGATCTTGTAGGTAAACTGGTCTCAAGTTATTAAGGACGTTGTGTACCTTGAACCTGGCTTAATAACAGATGGGCAGTTGGTGCCGTTCTCTGAGCACAGGTGTTACATGCTGACAATTCATTGCATTTTTAAAATATAAAAATTATTACAACAGCAAAAAGGTCAAGTTTGTGCAAGTGATTGTGAGGACATGTATTCTGAATGGCATGGATTATAAAATTCCTAAGCTTTTCTCTTTCTCTCTCCCCTAGATGGCACCAAACTCATTTAAAAAACAAGGACACAAAAGCCTTCTATGCTCTGCAGTCTGCATTCATTTCCTACTTTGCTTCTGGTCACTGATAGTTCTATTATCCATCCCAATTTATTCACCAGGTAACACCCCCCCCACTTCATTTCCACTATGGACTGTTTTCAAATTTTAGATCCCAGTAAAGATGGCATAGGGATGCGGGTGGTGCTGTGGACTAAACCACTGAGCCACTTGCCCTTGCCGATCAGAAGGTTGGCGGTTTGCATCCCTGTGATGGGGTGAGCTCCTGTTGCTCGGTCCCTGCTCCTGCCAACCTAGCATTTCAAAAGCACACCAGTGCGAGTAGATAAATAGGCACCACTCTGGCGGGAAGGTAAACAGCCTTTCCGTGCGCTGCTCTGGTTTCGGTGTTCTGGTGCACCAGAAGCAGCTTAGTCATGCTGGCCACATGACCCGGAAAAACTGTCTGTGGACAAACGGCGACTCCCTCGGCCTGTAAAGCAAGATGAGCGCTGCAACCCCAGAGACATCTGCGACTGGACTTAACTGTCAGGGGTCCTTTACCTTTTAAGGATGGCATAGCCGTACCCCCACCTCTGTGGGTCACCTGTGCTTTTAACATTAGCATAAATCCAACAGGCGATCTCCCCCAAATGCTTGGTTAAATTCAATGGGCACACACAACCCTGCACGATTTTTAGAGTGCAGATCTAGGACCTGAGAAACCTGGGTTCTGATCCCCACTCAGACTGAAGCTCGCTTGGTAGCTTTGGGGCAGTCACTGCCTCTCAGCTTCACCTGCCTCACGGGGCTGTTGTGAGGAGGAGAACCATGTAAATGACCTTGTAAGCAGAGTTCTGACACTCAGCCAAAGATATATTGGGTGGTAGCCAATGTTAGACATACTCAGAGGAGAGCAGAGAATTGGAAATAATGGGTACAGCTCCAAATGGAACTGTCCATGGTGCTGCCTTCAGCTCAAACTTTGCCTTGCTGGGGATGGAACATTGCCTTGCAAATTGAACTTTGCCTGGCTTGGTTTGCTAGGACCTGAGTGCCTGCCTTGAATGCCACACACATACTGGGGCTAGAACCTCATCTGACTGTTGTAAGAAAAAACCCCTGCTCCTTTTCCCTTGCGGGGTATCCAAGAGCCCGTATAGAGTCCTTAAGTGGGTTGCCTCTTGGTAGGAGAAAATAACCGAGACCAACCTGAGTATATTGAGGAGCAAAGCAGCTAGTAAGCCTGATCTTTATTAAACTGTTGGAACAGGGTCCCCACTCACCACATGCAGGAGGGAGGAGAACCCTGAATAATGGTGTGCAAGCCTTTATCCTGTATAGACTCTTGAAACTGCCCACCCTGTTGTCCAAGACCACTCCCCAAAACATCATACATACATCACAGAAGGAGGTGGTCTACAGCAGGATACCTGATAATAGTCAATGACTCCCTTACCTAGGCAGTCTGGCCATTCTTTTGTGATGGCTAATACTTTAGCTGAGAAGAGAAGACTCCCTGGAAAAGACCCTGATGTTGGGAAAGATAGAGGGCACAAGGAGAAGGGGATGACAGAGGACGAGATGGTTGGACGCTGTTCTCGAAGCTACAAACATGAGTCTGACCAAACTGCGGGAGGCAGTGGAAGACAGAAGTGCCTGGCGTGCTCTGGTCCATGGGGTCACGAAGAGTCGGACACGACTAAATGACTAAACAACAACAACAACAACAATTCTTTAGTTCCTGAATCCAGGTCCCAGGCTCACCCTATTCATATACAAATATGCCCTTAAGACAGGATTTGTAGGCAAAAAGACAATGGGAAGGTTTTCCCCATTTGTCTCCCTTACTGAAGAGGAATATTTGAGGTCATTGGGTGAGTCAAAATGGCTTCAGGATTGCTCTCCCATACCATCTCAGACACATGGTTTATGTACTTATGTATGTGTTTCCCTTGTACATTTATGAACATTTAATTTATATATTTGAGACCTTAGAATTCTTATAACATGACTGAGACCACCACTTAGGAGAGAACAGCTGCAGGGGATCTGGTGTGTGTTCCAGGATCCACTCTGGATCCCCTGGAACCAAATGCTGCAGGGGGAGGTTAGTAAAGGCTGGCAAACCATCTTCCAGGGATCTTCATGCTGAGGAAACTCAGGACTCCCTAGAACACAGTCTGAAAGCTAGAGATGTCGTTGAAACACATCTCGGAGTCACTCACAGGGAAAGCTTAAGCAGCAGCTTAAGCAGCACCTTGTGTCAACACAAGGGGGCTTGTGAAGAAGGCGCAGCAGAGACTGTACTTTTTGAGAATTCTAAGGAAAAACCATCTTCCGCAGAAACTGCTGCTTGCCTTCTATCACTGTGCCATTGAGAGCATGCTCACTTATGGCTTATGTGTGTGGTACGGAAGCTGTACTACCCAGGACAGGATGGGGTTGTGCAGAGTTGTTAAGGCAGCAGAGAGCATTGTTGGCTGCCCACTCTCCACCTTAGAGCAGATTTATGCCACAAGGTGCCATAGGAAGGCACTGGACATAGTAAAAGATCCATCGCATCCTGGTCACTGTCTCTTCGAGCTCCTGCCGTCGGGACGGAGATACAGGACGATGAAGACAAGAACGAGCCGTCTTAAGAACAGCTTCTTCTCCAGAGCGATCTCGGCCCTGAATGGGAAGCCTGGACTTTGAAAGTCATCTAATCTTCCTTGCTGTATTATATTGTATTGTTTTAATTAGTGTTTTTATAGTTGTTTTGATTTTGTGTGGAATGCCCTACCTGGGTGGATGGAGCAGCCAAGTAATTTCGTTGTCCCCGAGAGGGGGCAATGACAATAAAGATATTATTATTATTATTATTATTATTATTATTATTATTATTATTATTATTTGACCAGTGCACTGTGGCCTTTTTCTTGGGGCTTGACCTACCGCAGCTGAGCAGATTGCAGATCACAAACGTTTCATTCATAAGTGCAGAAAAGGCTCCTGGCCGCCATTGTCATTGTCAGAGGCCCATGCTGAGCAACGCTTTAAGCGCCTTTCTCAGAATGACTTAGCAATTGTCTCATGGCTTGTTTCCTTGCCCAGATCGCTCATTCCCTCCCAGCAGTTTCTCTTTTAAAGTGTCTCAAGAGAATGGTTCAGACAATGCCATATGAATCTCGGGGAAAGTCCCCCAGTTCATATGCAAGGGAGCCAGGAAGTTAGGCATCAAAGGAAAACAGCCAGGGAAACATGCAGGGCAGACGTGCTGCTGTTCTAGCGGAGGGAAAGCTTTCCTAGGAAAAGAGGGAGAAATTCTGAGGTTTTTCGTGGAACTGCACAATCAACTTATGTGTGCAGCTGTGATGGCCTGGGATTCCGATTCAGAGAGTGATCCGGAGGAATCCCAGCCTGCACAGGAGTCCCCGCCTCCAGGGCTGGCTGAACTGGGACAAGGCCTAGATTCTGAGGAGCCTGCACCTGTGCCAGATCCTCAGGAGCAGGCACCAGGTGAAACCATTCTGGCCCCAGAGGTGCTTGAGGACTCAGTGTCTACAGGTGAGCCTCCCCCAGGGCCCAGTAACCCTTCGGCCTCTCCTGAACTGCAGAGGCTTAGGACAGAGAGGCGAAGGGAACTGGTTTCTCCCAGGAGGAGTGCTCGCCTTAAGGCCAGGAGAGGCGGGGCTCCTGGGGGCCGGGACCGCCCCTAGCCTCAGAGAAGACAAAGGCCAGTCAGCTCGGTCCCAGGTTGCGGGAGCAACGTCGTTGTGGAGTACCTGCTCTTACCCGGACCTAGACTTGCACTTCCAGTGTTCCTGTTCCTCGCCCGGCTCCCTGTTTCGGACCTTCCAGTGTTCCTGACCCCGCCCGGCTCCCTGTTTCAGACCGCGTGTCTCATCTTGTGAACTTTTACCAGGCTAGTGACTCAGGACTGAACTTTGGCTACGGTAATAGTACCTTCCCCCCCGGGACCAGCACAGCAGCTAACAGAATTAATTTCAATAAGGACAAATGTCAGGTTCTGCACATAGGCAGGAAGAACCAGATGCACAAATATAGGATGGGGGGCACTTGGCTTACTTGCAGTGCATGTGAAAAGGATCTAGGGGTCTTGGTAGACCACAAGCAGAACGCGAGTCAACAGCGTGATGCAGCAGCAAAAAAAGCTACTGCTACTCTAGGTTGCATCAACAGAAGTATAGTGAGCAGGTCAAGGAAAGTAATAGTACCACTCTGTTCAGCCCTAGTCAGACCACACTTGGAATACTGTGTCCAATTCTGGGAATGTCCAATTCCAAGCTGGTATGTGTGCACAGGAGGTCTGGGAAGCAAGCCTGATGAGGAATGGTTGAAGGAGCTGGGTATGTTTAGCCTGGAAAAGAAGAGACTGAAAGGAGATCTGAATGTTGTTGTTGTTTAGTCGTGTCCGACTCTTCGTGACCCCATGGACCAGAGCACACCAGGCACTCCTGTCTTCCACTGCCTCCCGCAGTTTGGTCAAACTCATGCTGGTAGCTTTGAGAACGCTGTCCAACCATCTTGTCCTCTGTCGTCCCCTTCTCCTTGTGCCCTCAATCTTTCTCCACATCAGGGTCTTTTCCAGGGAGTCTTCTCTTCTCATGAGGTGGCCAAAGTCTTGGAGCCTCAGCTTCAGGATCTGTCCTTCCAGTGAGCACTCAGGGCTGATTTCCTTAAGAATGGAGAGGTTTGATCTTCTTGCAGTCCATGGGACTCTCAAGAGTCTCCTCCAGCACCATAATTCAAAAGCATCAATTCTTCGACGATCAGCCTTCTTTATGGTCCAGCTCTCACTTCCATACCTCACTACTGGGAAAACCATAGCTTTAGCCATCTTCAAATATATCAAGGGTTGTCATATGGAAGAGGGAACAAGCTTGTTCTCTCCTGCTCTGGAAGGTAGGACCCAAACCAATGGCTTCAAGTTACAAGAAAGGAAATTCTTCCAGCTAAACTGCAGGAAGAGCTTTGTGACAGTAAGAGCTGTTTGACAGTGGAACAATCTCCCTCGGGAGGTTGTGGACTCTCCTTCCTTGGAGGCTTTTAAGCAGGGGTTGGATGGCCATCTGTCATGGATGCTTTAGCTGAGATTCCTACATTGCGGGAGGATTGGACTAGATGACCCTTGGGTCCCTTCCAAGTCTACAATTCTATGCGTCTAAGACCTAGTGACACAGAGTGGCAGGCAATGCTAGTTAATGGACACAACTAACTTAGGTTTGTTGATTTCAGTGGACCTGCTCTGAGTCACTACAAACAACAACAACAACAACAGAATTTATATACCACCCTATACCTGGAGGTCTCAGGATGGTTCACAGAAGAAAATCAACATATAAAACCACAAAATATATAATCAAAATAAAAACAACAACCCAATAACTCGCCCCCCTTGTAACAAAGCTCCAGTAAATCTTTCATCATACGTAGCGCCTGAGCTACAATAAAGGTAAAGGTAAAGGGACCCTTGACCATTAGGTACAGTCATGGCCGACTCTGGGGTTGCGGCGCTCATCTCGCTTTATTGGCCGAGGGAGCCGGTGTACAACTTCCGGGTCATGTGGCCAGCATGACTAAGCCGCTCCCGGCGAACCAAAGCAGCGCACGGAAACACCATTTACCTTCCCTCCACAGTGGTACCTATTTATCTACTTGCACTTTTGATGTGCTTTCGAACTGCTAGGTTGGCAGGAGCAGGGACCGAGCAACGGGAGCTCACCCCGTCGCGGGGATTCGAACTGCTGACCTTCGGATCAGCAAGTCAGTGGTTTAACCCACAGCGCCACCCACGTCCCTGAGCTACAGTACTGATATTTAAATTTTGTTGGGTGGCTTCTTAGGGAAGCAAAATTGGTTGGTGAAATCTACCTGAGGCATTTTACTCCCCCTGCCTACAAAGGAAAAGGAAAAAGGGGTTGGAAAATGCACAGTCAGGTTGGGTCTAGAGAGAGTTTATAGAAGACACAATTGCAGCACATGAATAAAGACTCTACAGGAAAAAGTGTACCTGCAGCCTTCCGTAATATATGGTCGAGTTAACATCTTCCTTTATTTTGACATCAGCAATTTTCACACTCTTTCTTCAGTTCAGTGCTTTGATGACCTTTACTGTTATTATTGAGATCTAAACTATGCTTTTAGGTTGGGTAAAAGTGGGGTGGGAGGTTCAGCTTGTCCATTTCTTTTCACTATGTAACTATATATATATATAGAGAGAGAGAGAGAGAGAGAGAGTGTGATGGGATGATGAGCTGCTTGTGCGTAAAATGCAAGTCCCTCAGAGTTTGTTCAAGTCCGCAAACCTCTGCCTACGACGGAGCCCCTCAAGCATGGCTCCGTCAGTCGCTAGCAGAATCCGACAGTGGTCGCTTACGGAATCTCTTCCAGCATAAAAGCTCCTTAACGGAAGCACGTCTTCTGGACTCTCGGCGCGACAGTTTCCGGCGAGGAGTGGGTGTCCCTATAGGAGGTCCTGAAACCTCCCCACTGTTTTCGCTGGAAGTGTCTCTGAGCCATCCCTCCGACTCACTTTCTCTTGGAGCTCCTTCTCTCCCCCTGCTGGTTCCCTCTTCAGCTGCTAAGTCTCTCTCAACCTCAGTGAGCCCTTCCACCTCCTGTCCTTCCGATGGCAGTTCCCTGACATATAGAAAATTAAAAAAAAGAGAGAACAGCAAAAGACACAGCTGAGAATGTGCTGACAATTTCTCCTAGACATCACCTTCAGGAGCTATTTCTGACAGCGACTTCCTTCTTCCTTAGCTGGAATTGATAAGGGTCGTTGTGAAGTGGGTGAATTAAACTGCTCTTCTGACTGATCCCTGGAATTACTATTTATCAGCCAGTGAGGGGGCGGGGGAATACAATCTATTGACTAGTGTTACCAGTAAGTGAGGACAATAAAAGAAAGAAAGGCAAACTGCCTTCCTATACACTTTAAAACATTTCTCTTCATAGTCACTCTAGGAACAGCATGTTGTAAGTCCTGGGTTCAAATTCCCCTTCAGCACTGGACTGATTTGGGGCTCACAGCCTTAGTAATAATTCATTTGTAAAAAGAGAACACTTCAAAGAATGCTTTTATATCATTAGTGAGATGGGGAAAGCAGTGAACTCTAAGCAAACACGCTAAGCCAAAGTGTGGGGAACTGGCTTTAGCAATGGCAATACACTGTTTTAGATGCTGTATGGTTTTAAAAATTGCATTTGAATTGCTTCTTTTATTGCCCATTTTGTTATATTGCAATCTGAATACAGAGAATTATTTTCATGGCAATGAAATGCAAAAAGGACAGTGTGTGATGAGATAAGCAAAGTGTCATTCGCAACGCTGGTAATTGGTGATAAAGCGCAACCATGGCAGCTTTGCTGTGCTAATTAACACCTACAGAAGGAGAGGATTGCAGTGCTAGCAACTCACTTGTAGCAATGTTTAACAAGGCAAAACTTAAGGCAAGAATCAGGACAGATATTTATTAGGGGGAAATAAGGACTATTCCTGGCAAATAAGAGGCAGTAGGACCCTGTAGGATTGTTTTTTGGTTTGTCAACTTTTATTGTCATTTTGTTATGGGAGAAGAAGCACAAGTTACATAGTGAATTTTCACAATTAAGGAAATGTAATCATGGAGAACCGCTGCCACCCCGTGTTGGCAATATTGAGTTATACAAACTGATAGTACAAGACAGCTTTCTATGTCTCTGTGCAGAGGAGGGTGGGAAATATCTGGTTGTGCTCAGTGTTGAATTGTTATGACTACTCTCCACCAAAGTGTAATCTGAGTGCAAATTTGAGCCAAGAAATTGACTGATGTTCGGCTCAAACTGATAAAGCCGTTGCAATTGTCTCTTTTCGCATTGTGGATGAATGAAGTTTAAGCAGTCAAAAATGTTAATGGGAAACACATCACATGGAGCATTCGCTTTGACTACAAACGCCTGGGCCTTAAGCCAAACAAAATACTCTTTGGGATTTTCTCAGCTTTCTCAGTGAGATTATATATATATATATATATATATCCCTCCTAGAATGCTAGTCTGGGGGCATAATTCTGCTTCTCAGTGGGAGGGGGAAGAGTTTAAATGAAATATTATATTTGGATCACCTTTAAGTGACAGCCAAGTTAAGTACATGGGCTACAGAAGTGCTTTTCAAACTGTGTTTCACCAAACTCTGGGATTCCTCAATGGGATGATCGGTCAGGGCAGATAAACATCCCTGAAAGAAAGATTGCTCACTAGAACCAGACTTCTACAATGTGCTGCCATAGAGGGACTTGCTCTGTGCACTTTCATGGCATGTGGAGAGGGTCTGAGCATTGCCCAGCACGAGGGTAGGACTAGAACGAAAGGGCAGATATGAGAAGGCAGATTTTGGCAAAATTTCAGGAGACGCTTAATAAGGACATAAGAAGACCACAATTTTGGAAGGATGTTGACAAGCTGGAACATTTGCAGAGGAGGGCAACCAAGATGTTCAAGGGTCTAGAAGCCAAGCCTTACGTAGAACGGTTGAAGGAGCTGGGTAGGTTTAGCCTGGAAAAGAGGAGACTGAGAGGAGATATGAAAGCCATCTTCAAATATCTCAAGGCATGTCACATAGAAGAGGGAACAAGCTTGTTTTCTCATGCTCCAGAGGATAGTACCCAAACCGGTGGCTTCAATTTACAAGAAAGGAGATGGGGGCCACCTAAATTATATAATTTGGTATTTGAATGATTGTTATTAGTAGTTGTACTATAATTTGGCATTGTTATAATGAGGCTATTTTTGGAATGTAATTGAAAACTACTCAAAAATTATTATCAAAGGTGCTTCACAGCCAAAGGAATGAACATGACACATAGTTAAGTATTTATTGCCAGAGATAACAAAGTCATTTCTACAGCTCTGGATATTTACAGACACCAATCTAACTGCTAGGCAGCTATCCCCAGGTCCGTGCTCTATGTATCTTCCCCCTACAGGCCGCATGCCTGCAGATGGAGACTGCACCTGAGTGGAAACTTCCTTTGCTCATCCCTTTTCAACCCCCTACTGGTTCTGGGAGACGGTGGGGAAAGAGAGGGTGGGGAAGCACCTGGTCCTTCATCTGCCTGACCTGCCTCTTCCTCCTCTTCCTCCGTCCCTTCCTGTGCTCCACCCTCCAGCTGTGAAGCTTCCCCTGCCTCTGAGTCTTGCCTCCTGCCTGGCCCAGGTCCCCACAAATCACTGCCCCCCGTTGCCCGAGTCATACTCCAGCCCCCCTTCCCTAGTGCACACTTGTCAGTGTCCTGCCAGACCCCGACGTCTGGAGATAGTGAGAGGCTGAAATAAACAAGGAGATATCAGCATTTGGAGATTCAACATTCAGCCTAGATGAATGGTGCTCTCCAGATATTGGAAGCTCTGAGGGCCTTCTGGCAGTTCCCTCATGGCGAGATGTGAGGTTACAGGGAACTAGGCAGAGGGCCTTCTCGGTAGTGGCACCCTCCTTGTGAAACACCCTCCCATCAGATGTCAAGGAAATAAACAACTATCTCACTTTTAGAAGACATCTGAAGGCGGCCCTGTTTAGGGAAGTTTTTAATGTTTGAAGCTTTATTGTGTTTTTAATATTCTGTTGGGAGCCGCCCAGAGTGGCGGGCAGGGTATAAGTAATAAAATTATTATTATTATTTTATGAAGATAGCTCCAGCCAGCATGGGCAATGGTTGGGAATTATGGGAGCTGAAGTTCAGATAACCTTCCTTCCTTCCTTCCTTCCTTCCTCTCTCTCTTTCTCTCTCTCTCTCTCTCTCTCTCTCTCTCTCTCTCTCTCTTTCTCTCTTTCTCTCTTTCTCTCTTTCTCTCTTTCTCTCTCCCTCCCTTCTTTTTCAGCCTATCATGGAAATAAACTGAAGCAGCAGAGGGAGCTCTCATCTCAAAAACCAAGGATCACAGAAGTTTGGGATGCAGAATTATTATTATTTTTTTTTAAAGAACTAGGGCCATTTCCACAAGTGAGGCTGAAAATGAATGCACTGTAGTGGCTGACAAAAGGTTGCATTGCCCGTTCGGTGGACTTGAGAATAAAAAATGAGCTTGCTGAGGCTTTTAGCTGAGGCTGCATTCAGACACGGTGGTCTATTGAATTGGTTTTACTGGTTATAACGCTAGCACTTCTGTCTCAGTTTCTACCAATTGCAGCATGGAACTGTGGTGCTGCATTTTAAAAGGGTGGGGGGAAAGAACTGTAATTTCATCCCTAATTTCATCATGTGAAATTACAACGCAAAACTTCTTGTATTTTAGAGATGGAACAACTAAAGAGTAAGGAAGTTATAGCACAGGACAGCAAAGGCTGGAACCTGGAAATGTTTACAATTATCGAACATAGAAAATGAGCACAAAAATTAAAATTAGCAAGGCGACCTAAAAAAGCACAATAATTTTTATGCGGTCAGGTACGGCTTAATTAATTATACAAATAATACAACACACGGAAGAGAAGTGTCTACAGTTTATAATACAGTTTGGCATTTATAGACAGGCCATCTCTATTTTCCATTTCTCTTTTCTTCTTTTGATGTATATTTGTTGTATAGTAGGGGATTGATTTTAAGTGTACAAATGTACTTATGTTATTGGTGAAAGTCAAAATCACAATTTCTTGCCTGTCCCAACCTGTCTATCCTATCATTTTGGACTAATAAACCATGTTATTTTTTTATCGTACCTTCTTGAGATCCAGTTTCAAAATTTTGCATTATGTTCACAGGTAACAAAATGTTTTGCAATTGCCTTTGTAATAATAAATAAATAAAATTTGATTTTTTTTAAAAAAAAAACCTCAGTTGATTTTCCAAATTAATGGGGTTGCAAATGGATCCCCTCTGTCCCCAGAAACAATAAACAAAGAAATGAGCGTTAGACTGGCACTAGAGTTTCAGAAATGGCTTTTAAGTCCTGTGAGTGTCCACATAAAGTGCAGAAATTATCAGGAAAGGAATGGCTGGCTCAGCTGGTTAGAGTGTGGTGCTGATAATGCCAAGGTCACAGGTTTGATCCCCAGAAGGGACAGCAGTATATTCCTGCATTGCAGGGGTTTGGACTAGAATCAGCAGTTATCAACCTGTGGGTCCCCAGATGTTGTTGGACTACATCTCCCATCACACCTGAGCTGTGGCCTTGCTAGCTAGGGGTGATGGGAGTTGTAGTTCAACAACATCTGGGGACCCACAGGTTGAGAAAGGCTGGACTAGACTCTACGATTCTATGAAATATCAGGAAAAGACACACAAAAATGTGGTCTGAATGCAGAGTGAGCAGCAGCTACACAACTGAGGCAAAGGTAAAAGGTAAAGGGACGTGGGTGGCGCTGTGGTCTAAACCACTGTGTCTCTTGGGCTTGCCGATTGTAAGGTTGGTGGTTCGAATCCCCGCGACGGGGTGAGCTCCCGTTGCTCTGTCCCAGCTCCTGCCAACCTAGCAGTTCAAAAGCACACCAGTGCGAGTAGATAAATAGGTACCACTGTGGAGGGATAGTAAATGGTGTTTCTGTGCGCTCTGGCTTCCATCACGGTGTTCCGTTGCACCAGAAGCGCTTCAGTCATGCCAGCACATGACCTGGAAATCATCATCATCATCATCAAACCTTTATTGGCATCACATAGAAACATTCAGAATATATTCAGAATAAATAGGCCGGTGCAATCTCCTCGCCATTTCAACAGTACAGTCATTTGCCAATGGGAAGAAGAGGCAAGCAATCTATTTCATCTCTGTGGGTCTCCAGCAAGGACAGGATCCTGTAGCGTACTTCGGCGACAAATAAATCAAATAGAGGAACTTAGCTACTGTCTTGAGGAGCTCCTGGTATCTCCCCTGTAATAAGAAGCGTATGACCTCTGTCTCTGGTTTCCATGTTGGAATACATAGATGGTCTAGAAATTGTTGGCGGAGATCATAACTGGAAAGCTGTCTGTGGATGAACGCTGGCTCCCTCGGCCTGAAAGCGAGATGAGCGCCGCAACCCCATAGTCGCCTGTGACTGGACTTAACCGTCCAGGGGTCCTTTAACCTTTTACCTACACAACAGAGGATTGAGAAATTAGGACTTCTTGTATTTGCTCCTTATATGAGTGTCCCTTGGCTTTTGTACAACCCAAAGCAATGGAGAAATAAGCAAATGAGACTGAAGGGTTCTCCAACCTATTTATCAGCGAACCTATTTATCTCTTGCGACCAGAGGCCAGGAGGATACAGTGAAGCAACTGTTTTCACCCATCCAAATGATTGATGGCAATTGGGAACAAAGTTAAGTGCCCCCCTGCCTCCAAATTCTTAATTTAAAGAAAACTCCCCTCAGGTTCTTCCAAAAAAATATATATCCCGTGTTCTGCTGACTTCCCTCTGCAGGGATGGCTGAGGATACTACACGTTGGGCCTGTGATCCAAGCTTTCGAACATCTGTTCCTGCTTTGGAATGCTTGAGCACAGCTGACCGGCTTGCCAGAAAATATTAACCATAATCCAAAACACTAGATCAGACTGAAAGAAAAGTTGTCTTTCCTTTCCTTCATTATAAATCTATAGAGCGGCAAACTGGGACACGGGGCTAGTAGTTTGCCAGTAGGGGGTTGTCTTAGCCTTCCGCATTTGGTGTTTATTAGGAGAGGCGTTTGGAGGACGCGCCTGTAAATCTTGCTTTTATTTTATAGGGCAAGTTTATGTGCTGCAGAAGAGGGAAGCAAGCCCATCACTTAGCCTGCTTCTATAGAAAGCCGCTGAGAGCCAGTTTGGTACAGTGGTTAGAGTGTCAGACTAGGACCTGGGAGACCAGGGGTTCCAATCCCCATTCAGCCAGGAAACTCCCTGGGTGACCTTGGGTCAGTCACTGTCTCCCAGCAATAACCTACCCAACAACAGAGGGTTGTTGTGGGGATTAAATGAGGAGAGGGTGGACCAGGTGCATCGCCTTGAGCTCCTTTGGAGAAGAAGTTGGGATAGAAATGCAATTTTTTAAATAAAAAAAAAATGGAATACTGATTCGGAGCCCCTTGGGAAGAACAGGGTGGGACATGGAAACTTAGGGGGTTCCTGGTGGTAACTTTAGTCAAGACATGGTTAGATATAAAATTCTATTAGTGAACTTCAGTTACCTGGAATTGCCCAGTTTCCAGAATGAATTACCGTATTTTTCTGTGTATAAGACTAGGTTTCCCCCCTTAAAAATAATGTCAAAAATTAGGGGGGCGTCTTATACACAGATACATTTCCCCTCATTTTCTTAAATCTGAGTCCCCCCAAACAGTGGGCGTCTTATACATGAGGGTGTCTTATAGACAGAAACGTACGGTAAGTAGTGGGGAGCACTAGAAAGCCCCCTAATCACCATTTTTTCCTGCTCTCCAGCTTCCTCCCTCCCTCTCCACGCAACTCTGTCCTCAAGTAAAGTTAAAGCTCTGGCGCCGACTGGAGGCTGGACCATGTGCAGAAATGTGGCGCTACTTCGCAAGCCAGCTGTTAGACGGGGAGGCTGAGCAGCCTAAACAAAGTCCCACTGCACCTCCAGTCTCTTCTCTGCCCTCACTGATGTCAGGCTTCAGGGAATCCGATCTCCCTCCCTCCCGGCAGCCAAAAATGGGAAAACAAGAAGTTCTTACCATGGTATTTTATTCAATATTCACAGAGAGAGATGGATGATACTGCCTCTCAGATAATGGCTTTGCTCCGAGTAAAGTCTCACCCCCTTTGTCCAGTCGAGAAGCTGCATGCTCCGCTACTGGGGGCGGAGAGCAGGCGGGGGCGTGGCTGGCGCCCTGAGGTGTGGCACACATCCCAGGGGATGGCATGCTGCCTGTGGGGGCATGGCATGTTCTGGGACGTGGCACCTGGCGCAGGGGTGTGTGTGCTGCACGTGTCCGGGGGGACTGCCATGATGGCACCCTACCGGAATAGTGGTGCCAGGGGTGGTCCGGTCCCTCCACATTCCCGTTCCTCTGTCTCTTGACTGTCTCGCCAGAGTGGTGCATGCTCTAGTTATCTCCCGCTTGGACTATTGCAATGCACTCTACGTGGGCTACCTTCGAAGGTGACCTGGAAACTACAACTAATCCAGAATGCGGCAGCTAGACTGGTGACTGGGAGCGGCCGCCGAGACCACATAACACGGGTCTTGAAAGACCTACATTGGCTACCAGTACGTTTCCGAGTACAATTCAAAGTGTTGGTGTTGACCTTTAAAGCCCTAAACGGCCTCGGTCCAGTATACCTGAAGGAGCGTCTCCACCCCCATCGTTCAGCCCGGACACTGAGGTCCAGCGCCGAGGGCCTTCTGGTGGTTCCTTCATTGCGAGAAGCAAAGCTACAGGGAACCAGGCAGAGGGCCTTCTCGGTAGTGGCGCCCACCCTGTGGAACATCCTCCCATCAGATGTCAAAGAGGTAAACAACTACCTGACATTTAGAAGACATCTGAAGGGAAGTTTTTAATGTGTGATGTTTTAATGTATTTTTAATCTTTGTTGGAAGCTGCCCAGAGTGGCTGGGGAAACCCAGCCAGATGGGTGGGGTACAAATAATAAATTGTTGTTGTTGTTGTTGTTGTTGTTGTTGTTATTATCATACATCATCCCTGTACCTGCTGAACTGTGCTTACTGCCTCTGAGCCTTCTGCTACTCTCAATGCTTGACAGGACCTGGGAGAGGGGGGGAGTCTGGCATGCTTTCCAAAGACACTGAGTCTGTCAGCTGTCTCTCCCCTGCTACTTCTTCTTCTTCTTCTTCCTGTTGGTTCCTCTCCCAATATCTCCCAGCTTCTCCCCTCTGCAGCCTCTGAGCTATGGCCTTCTGCAAACCACTGTTCTAAATCTATACTGTCCTCCTGTTCTCAGGAAGGTTCAGGAGGAGGGGGAGCAGTCCCCACCATTCCTCTTCAGTCCAGTCCCTGACATCTGAAGTCTTCTGGGAAAGGGTCTCCTTGTGAGCCACGAGGACTCTGCAGCAGCTGCTGGGTGACCTTGGGCCAGTCACACTTCTCTGAAGTCTCTCAGCCCCACTCACCTCACAGTGTTTGTTGTGGGGTTGGAAGGGAAAGGAGAATGTTGGCTGCTTTTAGACTCCTTCGGGTAGTGATAATGCGGGATATCAAATCCAAACTCTTCTCTTCTTAATTATTTATTTCCCAGCGCCGTGTGTAAACATGGCCCTGTGCGAGTTGAACACTCATAAACAGGGCTGTGTGTGCCAGACCCTCTGTGGCAGAGCACCAATGGAAGCAGGTAGAATTGTGGCAAAGGAATATTGACATTCGAAGACTGTTCCAGGAGGACCATCTGAAGATAGGCATCGCTTGGTAACCGTTTAGCAAATGAGCCCTGATAAGTCCCTCTAGGCTGGACCACCACCAGAACACCCCAAGGTATCATTTCTTATATATGGGTTTTGACTGCACGACTGTTCCATCTGTGCTGTGAAGCCTTTTATTATTTTTTTGAAGAGAATGGCAAATAAATCACGGTAGCCGAGAATTTCCTAGACATTTATTCCCACTTCGGATGTCTCCATTTTATGGAGGCATTTCCCCATCTGCCTCCCAGTCAGAAAGATTTAGTTGCAACGCAGCCGTCAGGTCCAAACATATCACCGTCTTTCTTCTAAATGCATCCTCGACTGTGATGAAGAGCCGTGTGAAAAGTCATATTCCATGTCATGGCATATTTTCTTATTATTTGCATAGGCTTTTTACACTTTGGGTTGCATCTAACTAAGGCTGCAGTCACACTGCAGTTTGTTTCAGTTCATTGATGTTTCCGTAACTGTTAATTCCTACATTACGTTTGAGGCTTCACATGTCATAAATGCCTCTTCTGGAAATCTAGCAAAATAAAAACAAAAGTTTAGCACTGATTTTTATGTTAATTGCTTCCAGAAATATTGATTTGCAACCCCATTAACCCAGAAAATTGTGAGAGTAATATGACAAAAATTGGGGTGGTAAGACATTCTACCATTTTTTGTGGGTCAGCCATAGGGGAACAGAAGCATGCATGTGTGGAAAGAGTGGGAAAATCAGGAAAACTTAACACAATATTTGCATGTCTGAATGAACACTAAGTTCTGCTCAGAGTAGACCTATTGAAATTAATAGATCTAAGTCAGCCTCATCAATCAGTGGATCCACTCCGAGTATGACTAACAGTGGATACCACTCCCTGATTCTAAATGTGTTTGATTTCCTTGCATGGAAATTCACTGGAATTCTCAGAGTTCCCCTGGAAAGAAGGACTGATTGTTAAACCTCTCTGGGAATTGTAGCTCTGTGAGGGGGAATAGGGGGTCTCTTAACAACTCTCAGCACCCTTAACAACTGGGCCAGCGCATCCTGTTTTGCCACCCAAGGCGAAATGGGAAAGTCCCATTGCTCTCCGCTGCAGCCCCCCTTAGCTGAATTGTGTGGTGGCACCCTGCCCAGTTCAAAAGCACGTCAAAGTGCAAGTAGATAAATAGGTACCACTCCGGCGGGAAGGTAAACAGTGTTTTTGTGCACTGCTCTGGTTCACCAGAAGTGGCTTAGTCATGCTGTACGCTGGCTCCCTTGGCCAATAAAGCGAGATGACAACCCCAGAGTCGTCCGTGACTGGACCTAATGGTCAGGGGTCCCTTTACCTTTACCTAAGGAGCTGTTAAATTTACAAATTTATTTTTCAAAACAAAAATCTGGGGAGAGAGTGAGAAGGGAGTCTAATTAGCTCCCTAGACCTTAAGAGAGAATATTATGAAAATGATTTACAGGTGGTACATGACACCAGTCAAGCTTGCAAAAATTTATCATTTGCCTGATAATAAATGTTGGAAATGTAAAGAAAATGAAGGTACATTCTTTCACCTTTGGTGGACATGCCCAAAGATTAAGGCTTTCTGGGAGATGATCTATAATGAAATGAAAAAGGTATTTAAATATACCTTCCTGAAGAAACCAGAGGCCTTTCTCCTGGGCATAGTCGGCCAATTGGTGCCAAAGAAGGATAGAACTTTATGTATGCAACAACAGCAGCAAGAATACTTATCGCAAAGTATTGGAAGACACAAGATCTACCCACCCTGGAAGAATGGCAGATGAAGGTGCTGGACTACATGGAACTGGCAGAAATGGCCGACAGAATCCGAGACCAGGGAGAAGAGTCGGTGGAAGAAGATTGGAAGAAATTTAAAGACTATTTGCAGAAATACTGTAAAATTAATGAATGTTAAAACGATGTTGGATTGAAAATAAGTGGTATTAATAAGATTAACAAGAATATGCAAATACGGATTGATAATGGATGAAAATACATTTATAATAGGTTAAGATACAGAGTAAAGATAAATGAAAGAGGGTAAGGATTTGCTGAAATGATTTTTTAATTGGGAATACAAAAAGGGGAGGTGTGAGGAGGTCAAGGAAACAAGGAAATGAGCTTAAAGATATTGAAAAATGGATTTATTTATTTTTTTTCTTTTTTCTTTTTAGCTATTAGTTCTTTCCTTGCACTCTGTATCTCTCTTTTTTTCTTTTGTTTTTCTCTTTCCTATGTGTGTTTTCTAGTTTGTTAATTTTTGTTTTAATTTTCTATGTTTTTTCTTGTAAAACTTTATTCTGTAAACTTATGTTTTTTTGTAAAACTTTAATAAATATTATATATATTAAAAAAAAATTAGCTCCCTAGAAATGGCCTGTGGACTGTTGAGAGCAAGAAGCGAAGCACACCATTCTCAGGTTTTGCCTCGTCCTTTTACCTCCTCAGACTTCTGAAGGCAAAATCCTGCTGCAAATAAGAGCGACCAAATCAGAACCACGTTTGTGTACATTTAAAAAAAAACTAAAAAATCACTCAAGCTGGGAGTTCACCAGCCGAGGTCCTCGCGGGAAGAATAACACAGGTCTTTTTAGTCATCTGGATGGCTTCCGTCTCAAACGGGTGCCTTTCTTTCTTTCTTTCTTTCTTTCTTTCTTTCTTTCTTTCTTTCTTTGCAGTTCTGTTCTACAGAAATGTAACATGTGTTCTTGGAACACATAAACGCTCCTTGCCAAATGCAGGACGAGTTCGTGACGACTCCCTCTCTCCTTGGGTGCCACCAAGGAGCCAGAAAAAGAATGGGGGACAGCGGAGACATTTGAAAGGCCTCCTAGCCACGGAACACCCCAAATCAACTGTCATAGCCTATTTAGAAAATACTAAAGCAAGTCTGAAGAATCATACGGAGAGGTAAAGCCACAATGGATCCCCATGGGGGGAATTCGTCAGATGCTACAAGCCCGAAAGCAGATGTGTTTGGAAAGAGAAGAGGGACCCCCTCCCTTAGCAATTGCCTTTTGTGACTTAACTCTGCCTGTGCTCTCAGGAGTGGAGAACCTTTTTCTCACCTGAGGGCTACACTCATTCATGGGTGGGGCCAGAGGCAGATTTAGGGGAGCGCAACCTGTTTAATAGCAGAGCCCCAGGAGGCGTCACAACGATTATGTAAAATGGAAGGCAAGAGGTGAGGGGGGCAGATTTCGGCACTGCTGAAATTTGAGACTCCAGGGTCTGCCACTGGTGGGGGCAGATGCACAAACAGGCAGAGCAATGGAGGAGACATTTGGTAAAGTAGGTTCCCACACCTTCCAGGCAACCAAGAGGCATTGATGGTCTCCGTTTAAGGACATATTCCTGCCAGGCAAAAGCACACAAGGAGGGCGTGAAGCAGGGCTGGTGATGGGTGTGGCCTTGAAGAGGGGGAAAGGCTGAGGAGGGGAGTGGCCTAGGGTAGGGTTGCCATACGTCTGGAATTTCCCCAGGATTCAAGCGTCCAGGGGGATTTTGAAAAATCGCCGAAATGCCTGGGTTTATGCCGACACAACCAGGAAGTGTGTGCTTGAGTAACCCTAGCCTAGAGAGAGTCCCAAGGACCAGCTCAAAAGGACTAGAGCAGGGGTCGGCAAACTACGGCCTCCGGGCCGGATCAGGCCCACCCGGGTCCTAAATCCGGCCCATGCCGCAAAGCCGAAACCCGCCACGAAGCTGATACTCCCGGCGATGGCAACGGGAGGAAGAGGCCGAGTAGCGGCGGCTCTGCCAATGAAACGCCACACCTGGTTCACCTCAGTGGCGTTTGATTGGCAGAGCCGCTGCCGCCCGGCCTTCTCCTGCCGCCACTGCCCTGGTGCTCCTGTAGGCCAGAGAGCGGAGTGTTTTAAAATACAATCTTACAATAAAGGTAAGTACAACAAAGTTAAGCACAGAAAAGAAAAAAAAGAAAAAAGAAAAAGAAAAGAGAAAAAAAAGAATTCTCCACATCAAAAAGTACAAAAAGTTTAAAAGTAACAAGAAAAAAACAAACAATTAAAGGTACCAGATATTTAAGAAAAGTGAATAAGTTAGATGACAATTGGAAATATTTTTGCTTAATAATGATATTGGAAAGCTGTTACATCCAGATACAAGGAAACTCAGAAGGGAGGGACTAGGGGAAGTCAATAATACGTTTAAAGGTTGGATCTTTAAAGAACTAAGTTTGTTTTTATTGTTTATTTGTGTTTTGTTTTCTTCTTTGATGTATTTTGTTGTTTTCTGTTTCTGTTTTTGTTTGTTAGTTTGCTAGGTGATATTTGTTATAATTGTGGAAAACTTAATAAAAATTTTATTTTTAAAAAAGAAAGTACCAGATATTTATACAACATCATGTCTTATCCAATCAAGTCTTCTGTGAAAAGCTTCCAATCGTTCTCATTATACTTTTTCTATTGTCTTGATTTTATCACACAGTTTCTTTTATACCTTTCTCCATATATTCCTCTAAGATGTTCATTCCATTTATTTATTATACACAGGTATCATTCAATTCTGCTAGGAAATAAGCGCCTTCTTTCTCTAGGGCTTTCTCTTGAGGAAGCCTGTTTTGTGCCACTGCCGCCAGCCCTTTGGTGAATGAGGCAGGCGGCAAACCGAGAAGGTGGCTGGGGCTACTTGCCCCCCTCGCAGTGTGCATAGGAATTCATTGGTTTTTTAAAAAAACAGTCCGGCCCTCCACAAGGTCTGAGGGACAGTGGACCGGCCCCCTGTGGAAAAAGTTTGCTGATCCCTGACTAGAGGACCACATTTGGCTGCCAGCAAAAGAGCATCATGGTATACAAGGCTTGTACAGCCTCAGATGCAAATAAGGAAATATTCTGCATCAGTGTCCCAGCCCTGCCTCTTCCTCAGAGGCTGGGACTCAGAGGTTGGGACCCAGTTGCAGGTACAGCGACCAACAATGCAAGCTGGATCCAAGCAACTGTAGCAACCGCTCTTCAGCACCCCTTGTGGACAGACCCTGCTCCCTTCGCTCCCTGACACACGGCTTTCTTTATGGGAGACTGACCAACTGAGGAGCCGAAAAACAGTGAAAAAAACTTCCCTAGGGGCGTTCAAGTGGCCCAGGTCGTGTTTTCATAAAAACAGGAAGTGGCGCCATATTGAGGGGCGGCGGTGGAATGGAGCGGGAGGCATAGATCTAAGAAATGCGTTAGAGGGACGCACGGGTCTGAACTTCCAGTAACACGTTGAACCACTGTAAGGTCCCTTGGGAATTTGGGATTGTGCATGAAATAGCGAGAAGCCGTGAAGGCTTAAGGGTTTTTCCTGTGACGATCCTGGTGTTTTCAGGGCAGCTGGAGGGTATGCAGCTTGCGATCTACAAAGGTAAAGACAGTGCACCAGACATGTACGATGAGCCCCCAGGGAGTCAGAGACCACCCTTTTACTGCAGGGAATGAACCTGCAATGTGGATGCACACAAGGCATTCTACCACCGTGATTCTCTAAACAGCCCCTTGGCATATTCCCTTGCATAACCTACTTCCATGCTTCATTCACTCCAGGTCTTTTACGTGGGGAGCAAGGAATCCGCCCCCAGCCCCAGTTAGCTGTGCTGCAGTCTCTTTTCCTGGATGAAGCCTTTCAATTTCCTGCAAGCAGAGTAACGGCAGGTGCAACACCCCCCTCCGCCCCCCCGGACTTCTCTTGCACACTTCCATATGGACATCTGGTAGGCAAGTAAAAGACCAAAGGAGTCATAACTACTCAATGCCGCTTTGTTACCAAGTCAGTTGTAATGTTCTATTATTATAACGTGGCTTTTGCTTCCACGGGCAGCAGGCACTGAACTCTTGCCAGATTTCCCCAAGAGCGGATGCCCTTGTAGTAGCGGCCGGATTCCGCATGGTTGTTTGCTGTGCAGACGTGGTGAGCCTTGGCTGGCGAAGGATGTCCTAAGCATTGCCCAATTTCCTTGTTTATATCCATGTAAACTCAGTAAGCCACATCTATTTTTTTTCTGTTTGTTCCTGAATTCTGCTTTCTCCTTTCCTCATGAGACCTGCTGTTTACTCTCTGCAGTGCCCTTTGTTCCAAAGCGGTCTCTTTTTAATTTTTTTTTATTAAATTAGGATTAGATCTGAAATCTGAACTATTTAGGTGCCTCAGATTTAGCAAAGTTCATCTTAGTTTGCACAGTAGCTGACGTCTTGCAGAGAGATCGAGCACCTTGTAGGCCTATTAGATATGAAAGTCCTGGGGCTCAGCTTGCTAAATCAAAGTGGAAGCAACCTTTGCACGAGAGCCAAGGTATTGCACCTCTTTTTTTGGCCTCATCTCAGAAGGACTGAACACCTACAGCTGTCATGGGCCAGGAGTCAGCTTGGCTGGCTGGACAGCAGCCCAAATGGGGAGAAGGCAGAGTGTCCTTCTCCCCCATCAAGCTGCTGTACTTTGCTGTGCAAATCAGAACCCTGCATAATCAGAGTTCTAAATCACATGTTTCAGTTACAGATAGGTAGCCGTGTTGGTCTGCCATAGTCAAAACAAAAAAATTCCTTCCAGTAGCACCTTAAAGACCAACTAAGTTAGTTCTTGGTATGAGCTTTCGTGTGCATGCACACTTCTTCAGATACACTGTATATCTGAAGAAGTGTGCATGCACACGAAAGCTCATACCAAGAACTAACTTAGTTGGTCTTTAAGGTGCTACTGGAAGGAATTTTTTTGTTTTGACTAAATCACATGGTGAGTCTTCACAGGGACAGCCAGATCTCCACTGCAGACATTTGCCCTGATGTGATGGAGACCAAGACCTCAATCCTCCCCTTCACGAACTTCACATACAACCACTCAAGGACAGGGATGGGGAACCTTTGGAATCCTTCAGCCTTCCAGGTGTTGCTGGACTCCAACTCCCATCATCCCCAGCCAGCAAGACAAAAGCTCAGGGATGCTGGGAGCTGTAGGAGCGTCTGAAGGAGCGTCTCCACCCCCATCATTCACTGAGGTCCATCGTTCACTGAGGTCCAGATCCGAGGGCCTTCTTGGTAGTGGTGCCCGCCTGTGGAACGCCCTCCCTTCAGATGTCAAGGAAATAAACAACTATCTGACTTTTAGAAGACAACTGAAGGCAGCCCTGTAACGGGAAGTTTTAAATGTCTAATGTTTTACAATTTTTGTGTGCTATAAGCTGCCCAGAGTGGCTGGGGAAACCCAGCCAGATGGGCGGGGTATAAATAATAGATGATGATGATGATGTCCAGCAAAATCTGGAGAGCGACTGGCTCCCCATCTTTGCTCAAGGAGAATCTACTTAAAGCCTAGGAGATTTATTCCGTCTGTTCTGTCAATAAATGATTGAGATAATACCACGAGTCTACAATTATGTAAAAAGCCTAACAAATGGTATTACAGTGGTACCTTGGGTTACATACACTTCAGGTTACATACGCTTCAGGTTACAGATTCCGCTAACCCAGAAATATTACCTCGGGTTAAGAACTATGCTTCAGGATGAGAACAGAAGGAGGATGAGAACGGCGGCGCGGCGGCAGCGGGAGGCCCCATTAGCTAAAGTGGTGCTTCAGGTTAAGAACAGTTTCCGGTTAAGAATGACCTCTGGAACGAATTAAGTACTTAACCCGAGGTACCACTGTAGAGTGGAAGAACAAAGACAAAGACCCCCCTCAAATGCCTGGCTACTGTGTGAACCAACTGACGGATGAGCAGGGCCTTTGGTTTGATCAAGTAGACAGGCCCTTCTTCTGTCCTAGCCTAGCAATATGACCAGACAAAATTATATTCCGCATTCTTCCATCCCTCGTCTCCCCAGACTCTACTACATTGGTTGCTGTTGCAGGAGGGAAACACTGAGCATGATGACGTTGCATCACTTGTTTCTTTTGGTAAACGCCAATGAGGAGATGCTTCGGGGAGATATGCTGCTTGACATAATGTCCCCTCCCTAATTTCTCATTAGGATCATTCATGGGCCCCTTAGCATAATAATAATAATAATTAGCAGTCGTTGCTTGGCTTGGTAATGGGGCTCACTGCTTCCCACTCCCCCCAACTTCCTGCGGCTTGTTAAGAGGTTGTCTGAAGGGCAATAAAATTGGAAGCATGGAAATTAAAAGTCAAATTCATATCGAGCGGCATTTATAAATCTGGCCTCCCCTTCCTGCTGTCCCAAAATACCCTATAAATAGAGCTTGTTTGCTGCATATGTATCTTGTTGCGGGAGGGCGGGGGGGGGGGAATACAATTGGAGGCGATTTTACAGTAAGAGTTCCTCTTGATGTTCGGAGCGAGCCCCGGAGGTCAAAAGGCATCTTTGCAAATTGACTGTTTCTAAAAGTGGTTCTCAAATGCCTCATTGTTGCTGTTTGAAGTGTGATTGCCCATGTGCAGTTGAAAAAAGAAAGGAAGGCAAGAAAGGCACAATAACTGTGGATAATAAGAGGACAAGAAAGAAGCGTTTGTGAGTTTTCCTTGTGTGGAAACGTCCCCTTCCGAAAACCTTAACAGCTAATCTTTTTAGCCGGGGAAGCAATAGGCAGAACTGTAGCCTTAAATCAAGACCTGGGGGAGTTGATGACTAACAGATTTTGTGGGTCTCTCTCTCTCTCTCTCTTTCTCCCTTCCCCAACGCTCCCCTCTCCTTATTCAGAGGGGATACGTAAAGTTTTCAATTTGGTACCAGCTGTTCCTTTGAACAATGCCATACTTATGATTCAGATCATGGAAGCAGTGATTCTGATTATTTCCCTTCGTACTCTTACCGAAGGAAACATTAGGTGGGCTTGAAAGATAGGAGAGCCTCAAAAGCACTTGTGAATCAGTTTCCTGGTCTAACTGCGGCCACATGTGACTTTTATTGAAAACACATGCGACTTTGATAAAAGATTGCATTTGAAAGAAGGGGCTGGAGGAGGGCTACGGACAACGAGGCACTGTTCCTCATCAAACGCTGCGCTCCACACTTGTGCATGTTTCATGTTAATGGGCTCGGGGCAGTTTCGAAGCAGCCTTTTCGCTCAGTGACTTGGCCGAAGGATGCTGCAGACACCGCAGTCTTGCTACACAGGGAAGAGCTTTGGTGCAGGACCGCTTTGGAGGGGAGAGACTTTTTCAGACCAGGGGCCACATTTCCTTCTGGGAAAGCCTCTCGGGGCCGCATTCTAGAGGTGGGTGGGACCCCAGACGATAACGGGCCGATAAACAAATGTGTTTCCCACCCTTTGTGCAGAAGGTTAGTTAGTTTGTACACACACTTGAAGAACTAAACACATGGTCTCAGCATCAGCTCAGTATACAGGATGCACGGTTCAAAGGCCCATAAGCAGAGTTCTAGGATACATGGCTTGCTGACATCCATTTGTCTTGGGAGTCAATAAGAGTGCACCTCCAGGGGTGAAGTGAAACCACTGCATTAGTAGCACCAAAGTGACCTTCCTGGGACACAAGCCTGGGCAGTGTGTATGGAGGCCCTAGGTTGCTCAGATGAAGGGCTCCCCCCCCCCATTTGGGTGTTAGAATTCCTGCTCCATGACTGCAGTCATGGGATTTTTGTCCTTCACATGACGGTATATGTTTTGACTCCACAGAGTGGGAAGTGATGGAGACAGGATGTTTGTGTTACTGTGTTCCGTGAAGTGGGACTATTGTCCTTTGTTCTTTTTCTCTTTGCTGTCTGATGCTAGAGGGACAGGGAGCCATGTTGCAGTGCTCCGTGTGCGTTTATATGTAAATAAAGTAGATTAGCCAAAATGCTGAGTTGCTGAGGTCTGTCACGCATGAGGCGCAAACTCTGTGGATCCCTAAGTGTGCCGGTGTCGGTTGGCATCGGTCGCTGTGTTGTTCGGGCAGCAGTGCTCCCGAAGCTCCCGAACGATTGACCAGGAGGGAGAGAACATGCCAGTTGGGCATGTGTCTCTGCCAGGGTCCTATTCGAGTGTAGGCTGAACTCCTGACATTGGGCTCATTGATGTGGTCCAAAGGAAGGCAGAGCAATATGTTGGGCACCAGCCTGGCTGCATGAGCTACCAAAAGGAGGCGTACAAGGCACCATCCAACCATCTTGGGGACGTCACTCTGGATTTGTGTTGGGTTTACTCCTTAGCCTTTGCTTCTCCTGAAGATAACCCGCAAGGCAACAGAAGTTTAGGATCAGTTTTCCTGCTCCTAGATGGGCTGCCTTTCCAGGCTGACGAATTCCATGTGTCTCTTCCTTCCCTCTACACCATGTGCAGAAACCACCTTCTTGACCATTAGACCTACTATTGGTCTTGTCCGCCGGAGCATGCAGTGGAAGTCCCTAACTCAGCAAAGATTTGCGACCCACTGGTTTAGCTGACTCATCGAAGCTATTCCCTGGGTGTAGCTGCTGACAGATTCTAGGAGCCACAGGTGAGGGCTGAGTGCAGGGAGAGGACCAAAGGTGGACAAGCTACCCCAGAAGGAGCACAACGTTTCTCCCACCAGAGGAGAAATGTAAAGGTGAAGGTATTGATGTTTCGCAACTTTAACCAGTTGCAGGATCTTAGCCAGACCCAGTTGAATATAGCAGAGCACACGCAGACTTCCAGAAGCAATCAGTTGCAGGCAGGTAGGACGAAGAAAGAACAAGACGCTGCTACCAGTAACTTGGTTACTTTGAGGTGTTTATTATTTACAGCAGACTCACAAGTTACTATATACAGGATAAAGACACGGATCTTAACTCTCTCTCTCAGCAAACTCCAAACGACTCTCAGAACACAAACTGACCAACCAACTAACCAGCCAAGGAAGGTCATGAGCCATCATGCCTATGTGGAGACCTCGACCAATAGCAGAGCTGTAACCAAGGTCCCATATCTCTAGGCAGAATAACTCCCTCTGCTCAGTCTTCTTGGCCTTCGGCTTCTTAATTGCTTTGTGGGAAGCTGCACGTAGGCAAAATCCCAACAAAAGGGATCCCTGGATGGTGAAGTCTAGTCAAAGGCGACTATGGGGTTGCAGTGCTCATCTCGCTTTCAGGCTGAGGGAGCTGGCGCTTGTCCACAGACAGCTTTCCGGGTCATGTGGCCAGCATGAATAAACTGCTTCTGGTGCAACGGAACACCGTGACGGAAACAAGAGCGCATGGAAACGCTGTTTAACTTCCCACCACAGTGGTACCTATTTATCTACTTGTATGGCATGCTTTTGAACTGCTAGGTTGGCAGGAACTGGGACAGAGCAACAGGAGCTCACCCCGTTGCAGGGATTCGAACTGCCGACCTTCTGAGTGGCAAGCCCAAGAGTGGTGCTGTGGTCTAAACCAGAGGTACTACCCCTCTCCTAACACCCCATACATGGCTAGGCATAAGCGAATATGTTGTCCTAACACCCGACATGCCCTTCCCGCTCCACTTTTAAAGAGCAGGGCAGAGTCCACCATTTGTACTCTTGCCATCCTATGCAAGAAGACTTATGAACTTGCCAACAAGAGCTTCTATGGGGAAGGGGAGGCTACTGGGTTTGTTTGCACCCATGCAGATGATGGTGCATCCTTGGCAATGGGAGCCCACCCCTCCAGTTCTCACTCGCCTTCAAATTCAGCTAGCTCCACTGATTGAGCTTTCCATGGTAGCTGATCCCATGGCCATTCTCTGGAGGTAGACCGACTCAACCAACTCCTCCCTTGCCAAGACATTCAGCAATAGTGGGTTGGAACCCTCTTCCCTGTCACTGCCAGAACTCTCCCCAATTCTAGTCATGGGGTCCTCCTCCTGTTCTGACGGACCCTGCCACCCCAATCCCAGCTGGTGCCATAGGACAAATGTTCCATCCATCTATCCGTCTGTCCGTCCGTCCATCCATCCATCCACTGCAATTTATAAAACTTACACTGGCAGCTTGTGGAAGACGGCACTTGCAAACCCATTCGCTACCAAAGCGGCCTATCTCTGGTGCCTTTTATTCATTGTGTAAAGGCTTCTCCACCATCTGGACCACCTATGAGGAAATGTTTTCTTTCAGGCGGCAAGATTAAGGAATAGGGATTTACACCTCAGCCCCAGAGGTAATTACCAGATGGCAAATGGCTTGTTTTCACTTAATGATTCAGAGCAACTGACTCAGGAATATAGACGCGAAGGCTGGATCTAGTTTCCAGGCAACTTCCCCCCTTTTCAAACAGCACGGTCCCATCGATCCTTCCTCTAGAACACTAGGGCTGAAGGCCACAATTCCCACGTTAGAAGTTTTAGTGCTGCTGAACAATGCCCTTGTATGAAAATCCTTGTGTGATTTTTCCTGACCTTTCCAGCAGAACATTTTCTTCTTAAGAACATAAGAAGAGCCTGCTGGATCAGGCCAATGACCCATCTAATCCAGCACCCTTTTCTCACAGCAGCCAACCAGATTCTTGTGGAAAACCAGCAAGCAGGATTTGAGCACAAGAGCCCTTCTCCTCTTCTCTGATTTCCAGCAACTGGTATTCAGAACCACTGCTGTCTCCAATTGTGGAGGCAAAGCATTGTCATCATGGCTAGTAGCCAATGGGAACCCTTTCCTCCATGAATTTCTTTAATCCTCCTTTATAGCCATCCATAAACATCTATCATGTCACTCCATCTCCTTGGTCATTTCAGCTGTCCTTTTCTATACCTTTTCCAACTCTACAATATGCTTTTTAAGGCAAGGCAAGTAAAACTGTGTATAGTATTTCAAATGCCGTCACAACGTAGATTTGTACAATGGAAACTTGATGACCTGCATTAATGACCTGCAGTCATTAATCGAAACAAGTCCAGGTGTGTATTTTAGAGCACTGTTTTGTGAAGTATTCTCTGCATTTCCCCCATGCTTTTTGAAACTCTTGTCTAGTGTGATCTCTAATTGCCTGTTAATCTAGCCAGTTCAATATACTCTATCAGTTTGTCTTGTCATTCCTTTTTTGTTGGCACAGTTTCTCCCCCCCCCCCCCCAGTTTTTAGCAGTTAGGATCCTTGCCGCTCCTGTGGCCAGTCAAACTTTTGATACAGATTGGTGTTGACTTATCTGTCGGTCCTAAAGCTACAGAGTTGGTGGCTTAAAATTGTGACTTTTTAAAGGGTGTAGGCGGGACTTAAAATGTGACATCATAGAATCATAGAGTTGGAAGGTACACTGAGGGTCCAATGCAGGAATCTCACCTAAAGCGTCCAATGGAAATGAAAAGGGAATTCAGTATACCTGTTTCCCTGCCTGTAGGAGGCGTACTGGGAAACCCGTATAAGAACCTAAAAGGTTACCTGTCGGTTGAAGGAAGGAAACAGGGAACAACCATGCTCAAGTTGGAGCAAAGTGGCTATTAAGCCTGATCTTTATTAACTGTTGCAACAGGGTGCTCACAAGCACACACAGGAGGCAGGAGGGACCCAGAACAATGGTGTACAAGCCCTTATATAGACTTTTGGAATTGCCCACCCTGTTGCCCAAGACCACCCCCCAAAACATCATACATACATCACATAAGGCAGTGGGCTACAGCAGAAATCCTGTCTGGCAGGATACTGATGTTGTCGTTTAGTCGTTCAGTCGTGTTCGACTCTTCGTGACCCCATGAACCAGAGCATGCCAGGCACTCCTGTCTTCCACAGTTTGGTCACACTCATGTTCATAGCTTCGAGAACACTGTCCAACCATCTCGTCCTCCATCTTTCCCAACATCAGGGTCTTTTCCAGGGAGTCTTCTCTTCTCATGAGGTGGCCAAAGTATTGGAGCCTCAGCTTCAGGATCTGTCCTTCCAGTGAGCACTTGGGGCTGATTTCCTTCAGAATGGATAGGTTTGACCTTCTTGCAGTCCATGGGACTCTCAAGTGTCTCCTCCAGCACCATAATTCAAAAGCATCAGTTCTTGGTGATCAGCCTTCTTTAGGGTCCAGCTCTCAGTGTCTCTGGATACTGATAATGGTCACTTCACCTGGCCAGCCTAGCCATTCCTTTTGAGATGCTAAATAATTTAATTCCTGAATCCAGGTCCCAGGCTCACCCTATTCATACACAAAGATGCCCTAAAGACAGGTAAGCAAAAGACAATGGAGAGACTTTCCCATTTCCTTCCTCCTTGCAGAGAAACATTTGAGGTCAATTGGGGAAAGTCAAAATGTTTTCAGGATTGCTCTTCTGCACTATTTCAGACACGTGGTTCATATACTTAGGTATGTGTTTGCCTTGTACATTTATGAACATTTTATTTATATATTTGAGGCCTTAAATTCTTATAACAGAAACACAATTCGTGGAGATTGGGATGGCATGTAACACGTCTGTTACAAATAGAAGCCCTGTGATCAGCACCTAGTGAAATCTTAAGAAGCCAGAGGAATGGATTAATATGGCTTAACAACCAGAACACTTCCAGTATAGCTCCTGATGCCTCCTCAGAATGAGCAGAACTGGGGGGGAAATATGCCAATAAGAGCAGAATGTTTTATGCAAAAATCACACAAGTTCGCTTGCATAATTTATGGAGGTTGTAGAATCCACACAGAATTGGGGTTTTCCTGTTACAGAAAGCAACATGGAAGTACATGTTGTTGTTTAGTCGTGTCCGACTCTTTGTGACCCCATGGACCAGAGCACGCCAGGCACTCCTGTCTTCCACTGCCTCCCGCAGTTTGGTCAAACACATGATGGTAGCTTCTAGAACACTATCCATCCATCTCGTCCTCTGTCGTCCCCTTCTCCTTGTGCCCTCCATCTTTCCCAACATCAGGGTCTTTTCCAGGGAGTCTTCTCTTCTCAGGAGGTGGCCATAGTACTGGAGCCTTAGCTTCAGGATCTGTCCTTCCAGTGAGCACTCAGGGCTGATTTCCTTAAGAATGGATAGGTTTGATCTTCTTGCAGTCCATGGGATTCTCAAGAGTCTCCTCCAGCACCATGCCTCTAATTTTGGCTTCTTCTTCTTTTGGCTTATTGCATGGGTAGGCAAATTAAGGCCTGGGGGCTGAATCCAGGCCAATCGCCTTCTAAATCTGGCCCACGGACGGTTTGGGAATCAGCATGTTTTTACATGAGTAGAATGTGTCCTTTTATTTAAAATGCATCTCTGGGTTATTTGTGGGGCATAGGAATTCACTCTCCCCCCCTTTTTCTTTTTTCAAAATATAGTCCGGCCCACCACAAGGTCTGAGGGACAGTGGACTGGCCCCCTGCTGAAAAAGTTTGCTGACCCCTGGCTTATTGCAACTTCAGCAACATAGGAAGTTGTCTTATGCCAAATCAGGCAACTGATGAGCTAGGTTTGCATTGTTTAAATTGAGTGGTAGTAGCTTGCTACCTGGAGATACAAGAGACTGAACTTGATACCTTTCGATGCAAAGCACATGCTGTGTCCTCCCTTGTACATTATTGTTAGCAAGCACTTTATGTCCTGTGGGAAGTCAAACAACAGTTTTGTGAATAATGCTTCATTTGTCTCCCATCCAAATTTTTATGAGGGGAGCATTCTGTCCCCTCCTTTTACACTCCTGGCCATTTGTTGCAAAAGAGTTCCCATATATATATATATATATATATATATATATATATATATATATATATATATGCCTTCCCACAGCATCAAATGACATAGGCCATCCATATTGCTGTAAGAGAAAATGCTGAATTTTCTTGGTATACAAACTAGCCTGTCCCTTTGGGAGCTGGAAGAGGATATGGAGTCACATTACATGCAAGATGGGTTTCAGAGAATGAGCTGCCCTGTGTTTGTCATGTGGTTTGCAGGCCATATTTATTTTTCTTAAAAAATAGAACAGAATCTTACGCACATATATCCCCTTTTCAAAAAGATCAGCGAGTCTGAACCAACAGACGGGGAATATGATATTAACCTAAAGACTTGTTAAATTGCACTGCGGTTAGAAATTTGTTTTCCAGATCCTTCCCTCCCCTTTATCATAATTGACAAAGCAGATTTAATCCACTGAGATGCGCATTTCTTTATTTGGTTAAGAGACCCTCTGCCACATACTGGTGACGCGTTATAGTTTCCATCCAGATTGCTTAGGAAAAAGCAAACAGACGAGCACGAGACTCTTAATCTCAGGGTTGTGGGTTGGAGCCCCACATTGGGCAAAAGTTTCCCCCACTGCAGGGGGTTGGACTAGATGACCCTCATGGTCCCTTCCAACTCTACAATACTATGATTCTATGTTTCGATCATAGTGGGGATTTGGTTTGGACCCCAATTTAGTGCACTAATCCAGATTGGATGAGTTCAGAGGCTGCCTGATTCTCTTGCAGGGTCAGAATCCAGTTTGTACTGTAATGTTCAATGCAAATTTACAGGTCAAGTGTAGGTGGAGGTACAGCTTAACCACTCCATCAGCCAGCCAATTGCTCTTTTTGCCTGCAGACACCTGGGTTACAACACCCTTAGCTGGGGGTTGTTGTTGTTTAGTCGTTTAGTCATGTCCGACTATTCGTGACCCCATGGACCAGAGCACGCCAGGCACTTCTGTCTTCCACTGCCTCACACAGTTTGGTCAAACTCATGCTGGTAGCTTCGAGAACACTATCCAACCATCTCCTTGTGCCCTCCATCTTTCCCAACATCAGGGTCTTTCCCAGGGAGTCTTCTCTTATGAGGTGGCCAAAGTATTGGAGCCTCAGCTTCACACTCAGGGCTGATTTCCTTCAGAATGGAGAGGTTTGATCTTCTTGCAGTCCATGGGACTCTCAAGAGTCTCCTCCAGCACCAGAATTCAAAAGCTGGGGGTAGGAGGGTAAAAGTCCGCCCCCTTCTTTGATAGCTTTGTTCTGTTCGGAACATTCCAGAATGCTCCTGCGTTGAGAAGCAATTGGCTCACAGTTAGTTCCCATGGAAACACGTCACCTGTAGTTTCCCTCACAAAAGGAAGTGACCTGGCAACCCTGCCGTGAAACCACTACTAAAGAACACACTTGTCACCCTCCTGTTCCCATGAACCCAGCCATGTCCAAAGTCACAACACCATTTGGACTTTGAAAGCTTCTCCAATGTTCAGCCTTTGGAGGAACACATACACTGAAAATACATCACATCAGATAGAATGTTATGGGGTTAGATGGGTCTGAGATGGATTAAATAATCGAAGCTGCATTTCTGGTTTTGGAATGAGGGACATTCCCACCAAATAGCTGCCAACTGCCTGTTTTTGAAGAGACGACTAAGGCATCAAATATGCTGATTTCAAAAAAGAGAGCAAGATTAAGTCTGACATTTTCCCTATCATGAGAACGATGCTCTCTAGCAAAAAAGTTGAAATCCACAGCAAAGATTTTCCCAAGGCTCAAAGATCTTTCTTAGCTCCCAGCCATGCCCCCTTCATAATTTTTGGTCTCTATCCAGTGAATATGGGATGCATCAAGCCTGCTAAGAATTTGAATTAGACATTGTGTTTGCTACTTACTTTCCCCTTCTCATCATTTGGGTGCTATTATCTGCCCTGTGAAAACATTACTGCTTGATCTTAACTCAAGCACTGTTGGTTGTATCCAACAGAGTTGCTGCAGAACAGATCTTCCCTACTGCTTGCCCCCTTCTCACAATCTGTTCTGGAGACTCACCCTACCTTCCAGAGTAGATTTTGGGGGCATAGGGGCACACAGAGAGAGGAGTGGTGGGGGACAGTTCTGTTGCTCAGGCATGAAGAAGTATGGTGGCTGTGCTGGATACAATTCTGTGTGTTCCCAAAGAGGATGAATATCCTGAAATGGAGGCAGAAATGGAGACAACTAGGGATGTATGAACATCTTGCTTTCTGGTCTGTATCAGTTTTACCTGGGTTCATTCATAAGTCCATTCCATTATGTTTCCACATTCAAAACCCATATTTAATCTCAATATACCGTATTTTTTGCTCTATAAGACTCACTTTTTCCCTCCTAAAAAGTAAGGGGAAATGTGTGTGCGTCTTATGGAGCGAATGCAGGCTGCACAGCTATCCCAGAAGCCAGAACAGCAAGAGGGATTGCTGCTTTCACTGCGCAGCGATCCCTCTTGCTGTTCTGGCTTCTGAGATTCAGAATATTTTTTTTCTTGTTTTCCTCCTCCAAAAACTAGGTGCGTCTTGTGTTCTGGTGCGTCTTATAGAGCAAAAATACGGTGCATAGTTCTAAGCATGTTTTATCACGAGATACACATTTTCTAATGCATTTTGGTAGGGTTTCGTTGTTGTTGGCAGCGGTATTGCAACATTGAAAGAAGTAAGAAATTTGAAGGATAATTTTGTTCCAATCAGCACATTTTTCCAGGAGAGGTGGATCCGGTCACTTCACACTGGGATTCACAGAAAACAGATTCCTATGGCATCCTTAATGCTGACTCCCCAGGTAAGGGACCTGCAATGAGCCTTGTGAGGGCACAGATTCCTCATAGTGGCTCCTCTTGTCATTGTACCAGCCAGCTTCAGAGGACTGACCTGGTCTTGCTACTGCCTCCAGCTTCACCCCAACGAGATGACTTCTTCTTCACTGGCTAGATCACAAGGTTCATTGTTTAACTTTGCAGTGGTTGCCAGCATGCCACCCATGGGTGCCAATCTGCCATGATCTCTTGTGGTTGCTAGCAAAAGTTCTCAGACATCACAATGCTTAAAAGACTGCTCTTCCCGCTTACTTCCTGTTTACACTGACTCCTGTTTGCACAGCATCTCCTACATTGAACACCCCCTCACATACCAAGATCAGACTCTTCCATCCATTCTGAACAGAGGAGAGGTTCAACAGGCAAACACGGTGGTGGTTGAAGTAGGTTCCTCCCTCCATTGATGGGGGAGTAATTTAAGAGTGGGGGAATTATATGGGCATCTCCATCGCGGGTGGCGCTGTGGGTTAAACCACAGAGCCTAGGACTTGCCAATCAGAAGGTCGGCAGTTCGAATCCCCGTGACAGGGTGAGCTCCCGTTGTTCAGTCCCTTCTCCTGACAACCTAGCAGTTCGAAAGCACGTCAAAGTGCAAGTAGATAAATAGGTACCGCTCTGGCGGGAAGGTAAACGGCGTTTCCGTGCACTGCTCTGGTTCACCAGAAGCGGTTTAGTCATGCTGGCCACATGACCTGGAAGCTGTACGCTGGCTCCCTCAGCCAATAAAGTGAGATGAGTGCCGCAACCCCAGAGTCGGCCATGACTGGACCTAATGGTCAGGGGTCCCTTTACCTTTACCTATCGACTATATGGTCCTGTCTCCGATTCTGCTCTTTTAGAACGGGTGGCCATTTTGTGTCATGCCACACCGCCACTGCAGCCATTTTGTGAGTGAAAATTATAAACAGTTGATGACACCTGGTTTATTCAGGTGGATCCCTGTCGATTACTGAGAGGAAGATGTGAGAAAGCAAGGAGGTTATTGTGGTGCAGGTGCACTGGAGTTGGTACAATTGCACTGCACCAAGCCTTGCTGCTCCTCCTCCTGGAAAGCAACAGTGATCCACCTGCTAAGAAGCTATCATAGTGGCTACACACCAGCCAGCCACTCCTGGCCAGGAGTGTTTCTGCAGTTGCTTCCAACACCAAGGCCACTGTTACTCAAGTTGTGGGTACTTCTTTGATATCCCCAGCACTCTTGCCCCCAGTGTGAGTAAACACAGCCTGGGATTAGCAGTTTTCAGTGGGAAAACAACTTGTGGGAGTAGGATAAAGAAGCTATTGAAATTCCTAGGTGTCAAAAAAAGTTATTTATGTATGCCACTACTGTGACCCGTGTTTTGTTAGCCCCAAAATGGAAAATGAGTGAGGTCCCAACCAAAGAAGAATGGCAACTTATCTTGACAGAAGATGTGCAGCTTGCAGACTTAGCATATAGAATAAGAGAACAAGAAGAACATAGGTTTAGAGAAGATTGGAAAACATTTATTGAATATATGGGAAATACAGCTGAAAACTCTGGCAGCATTAAGATAAATTCAACCATGTAATTAAGTTTTGATGGATGTAATAACGGAATATTGAATGGTATATTTTTTGTAAAATATGCAGGGGTTTATGACATGCAAAATGAACCATGGAAAGCAAAGAAGGGAAGTCATTGATATCTTAAGGATGTAAAAATGAGTACTTTAAATTGTAAAACAGAAATGTGTGTGTGTGAATTTGGTTTGAGAGTAGATTTTACCTGTTGCGATCACACATATTCAGATGCTTATAGTGTAAGAAAATGACAGTTTATTATAGGAAGCACAAGACTTCTACTTCAAACCTAACCAAGCGACATGGAGAAGAGAAAGGCAGCCATGCTTGCTCCTTTGTTCCCAGAGGATGGGTCCAAGGTGACCTCACATCTCGAGGTACGAGAGGAGAGCGTGAGCAGGAGGAGGAAGTTGTAAACAGGATGCAACCTAAGACCTATCAGTCTAAACATCAAAGCGATAGGGAGGTCAGGAAAGAGGTCAAAGGTACAGGGATTGTCTGGGAATCTGGAGGTCCCTTAGCCTATTAACCTCATGCAAAACCCTCTTCACCAACCTGAGTTGCACCCAAACGTTCAATTGAAGCTCCTCTCCCCTCTGTACTGGTCCTCTTCTTTGAACCGAAGCATTAGTGACTGGGGAAATTATCAGCCCCTAGAAGCAATAATGGAACACCATGTAATGTTCAGTTAGGCCTTTAGCATCTTCTAAGAAAGTGTTGCAAGACTGGTCAGTTTGGGACAACTCTATAAGGCTGAAGGCTAAGTAGTTAGCGGGCTGGAGTTTTACGACCGTTTCATTTTTGGTGCTTTTAAGTGGGATCTTTACAAGGTATTTTATATGAATTTCAACTTGATTTTTTTCTAAAGCCCTGGGCCCTTAGTGTTTTTGCGTGTGCATGTGGGCAAAAATAAATAAATACAGTTGGATTCCAAGTATGTGAAAACGACCAGGGGCCTTTCAGGGCCAGAGATGATAACTTGTTTGGCAGGAAGCACACTGTTGAGTTTATTGCTTTGTATCTGTCCAAGAGGGGTGATGACTGCTTTATCCTTACAACGTGTTCACTCAAATAATTAAGAAAAGGAACGCACTGTTCCCAGAGTATTTCAGATTGAGAAGCACGCCCAGAGAAGATGGCATGTTGCTGCACTCCTTCTTGCAGTAGTCCAGTGCAACTCGCATGCGGAAAGTAGCTCTTGAAACATCTTTCTTGAGAGAATCGTGCATGCCCCCAAAGATGCATATTGCAGGGAATCGTCCTGTCCAGTAAGACGTGCGTAGCAATCCTGCCCTGGTATATTTTGAGAAAGGCATATGAGCAACAGCAAAACTGCCGCGCAGCGGTAAATGAATCAACGCAGAGTCTTCTTCATAAACAGAATAAAACTTTACTGAGGAAAACAAACTTGTTCAGAAACAGCATAGTTAAAGAGCATACACAGAGTGCTTGTAGCAGCTACAGTGGTGCCTCACAAGACGAAAAGAATCCGTTCCGCGAGTCTCTTCGTCTTGCGGTTTTTTTGTCTTGCGAAGCAAGCCCATTAGCGGCTTAGCGGATTAGCGCTATTAGCGGCTTAGCGGGCTTAGCGGATCAGCTGATAAGCGGCTTAGCGGCTTAGTGGATCAGCTGATAAGCGGCTTGGCGGCTTAGCGGATCAGCTGATAAGCGGCTTAGCGGCTTAGTGGATCAGCTGATAAGCGGCTTAGCGGATCAGCTGATAAGCAGCTTAGCGGCTTGGGGAAAAGGGAAAAAGGAAAAAAACCCTGCAGGAACTCGCAAGACATTTTCGTCTTGCGAAGCAAGCCCATAGGAAATTCGTTTTGCGAAGCACCTCCAAAACGGAAAACCCTTTCGTCTAGCGGGTTTTCCGTCTTGCGAGGCATTCGTCTTGCGGGGCACCACTGTATCTGACTCTTCACAGAGCCACAGTCTTAGTTAGTGATTTACGAGAGTCCTGGAGCCACTCTGCAACAACACAACACACACACACTGGCTGAGACACAGACTGACACAGACTACTCCATACACAATCCATACAGCTCTCTGACTGAGGCCCATAGAGAGGCTGGCTACTTTTTATAGGGCTAATGAGTCATCACCCAAGATGAGTCACGAGTCACAGGGACTTACTTAGCAGTTTGCTGTTAACGGTTAGCAGTTAGAAGGCTTAGGCTTGAATGATTGTGTAGGCCTTATAGGCCTTACTGCTTCTTCTGATCTCAAGAACCTTTGTCTCATGACAAAAACATGTCGTCTCATCTTCTCCAGCTCTATTAATTTTATGTAGAGCAGGAAGGGGGAGCACATGGCTAGGTTACAACTCCCATCACCCTTGACCATTGGCCATGTTGCCTGGGGCTGAGGGGAGTTGGAGTTTACCAACATCTGGATGGTCACAGGTCCTCCACCCCTGGTAGAAAGGAATGCTTACTGATTGAAATGGATGTGCTTTCTTGATAAAAGGGTCATTTTTATATTCTGGGTGATTTGGTTCCATTGGCCATCTCACCATCCCAGAACTGTGCTTTTGAACTTGTGCTTATATTTCACAATCTTCAAGAATGGTCCCATGGTAGTGTTTGTGGTCTATCAGTCTATGTGTGTGACACACATACACACACACCAATAAGAAAGGGCCATATGAGTCATATTGTGGTCTGTGAAGAAAATGATATATGGTACTGTTATTGCATCATGTTGACTGTAAAGAATTTTTATAATATGTTCCCGGAATCGATGCTTTTTTGCATTATTCAGTTAAGCATAAGGCTGAGAGGGCTCTATCTCAGTGATATGTAAAAGGTAAAGGATCCCTGGATGGTTAAGTCCAGTCAAAGGCGACTGTGGGGTTGCGGGGCTCATCTCGCTTCAGGCCGAGGGAGCTGTCGTTTGTCCACCGACAGCTTTCTGGGTCATGTGGCCAGCATGACTAAACCGCTTCTGGCACAATGGAACACCACGACGGAAACCAGAGTGCATGGAAATGCCGTTTACCTTCCCGCCGGAGTGGTACCTATTTATCTACTTGCACTGGTATGCTTTCAAACTGCTAGGTTGGCAGGAGCTGGGACAGAGCAACGAGAGCTCACCCCGTTGTGGGGATTTGAACCTCCGACCTTCCGATGCAAGCCCAAGAGGCACAGTGGTTTAGACCACAGCACCACCCACTCCCAGTGATAAAGCACATACACTACATAGAAAAGATTCCAGGTTCAATACCAGGCCTCTCCAGGTAGCGCCATGAAAAGTCTCCTTCCTAAAGTCTCCTTCCTAACCCCCCGAGAGCTGCTGGCAGCCAGTGTGAACAATATTGAGCTAGGTGGACCAGTGGTCTGACCTTCATATGAGACAGTTTCCAAGTTAATTTTTGTACTTTGCAATGCAATCTGGAAGTACGTCTCGCTGAATTTAATGGGATCTACTCCCAGGCAAGCTGATCCAGAACTGCCATCTTGGAGTGCTCAAAACTTTCACATACATCATCTCAGTAGTCATTACAATAGAAGGTTGGTATTATCTTCTCTACTGAGGCTCCACGCATTTCCAAGGTTCAGTGGAACCATCGCACAGTTGAACAGCATTCATTATGGAGGTGGGATTGAATGGAAATGGCCTAAGCCAGCATGGCCAATGCTCAACAATGATGGAAGTTGTAGTCCCAATGTCTGGAGGGCAACATGTTGACTACCCTTTGCCTAAGTGACCTCAGATTGGACTCTGTGGTGAGTTGCTGGACTTGTGATGTGCTGGACCAGGCATAGGCAAACTGTGCCCTCCAGATGTTTTGAGACTACAATTCCCATCATTCCTGACCACTGGTCCTGTTAGCTAGGGATGATGGGAGCTGTAGTCCCAAAACATCTGGAGGGCCGAGTTTGCCTATGCCTGTGTTGGACACACACTTCCGCCCAGCTAGGGAATCTTCTGTGCACATAGCCAATACTAGGTATTGATGGGTGCACAGCAGTGTTTGCATCTCTAAGACAAACTGGAATCAACTTTTAATGCCAAGAGAAATGCAGATTCCCATTAGGGACCCATCGATGTTGGGCATAGCTAGTTGCACGTTCCTTAATTGGGATTAAAACTACAGAAAGTGACTCACTTGCTGCTCAGGTATTCTTTGGTTCTGGCTCAATGGGTTAATGACGTGAGGAAAATATTTGGAGCTATAAAGCCAACGGTGTGTTGGGTTTCACTGAATGCTCAGCATCACCTTGTGCAGAATAGTCTTTGTTTCTTGTTTACATTAGGCTTGAGTTTTAGAAGATTGGATTGCCACTATTGGGAACTACAATAGGCTATTCTACTAATGCAGTGAAATGTCATCAATATCCCCACCGAAAAGTAAATATTTGACTTGTCCACTAGAAATGTCCTTTGATTTACTGTTCTTTTATCACAAGACCCATACAATATGGGGATTTAGGAAAGGGCAAATCTTCCTGTTGAAGACTTCCAAGAGAGATCCCTTTTCACCTTTCAGTATTTTTTTTCTGACTAAAGTGATATCTCTGATGACATGCTTTCAGGCCTGACATTTTTGGGACATAATGCGAGAGATAAACAAACATTCTAATGATGCTTGAAGCATACGTAGAGCTTTAATCCGCGGTTGTTCATCAAAATGGACCTATTTGCAGATCACTGGGCCTGAAAAAGGTCTCCAGGAATGAGGAAACACATCACTCTATATGATATATGTGGGAAATGTTTTCTGTTTAGCTAGATGATCTCTTTCGTAGGGTAGGTGACATGGTCTCTCACATGACCATGTAGTGCATCCTTCACCAGGCTGGTGCCCTACAGATATTTTTGGACTACAACACCCATCAGGCCGAGCCAGAAAAATTCAGAGATGTGTGAATTAGTTGCATTTTAGTTTGCACACTGTTTTGGGAGGTGTGAACTAGGTATGTTCTCATTAAAATGTGAATCAAAGCTGAATTTCTCTCTCAGCATTAGCAATCACATAATTTGCTGTGACAAATTTTCCATGAGTACAAGTGAGTTTTCCAAAAGACAAGTGAGAAAAAGGCATGTTCTGCCTTTTCTTTTAATGGATACTTATACTAATGGTGGACACGGGTGGCGCTGTGGGTTAAACCACAGAGCCTAGGACTTGCCGCTCAGAAGGTTGGCGGTTCGAATCCCCGCGATGGGGTGAGCTCCTGCCAACCTAGCAGTTTGAAAGCATGTCAAAGTGCAAGTAGATAAATAGGTACCGCTCTGGCGGGAAGGTAAACGGCATTTCCATGCGCTGTTCTGGTTCGCCAGAAGTGGCTTAGTCATGCTGGCCACATGACCCGGAAGCTGTACACCGGCTCCCTCGGCCAATAAAACGAGATGAGCGCCGCAACCCCAGAGTCGGTGACGACTGGACCTAATGGTCAGGGGTCCCTTTACCTTTACCTATACTAATAGTTGTCTTATACCAAACCTAATGGATGTCTTATACTAAACCAAACAATTGATTGGGTTGCACATATCTACAATGACTTGCAGAAGTTCACTAGGCGTTCTCAGGCAGAGGGTTTTTCCTAGACCTGCTACTCAAGTCAAGGTCTTTAAGTGGTGATGCCAGGGATTGACTCCATGGAAGATCAGGCTATCAGTGGCTACCAACTCTGATGTTGTACCTTCATTGTTGGAGAGAGTATGCTTCTGAATGCCTACTTCTGGAAACTGTAGAAGGGGAGTACGCTGTAGTGCCTGGGTTTTGATTTTTGGGCCTCTCATGGGTATCTGGTTGGCCACTGTGAGAACAGGGTTCTGGAGTTGATGGGTTATTGGCCTGATCCAGCCAGATCTACTTAATGCAAAATGTGATCTATATCTCTTTCCCAAACTGTTTCTTTTTAGCATTGATTTTGGACCTGTGAACGTAAGATTTTCTCTCTTATCAGACATTAAACAGGCCAGTTTGCACACACTCAGGGAACTTTGTATTTGCTTAGGTTTTGAAGAATAACCCATCAATTCAAAAGAAGCTGCGAAAACAAAGGCCAAAACCACGTTATTCTGCCCTTTGAGATCTGGTGCTATAATAAGCAAGTTCTGATGAAAGCAAACAAGGAAATGCAAATGCAAAGACCTCAATGTCACAGTCTTGAAAGTTCTGCTCAATTATGGATCCAGGAAAGAAAAACAGATGTGGTAACAGATGATCTTTGGTTTTGGATTAAATAACTGCACACATTGTTAAGGCTTGGTTGTTCATGTGAGGAAAAAAAGCAGTGGCTAATTTGTCAGTCCCTCTTTCTCCATTGTCCTCAAATCTTGGGTGCCTCAGTACAAAATGCTGAAGGGTATGCATGTTTGCTTTGAAAGCAGATCTTCCATGAAATGCGATAACTTTCCTGCCTACACAAATGAAAGGGAGCCTCCCAAGTTGTGCAGTTCCTAATTTTGAAGGCAAACAGGCTTCTCTCTCTGAAGATGAATGAAGGACTCAGAAGTGCAGACCAAAGAGCACATCTGCAAAGCACTTAGTTTGGAGATCATGTGCAGGCATGGAGCGCCAAAGCCATTAGCTCATGAATTAAGATTTGGGAATGTTGGAGGCAGCTTCTTTTACTGACAAGACTCACTGTCTTCTTCTCTCCAGGTTCTGACATGTCTGTAGTTGGGCACAGTGGTGGCTGGCAGCCATTGGGAACTGGTATAGCAGAAAGCAGAGAGGTCAACAATAAGCAGAGCAGGATCCAACGGCAGGCAGGGTAGAGCCACTGCTTCTTCCTCTCTCCTACAAGGATAAAACTGAGATTATGGAGGAATCCATTGTGACAAGCATGGTTACCTTCTGGATTGGTTGTAAGAAGGCCCACCAGGTAGGGTCTGGTTGAGGGCAATGCTCTGTCTGCCCTAATGGACCAGTCTCCACTTGAACCTCCAGAAGAGAAGATTTATGGGTCCAAATATCTGATGGGCTGTCACACAGAAGGTGGAGCAGGCATACTCTCTATTGCCTTAGAACCAGTGGGTGGAAATTGCAGGAAAGCAGATTTTGGCTACGCCTACCCTACTGGTAAACTGGCTGAGGGGTCTTGGGAAGCAGCAATGGGCTGGGCCACCAGTGTGATGACACTTATGCTGCCAGCAGTCCCCCGCTCATGGAAAGCTATGCTGGCATGGGTGTTCGGTTGGTGGAGTGGGGGGAAAACCAGGGCATGCTAGGAGAGTGTTGGAGCCCTTTCATTTCCCCCAAATGCCCCAGAAACTCATTTCCCCCATATGCTCCACACTTTTACATTAGCTCTGGTGCTAGCATAGTTAATTCAAACCCCGTTGCACTCCATGCAAAGATAAAAGGAAAAAATTGAGCCTGCCCTCCACCAGTGGTGCCAATGTGAATAAAATATTGGGGGTGGGGTGGGCAGGTAAGCCCTCCCCGCATAATCAATTGCATGATAAGTTGCATGCACGCCATTTGAATGGCAATGCCTATCAACTATGGGAGAGCTCATCCCCCTCAAATATTTTATTCAGGGTCTGCTGGGTAACCCGTGAAATGTAGTCCAGGTCCGGTCCAGAATCCGAAGGTTCAGCTTGGAGAAGGTTCTGACAGGGCCAAGGCAGGACACGAGGCAGGAAACCAGGCAAGGACAGGTACAGGATCTCAGGCAGGATCTAGCATACAGCAATGTTGCTCCCACACCCTGAGGCGGGGTCCGACAGCCTTTTATCTTTGTCAGGGCAGTGGCCGGTCCTGATCCCCCGGCGACTCACCTCCCTGTTTCACCCAAAGGTGAGCACTCCTCTTGCGAGTACTCAGGTCTTTCCTTCTCTCAGACCTTAGTCTCTGCAGCTTGGGAGATGTTGGTGGGTTACTAGACCCAGGGGCCACCTCAGCCTCCCCTGACCAAGCAGGTAGTGGAGCAGCTGTAATTGATTGCCCAGCTAGAGGCAACGAGGTAATCCCCGCATCTGGAGCCAGGGCAGGCTCAGGCCCCTGACTCGGCCCAGCTGGTGCTTGTTGCAGGGGAACCTGTGCAGACTGGGACTCTTCAGAATCAGGCCCGAGACCTGGTTCAGATGCCGCCTGAGGCAAAGGATCCGGTGTGGACTGAGACTCCTCTGGTTCTGAGTCCGAGCCCAAGTCTTAGACCATCACATGGGGGACCAAAGGGACCTTGGCCCCTAGGAGTTGTCTCCTGTGCCTCCTACCCTGGTCATGATAATGTGATGGGGGCAGGGGACACGATAGAAGTTTATTATGCCTGGCTTGGAGAAAATGGACCAAGAAAAGATTTTTCTGCCTCTCTTATAATGCTAGAACGCATGGGCATCCTGTGAAGCTGAACGGAGATGGAAGAATCAGGACAAATAAAAGGAAGTAATTCTTCACCTAGCCCATAGTTCAACTATGGGGCTCAGTCCCACAGGAGACAGTGGTGGCTACCAAGCTAGATGGCTTTAAAAGAGGATTAGACAAATTCATGGAGGGGAGGGCTGTCAGTGGCGTCCACAGTTGGAGGCAGCAATGATTCTGAAGACCACTTGCTGGAAATCACAGAAGGGGAGAGGGGCTCTTGTGCTCAAATCTTGCTTGCTGGTTTCCCACAAACATCTGGTTGGCCACTGTGGGAAAAGAATGATGGATGTAGGTGAGCCATTGGCCTGATCCAGTAGGCTCTTCTCATGTCCTTATGTACTTTTCTTGCGGTTGCTCCATCGGTGGGTCCCCCCTCTCTGTTGTCAAGGTAAGATAGGACTGCTCTGTCAGACTAGGTCACCATGGCAGTCATGTTTAGAATTAAGAGGCCATTTTGCAGTGCATAGTTCTTTTGTTTTTAGAATCGTGATTGGTTCTTTCTCCATCACGTCTTCAGGCAACCACATGGCTTCAATTACTCTAAAGTAAGGCTTATAAGGTGATAAATAGTTCCTAGATAAGGTTGACATCCCGCCTCTGACTTACCACTGGGCCTTCTTTTCTTCCTTGCTTGAGAGTCAAAGTTGAAGCCTTATCTCCTAATCCCCTGGCTTTTGTCTGAGTGCCTGTGTTGCAACCTCCGGCCGGCTTAAGCCATATTTCTTCTGCCCATCCTGCAAGTGGAAGAAGCTTTAAGGCTTATCCTTGTGGCACTTCCCTCCACTTTGGCATGGCAGATAATGCTGAGTTAAATAGAACCATGTAGCTCCCATGTACCTGCTATCTCAAGTTCTTTCTGCCTTGCTTCTGCTCGATCTCGCGCTATAGATAAAAGGAACGTGATTATGATGCTACTGACAGATACATGGACAGAGTCCATTAATAGACCGAAGGGAATCCCACTTGCCCTGCCTCATAACGGATGTGCAATTTCATCTCAAATTTCACCAGCAAAGGGGAGAAGGACAAGAAGCTGTGTTAGAACTATGGGTAGCTAACCTAATAATAATAATAATAATAATAATAATAATAATAATAATAATAATAATAATAATAATAATATCTTTATTGTCATTGCCCCCTCTCGGGGACAACGAAATTACGAATAACCTGCATGTAAATCCAGGAGAGCCAGTGTGGTGTAGTGGTTCAGAGTGATAGACTCGTAATCTGGTGAACCGGGTTCGCGTCTCCGCTCCTCCACATGCAGCTGCTGGGTGACCTTGGGCCAGTCATGCTTCTCTGAAGTCTCTCAGCCCCACTCACCTCACAGAGTCTTTGTTGTGGGGGAGGAAGGGAAAGGAGAATGTTAGCCGCTTTGAGACTCCTTCAGGTAGTGATAAAGCGGGATATCAAATCCAAACTCTTCAAACTCTTCTAAATCCAGACCTTGAATGGCCTGGTGCACACATAACACTCAGCCATGGTTATTAAACCATGGCTTAGTGTTACATGTAAATCGAGCCCAGCAACTTAACCAGAACTTGTTATTAACAACAGTTAAAGGTCACTCATTAACCAAGGTTTGTAGTAGATTTATAAATAGTAGTTTATGTTGACCAGATCTTAGAGTGGCTAGGGCAACCCAGCCAGATGGGCAGGGTAATAATAATAATAATAATAATAATAATAATATGCATGAACCTCTTTCTTAGCAATGGTGAATGAGCTGTCACTGCTCAGCAGCTACAGAGTGAAGAGCATCAACAAAACCTCTTGCTTTGTTTCTGTAGGGCTGTTGATGCTTCACTGCAGTTATTTCACGGTGATCGTTGCAGCAGCATCTGACCCTGAGCGGTCGTTACAGTTTAAATGATATTGCAAGTGGGTTTTGTATCCGTCAGAAGCAAAGATGTCTAACTTAAAATCATTTAAGTGCAAGGAGAAGTTCATAAGCAATAGAGAGTGCAACCAACAGATGTCAGAAGCTGCAGGAGATCAGCATGTTAATCGTTAGGTGGCGCCATCACAGCACCATTCATATTTAAGAATCTGTTTGGTTATAGTGAGTTATTGCTTTTAGTTGTCTACTATACTATTAGCTACATTAATTAAGATTTGGATCTCTGTTTATCAAGGTTTATAGACTGTTGTTGTTGTTACTATTATTTACACCAGATGATACACTCACATCAATGGAAAATACAAAATTCAGAATTGCTTCCCAACCTTTTTTCAGTATTTGTAGTCCTCAGATGGGTTTGATGAGAAATGTGGGAACTCTTAAGGGCTTCTAAGAGCTTCCATTGCTTTTAAAATGTTTATTATTGATGGGAATATTGATGGGAATATTGAAGGGCGCAATCCTATAGTTCAGCGTCAGGGACAAAAGTTTACATTATTTTACATATTTTACGTACATTTACTTATTTTATTATTATTAATTAAATTTATATGTTTATATGTTTATTATTAATTAAACACAGGTGAGAAGATCACAGGGAAGCTTACAGTAAAAAGAAAAAGGACCCCATGGCAGTTAAGTCCAGTCAAAGACGATGATGGGGTTGTGGCGCTCATCTCGCTTTCAGGCCGAGGGAGCCGGCGTTTGTCCCCAGACAGCTTTCCGGGTCATGTGGCCAGCATGACTGAACTGCTTCTGGCACAAAGGAACACTGTGATGGAAACCAGAGTGCACGGAAACTCTGTTTACCTTCCTGCCACAGCGGTACCTATTTATCTACTTGCACTGGTATACTTTTGAACTGCTAGGTTGGCAGGAGCTGGGACTGAGCAACAGGAGCTCACCCCGTTGTGTGGATTCAAACCACCAACCTTCTGATTGGCAAGACCAAGGGGCTCAGTGGTTTAGACCACAGTGCCACCCGCATAACATAATAATAAAAAACAAAACAAAACATTACCCCCCACAGACACATTTTAAAGGTAATAGTTTGTTTAATCAGACAAAGACCTGGGTGAAGAAGCCACCAGAACCTCAAGTGTATACATTGTAGAGAGGAATGCACATAAAATACATGAAACGTATTAGAAAGGATTGACATGTACTGTCAGATGATGTCACTTGATTGGCGGATGGGTGGTGTTTGCTAGAAATGGACTCATTTGGAAGGTCCTGGTGGGATGGATTAGACCAGCAGACTGGAGATTCCCCATCTCTGATTTAAGGGCATGGGATATCTCCTTAGAGCAGGGGTAAGCAAACTTTTTCAGCAGGGGGCCGGTCCATTGCCCCTCAGACCTTGTGGGGGGCCGGACACCCCTTCTTCTGAAAGGACCCCCGCAGCCACTCATGCCTCAACCACCACAGCCGCCTTGTCTTCGGCAGCACTGTTGCCGTCCTCTGTCTTGGCCAGGGGTCCATGGGTTGCAGAGACCATGCCTCTGGCCTGGGCTGTGGAGGCAGCCTCTCCGCCGCCACCGCTTTCTTCTGCTTGGCTCTTAGCCATATGTGGCCACCTCAGCGGGAAGGAAGGGGCATCGCCCAGAGGCGCCCGCAGCTTCCTGCGGCCAATCCGAAGCTGCGCCAGCATCATGGAAGTCAGTCCCTGCGTGGCGAGGCCTCTGCGCAGCACCGGTTTAGCATGGGGACTGACCAAGCGGGCGGCAGGGTCCGCAAGGTTTGCGGGCTGGATTAACGAGCCTGGTGGGCTGCATCCAGCCCCTGGGCCTTAGCTTGCTGACCCCTGCCTTAGAGGGAGCAGAGCCTACAGCAGGACTAGTCTAGCCAGCCTTTATAAGCCCCTAGAAGGCATTTGCAATTTGTTGAAACAACAACAACCTTTGCCAAGGCCCTTTCCTGGAGCAAGGCCTGATCCACTGCATCGGTTGCTGTGCCAGGACTTGTAGCCCACTTCCCTGGAGCTTTGGAGCCCATTTGGGTTGTAGTGATTGTTGTAATGTAGAGACATTTCCTTATGAGGGCCAGAGGGATGGGGATTTAGAAATAATTCATGGAAGAGGGAGATGGAGCCAAGAGCAAACTGAGTGAGCAGCTCCGACAGGAGATATTAGGACTTAATTCTGCTTGGCAACACAGAGCTTTGTTTTCCTCTTTATGGAGGCTGCTAAATTGTTCTACACAAGCTTCAATTTTGCTGCCGCTCAGTTGCATCCTTGAGCCAAGATCTGGCAAAGAAACTACCACCACTATTGAAAGAAAGAATTATGACACCAATGTGCACCAATTGTTAACTTACAACTTAGAGTGTTTGGCATCAATTTATTTGGTTTTGGCGCCAGTTAAAAACACACCTTTTTTGCCAAACTTTTGGAGAAGATTAGGTTTTATGGCCAGTTGTTGTTTGAAAGTATCACATACTGTATTATGACTATTTTTTGGACTATTATAAAAATGGCGGCATCATCATCATCATTATCGTAATCAAATGTATTACCTGCCCTTCACCAGCAAGTCCTAGGGTGGGTTAGTGGGTTACATAATTTTTAAAATGCAGATTTAAAATCCAGTTACAGGAATAGAGAGAACGGTCTAATAGAAACATGAAAGTCTGTTCTGCATGTTTTAAAATCAAGTGAGGCAGACTGCCTGCCTGAAGCATAGAGGAGGAGCAAGACTAATGGTCAAGTTAGTGTTTGATTTGCTGGCAGGTGCATGTCTGTTATTTCGGAAGCTGGGAGGAAGTCAGGCTCATACCTCAGCTGAAGAATGCACAGCAAGATTAAATTACATCAATTGCTTACTTATTTTCGTATACTTACGTCACATCTGTTTCCATCATGGAGCTCAAAGCAATGCACCATGGGTTCCCAGGTGGAGACCCACATCTGTTTAGCTTCAACAGACTGTCTCACCAGAGTGGTGCATGCTCTGGTTATCTCTCTCTTGGACTAGTGAAACACGCTCTATGTGGGGCTACCTTAGAAGGTGACCCGGAAACTACAACTAATTCAGAATGCAGCAGCTAGACTGGTGACTGGTAGCAGCCGCCGAGACCATATAACACCGGTCTTGAAAGACCTACACTGGCTCCCAGTATGTTTCCGAGGACAATTCAAAGTGTTGGTGCTCACCTTTAAAGCCCTAAATGGCCTCGGTCCAGTCTACCTAAAGGAGCGTTTCCACCCCCATCGTTCTGCCTGGACACTGAGGTCCAGTGCTGAGGGCCTTCTGGTGGTTCCCTCGCTGCGAGAAGCCAAGTTACAGGGAACCAGGCAGAGGGCTTCTTGGTAGTGGCACCCGCCCTGTGGAACGCCCTCCCAGCAGATGTCAAAGAGAAAAATAACTATCAAACTTTTAGAAGACATCTGAAGGCAGCCCTGTTTAGGGAAGCTTTTAATGTTTAATAGGTTACTGTATTTTAGAGTTTTATTGGAAGCCACCCAGAGTGGCTGGGGAAACCCAGCCAGATGGGCGGGGTATAAATAAATTATTATTATTATTAAACAAGGTAGAGGTATTCAGACCATAACCTGAGATAATTGGCACTTTTCTCAGGTAGTTGGACCAGTGGCTTGATTTGCTATGAGCCAGCTTCCTCTGTTCCTCTTTGAAAACCAGAAAGCAGCAATGTCCCTACTGGTCTCTGGTCTTGCTCTAATCTTTGGCCATAACATGAAGCTGTGTTTACTGCTCCTGGAGGAGTGTGTGTGTGTGTGTGTGGGGGGGGGTGACCTTTAGAAATATGTTATGAAAAGCGGATCTGGCTTTTAACGCACATGAAGTTTTATTGTTGACCACTCCGGCATGTGGCCTTAGACCAGTGATCTTAATGGACTGGTCTCCCATTTCATCGTGAGACCACTTTGCCAGTGCTGCCCTCCCTTAGAACTTTGCAAGGGAGCCCATCTAAATATCCGGGAATCTTTCCATTATCTTCAATAAAGTCTGGAAGAGGTCCCTCCTGCAAGGCTATAAATCAGAAATCGTTTGGCTCCCATCAGCCCGGTTTTATTCCTTCCTGTTGATGCTTTCAAATATGTCTTCTGGGATGGGACATGTGGGGCAACATGCTCTTCTTTCTTTTATTCAGGTCTTGGCTTTCTTCGAGGAAAAAGGAATTCTGATCAGTGGTGGAGAGGCTTTGTGAAAGTCTCATTCCAAACAAGGAAGAGTTACAACTGGCTTTCTTTTGTCCCACTCCCAGAGTAATATGAAGAGGAGAGAGAGCTTCCTTCAGCAGCTCTCAGACTGGCCTTTAGCTATGCAAGCAACTTCCTGGATGCACCTGAGCCACCTGAAAGGATGCTCCTGCCATCAATGCTATTGAGAACTTGCATGGCTAGTACTTGTAATGGATCAGTGATCATGAATGGGGCATCTTTGCCAAGTGTGATACTATGGACGTGAAAGTATATTATTCTTGTGGTGTCTCCCATTTCCTGTATATTGTATTTCCTTTGCCCTTTAACTTAAACATCAGAAAGGCGAAACAGATGGCGAGCTTAGCTTTCAGAGGAGGTCTCCAGTGTCAAGAAAACATGAGAGATCCTTATCAACCTGCATAAAATGTATTCAAAGAATATTGACAAGGTAATTGCAACTCCTAGAATGCAACTGTGGTCTGCAAGAAATGATTCTGTTCAGTGTGCCAGCCAGCCATGCCTTCTTTCATATTACTCTATATTGTTCTCCCCCTCCTCCTAGTTTCCCACCCCTCTCTGTCATTTAGCATTTTGTGGTCATTGACTGGGTTCACTCCCTATTGAGCTGTTTTGAGGTTTCTTTGATTTTCACCCATTTCAGCCTTTTTTTAAAGGCTATTTTCTCATTTCACTGTTAGTATAGTGCAGATAGAAGGGGCGCAGGTGGCGCTGTGGGTTAAACCACAGAGCCTAGGACTTGCTGATCAGAAGGTCGACGGTTCGAATCCCCGTGACGGGGTGAGCTCCCGTTGCTCAGTCCCTGCTCCTGCCAACCTAGCAGTTCGAAAGGATGTCAAAGTGCAAGTAGATAAATAGGTACCGCTCCAGCGGGAAGGTAAACGGCGTTTCCGTGCGCTGCTCTGGTTCGCCAGAAGTGGCTTAGTCATGCTGGCCACATGACCCGGAAGCTGTACACCGGCTCCCTCGGCCAATAAAGTGAGATGAGCGCCGCAACCCCAGAGTCGTCTGCGACTGGACCTAATGGTCAGGGGTCCCTTTACCTTTTTTATATTGCAGATGGAACTTTACAAAAATCTAAGAAGTAACCCCCCCCCCCACAGAAACGGTAAGCGGGTGGGTGGGAGGGGGAATCAAGATGGCATTCTGATGAGAACGGTGCTGTTTTTGGATTTGATATCCCGCCTTTCACTCCCCTTCAGTAGTCTCAAAGTGGCTAACATTCTCCTTTCCCTTCCTCCCCCACAACAAACACTCTGTGAGGTGAGTGGGGCTGAGAGACTTCAAAGAAGTGTGACTGGCCCAAGGTCACCCAGCAGCTGCATGTGGAGGAGCGGAGACGCGAACCCGGTTCCCCAGATTACGAGACTACCGCTCTTAACCACTATACCACACTGGCTCTCTGTATGGATGCTGCCCAAAACTTGCATCAGGAGCAGCAATAAATTGACATCTGGGAGGACCCTGACTTGCTATAAGACAACTTTTCATGTTCTTACCCACTCACCACGTTCAGCACAGTCCTTCTGATCAGCACTAAGGATGAGGGAGAAATTTGATTCCAACCACATTGAAAGGTAAACCTACCTAATTTAAGGTTACCAGATGTCCCCGTTTCCCGGGGACAGTCCCTGGATTTACAAATCAGTCTTCTGACAAATTCCATCTATTTAGTAGGAAGTTGAAAAGTGTCCCTGGATTCATTGAAAAAAACCTGGTAACCTTAATCTAATTTGCAATTCCTGAAACAATATGCAAACTGAGTCATCTCTCGAATTTTGCACTTCCCTGAATTTTGCAATGCAGTTTTCCAACCAAATCACGAGTACAAAAGTGCATGTATTTTTGTGCATGTAAAATGGCATAATAAGAAATAAAAATCCTTTGGAGATGCATTCTATTAGGTAGAATTGCAAAAACGAGTAAATTAGGAAAACATTACGGATAAAAAAAGTGTACGTCAGGAGAAATTTGAACTAAAAAAGTTAATAATTTTTTCCTTGAAGACTTTTTAAAAAAGGATTGCAGCCCGATGCAGAAATCCGGAGAACTGAACTTTAAAAGACCGGGGGGGGGGGGGGGAATGAGAAACTGAAATAAGCCAAAATTGAAAGATTCGCCCATTCCTAATCATTTAACAACAGCAAAACAACCAGACATGCTACAATGGAAATCTGCATTTTATGTATCATGCAGTTTGCCCCGAAGAAACCTGGAGATAATGGCTCAAATGGTTAACATACAATGCACTCATAAATTGTCATTCCCCGCTGTGAACATCAACAGTTGGCTGCTGAGTGCTCCATCTGAATTTACATCTGTCTTCTTGTGTCAAGACATATATATTTGTCCTCTGTGTCCCTAAATGCCCACAGATTTCATCAGCCTGTTTCACATCTTTTTTAATCTGCCCTGTTAGAGGATTCAGATTTTTCTCACCTCCAGATATTTCCCTATAGTCCTCTTTTATTGAACCAGTTGGCCACCTATGGGACTTTGCTCGTCTTGAGGTTTATGGGGGTGTGTTTTGAAAGAAATGATATAAATGTGTCTTTCACTACTGCAAGTGAGGCTTCCTTAGGGATTCTGGGAAAAGGATACTTTCCCGTACAGCATGGCTTGATCGTATCCTTAAGAAAACAGAACCACACTCAAAGTTTCATGACTTACTATGCTCCCCCCAGGAAGGCCTATGACAGTGGTTTGTTGTGGCAACTGGTAAATAATAACCAGACTGTGCGTACACTGTAATTTTTTTATATGTGGTTTACTGGCAAGGCTACGAACAATAGATTTCTGTCTACTTTTTATTATTTTTTTAGGAAGCAGCAAATGGGTTCTTAAAACCAGGATGGTCTTCAAGTAAGTTAAGTTGATTAGATTTGCCCTGTAAAATACTCAAGGAAGAACAGTAAAACAAGAGAAAGCACAATGTAATCTTATTTCTATTTTTTTAAAAAAGATTTTTATTAAAGTTTCCATAATTTTATAACAACAAAGACAAAACAAAACAATACAATAGACACAACAGACAAAAAACAAGTACAATTTCGAGATGACGAGCAGAATCCGAAACCAGGGAAGAGAAACAGCGGAAGAAGATTGGAAAAAATTTAAGGACTATCTAAAGAAATATTGTAAAATTAATGAATGTTAAAATGATGTTGGATTAGAAAATAAGTGGTTACCAGTGGTAATGGATAAGTTAAAGAGAATAAGTAAGATCAAATTCAAGTTAAAATAAGGGAAGGATTTGCTGAATAATTGATTAGAAATTGGAATACAGAAAGGGGAGGTATGAGGAAGTCGGGGAAGTAAATTATGTAATCTTATTTCTATGTCGTTTCTTAAAAGGGCTTAGACCACAGACCAGGTTTTCTCATAACAGGAAAGAGACTGGTGTTGTAAGGAGACTGGAGAAGAACAGGCTCAAGGGTGATGGTTTGGGGAGACTATGCGAAGCTTGTAGATTCTGGCAGGGTCATTTTTATGTGGCTTTTATTGTATACCTATCAATTGCATGCTGCTTTGACATGCTTTATGAAGTGGTGGGATATGAGTTTTTATAATTAGCTAGCTAATTAAAAAACAGTTGCCTGAGTGGACAAACACGAAGGTGAGGATCCAGAACATGCAACAAAGAATTGTAGAATTGGAAGGGATACCTAGGGTCATCTAGTCCAACCCCCTGCAATTGAGGAATCATTTGCCCAACGTGGGGCTTGAACCCACGACCTTGAGATCAAGAGGCTCATGCTCTACCAACTAAGCTATCCCAGAAATGGCACAAAGCCCACCAAGGAAGTCTATTAAAGAGCTAATCAGTGGTATGGATACATAAAACGACACACCTATCAATTTCATTCACTACAGGTACAGTTGTCTGAGTAGGATAGGCCACAATGGCGGGGGATTCAAGACTGGCCTGATCAGCCAATGATCTTCCTCCCTCCCTTGCCTTTCCCTTGCAAATATATAATGTTTTAATATAAGATGAAACTAGGGCAAGTGTGTGTTCCTGCATCTCCTCTGTTCTCAAAACAAAGACCCTTGTCTCACCAGAGTGCTGCATGCTCTACTTATCTCTTGCTTGGACTACTGCAATGCGCTCTATGTGGGGCTACCTTTGAAGGTGACCCAGAAACTACAACTAATCCAGAATGCGGCAGTTAGACTGCTGATGGGGAGCGGCTACCGAGACCATATAACACCGGCCTTGAAAGACCTACATTGGCTCCCAGCACCTTTCTGAGCACAATTCAAAGTGTTGGTGCTGACCTTTAAAGCTCTAAACGGCCTCGGTTCAGTATACCTGAAGGAGCGTCTCCAGCCCCATCATTCTCCCCGGACGCTGAGGTCCAGTGCCGAGGGCCTTCTGGCGGTTCCCTCGCTGTGAGAAGCCAAGTTGCAGGGAACCAGGCAGAGGGCCTTCTTGTTAGTGGCACCTGCCCTGTGGAACGCCCTCCCACCAGATGTCAAAGAAATAAACAACCACCTGACATTTAGAAGACATCTGAAGGCAGCTCTGTCTAGGGAGGCTTTTAATGTTTGACAAACGATTGTATTTTAATATTTTGTTGGAAGCCGCTCAGAGTGGCTGGGGAAACCCAGCCAGATGGGCGGGGTATAAATAATAAATTATTATTATTATATTATTATAAGTTCCACCCTTCTTCCCCAAACTACACATCAGTGAAGACATTTCTCTGCCTGCAATCTTCAAGCACTCTCCAGTAACCTGTCACGTGCTTGTTTCAGCAGTGGGGTGATTAACAAGCTGACCCTACTCTTTACTTTTAAAAAGCACTTCCAAAGGTTGACTTTGGAAAGCATATTTGAATTCATATGCATACTGAGAGGGGTTGCAGCCTTTGATAAAATGGCATTTTTAAAGTGCCATGACCTGCTCTGGGACCTTAGAGCAAAGAGTGGGCAATTATTATTATTATTATTATTATTATTATTATTATTATTATTATTATTATTGCCTCTTTTTCATCATGGCTGCACTGTTATGCACACTTACTCCAGAGTATGTCCCCCCCCCCTTTAGCTCCATGAAGTTGCTTTCCCCCCAAATGACAATACGGTGGTACCTCGGTTTTTGAACGTAATCCGTTCCGGAAGACCGTTCAGCTTCCGAAATGTTTGAAAACTGAGGCGCAAAGGGCAGTCTGCAATTGCAGTGGAGAAAATTGGAAGGAAGAAAGAAATGCAGCAGAAGCTGTTTGCCTTCCGAGGTGCGTTCGAAAACAGAAGCATTTGCTTCTGGGTTTTTGGCGTTCGAAAACTGAAATGTTCGGCTTCGGAGATGCTCGAAAAACTGAGGTACCACTGTATGAGCAATGGGTCTTTTAGCAAGGGGGCATAGCGACCACGATAGACAAACTATATCACCAAGACTAAAGGAGGGCCCACTGTATGCAAGCGTTCATGCAAGTGAAAAGAAAAGTTACAGTAATGATTAGTAACAGTAGTGATTCAGTGTGAGGAAAGGGGAATAGCTTGCATGCCTTGTATATTACCAAAGGGATTTCTACTGTGCAGGTTTTAATTTATTGCCCTGATTAGCTCCCCCGTTAGTCATCTGTCGCTAATCTCTGGACTATAGTGGTACATAAATGCATGCGGGGAGATGCCGTCTCACAGGCTGATGATTGTTTGCACATTAAATTTCACGAAGTGAAGCACGCTTCCCTACTGCTCCCATAGAAAACAGAGAATCTATTTCCCCCATTGAAATTCATGTATTCCGATCTTGAGAAGGCGCCAAACCACAAAGCTCACTGCTGGCTGATGAACGGCGGGCCTTTCTAACAATATATTATCTTAACAATGGCAGCCTAACAAGCATCATCAGCTTTGTTTGCTTAAACAAAAGGAGTGTGAATGCAAAAAGGGCGTAATTTATAGCAGCGGATTTCAAGCTCTGTACCCTCAAGAAAGTCTTGCTGAGATGTGAGGCCACCAGGAACCTACAGGGTGGGCTGTTGGGTGTGGGGTGATGGCCACATTTGCACCACTAAACTAAAAGGAAGAAACGCATCATCAACAAAAGAGAACAGAGATCTGCACTGAATTTGCCTCTACTAAATCATACATCCAAATGAAAATTCAGAATGATTAGAAGCAGGGCAGGAATGAGTTTCCTCTTTTCTGTGTCCTTAACACATCCTCAGGTATGCAGATGACACAACCTTGATGGTGAGGAGGAATTAAAGAACCTTTTAATGAGGGTGAAAGAGGAGAGTGCAAAATATGGTCTGAAGCTCAACATCAAAACAACCAAGATCATGGCCACTGGGCCCATCACCTCCTGGCAAATAGAAGGGGAAGAAATGAAGGCAGTGAGAGATTTTACTTTCTTGGGCTCCATGATCACTGCAGATGGTGACAGCAGTCACAAAATGAAAAGACGCCTGCTTCTTGGGAGAAAAGCAATGACAAACCTAGACAGCATCTTAAAAAGCAGAGACATCACCTTGCCAACAAAGGTCCGTATAGTTAAAGCCATGGTTTTCCCAGTAGTGATGTATGGAAGTGAGAGCTGCACCATAAAGAAGGCTGATCGCTGAAGAATTGATGCTTTTGAATTATGATGCTGGAGGAGACTCTTGAGAGTCCCATGGACTGCAAGAAGATCAAACGCATCCATTCTTAAGGAAATCAGCCCTGAGTGCTCACTGGAAGGACAGATCGTGAAGCTGAGGCTCCAAGACTTTGGCCACCTCATGAGAAGAGAAGACTCCCTGGAAAAGACCCTGATGTTGGGAAACATGGAGGGCACAAGGAGAAGGGGATGACAGAGGACGAGATGGTTGGACAGTGTTCTCAAAGCCCCGAATATGAGTTTGACCAAACTGTGGGAGGCAGTGGAAGACAGGAGTGCCTGGCGTGCTCTGGTCCATGGGGTCACGAAGAGTTGGACACGACTTAACGACTAAACAACAACAACACATGGGTGGATATGTAGCTCAACCAGGCAGAGTGGCATGATGTTTGCTGAAGTAACACATGCCCTGATTGGCTGCATAGTTCTGAAAGAGTTTTCCTCTGTATGTTTAGTTGAATGCCTCCCTGTCATGTACAGGGCCCGAAGTAAAAAAGACAAAAGGCTCTCTGTTCCTTTCACCTCAAATTATGCACTTCCCCCCTGTTTTCCTCAGTAAAGTGCTATCAGGATGTCTTTTCCTGACCTCCTTCGGTGTTCTGCACCTGACTTTGATAACAAGCCCTGCATGGAGATTCTGTTGAACTATCATGTCTAGTAGCCAGATCTTCCAAGAAATATAAATTGTTTTGGGGAACTGAAGATGTATATTGTAGCTAGTTTCGCTGTGTGCAGGCGCAGCTTGAGAACGGACAAAGGAAAAACAAACATTTTGCAGAAAACCATAAAAATGTGTAGTCACAGTTCTGGCATGACATTAAAGTGTATATGGCATGTAATAAATTGGATTATAGAGATGCCTCTCACACTCTAGCGTGGTGGGTAATGAGGGGAATATTCTCAATAGACTCCCAACAGATTCCCCCCCTTTTAAAAGCTATTGTTAAAAGAGTTATGGTACATTTTCTGACCCTTCCTTTGGGGGACATGTTGTGTAGTTCACATACCATTGGCAGCTGGTAAGGTTAAAAAAAAATGGTACGGTTATGTCTAGTCAAAGGCGACTATGGGGTTGCAATGCTCATCTTGCTTTCAGGCCGAGGGAGCCGGCGTTTGTCCACAGCTTTCTGGGTCATGTGGCCAGCAGGACTAAATTGCTTCTGGCACAATGGGACACTGACGGAAACCAGAGCGCACGGAAACACTGTTTACCTTTCCGCCATAGCGGTATCTATTTATCTACTTGCACTGGCGTGCTTTCGAACTGCTAGGTTGGCAGGAGCTGGGACAGAGCAAAGGTAGCTCACTCTGTTGTGGGGATTCGAACCGCCAACCTTCTGATTGGCAAGCCCAAGAGGCTCAGTGGTTTAGACCACAGCGCCACCATATAATACTCTCCACAACACCCACAAGCTTGCTGTGCTGTTGAGATGTTTTGCAGAGAAATGCTATCCTCCCACCCTGATTGGTTATCAAATATGGTCAAATTAATTCAAATATTATATTTTAAACCCCACCACCCCATGTCCCTCTTTTGTAGACTTGGGGGTATCTCCCCCCTTAAAAAATAGTGTGAGAAGAAACAGGCTGCTGGAGAGCTTGAGCTACTGGCAGTTTCAAAAAGCTGCCCATAAATTATGCCATCAAAGTTCCCAGTGGGTGGGAGCTCAAAGTCATGCTCACTTTCCATTGCTGACATTCGGAGGCCGTTATTTGGACGAGTGCAACACGTTCCCTTTGCCTTTATTATTCTTCCACTGTAACCTGACTTAGGTTCAGGAAGAGGAAATCCAGAGACTTAATTGAAGCCAATCAGCAAAAGGTCATGGGCTAATATTTAACAGACAGAACTTAAAGGGGCAGCGGGAAGAAAAGGGGACAGAAAGAGGTAAGGGCTCTAACCGGGTTGGGGAGACGGAATGCACCTGGGTGGAAAGGGGACCCCGAGCCCCAAAAACATACAGATCGCAGGGGAGTTATAAAATTAAATAGAGTTTTGTTTGGATTATTTGCTTCCCGTTTCTCTTATAACACCACTAACCTCTGCTTGCGGAGGTTACGCTGCTTATTGCAAACGTTCAGGTGTTTATTATAGCAGTGCCTGCAAGGGAGATTGGAAAGGGAAAAGTTCCGACATTCCCACAACGAGCCGAAATCTAGCTCGTCAAGTTTTGAGCTGTTCAGAATGGTTGATACAAAACACAGCAAGATGCATTGGTTTTTAATGTGGGGTGGCTGCGCCAGCAACCCTCCCTTTCCCACGCACAAAGGAGACAGTGCCCACTGGTGGAGGAAGAGGAGTGCAGGGGGAGCGCACCGCCCCTGGCAGCGCGATCCCTGTGGGGTGCCATTGCGGCTGTCCCCCTGTCTGGGCTGGGTGCCACGACCCCACAGGTGGTGTGTCATGCCCCCAGGACGTGTGCCACGCCCCTGCGAGTGGTGCGCCACACCCCCGGGATGCACGCCAGCCACGCCCCCACCTGCCCTCTGCCCCCCCCAGTGCTGGAACATGAAGCTCTGCCACTGGCAGTGCCCATGGAATGAATCCACAACAGTTCCTGACCCCATAGACCCACCTCTGTACATTCAGATGGGGAGATTTGAACTTGGAGCCCGACTAACGGAGCTGCAACCAGGTCCTGCTGAAAACAACATGACAAATTAGCCACAAAGTCTGCCTGATTTCAGTACAGTGGTACTTTGGGTTAAGAACTTAATTCGTTCTGGAGGCCTGTTCTTAACCTGAAACTGTTCTTAACCTGAGGTACCACTTTAAGCTAATGGGGCCTCCAATTGCTGCCACCACACGATTTCTGTTCTCATCCTGAAGCAAAGTTCTTAACCTGAGGTACTATTTCTGGGTTAGCGGAGTCTGTAACCTGAAGCGTCTGTAACCCGAGGTACCACTGTATCTCCTTTCTTGTAACTTGAAGCCATTGGTACAAGTCTTACCCTCCAGAATAGGAGAAAACAAGCTTGCTCCATCCTCTATGTGGCAGTCCTCGAGACATCTGAAGATGGCTATCATATCTCCTCTCAGTCTCCTCTTTTCCAGGCTAAACATGCCTGAAACGAATTAAGTTCTTAACCAGAGGTACCACTGTACCGACTAAACATCAGGAAAAGCTTTCTGACAGTAAGTGCTGTTTGACAGTGGGACAGTGCCTCTCGGGAGGTGGGGGATTCCCCATCCTTGGAGGTTTTTAAGCAGAGGTTGGATGGCCATCTGTCATGGATGTTTGATGCTTTAGTCAAGATTCCTGCATTGCAAGGGGTTGGACTAGACGACCCTTGGGGTCCGTTCCAACTCTATGATTCCATGAATTCATCCATGAATGAATAAATGGCTTGGACCCTGCCCACTGTTGACTCAAGACATGTCCACCTCCAACTCTGGCCTCAATCCATGACTTGCTCCATCAACCACCCATCTCCATATGTGTCCCTGGGGGTGGGTGGGCAAAGAGACTGTCCATCCCTGGACCAGGGGCTGTTTGACCAATCAGAGGTGGAGTGGGTAGGAAACAGGCAAATCATCAGGCTGCAGCTCTCTGGCGATGCAACTTGACATTCACAATCTGCTCTCCCCCGTGGATTCCAACAAAGGCTGGTATTTTTGCATTAGTTTTCTAAAACAATACTCTCCAAAGTTCATGGACCCAGGTGTCAATACCAGTGCAGTCTCTTCCAGACCATGGGACATAATGTTACGGAAAGGGAAAGCTGAATGTTCTCAGTGCTCTTGAGCCTTTTCCATCTCAGACTGTCGGGAAAAAAAAAAAAAAAAGGTAGAACTGAGGATAATGAGATGCAACTGAGTGCCAAGGAAAATGCAGTCTGAATAATAGGGGGATCAGCATCCAACAATGATGTAGAACTGTGAAGAGAGTCTGTAGGGGGTTGGAGGGCAAGGAAACGGGGTATTGCTCAAGACATCTAGGAAAAAATTGGACGAATGCTGGATAATATTTTGCAGTGTACAGATAAGTTTAATAAGTATATTCATTGTGGGGGGGGGGGGAATGTGTGCTTGTTAGCTCAGACAGGATCATGGCACCATTGCCAGGCAAGTGTCCCAATCATAGGCACAGAAGCCAGAAAGCCCATCCTTAAATGCTCTATACTGTAGCTTATTTTTGAATTATGGTGCTGGAGAAGACTCTTGAGAGTCCCATGGACTGCAAGAAGATCAAACCTATCCATTCTTAAGGAAATCAGCCCTGAGTGCTCACTGGAAGGACAGGTCCTGAAGCTGAGGCTCCAGTACTTTGGCCACCTCATGAGAAGAGAAGACTCCCTGGAGAAGACACTGATGCTGGGAAAGATGGAGGGCACAAGGAGAAGGGGACGACAGAGGACGAGATGGTTGGATAGTGTTTTCGAGGTTACCAGCATGAGTTTGACCAAACTGCGGGAGGCAGTGGAAGACAGGAGTGTCTGGCGTGCTCTGGTCCATGGGGTCACGAAGAGTCGGACACGACTAAACGACTAAACAACAACAACAACAACTGTAGCTTCTGTACTCAGGACTAACATCTTCTCTGTGATATGCTACAGAGGCTAGGGCTGCCCCAGATCCATCCCTGAAGCAATTTGGGGGAGGGGCTTCGTTTAGGGTTGGAAGGGGCCCAGGGAAGGAGGAAATCCTGATCTCCCTCCCCACAACCTAGAGTTGGTGGATTCAATCCTACAGGGTGCTGTTCCTTTGCTAGTGGCTTTCCTGCATGCAAGGAAGCTGCTCACCAATGACCAGGGAAGTGCACTATGTAGGATTGGGTCCTCCTACTTACAAAACCAAGGAAGTCTTTTGCAAAGGAACAAGTGGCACCACACAGGATTGAACCCTCCATTTACCAGCTCGTAAGCAGAATGATTCTCTCCTGTGCAGTGCTGCTCTAGGGGGTGGGATGAAGGAGAGATTGAGAAGAAAAGACACCCACTTACTGATACCTTCTCCCATGAAAACACAACCACTGGGTAGGTCCTTTTCATGGTTTCTTCTTCTTCTTCTTCTTCTTCTTCTTCCTGCCTGATGCCATGCCAACTGACAGTTCTGGATCACTCTGGGCCAACCGACCTGACCCACAACAATCTGTGGCTGCCTCAATGCCTATATTGCATGGTGCTAATTACTGTTGGTGTTTGCCAGTCCCAAAATCCACCTTGCACCTGTTACTGTGATCTGTGGACTCTGTGGACCTCTGGTTCCCCTCATCAGATGCCAAGATCTGTGGACCTCATTCACTATAACAGTGGATCTAAGTTCAGGTATAATTTTTTCCCTTTTTGGCCAAAGTGGATGAAATTTGCAAGCACAGGTGCCATTCCAGAGTGGATGAAGGTAATCAAATTGCAGACAAATAGGTTCAGGGGCTTTTTGTGAAGGAATTGGAAGAGATTTACTTTTCTCTATTATCTCTTGTGAAGGAGTGGGGGTTTGCCTCTCGCTCTTTCTTACCTTAAAATAATTAAGAGGCAGCTGAGTGGGAAAATAATTAAGAGGCAGCTGAGTGTCCTCTGCTGCTATTGTTTTGCAAAAAGAAAAAGAATCTTGAATACTTCAGTGCTCTGCAGGCAGTATTTTGGACAGCCTCCCATCTTGAAAGGCCCATGGATAGAGAAACCCAGAGATATAAGAAAACAGAGAGCTATAGGGGCAGGAAATTAGAGATACATCTGAAAGGCAGTGTGACACAATACTTTGCGGAGGCCCTGATCCTACTCGGGGGGTGGGGAGGGCATTCCTGACAATGTGTTTTGATTTGGAGGGTGGTAAAAAAAATAACAACCACAATGTGCCTCATAATTCAGGCCCCACAGAGAGCCAATGCACACCCCTCCTAATTGGAAACAAATGGAAAGGGAAGGGCAAGCTTATGCAAGAAGACAATGATGTTCTTTAACTATTGCCACTTAATGGGGGCACATTTCAAATATGTACTGTATTTGAAGACAGAACAGGTGTCAAATAGCCCCTCAGGCACACTAGCTGTTTACTAAGAAGTCACCCATCAGCATCTCTCATGCAATTGTTGGAGTAATTTTCAATTTATAAGGCCCATCCTACTATTAGACAGATTGAGGCGACTGCCTCAGTCAGCTGATCTTGGGTGTCATGAAAGTCAGCAAAGTGTTCAGTTATTTCATATATTATCACTGTATTTTGACAGCTGGCAAGTGGAAGAAGCACCTGTGGTATTCATTTCCCCTCGTCAGATGCCAGAATAACTTGGCCAGCTTTGGATACCTTGAGTGGAGAGTGCATGTTCATGTGCCATTTTCCGCTCTACCACAGATAAAATAATAATAATAATGATGATGATGATGATGATGATGATGTCCTGGGCTTGTTCTGATAGTTGTGGGGATCTCAAAACACAACACACGGGGTGTTTCTTCATCGCAGTCTTGGGCTCTGACAACAATTTAAGCTGCGTCCAACTTTATCACTGGCCAAGCGAACAGCCAGTAGTTGTGCAATGCGACATTTCCTCACGGTAGGGGGTAGATCTGCGCTGAGCGGGGTGGGTGGTGGGTGGAGAGCCCTTGCAAGCATAACATCTGGTACTATTTGACCAAAAATCCATCTGCACTTTAATTACACATCATCTGCAGCTATCCAGAAACTGTGTCATAAAACGAAGCCCTTTTCAAATCTGAGCACTTGATTTCAGTCAAAAGTCGAGAGAGAGAGATCCTGCTGTGCACATGAGACCTCATCCAAATGTAACAAGCCAGGTTGTTAGTCATGTGATTTGGATCAGGCGCTGACAAAGAGCATCGTAATGTTTCCTGACAGGCACATGGACCCTGGATATGGAGTTGCTTTGCACATATGTCATGAGCGCCGGTGGAGGATTGCTCAAAGCTCACTTGGCTGAAAGCAATGTTGTTGTCGGAGGAGAAAATCACTCTGGGCAAGACCCAGCCAAAGTTTAAGCATTCTGAAGTCTCCTTGATTTCAACAGGAATATTGCCTGTGTGATTAAGGCTGCATTCAGATAGCACTTTATTCCATCTTCCAGACATTGCCTTACTCGTTCATTTTTGCCTATTATGTGATGTTTCACACGACGTAAAGTCCACATCTGGAAATATTAGCAGAATCTAGTTCAACATTTCCACGCTGAACATTTCCAGGAACACACACACACACACACACACACACACACACTTGCAATCCTGGAGTTTTGCTCATGTAACAAACTTTCGGGTGGCATTTTGGCATAGCCTGTGGTGAATTGTGCCCAGAAAGGGTGGAGGCACAGCAGAATGCCCAATGCTGTTCATTGTTGTGTCGCAAGATGCCCGCTGGGATGAATGAAATCGAGCATGACAAGCCACAATTCCATAACGCAACAGGTAAAAATACTGCAGTGTAAAATGAACATTAGAAATCTGGAGAGAAACACTAGCACAGGGGTGGCCAACTCCCAAGAGACTGCGATCTATTCACAGAGTTAAAAACTGGCAGTGATCTACCCCCTTTTGGGGGGTTCAGGTCAAAGTTGGTGAGCTAAATGTTGAGCTTTTTTTAGGGGAGCCAAAGTTGATGAGCTTCTTTGGGGGGAGCCAGTGATCTACCACAGACGTTCAGTGATCTACCAGTAGATCACGATCTACCTGTTGGACGTGCCTACACCAGCACTATAACCAGTAAAACTAGCACAACAAACCCTATATCTGAACACAGTCTATGTAGGAAGATGCCTTCTAACAGATCAGATTATTGTCTGTCTAGCACAGAGGACATGTGGATCCAGAATTGGCCTCCACAGTCACTGATGGACTCATTGCTAAAACCGTGTTTATGGAAGACAATCTACGAGTGATCGCCAAAGAAGAAGCGTACCTTGAGTGGCAGAGGTTCACCAAGATCTCAACCCAGTGGCTATTGCCATCACCAACAACTAGAGATCCTTTACCTGGTGGTTCTGTAATTGGATGTTGAAAGTTGACCTCGGTCTCCCTTTGTGTGGGAAGTCACTGCAACTTTAGTGACAGTGACACTACACAGAAAGGAATGCAGTTTCTTGGATTTCCTCAGAGTGCTTGACCACATGCCCACTAGGTTGATTGGCTTCCTTTGTTATTATGGCTGCCAGATCTATGCAGGGCTCCATGCAGGTGGTGAGATTGTTGGATAGCATCCATCTATGCTGGCACCTGGCACTTGTAGCCTGTATCCAGCTGTGGGTTTAAATGTTTCATGCCTAATTCAAGTGAATGTAGCTTTGTGCTTATTATTGACGTTCTATGGAATGTAGACAGATTCAAGATCTGAATCCCAGAGAAGGTTTGTGGGTATCAGGGGGTGGTTGCTATACGTTTCCGAGCACAATTCAAAGTGTTGGGGCTGACCTTTAAAGCCCTAAACTGCCTCAGCCTAATAATAATAATAATAATAATAATAATAATAATAATAATAATAATAATTTTATTGTTTTCCCCCCTCCCATCTGGCTGGGTTTCCCCAGCCACTCTGGGCGGCTTCCAACAGAATATTAAAATACAATAATCTATTAAACATTAAAAGCTTCCCTAAACAGGGCTGCCTTCAGATGTCTTCTAAAAATCTGATATATCTGAAGGAGCGTCTTCCACCCCCATTGTTCAGCCCAGACACTGAGGTCCAGCTCCGAGGGCCTTCTGGCAGTTTCCTCCCTGCAAGAAGTGAGGTCACAGGGAACCAGGCAGAGGGCCTTCTCGGTAGTGGCACCCGCCCTGTGGAACACCTTCTCATCAGATGTCAAGGAAATAAACAACTATCTGGCTTTTAGAAGTCAACTGAAGGCAGCCTTGTATCGAGAAATTTTCAATGTCTGATGTTTTACAACTTTTTAATTTGCTGTAAGCGACCCAGAATGGCTGGGGAAACTCAGCCAGGTGGGCAGGGTATTAATAATAATAATAATAATAATAATAATAATAATAATAATAATTTCCAATACCTTGAACAATGGAAGCTGCCTGATCCGATCACTGGTCAAGCTCACTTAGTATGGTCTACACTGACTGGCAGCAGCTCTCTAGAGTTTCTGACTGGAGGAGTGGCTGGGGGAAGCCCTATTGCACAAGCACAAGTCCTTGCACAGGCTCCTGCTAACAGGACTCATTAGCTGAATCCCACCCAGAAATCTGTGTGTCTATCATATAGAAAGGTTGTATGAGAATGCCCAATATTATTAGGAGAGTATTGGCTTCATACCAGTTTTTCGAGCCATATTGTGCTGTATATTGTTTCCAGAGAGCTAGTCTCAGCCTCTGCTACATGCCGTACTTTCCTGAGAAGGTGGAGACTTTTCATAAGGTGCTCCTTTCATGAGATGCTTTAACTTGGCTCAGTACTCCTACAGGCAGACTGATGATGCGTAAAGCAACACATACCTGGCCCATCTCACCAGTTATCCCGTGCAAATGTTTCCCCCACTGTTTCATCACTCCCCTCATCCAATGCAAATTCCAGATTTAGCTGCCTTTAGTGTTTCGTTAAGGGACGCAGGTGGCGCTGTGGGTTAAACCACAGAGCCTAGGACTTGCCGATCAGAAGGTCGGTGGTTTGAATCCCCGCGACGGGGTGAGCTCCCGTTGCTCGGTCCCTGCTCCTGCCAACCTAGCAGTTCGAAAGCACGTCAAAGTGCAAGTAGATAAATAGGTACCGCTCCGGCGGGAAGGTAAACGGTGTTTCCGTGCGCTGCTCTGGTTCGCCAGAAGCGGCTTAGTCATGCTGGCCTCATGACCCGGAAGCTGTACACCAGCTCCCTTGGCCAATAAAGCAAGATGAGCACTGCAACCCCAGAGTCGGCCATGACTGGACCTAATGGTCAGGGGTCCCTTTACCTTTACTATCACCTTGATTAGAGCTCCAAAAAGGTGAAGGAGAAACAGCAATGGACTTTTCTCTTCCAGCTGATGTTACTCCTGGCGTCTGGTTGAGTTGAAATAAGACCCATCACTTGAGAGGGGATCCCAAAGGCACACCCCAGCTTTGTTTCATTAGTCTGGCTTCCATTTTTGGATATTTGCCTGGCCTGATAAGAAACCATTATCTGCGATGATCTATCATGTGCCGTTCCACTTGCTCAAGTGTGGATTAATGGCATTGGGAACCCGTGCTCTAAGCCAGAACTGTAACCCTACAGCTCCATTCATTGCATTGTACAGGGTACCTCTCATTTAGCACTGCTAAACCAAAGTAGATTTATTGATTTTCTTACAATTCCATCCCATGTTTCCTCCATGATTGAACCTAAGGCAATATATATGTAGTTCCCAGAGGGCCACCATCCAGGCACTTACCAGATCCAGACTTGCTTAGCTTCAGAAAGGCGGTGACCCCAAGTACCTTCAGATCAAACCCTGGGACTCATAGAAGGTCTTGTAAAGCAACGAAACACTAAGGTAAAGGTAAAGGGACCCCTGACCATTAGGTACCTATTTATCTACTTGCACTTTGACGTGCTTTCAAACTGCTAGGTCGGACTCCAGTTCCCATCATCTGTGACCATTGGTGATCCTGCCTGGGGTTGGCGAGAGCCGGAGTCAAACAACATTTGAAAGGGCACCATTTTGCCTACCTCTGTGCTGGGCATGCTCAATACACTACTAGTTATAAAACAATTGGAAAGTGGGCACCAGTTACCATTTCTACTTGAACCACCCAAGTACCTTCGGCCAGTTCTGACTGGCACATATCGAAAAAGAAAAAGAAAAGCCAACATTTGGGGAAGACAGACCAGTACATTGTGTGATTTTCAGTTTCTGAAGTTGACTAGAGGATTTTGAAAGCCAGATGGAATGTATTTAACCTTTTTTTTTTAAAAAAAAAAATCCCTTCACTAATAATGTCATTTTGACCGATTAGTCAGCTAAAAACTGATTGTTTCAAGATACCCTACTAGAAGCAAACATTTCAGAATCTCCTTTCTCCATGCTGTACCTCCCACTCTCAATGTGTAATTAGGGGCTTGTGTGATCTGAAAACGGAGGTTTTTTCTTCATGCTTTTTTTTTTTTTTTGCACAGCTCAGAAACCTCGATTACATCAGAAATCTGGAGCAAAAGGAAGAGTGAAAAACTCCGCTTCAGTATGGTTAATCCTTTCCCATTTCTAGTTTGTCTGCTTCACGGGACACTTTGATTTCTTTCGGGTAATGCAAACCAGCCGCCGTTCCCCTAGCTTGCGCTCCAAACACAGATGTCAGTGTATATTTTCAATATGCTTATTGTTTTAAAATTCATTTGATATGTTTAATTTAGGGAACAACAAGAACAACAAAAGCTTGGGCTTTTCAATTGGGAGATTGTCAGAAGAAGCGGTTAAGGGTTAAACATATGTTGGTTGCATGAAGTCACCGCTCTGAAAGGTCTGCATAAACTCTCCGGCTAGATCAAACTCCCCTTGGGAATCTTCCCCATGTTTGGTTTTGTCTGCTGAGGAACCCTCTCACATCTGGCTGAAGATTCCCCATGGGCTGCCTGGGATTTTGGAGCATGCGCTAAGGTCCACCCTAATAATAATAACAATAATTTATTATTTATACCCCGCCCATCTGGCTGGGTTTCCCCAGCCACTCTGGGCAGCTCCCAACAGAATATTAAAAACACACTGAAACGCAGTCATTAAAAACTTCCCTGAACAGGGCTGCCTTCAGATGTCTTCTAAAAGTCAGATAGTTCCTTATTTCCTTGACATCTGATGGGAGGGTTTTCCACAGGGAGGGTGCCACTACCGAGAAGGCCCTCTGCCTGGTTCCCTGTAACCTCACTTCTCGCAGCGAGGGAACTGCCAGAAGGCCCTCAGAGCTGGACCTCAGTGTCTGGGCTGAATAATGAGGGTGGAGACACTCTTTCAGGTTTACTGGGTCTCAGTTCGTAGAGATTTTATTTTCTGGTTATTAGACTTTTATAATGTGAGCCCAACACTCTCCAATGATCTTTCCTACCTTCCTGCTGGAAGGTGCAAACCTGGAATTCACTGAAGTCTTTCCATCACCTGAGCCAAGCAGTGATAGAAGTTCGACCGATTCTAAAGTTTTATTAAGCTTTATCCTGTTCCATTTCAGCATTAATCTGCCTTTCAAAAAATAAATAAATCTGAACTTAACTATACATTTTAATATGTATTTTAAATGTGTGTTTTCTCTCAAAGTTCTTATTTAAAAGTGCATTTTCTCTCAAGATTTCTGTCAAGTTTTCTAAACCACTTACTCAGCTAAATAAAACTCCAAACTGTTTACAGAAAATAATATAATATATTCATTAAGATATCAATGTTTAGTGTTCATTTTCCTCAAAATTTTGCAATCAATTCCCCCCTAATATAATGAATTTTTATGTTGCTTTCACTAATATATGCAATTGTATGCACACTAATATACACATTTTGTATGCATTTTGTGGTTGGAGAAGTGTGAATTTCAAAAGAGTTCCATGTTTCAGGTTGTGCATTGTTTGTTGGATTAGGTTGGATTAGATGACGGTTGGGGTCCCTTCCAACTCTATGATTCTATGATCTTTGTTGTTGTTGTTTAGTCATTTAGTCGTGTCCAACTCTTCGTGACCCCATGGACCAGAGCGCGCCAGGCACTCCTGTCTTCCACTGCCTCCCGCAGTTTGGTCAGACTCATGCTGGTAGCTTCAAGAACACTGTCCAACCATTTCGTCCTCTGTCGCCCCCTTCTCCTTGTGCCCTCAATCTTTCCCAACATCAGGGTCTTTTCCAGGTAGTCTTCTCTTCTCATGAGGTGGCCAAAGTACTGTAGCCTCAGCTTCACGATCTGTCCTTCCAGTGAGCACTCAGGGGTGATTTCCTTAAGAATGGATAAGTTTGATCTTCTTGCAGTCCATGGGACTCTCAAGAGTCTCCTCCAGCACCAGAATTCAAAAGCATCAATTCTTTGGCGATCAGCCTTCTTTATGGTCCAGCTCTCACTTCCATACATCACTACAGGGAAAACCATGGCTTTAACTATACAGACCTTTGTTGGCAAGGTGATGTCTCTGCTTTTTAAGATGCTGTCTAGGTTTGCCATCGCCTTTCTCCCAAGGAGCAGGCGTCTTTTAATTTCGTGACTGCTATCATTGTTTAGGGAAATGCAAATTAGCGAAGTCTGCATTAAAAAGTCAACCAAACTGAATTTCTCCCTGCAAAGCCTCTCCTCCTCCAAGAGGGGAGGTGTTCTGGGCGGGACGCGATTTCTGCGTCACGCAGGGGGCGTTACGCCCCCTGCCCCACTCACCTGGCTGGCGCACCACGCCCACAGGTAAGCGCCCAACCGGGCGGCTTGGAGGGGGCGTGGTTTGCAGTTTAATTTACTGCTGCACCAGCCATTCCGCCTCATCTGCAACATAGTCTTAAAACGGGTTATGGACGTGAGTGTCGACTTGGACTTGAGGCTGCATCAGCTGAAGTCTTCCCCTTGTGTGGCTTTTAAAGCCCCATGTCCTTCAGAGGGGGGGGTGTGTGTGGAAAAAGGGGTCTTTTATGGAAAAAAACACCTCCTGAATAAATGAGTCCAGGGAGAAGTTTATTTCTTTATATATATATACACACACACACAACCACATACAGATGTTTTAATATTTGGTACAGATGTTTTCTGATAGCAGGTCTTTGATAATCAGTGTAACAAGGGCTCAGTCTAATTGAAAAACACTACGGGCTTTTGCTGAAAAGAAAAAGAGAGAGAGACACACACAGAGAGACAAAAAAGAAATGTATAATCCAAAATAAACTGCAGCAATTTTCGACATGACTGTGTTCTGTGCATCAGTGGCTCAGAAACACAGCATTACTTTTGTACAATCATTTGTTACATAGATGAGACAGCCATAAATAAATAAATATAATGAGGCTGGGTCTGCAGTAAAGAAAAGTAATCCAGGATAGGGAAGGAGGGGCTCCCGCGTTAGGTGAAGGATCTACACCTGGGAAACTCAGAAACTTAATGAAGTGGTGATATAGGTTGTGCTTCGAGCCCCAAAACCCATCCCGAATGGAAATAAAGACACAGTGGAGACGGAATTTAGTTTAAATGTTAATGGGCAAATTTTGGCCACAACTTTATTAAAATACACAGATGTGACTGGTATTGGCTTAGGCATCGGTATCAAACTATATCTGGCTTCTGCCCCACCCTGCAGGAAGCCTGGAAGGGTAAACAACCAGCAGGGGGAGATCCATCAATGTATATTGACTGGTGTTCACCCCTGGGGTTCCCAGGGGTCCTGGCATGGCCCTAGCCCCTCTCCGGGCTTCGGACGAGATCCAAACCCCCAGATTCCTTTAACAGAATTCCCTATTCATTGGAGGGGCAGGTGATGGCTGCACCTCCCCTCCCCACATTCCCCTAAACCAATGCCTAACCACCACAAGAGAGGCAGAGCCAAAGCTAAGAGTGAATGGAGGAAGGCGATCGAGTAGGGTGGGGTGGAGGGTTAGAACATGGTATAGCTACGGCCTCGAATGATGCAGATGAGGAAGATCCCCAACTCTGTTCGGCAGCGTGAAGCAAAAGGAGGTCCCTACATTGGGCTACCAAATAGATACCCCCAACTATGCTTGCCACGCTGCTGATTGGCTAAAAGGCCATTGGCATAACTGTGGCACCACCAGCTTGGAGCGGGGCATGCCCCGCCCTCAAGCCAGTTAGGGAAGAGTTCCAGGGCTGAGCACAACATGGACCCTCTGTTAGGAGGATCCAACTTATTGATGAGAATGCTAAGTGGTGAAATTATTACATCTACATGGTAAAAAGGTAAAGGTACCCCTGCCCGTACGGGCCAGTCTTGACAGACTCTAGGGTTGTGCGCCCATCTCACTCAAGAGGCCGGGGGCCAGCGCTGTCCGCAGACACTTCCGGGTCACGTGGCCAGCGTGACAAAGCTGCATCTGGCGAGCCAGCGCAGCACACGGAAACGCCGTTTACCTTCCCGCTAGTAAGCGGTCCCTATTTATCTACTTGCACCCGGGGGTGCTTTCGAACTGCTAGGTTGGCAGGCGCTGGGACCGAGCAACGGGAGCACACCCCGCCACGGGGATTCGAACCGCCGACCTTTCGATCAGCAAGCCCTAGGCGCTGAGGCTTTTACCCACAGCGCCACCCGTGTCCCCATCTACATGGTAGGTTCTAATAATAGAAGTATAGTGTCTTTCGATTAAGGGAAGTAATTGTTCTGTTCTATTCTGCCTTGGGCAGACCACACCTGGAATACTGTGTCCAGTTTTGGGTGACAGAAGAAGGATATAGCCCAGCTGGAACATGTGCAGAGGATGGAGACCAAGATAATCAAGGGTCTGGAGACCAAGCCTTATGAGAAATGGTTGAGGGAGTTGGGTAGGTTTAGCCTGGAAAAGAGGAGACTGAAAGGAGATATGATTGCCATCTTCAAATATCTTAAGGGCTGCTGCATGGAAGATAGAGCATGTTTGCTTTCTCCTGCTCCAGGGGGTAGAACTTGAACCAATGGCTTCAAGTTACAAGAAAGGAGATTCCAACTAAACATTCAGAAAAAGTTTCTGACAGTAAGAGCTGTTCGGCAGTGGAACAGACTCCCACAAATGATGCTGGACTCTCCTTCCTTGGAGGTTTTTAAACAAAGGTTGGATGGTCATCGGTCATGGATGCTTTAGCTGAGATTCCTGCATTGCAGAAGGTTGGATTAGATGACGGTTGGGGTCCCTTCCAACTCTATGATTCTATGATCTTTGTTGTTGTTGTTTAGTCATTTAGTCGTGTCCGACTCTTCATGACCCCCTGGACCAGACCACGCCAGGCACTCCTGTCTTCCATTGCCTCCCGCAGTTTGGTCAAACTCATGCTAGTAGCTTCGAGAACACTGTCCAACCATCTCGTCCTCTGTTGTCCCCTTCTCCTTCTGCCCTCCATCTTTCCCAACATCAGGGTCTTTTCCAGGGAGTCTTCTCTTCTCATGAGGTGGCCAAAGTACTGGAGCCTCAGCTTCACGATCTGTCCTTCCAGTGAGCACTCAGGGCTGATTTCCTTCAGAATGGATAGGTTTGATCTTCTTGCAGTCCATGGGACTCTCAAGAGTCTCCTCCAGCACCATAATTCAAAAGCATCAATTCTTTGGCGATCAGCCGTCTTTATGGTCCAGCTCTCACTTCCATACATCACTACTGGGAAAACCATATGATCTACTCTTGCTAATAATGATCGAGTAACGCAGCAAAGTGTGGAAAAGCCAGATAATTCCCAAATGGTGTGCCAGCGCACACATGTGGGTCACTGATGCTTACTGGGAGGGAGGGGGCTGAAGCAGTAGGGAGGTTAGCACAGTGCAAGTGCACTAGCAGGAACACCAAATTAGCTCTGGCGATGTGTTTGCACCATGCTGACCTCTCTGCTGCCTCACCTTCACACCTCCGCCTCTGGCTAAGCAACAGTGACCTACATGCTAGGAAGCGAGGATAGTGGCTCTGCGCTGCTCTGCGCACTGTTTTTGTGTATAATACAAAATGACAACCCATAGTTACCTAAGATTGAGGACTGG